>NC_135234.1:221911098-222536098 GCF_051348905.1 Ranitomeya variabilis
TTTAGGGACCACATCACCTTTGAAGTGATTTTGAGGGGTCTATATGATAGAAAATAACCAAGTGTGACACCATTCTAAAAACTGCACCCCTCAAGCTGCTCAAAACCACATTCAAGAAGTTTATTAACCCTTTACGTACTTCACAGGAACTAAAACAATGTGGAAGAAAAAAATTAACATTTTACTTTTTTTTGCAAACATTTTACTTCAGAACCATTTTTTTTAATTTTCACAAGTGTAAAAACAGAAATTTAACCACAAATTTTGTTGTGAAATTTTTCCTGAGTACGCCGATACCCCATATGTGGAGGTAAACCACTGTTTGGGCGCACCGCAGAGCTTGGAAGTGAAGGAGCACCGTTTGACTGTTTCAATGCAGAATTGGCTGGAATTGAGATCGGACGCCATGTCGCGTTTGGAGAGCCCCTAATGTGCCTAAACAGTGGAAACCCCCCACAAGTGACACCATTTTGGAAACTAGACCCCCCAAGGAACTTATCTAGATGTGTGGTGAGCACTTTGAACCCCCAAGTGCTTCACAGAAGTTTATAACGTAGAGCCGTGAAAATAAAAAATCGCATTTGTTTTCACAAAAATGATTTTTTCGCCCACAAATTCTTATTTTCACAAGGGTAACAGGAGAAATTAGACCACAAAAGTTGTTGTGCAATTTCTCCTGAGTACGTCGATACCCCATATGTGGAGGTAAACCACTGTTTGGGCGCACCGCAGAGCTTGGAAGTGAAGGAGCACCGTTTGACTTTTTCAATGCAGAATTGGCTGGAATTGAGATCGGATGCCATGTCGCGTTTGGAGAGTCCCTGATGTGCCTAAACAGTGGAAACCCCCCACAAGTGATACCATTTTGGAAACTAGACCCCCCAAGGAACTTATCTAGATGTGTGGTGAGCACTTTGAACCCCCAAGTGCTTCACAGAAGTTTATAACGTAGAGCCGTGAAAATAAAAAATCTCATTTTTTCTACAAAAATGATCTTTTTGCCCCCAAATTTTTATTTTCACAAGGGTAACAGGAGAAATTAGACCACAAAAGTTGTTGTGCAATTTCTCCTGAGTACGTCGATACCCATATATGGGGGTAAACCACTGTTTGGGCGCACCGCAGAGCTTGGAAGAGAAGGAGTGTCGTTTTACTTTTTCAATGTAGAATTGGCTGGAATTGAGATCGGACGCCATGTCACGTTTGGAGAGCCGCTGATGTGCCTAAACAGTAGAGACCCCCCACATATGACACCATTTTGGAAACTAGACCCCTTAAGGAACTTATCTAGATGTGTGGTGAGCACTTTAAACCCCCAGGTGCTTCACAGAAGTTTATAACGTAGAGCCGTGAAAATAAAAAAATCGCATTTTTTCTACAAAAATGATCTTTTTGCCTCCAAATTTTTATTTTACCAAGGGTAACAGGAGAAAATGGACCCCAGAAGCTGTGGTACAATTTGTCTTGAGTACGCCGACACCCCATATGTTGGGGTAAACCACTGTTTGGGCGCATGGCTGAGCTCGGAAGCAAAGGAGCGCCATTTGACTTTTCAATGCAAAATTGACTGGAATTGAGATCGGACGCCATGTCGCGTTTGGAGAGCCCCTGATGTGCCTAAACAGCAGAAACCCCCCAAAAGTGACCCCATTTTGGAAACTAGACCCCCCATGGAACTTATCTAGATGTGTAGTGAGAACTTTGAATGCCCAAGTGCATCACAGAAGTTTATAATGCAGAGTCGTGAAAATAAAAAATATATATTTTTTAACAATAAAGATTTTTTAGCCCCCAAGTTTTTATTTTCACAAGGGTAACAAGAGAAATTGGACCCCAAAAGTTGTTGTCCAATTTGTCCTGAGTATGCTGGTACCCCATATGTGGGGGTAAACCACTGTTTGGGCGCATGGCAGAGCTCGGAAGGGAAGGAGTGCCATTTTGGAATGCAGACTTTGATAGAATTGTCTGCGGGCGTTATGTTGCCTTTGCAGACCCCTAATGTACCTAAACAGTAGAAACCCCCAACAAGTGACCCCATTTTGGAAAATAGACCCCCCAAGGAACTTATCTAGATATGTGGTGAGAACTTTGAATGCCCAAGTGCTTCACAGAAGTTTATAATGCAGAAAAGTGAAAATAAAAAATATTTTTTTTCCCACAAAAAAGATTTTTTTAGCCCCCAAATTTTTATTTTCACAAGGGTAACAAGAGAAATTGGACCCCAAAAGTTGTTGTCCAATTTGTCCTGAGTATGCTGGTACCCCATATGTGGGGGTAAACCACTGTTTGGGCGCACGGCAGAGCTCGGAAGGGAAGGAGCGCCATTTTGCAATGCAGACTTTGATAGAATTGTCTGCGGGCGTTATGTTGCGTTTGCAGACCCCTAATGTACCTAAACAGTAGAAACCCCCACAAGTGACCAAATTTTGGAAACTAGACCCCCTAAGGAACTTATCTAGATATGTGGTGAGAACTTTGAAAGCTCAAGTGCTTCACAGAAATTTATAATGCAGAGTAGTGAAAATAAAAAAATATATTTTTTTCCAACAAAAAAGATTTTTAGCCCCCAAGTTTTTATTTTCACAAGGGTAACAGGAGAAATTGGACCCCAAAAGTTGTTGTCCAATTTATCCCGAGTACGCTGATGCCCCATATGTGGGGGTAAACCACTGTTTGGGCGCACGGCAGAGCTCAGAAGGGAGGGAGTACCATTTGACTTTTTTAGCGCAAAATTGGCTGTCGTGTTTGGAGACCCCCTGATGTACCTAAACAGTGGAAACCCCCCAATTCTAACTCCAACCCTAACCCCAACACAGCCCTAACCCTAATCTCAACCCGATCCATAATCCTAATCACAACCCTAACGATAATCACAACCCTAACCCCAAAACAGCCCTAATCTCAACCCTAACCATAACCCTAATCAAAACCCTAAATCCAACACACCCCTAACCCTAATCCCAACCCTAACCCTAATCCCAACCCTAATCCCAAACGTAACACTAATCCCAACCCTAATCCAAACCCTAACCCTAATCCCAACTCTAACCCTAACTTTAGCCCCAACCCTAACTTTAGCCCCAACCCTAACCATAACTTTAGCCCCCGTCGTCACAAAAAAAGTTCAATGTAACCTTTTTTTTGTACGTCGCGTCCGCCATTTCCGCGGATGCGTGGCCGTAACTCTGCCCCCTCCTCCCCAGGACATAGACTGGGCAGCGGATGCGTTGAAAAACTGCATCCGCTGCCCACGTTGTGCACAATTTTCACAACGTGCGTCGGTACATCGGGCCGACGCATTGCGACCGCCCCGTACCGACGCAAGTGTGAAAGAAGCCTTAGGCTACTTTCAGACATAGCGCATTTTTGAGCGCTATTTTGCGGGCGCTTTTCAAAAATGCGCAATGTCATTTTCGTCTGCCGGCAAAGTGAATGAGAAATTCACTTTGCCGTTCAGACACACCGCAAAAAAACGCGGCGCTTTTGTCTGCAAACATGCCGGCGTAAAAAGAATTGACATGTCAGTTCTTTACGCAGCGGCGTGTCTGCGTATCCCCCTAGGGCCCCATATTACCTTCCACACACAGCGCCTTTGTCCTGGGTGTCGGCGTCTTTGTACGGAGGGGTTGACACCCAGGACCGGACGTGACGTCGGACAGGAAGAGGGAAGCCCCCGCCCCCCAGTGAAGCAGCATGGAGTCCTTCTGTGTGTGTGTGTGTGCGTGTGTGTGCGTGTGTGTGCGTGTGTGTGTCCCCATGCGACGCTAGTGCCACCATTGTGCTAAGTCGCCGTATGGGACTACTACTCCCATCCGGTATTAGGATGGGAGAGTTGTCCCTGTGTCCGGCGACTTAGCACAATTGTAAAGTTACACAAAACACCTACACACAATACACATACATGACACACAGTACATACAACATATAACACAGAGTATATACTCACCAACAGCACACTTGTAGGCGAAGCCCTCGATCCTCCAGGAAAAAATCCAAAAATAATAAACCAAATTCATACTCCCTGTCCGCAGAATCCATAAAACGAGTGTCCCACGCCGATCGGCTGCTCTCCGGCGATACACTGCCAGGAGCGAAGCTCCTGGCAGTGTATCGCGTACTGTTCCGGAGTTCAATGACTCCGGCGTCTCGGTTAACAGCAGTACAGCTGCGTTGAACTTTCCCACGCAGCACTGCCGTTAAGCGAGAGTGCCGGGGTCAATGACCGCCGGTAAACTCGCTCGCGCATGCGCAGTGACACACCGACAGGAACTATGGCTCCTGTCAGTGTGTTGCTGCAGCCGTGGAGAGCAGACATATCTCTGGATGTGTCTGTTCTCCATGGAAAATCTTGATACGTGGCACTTAAATATGTGGCAATTAAATATGTGACACGTGGCACTTATACGTGATACGTGTCACTTAAATACGTGGCACTGAAATACGTGATACGTGGCACTTTGATACGTGGCACGTGTCACTTAAATACGTGGCACGTGGCACTGAAATATGTGGCACGTGGCACTTTGATACGTGGCACGTGTCTCTTAAATACGTGGCACGTGGCACTGAAAGATGTGGCACGTGGCACTTTGATACGTGGCACGTGGCACTTTGATACGTGGCACGTGGCACTGAAATATGTGGCACGTGGCACTTTGATACGTGGCACGTGGCACTTTGATACGTGGCACGTGGCACTTTGATACGTGGCACGTGGCACTGTGATACGTGGCACTGAAATATGTGGCACGTGGCACTTTGATACGTGGCACGTGTCACTTAAATACGTGGCACGTGGCACTGAAATATGTGGGACACGTCGCACAAAAAAGTTACATGTAGTTTTTTTTGTGTCGACGGTCCGCCGAAGCACGACGCATCCGTCGCACGACGGATGCGACATGTGGCAATCCGTCGCAATGCGTCGCTAATGCAAGCCAATGGAGAAAAAACGCATCCTGCAAGCACTTTTGCAGGATGCGTTTTTTCTCCAACGACGCATTGCGACGGAAGCCAAAAAACGCTAGTGTGAAAGTAGCCTAACCCTAACCCTAGCCCTAACCCTAACCCTAAATTTAGCCCCAACCCTAACCCTAACTCTAACCCTAACCCTAACCCTAACCCTAATTTTAGCCCCAACTTGTCTTCTCCTGCCGGCCGGCAGATGGCAGCAGATGGCGGGCGCACTGCGCATGCGCCCGCCATGATGAAAAAGCCGGCTGGCAGGAGAAGACAGAAGAGGACCCAGGGACACCGGGTGAGTATGTTAGGGTCCCCGAATCCCCCTATTTCTCTGTCCTCTGATGTGCGATCACATCAGCGGACAGAGAAATAACTGATCGCTTTTTTTTTTTTTTTTTTTTTCGGTCGCCGGTAAACTGTTAATTACCGGCGATCGCAAAGCAGGGGTCGGTGCAAATCGACCCCGATCATGTTCTTTGGGGTCTCGGCTACCCCCGGCAGCCGAGACCCCAAAGAACATCCGGGTGCCGGGCGGCGGGCGCACTGCGCGTGCGCCCGCCATTTTTTCCCGGAAAAAAGATGGCGGCGCCCATGGGGAGACACGAGGAGCACCGGGGGAGGTAGGTAAGTATTGGGGGGCTATTGGGGGCCATCGGGGACCACATTTCTCTGTCCTCCGATGTGCGATCACATCGGAGGACAGAGAAATTAAACGGCAAATCGCGGTTTTTTTTTTTTTGTTGCGACCGCCGGTAAACGGTTAATTACCGGCGATCGCAACTCGGGGGTCGGTAAAAAACCCCCGAATCATGTTCTCTGGGGTCTCGGCTACCCTCGGCAACCGAGACCCCAGAGAAAATCCGACTCTGGGGGGCGCTATTCACTTTTTCCACAGCGCCGTTAATTAACGGCGCTGTGGTTTAAGTACCCTTAGCGGCCGCCGTTAAAAGGCGTATCGGCGGTCGTTAAGGGGTTAAAGGCGCTCCCTACTGGTTTTACTTAAAGAAGGACTCTTTGCGAAGATACCGCACTGGAACCTTTGCTGAGTATGGACTGGTAGCTTGAGAAAATACGCTACCTCACAGAGACTTGATCCCCTCTTAAAGGGGATGTTCATTTGTTGCGCTTAAACCGTGATATTGCTTTAAGACCGGAAGCAATAATGTCTTGACCAAAGGAAATGATGATAATGTTTATATGAGAAAAGTTATATGTGTTTAATTAGTTAAATGTGAAGAAATACTGATAATGTGCTCCGAGAAGTAAAAGGTGAAAGATAGAAGAAGGATGCAGTGGACCCGTAGGGATAGATGTGGAGTCCAGCATGCATGATAGAAAGAAAGATAATGAGAAGGCTTAATGTTCAGAAGAAAATGCTTGATAATGTTGATAGATAGTTAGGATAGAAGGTAAACCCTGAGTCCTCATAGGAGTCATGTAGAGATGGCTCAGTGCTCTTAAACGGAAAGTAATGTTATGTTCTATACTGTGTATAGTAGTTGAAAAGGCAGTAGGCCCTGGCTGAACGGGGCGGTCCTGTAACAGAAAGGAGAGGCAGTAGGTCTGGTGCCGATAGGACAGGCGGTCCTGCAGATTCAAAGAAGGAGAATGAAATAAGTTAATTTACCTTATAATGTGATTATAGGAAGGTCTTTAGTGGACTAAGAGTGTATGTCCTTAAAGGCAAGGTTAAAGTATTGTTCAGCAATTTTTGCACTTAGTAGAATACCCGGTTGGGTAACAGGAGTTATTTATAGCTTGTAATTTATAATGTTTAATGTTTAAGCATGTTTTGTAACGTTCAAGTGTCCTCACCTCCCATAAAGGGAAGCTTGTTCAAGTATTCTTATTGTTATTGCACTCAACCAAACTGTATGTCTTTTTGCTAAACTTGTATTGTTGTTTTCTTCCCAGTCCCGGAGTACTGTGTTTAACCAGGGGGGAGTGCAGCGCCCCAGAGTCCTGGTCGTTGCAGTACTGTGGTTCCGCCACTATGGGGAGCTATGGTGCGTCCGATGGCACTGAAGGAGTTCATCTGATCAGGTATCACAGACACCAATACATTTCACAGCCGGGCCTCCGGGGGGAGCTAAGGGTGCTATTCATTAGGCCACTCCCCACCATAGTGGGTAAACTGGGGGTCAGGCAGGAAGTTAGATCAGAAAGCTGACTGGGTTGGAACCAGGCAACACCTTGTGGCAGAGGGTGTTGTAGGGGAAGATACAGTAGGGTCTCTGTCAGGGGTGGGATCCTGACAGAGGCTTGGCAACAAGAAAGAACGTAACGGGACCGTTCCTGCTCCGGGTAGCGGCGGTACCCAAGAAAGGATTAGAAGCGAGATAGATTGTGCTGAGTGAGAAACGGGATCACGCAAAGGAGAAATACCAGTAGGAGTCGTGCTGTAAGACCGAAGCAACATCCTACTGAGGCGCACTACCGGTGGCCGGAACGCCGAGGGAGTAGAACAACATTCAGCTTCAAGCAATACTCCAAACAGCGGCAGGACAGTCAGTCTCAGGCGGGCTGTCTAACTCAAATCACCTATGAAGTCTTGGGAGGCAATTGTGGGAGAGGGGCATCTCTAGGGTCCCGGAAGAACTCCAGGCCTACCCGTCAAACGGGTGCCGTTCCTACCCGAACCTCAGGGAGGGACGGAGGATTAGCAGAACATCATCTAGTCGAGTTGTGAGGGAACATCAGAAACAGACACAACAGTTGTGGGGTACTTTCCATAAGCACAGCAGGGAAGGACTACAACACATAGCGCTAGGGGGAAGGCACAGATTTCCTCCTGTGAAGAGAACTCTGGAAGTGTCATTGGACCGGCCGGACTTGCGCAGCCTGGTGAGCCATATTCTGGATTGAGGACCCAGAGATCTTCAGTAAAGAGGTAAAGAGACTGCAACCTGGTGTCCTCATTATTTATCGCGACCTGCACCCCACAACTGCACCGTTACAACACTACTTATTGCACCGGACGTCCCCCACTGACAGACAGGGCCACGGACCGGGTCTAGCCACCGTGACAACCCCAGGACTGAGATCTCAGAGGCCCGGCTCCGGGTACCCCTCAGCCCTGCGGCGGTGTGGGGGCGCTCCATATCCACTTTGTGAGAATTTGAATCTCACTTTTTTGGGGGGGAGACTGAACCCAAACTCTGGCCCAGTGTATAAAACAACGCAATGTGAGTGGCAGCAACTGGCTGGCTGATATACGACAAACTAAGAGGGCTGAGGTACATCCACTTTGTGAGAATTTGAATCTCACTTTTTTTGGGGGGAGACTGAACCCAAACTCTGGCCCAGTGTATAAAACAACGCAATGTGAGTGGCAGCAAGTGGCTGGCTGATATACGACAAACTAAGAGGACTGAGGTATATCCACTTTGTGAGAATTTAAATCTCCCTTTTTATTTTGGGGAGACTGAACCCAAACTCAGGCCCAGTGTATAAAACAAAGCAATGTGAGTGGCAGCAAGTGGCTGGCTGATATACGACATATTAAGAGGACTGAGGTATATCCACTTTGTGAGAATTTCAATCTCACTTTTTTTTGGGACACTGAACCAAAACTCAGGCACAGTGTATAAAACAACGCAATGTGAGTGGCAGCAAGTGGCTGGCTGATATATGACAAATTAAGAGGACTGAGGTATATCCACTTTGTGAGAATTTCAATCTCACTTTTTTGGGGGGACACTGAACCAAAACTCAGGCACAGTGTATAAATCAACACAAATGAAGTGGCAATGTGAGTGGCAGCAAGTGGCTGGCTGATATACGACAAACTAAGAGGACTGAGGTATATCCACTTTGTGAGAATTTGAATCTCACTTTTTCGGGGGGGGGGGGGGGGGAGACTGAACTCAAACTCAGGCCCAGTGTATAAAACAATGTAATGTGAGCGGCAGCAAGTGGCTGGCTGATATACGACAAACTAAGAGGACTGAGGTATATCCACTTTTTGAGAATTTGTATCTCACTTTGTTGGGGGGGAGACTGAACCCAAACTCAGGCCCAGTGTATAAAACAACGCAATGTGAGTGGCAGCAAGTGGCTGGCTAATATACGATAAACTAAGAGGACTGAGGTATATCCACTTTGTGAGAATTTCAATCTCACTTTTTTTTTGGGACACTGAATCAAAACTCAGGCACAGTGTATAAAACAACGCAATGTGAGTGGCAGCAAGTGGCTGGCTGATATACGACAAACTAAGAGGACTGAGGTATACCCACTTTGTGAGAATTTAAATCTCCCTTTTTATTTTGGGGAGACTGAACCCAAACTCAGGCCCAGTGTATAAAACAACGCAATGTGAGTGGCAGCAAGTGGCTTGCTGATATACGACAAACTAAGAGGACTGAGGTATATCCACTTTGTGAGAATTTGTATCTCACTCTTTTTTGGGGGGGGAGACTGAACCCAAACTCAGGCACAGTGTATAAAACAATGCAATGTAAGTGGCAGCAAGTGGCTGGAAGATATATGAAAAAATACAAGGACTGTAGTACAATTTCAATCTCCCTACAATGATCTCAGGACAAGTATTGCAGCAATAAAAAGGACTGCTGCACACAAAAGTGTGGACAAATAAACAAGATAACTGTGCAGAAAGGAGCAACAGGATTTTTGCTTTTAAAAAAGCAGTTGGTTTGCACAGCAGCGGTGCAAACAGCAATGCAGCTATCAGGGAGCCTTATAAGGCAGCCTAATAAGCTACAGAGCTGATGCACAAAGATATAGCCTCCACTGTCCCTGCAAAAAAAGGTGTTGTTGGACAGTGGAAATCGCTACAGCACAAGCGGTTTGGGGGTTAATCTTCCCTCCCTAACTATGTCCCTTCTTCTGACGAAGCTGCAGCAACCTCTCCCTATGCTAAGATCGGCAGAAGTAAGATGGCGGTCGGCGTGCACGCCCCTTTATAGCCCCTGTGATGCCGCAGAAAGCAAGCCAATCACTGTCATGCCCTTTTCTAAGATGGTGGGGACCGAGACCTATGTCATCACGCTGCCCACACTCTGCATCCTCCTTCATTGGCTGAGAAATGGCGCTGAATGCATCATACGAAACGCAACATTAGCGCGAAGATCGCCGACCTCATGCCCGATCCCACACTAGGATCGGGTCGGGTTTCATGAAACCCGACTTTGCCGAAAGTCGGTGATTTTTGAATTTATGCGATCCGTTTCGCTCAACCCTACTTATCACTAGTTTCTGGGATAAGCAAGAAGTTGCCCCAGTAAGGGAAATGTAACATTGCATAGCGTTACATGGCAGCCATTCCAATAATAGGCTTTCCATGTAATATATAGATGGGTAGGGTCCAACAGGCTTCAGGTTCATACAGTACAGAGTTGGAGTGGATGATCTCTATCTTCGACACCTTTGCCCCTTTATAATATTCAAATGAGACAATCCTCATAACTTCATATCTCATTGCATCTCTTTATATCTAATTAAATCTCATGATTGATGCCTCATTGCATATTTGCGTTTTGTTGAAATATTGTGTTACCCCAGTTAATATTCATGCTATATTATTATAAGGGAAAATTCTGTTCTATGACATTGATAAATTTGTCATACAATGCGGATTTGTCTGTGCCTCTAACCTTAAGAGACAAGCCGCAATAGTCACAAGAATATCAAAAGTTTCCAGCAGTTTGATTAATATGGAACAAGAGACATATAGATGAATCTTCTCCCATGTCTGGAGTACTGAGAATAAACAAGCTGTTATGAATGGCAGCTTGGATCCTGCTGACCGGTGCAACAATTTTCACAGGTTTGTATTATAATATCATATTATACAATTACTATTTATTCAATTCTATAATATAATTTATACAGAAGCTTTAATTCTGATTCTATATAAAAATCATACAAAAAATCATTAATATCAAGGCAAAATAATATTTTCTTCTAATGTTACAGAAAAGTTTCTCCATGTAGATTTTCATCAGTCAAATCTGTGTACTGTTTCGGTACAATTGCAAATGCAAAATATAAATTTTCTTTTTAGCATTATCCACTGCTTCTGCTATATGATATGTGCTGCATTCCAATGTAAATGTTGAATACCATTAACAAATGTTACACCACAAATCTGCCATTTTGATATGGGGAATAGCTGCTCAAGAGACTTTAACAAACCAATAAATTTCTCCACATTTAACATTCGTGGAAACACTTATCTTCCTAGAAAGTCTTGGGAAAAAAAGACAGTTGCAAATTATCATATTTAATTCTAGTTGGATCTGACATATATCTTAAATGTCAGCTTTGTTGGAAAATGTATCATTTCCCATGTGTCATCCAGTTATAATATTCATCCATGACAGGCCTGTGGCAGGCGCAGAGTAATGAAATGTATTTCTTTTGTAATGTATATAAATAATGTCCCATTCCATAGCTATGAGTTAAATTTGTAGAAATCAGCTTTGCAACAGTACCTTCGATTATGGCTTTGAAAAATGGCACTGAAAATAATTGAAACTCAATAGGAATTTGTTTATAATTTTTTTCCCCACATATACCCCTGTGGTCAGTGGATTTGGGACCTTCCTGGCCC
Source organism: Ranitomeya variabilis (assembly GCF_051348905.1). Lineage (NCBI taxonomy): Eukaryota > Metazoa > Chordata > Amphibia > Anura > Dendrobatidae > Ranitomeya > Ranitomeya variabilis. Next base: position 221,922,635 of record NC_135234.1, read on the forward strand.
ACCTGCACTCCCACCGGGAGTAAAGCGGGCCAGTGATCCCCATAGCATGAGGCCTCCCAGAGCTCTCCAGATTCCTCTCCCTCAGCGCATGCTGTTCGGCGACCCGGAAGTGATGTCATACTACGCGCAAGTCACTTCTGGGCTGTGCATTCCACTGTGGAACGCAGTCACTTTCGGGTTTGGCTTTCTACAGCCTCCAGGTTCCTGAACAGCATGCAGATAAAACTGAAACTGCTGACGCCTGCTCATGACCCAGAGGGGGAGGAGGGGCCTCAGTAAGTCTGTTGTGGGGGGTCCTTGCCAGGGTCTGGTTCAGTGATATTGGGTCCCTTTTAGTTTTACTTCTATCCCTTCTCTTCCTAGGAAGACAAGTCTGCCCACAAAAGCCCAGCTAAGAAGGTCCTTAAATGTGCCATCTGCAATAAGGAGCTTCCCTCTCGTTGGGAGAAGAAGCTGTGTCAGGAGTGTATGGATAAGGTGGTTAGAGCTGAACATCTCTTGCTCTTGTATGAGATATGTACCCTGGTCAAGCAGGAGGTCCAGTCCTCCTTAGCTACCCTTACACCTCCACCTCCTTCTCCGGGACTATCTTCCTGTAAGAGAAGAAGGATCCAAATTGAAGATTCTGAAGGCTCTTGTGGCTCAGCTTCTGAAAAATGGGAGGAATCATCATCCCATAAAACATTGGCGGCTAAACAATATAGAGTATATGGAAGAGTTAATTGGTGCAGTCCATAATTCTATTGGCTTGGAGGAGGAACAGGTTCCCCAAACAATCCAAGTTGAAATGTTTGGAGGGTTGAAAGCGGGTAGGCAGATTAGGTTCCCGGCCCATGAGAACAACATGAACATGATCTCTTCAGAGTGGGATTCCTTGGAGAAATGGCTGAGCACCCCCTCGGAACTTAAGCATAGATTTCCTCTGGAGGGTTAGCTGAGATGTTCCTAAGGTGGATGTGCAGGTGGCAAGAGTAGCCAAGAAAACTACTCTACCCTTTGAGGACTGATCCCAGCTTAAGGACCCTATGGATAGGGAGGTGGAGAGCCTGCTGAAAAAATCCTGGGAGATCTCCACCTCCTCACTTAAGACAAACATAGCTTCCACCTTTGTGGCCAGATCCCTCTTCCAGTGGCTGGATCAATTGGAGAATAACATCTCGCAGGGGACCTAAAGAGGGAATTATTGCATTCCCTTCCGTTACTCAAAAGGGTGATTGGACTCTTGGCTGATGCCTCTGCTGAATCGGTTACATCGCTGCTAGGTCCCTGGTCTAGTCCAACTCTGCTAGAAGGGCTCTGTGGCTTAAAATGTAGAGTGGGGATGTCACTTCCAAGATCGAACTGTGCTCCATTCCCTTTAAGGGTGAATATGTCTTTGGACCAGCTCTTGATGACATACTGGAGAAGGCCACAGACAAAAAGAAGACTCTTCCTGAGCAGAGGATCTCCAAGAAGCGCTTTTTTTGTACCTCTCTGCCTCAGACCCCTCAAACCAAGGGTAAAGGGAAAACCGGGAGGTGGAGCTATGCTAAGGGGAAAGGGAAGAACATCCTTGTCCCCCAGCAGCAGCACCAGGACAAACAATGGCTCCAGCACTGTAGAAGGGAGGCTTTTATTTTCTTCCACCAGTGGCTGGCCATTTTCAATTGCCAGTGGGTCCTTGATGTTATCAGGGAGGGCCTCCTTATAGAGTTCAAATCCTCTCCTCGGGGTCTAAGAGTCACATTCCTACCATCCCAGGGAGCCCAGAACTTACTGATATTAGGTCTACAAAAACTGCTAAAGTGAAATGCAATCTGCCCAGTAACAGTGGACGAGTGGGGAAGAGGTCACTACTCCCACCTTTTTCTCATGAAAAAACCTTCAGGAGATGCGCTCATTATAATAAATCTGGAGGGTCTCAACCATCATATTGTGTATCGAAGATTCAAGATGGAGCCAGTGAAGTCAGCATTTACACTGATAGGACCTCATTATCTTATGGCAACCATCGACTTGAACGATACTTATTTTCACGCTCCAATTCATACTCGCCACAGAAGGTACCTCAGATTTGCAGTCCTACAAAACCAGCAGGTAAAGCACTATCAATACAACGTGCTCCCCTTTGGTATTTTGTCAGTGCCAAGGGTGTCCTCCAGGATAATGTCAGGACAGAGGCAGTGACCTACATCTGGGGGCACGGCATCTGTATTGTGCCTTATCTGGACAATCTCCTAATCATAGCTCCATCTGCTCAAACTCTCAGGAGTCATGCAGTGAGGTCTCTGGACATTCTAAAATCTCTAGGATGGCTCCGAAACCTGGAGAAAGCAGAGCTCCAACCATCCACAGCAAGAAGGTTCTTAGGAGTGCTATTGGATTCAAGGAAGCAGATGTCCTTCCTACCTGAGGATCATCACCTGACTCTAATAACGAAAATCTCCGATTTCAGGAAACAGAGGTCCCCTACCCTTTGGACAGCAATGTCAGTCCTAGGCTCAATGACCTCTTGCATTCAGTCAGTACCTTGGGCCCAGGCCCACTCCAGGGTAAAGCAGGCTTGCATTCTCAAGAGCAGGGACAGAAGTCTCAACTCACTGAACAGGAAAGTTCAGACCCCGGGCTGCGCAAAGGCTTCCCTCGCTTGGTGGCTGAGCCCCAAGAATCTGTGCAAGGGCATAGCCTGGTCCCAATCACCTCTGGTTATGGTTACAACCGAATCCAGCAAGAGAGGCTGGGGTGGCGTAGTATCCCAAACCCCTTTCCAGGGACACTGGAGCCCAGAGACAAGTGCCAGGTCATCCAACTCCAGAGAGTTGAAGGCAGTGGAGGAGACCCTTTTTGCAGCAGGCAACCTGGTCTCTGGTTCTCATGTAAAGGTACTGTATATTCGGACAACATCACAACCATAGCCCAGCTCAGACATCAGGGGGGCATGAAGTTCGACAGCTTAAAAAGCATATCAAGCTGAATATTTTGTTGGCCGAAAAACACCTTCTCTCTCTGATGGCTGTCCACCTAAAGGAGTCCTCCAACCTTCAAGCAGACTTCCTGAGTCATCAGGATATACAACCAGGAGAATGGAGCCTGAACCAGAAAATCTTCCAGATGCTAGTAGCAAGATGGGGTTTACCAGAGATCGACTTATTCACCTCAGGCCAAAGTGCACAGGTCAAAAACTATTTCTCTCTGAACCCCATGAACAGGTCCAGTGGAGTAGATGCCTTTGTTCAACACTGGAACTTCCACTTATCCAATGTGTTTCCTCCGATTCCGATGCTGGCAAGGACTCTTCGGAAGATATGGGAAGATCGGGTTCCAACTATCCTGGTGGCTCCAATGTGGCCAAAAAGGAGCTAGTTCAACCTTGCCATCAGTCTTCAGGTGGATGGACCAATTCAGTTGTCACCGGACACCAATCTTCTCTCACAGGGACCTCTGCATCATCCAGACCCCCAGAGACAGAAGTTAGCTGCTTGGCTACTGAGGCCCAGGTGTTACATGCGCAGGGGCTTTCAGACAAATTAATTGCCACCTTACTGATGTCCAGAAAGCCAGTTACTAATGCTGTTTACCACAAAGTGTGGAAAAAAATGTACTTCCTGGTGCATGCCTAATGAGCTAGATCCATTCCACCCCAACATTTGATAAATATTGGACTTCTTTCAGAGAGGGTTAGAATTGGGCCTCAAACCTAGCAACTTGAAGGTTCAGGTCTCTGCCCTGAGCTCTGTATTTGATCATGACTTAGTCTGATATACCCTCATGGGATCTAAATATAGTCCTCAAGGGCTCACACAACCCCCATTTGAACCTCTATCCACCTGTACCCCTCATCTTCATTCTTTCAAAGCAGCTTTCCTAGTAGCTATAACTACTGCAAAACAAATAGGGGAACTGCAGGCATTGTCTATAAGAGAACCTTATGTAATAATCAGAGATGATTGTATAGTTCTCCATCTTGATCCATCCTTTCTGCCCAAAGTTGTGTACGATTTTTACAGTTCACAGGATATCATTCTCCCCTCCTTTTACCAGAATCCAATGAATGCAAAGAGGAACTCCATACTCTCGATGTTCAGCATACGATTTTGTACTACCTGCAGCAAACCAAATCAGGGAGCATTGACCAGAATTTGTTTGTTCAACCATTGGATCAAAATAAGGGAAAGAAGGTCGCGAAGAGTACCATCGCAAATTGAATAAAGAGGGCTATATGACAAACATATCTAGCCCAGAATATGACACCCCCTCTGGGGTTAAAACTCATTCTACAAGATGTACCTCAGCCTCCTGGGCTGAAAGAGCTGGCACATCCACTGAGCAGATTTGAAAGGCTGCTACATGGTCTTCTCTTCATACATTTACTAGACACTATAGATTGGACTTTTTGTCCAATAGGGACTTAGCCTTCGGCCGAAAAGTTTTTCAAGCTGTTGTCCTCCCTAGTGGAAAATTGGTTGGTATTCCTCCTATGCTGTTGTGGAAGGTGACTAGGGAAAATAGAATTAGTCTTATCAGTCATTTGGTTTCTAGGAACCTTCCGCGACAGCACTATTTTCCTCCTTATGTCTCTTGGATAATTCATGGGACTTTAAAGTTAAACAGTGCTATAGTGTTATTTGTAAGTCACTGGCGAATATGAGGTGGGAGGGGATTTTACCTCTTCGTACTTCCTGTACCCAATTAGGGTGTGGAGACAACATCCCATGCTGTCGTGGAAGGTTCCTAGAAATCCAATTTCTCCATATTTGACGGGAAAATCTGGATCAAAGAAGTCTAAAATTATGTACGTATTTTCCTCTACAATTAAAAGCATCCTAAAATTCACATGGTTTTGTAGAGTATTGTTATGTCATTTGTGAATTGAATCTTATTTTTTAATACTGAGGTCACAAATTATACTCACAACTGCACATTATATTCTGTAAATGGCATTTATATAGCATTTTCTATGTATATATTGTGTGACAGAGTGGCAGATTGGTAGAAGGGAGATATGTGTCACTGCACTTAACGGCATCAGTGATATGAAACCAAAGCATTTTTTCTCCAACACACTACATGTTGAGATGGTTAGGTTGCATAAAAGGGCTGGTTTTATGTGGACCCTTATAGAGCGGGTGGGAGAGGGTCCACTTTTTCTCCCGGACAGACTTGCCAGGACCTGCTTGAGGTCATGATCATGTGATCAGTCACATGATGGCAATCGCATTCTTAGGTTTAAATAACCATGCTCTACAGGCAGTTGGTGTTCAGTTAGCCAGGAGAAAGGAGTCTCCAGAGGCTTTGTGGCTTGTTGGGCACAGACTGAACCTGTGCTGCTCCAGAGCGGTTTTAGCCAAAAAGGCTGAGTTTTGTTTCCATAAGTTTGTTTATGCTGCCTGATAACAAACCAACAAGAACATAAAGAGAATGTGCATCCAGTTTTTCCTACCTCTCTGTGCCGCCACGTGAGTGAACTACCACAGTTGTATTATTTAAAACTCCTAGGCCTTAATACAACATTTTTAACAGGACCCCAACCTACCATGTACCATTTATAAAAATGGTCTCCACTAATGTGGGATTGGTACTTAACTATTAATCTATAACCATTCCCTATGCTTGGTACACATTTATGGTAAATATTTGTTAGTGTACAATGTCTTTTTAAGTGCAATATTGTTGAAGTGCATGCTGCTAAATATGGCAGTGACACAATGCAGGAGACAGGTAAGCGATGCAAGATATTTAAACACAAAGGCTTCTCTTTCAATTGTATTGCAGAATTTATCTTCCATATCTCTTTGTTTCATCTATGTTCTAGCTGCTGCTTCCTTTCACATCTACTGCCCTTTTACACCTTCCATGCACTATCTCCACATCAGTCCCTCTCTCTCCTGCTCTCAATTATACAACTCTCAGACCTACTCACATTTTTGAAACACTCCAAGCCATCCACTACCACCATACGGCATGCAAAATGTTAGAACAAATCACTGAACAACCTGCTATTTTTATTTTTTCACCTTCACTTAGTTGCTTGCGACATCTTCCCTAACCCTGGCCTTCTCTCCACTAGTAAATATAACACTCTTCCTGCTGTACATAGAAACTCTGCTAATCTTAACAACATTCAGTGCATGCCTTGTCCTGTCTATTTTATTTGTGCTCTCTGGAACTCACGGGTCAGTGAGTCAGTGTGTAACAAACTTCCCAACATACAAGACTTCTTACTTTCTATTTCCTCTAACTTTCTGGCTCTCACTTAAACCTGGATGGAGCAGTCGTTCACCACCACCGATTCTGTTCTCTCATATGGTGGGCTACAATTTTCATACACCGCCAGACCTGAGAGAAAGCAATTTGAAGGTGTTGGTGTGTTCCTTTCATCACATTGTCCTTTCCAGGTTCCCCCCCCCCGCACCCTCAATTATGTTTCCTTCCTTAAAGGTCTTTGCTAGTGTTGAGCATTCCGATACCGCAAGTATCGGGTATCGGCCGATACTTGCGGTATCGGAATTCCGATACCGGTATTCCGATACTTGCCGCGTATCGGATACCGGAATCGGAAGTTCCCAGATTCAAAATGCACAAATTCAGCCAATGAGAATGATTCCAAGTGTGGGCACATCCTGTTTAGCATGGAGGGCATGAAACTACTGGCAAGGCTGTGATTGGCTGCTGAAATGATGTTATGATGCAGTTTAAAAGTCGCTGGCGCCATTTTGCGATCACTCTGCTGTGAATTCAGTTAGTGACAGGACGCTGTTTGCTGACTGAGGGACAGTTTAGAGATATCGATTTGCTTCTTTGTGCTTTCCAAAGGCTAATTTAGCAACCGCTGTGTTCACCTACTATTCACCTTGCTTTTGCCTTGTAGCGCTGTTTTCACAGCGATCTGCAAGGTCTGTGTGTGTGTGTGTGTGAGTGCAGCCCACTCTCTAGTCTGAGTGCAGCCACATAGGCCATCCATAGCTGGTTGTATTCAGTTCAGGGAGGGTGGTTCATTGCCTCATACTGTTCTTTTTTTTTTTTTTTTCCAAGTAGTGTAGTCTGCTGCTAATTTATTCAAAAAAATCCTATTAGTGTCTTTCCACCCGTCTCCAGCTAATTTGTGGAAAAACACTACATAGGATAACGTAGAGGAGGGTTTTTGGGCCTTGCAGCGCCGTTTACGGCTGTCTGCACGGTCTCCGTGTGACTGCAGCTCGCCCTGTAGTCTGTGAGCAGCCATAGCCTGGTTGTCTCCAGCTCAGGGTTCTTCACTGCGTCATACCGCCAAATCAATTTTCATTTTGTTTTAAGTAGTGCAGGCTGCTGCACATTTTTTCAAAAAATTCCTATTAGTGTCTTTCCACCCGTCTCCAGCTAATTTGTGGAAAAACACTACATAGGATAACATAGAGGAGGGTTTTTGGGCCTTGCAGCGCCGTTTACGGCTGTCTGCACGGTCTCCGTGTGACTGCAGCTCGCCCTGTAGTCTGTGAGCAGCCATAGCCTGGTTGTCTCCAGCTCAGGGTTCTTCACTGCGTCATACCGCCAAATCAATTTTCATTTTGTTTTAAGTAGTGCAGGCTGCTGCACATTTTTTCAAAAAATTCCTATTAGTGTCTTTCCACCCGTCTCCAGCTAATTTGTGGAAAAACACTACATAGGATAACATAGAGGAGGGTTTTTGGGCCTTGCAGCGCCGTTTACGGCTGTCTGCACGGTCTCCGTGTGACTGCAGCTCGCCCTGTAGTCTGTGAGCAGCCATAGCCTGGTTGTCTCCAGCTCAGGGTTCTTCACTGTGTCATACCGCCAAATCAATTTTCATTTTGTTTTAAGTAGTGCAGGCTGCTGCACATTTTTTCAAAAAATTCCTATTAGTGTCTTTCCACCCGTCTCCAGCTAACTTGTGGAAAAACACTACATAGGATAACGTAGAGAAGGGTTTTTGGGCCTTGCAGCGCCGTTTACGGCTGTCTGCACGGTCTCCGTGTGACTGCAGCTCTATCTGTTGTCAGTTCAGCCCCCAAAAAATAAATAAATAATAAAGTTCACCAAACACACCAGTTACACCACTTTACATTTGTGTAGGCCACATTAGCTCATATTAAAGTCTAGTCCACACTTTAGAAAATTAGTGTTTCTTATACCTGTTAGGAGGAGTTGTTCAGGAATAAGCACACAAAGCCGTTAGTACTTTTCTGCTTATCTTTATCAGTCAACCAAGATGAAGAAGGCAGTGAGTAAGGCACGTGGGCGTGGGCGTGGGCGCGGAGCAGGGAGGGGACGTGGGGATTCTGTGCCTGCTGCGGGCACCGGTGACTCATCAGCACCCACTTTCACCAGGCAACAGTCATTCATGCGCAGCTTTGTGTCAGAGCGCCGTACACCGCTGCTGCGTGAAGAACAAATTGAAGCCGTTGTCGGATGGATGGCAGCTAATGCATCAACTTCAATTAGTGCCACATCCTCTCAGACACAGAGCACTGGAGAGCAGCCATCTGTCTCTTCACCACCTGCCAAATTGCCCAGGCAGACAGAGAGCCCAGGACAGGAGCCGTCTCTACTTCTGTTCTCTGAATCTCTTGGCTTGGAAACAGGGGGCCAGCCAAGCAGCATTGGAGAAATGGAAGAAGAGGCAGGGTGCAGTGATGCCCAACAGCTTTTTCTCTCTTCCTCTGAAGAGGCGGGTGGGCCAGTGGCTCCGGTCACCACATCGCAGGCCGCATCAGCTGATGATGACACTCAGGTGCCACTTACTGGTGCGTGCTCTGCTGCTGAGACTACCCAGGAGGAGCAGTTGGGGGCAGAGGGTAGTGTAGATGATGAGGTCCTTGACCCATCTTGGCGTGAGGGACAGGAAGGTGGTGGGAGCAGCTCTGAGGAAGAGATTCCCCGTACGGCCCAAAGAGGGAGAGGGAGGGGGAAGACTGCGGATCCTGCAGCCTCCGCTTTGGCACCCGTTAGGAGCATGTCTCTTCCAAAAGCCAAAAAGGGCACTCCCAAGACTTGCAGTGCCTGGTCCTTTTTTGACACAGTTGCAGATGACATTTGCTATGTCAGATGCAAGGTGTGTCATCAAAAAGTCAAAAGAGGGAAAAATGTCAGCAACCTCAATACCTCCAACATGTGGAAACATGTGCGCACCAGGCACCCGGCGGAGTTAGAAAAACACACTGAAGAGCTAGGCCAACCAACAGCGGCAGCTACCACCTCTTCAGCTCGTGTTGCCTCTTCCTCCAGCTCACACGCAGCTGGTTCGGCTTCCTCCCAGGATCGCCGTGGAAGAACCTCTGGCCCTGTTGTCCAGAGACCCGCTGTAATTCCACCCGCAGCACCACTTTCCCAGTCATCCACACACTCCCAGCCCAGTCTACAGCCATCGGTAGTACAGGCATGGGAGAAAAGGCGGCCTTTCTCATCAAACCACCCATGAGCACAGGCTCTGACTGCAGGCATTGCCAAACTTCTGTCACTGGAAATGCTGTCATTCAGGCTGGTGGAGACTGACAGCTTCCGTGACTTGATGTCATTGGCAGTCCCACAGTACAATGTGCCCAGCCGCTTTTACTTCAGCAGGCAAGCTGTCCCTGCCCTGCACAAGCATGTGGAGGGACACATAAAACACGCGCTACGGAACGCCGTCAGTAGCAAGGTCCACCTCACCACCGATGCGTGGACCAGTCAACATGGACAGGGGCGATACCTTTCCCTCACTGCCCATTGGGTTAATGTCGTTGAGCCAGGTACAGATCGTGCGACTGGCGCAGGCCGTGTCCTGCCCACTCCAAGGATTGCAGGAATGCATTCTGTACGCATTGACTCCTCCTCTTACACTAGTTCCTCAGAATCATTGCTGCAGGAGCCGTCACAGTCCACCTCCACATGGACCCGTGATGAACGTTTACCTGTTATGACCGACATGAGCACAGCCGTGGCCAAACGTCAACAGGCCGTCTTGAAATTAATTTCTTTGGGGAATCGAAGCCACACAGCGCAGGAGCTCTGGAATGCCATCAAGCAGGAGAGCGATGTGTGGTTTGTGCCAGCGAATCTCCAGCCAGGCATGGTAGTGTGTGATAATGGCCGAAATCTGGTGGCAGCTCTGGGCCTCGGCAACCTCACTCACATCCCATGTCTGGCACATGTGCTCAATTTGGTCGTGCAGAGCTTTTTGAGGGACTATCCGGATCTTGATGCACTGCTGCACAAGGTCCGCCTAGAGTGTGCTCACTTGCGGCGTTCCAGCACGGCAAAAGCGCGCATTGCGGCTCTGCAGCGCCGACACCGCCTGCCGGAACATCGCATAATATGTGACCTACCTACCAGGTGGAATTCCACGTTACATATGTTGGAGCGGTTGTGTGAGCAGCAGCAAGCTGTAATGGAGTACCAGCTGCTTCAGGCGCAAAGAAGTCGCACTCAGCGCCGTACAGACTTCACAACCACAGAGTGGGCCACTATGAATGACGTCTGCCAGGTTTTGCGTCCCTTTGATTATTCCACGCGGATGGCAAGTGCAGATGATGCACTAGTCAGCATGACTGTCCCCCTTATCTGCCTGCTTGAAAAATCACTGCAAGTGCTAAGGGATGATGTTGTGGAAGAGGTGGAGGATGAGGATTCACCATTTCCATCATCTTCTGGACAGTCAGCGCCACGTGGTTCCTCACAAACGCGTAGGCAGGGGACAGTTTGTGAGGAGGATGAGGAGGAGTCAATGGAGGAGGAAGACATCCATCCAGAGGAGGGAGTTACACAATTGTCCAGTACTCAGTGTGTACAGCGAGGGTGGGGTGATGACGAGCGGGCAGAGATCACGCCTCCAGCAGGGGACAGCGTTTCTTGGGCAGTTGGCAGTCTGCAGCACATGGTGGATTACATGCTGCAGGGCCTGAGAAACGACTGCCGCATCGCCCACATTCTCAACATGTCTGATTATTGGGTGTTCACCCTCCTCGATCCTCGCTACCGGGACAACGTAGAAAGCCTCATCACACCGTTGAACCGGGAGCGAAAAATGCGGGAGTACCAAGACACACTGGTGAATTCCATCATCTTCTCCATTCCAACTGAGAGAAGTGCTGCTAGTGCATTCCAAAGCAGCTCAGTGCATCCAGGCAGTGGTGGAGGCTCTGCACAAAGAGGGAGCAGAAGCAGTGCCTCTGCCCAAGGCAAGACCAGTATGGCCCAACTGTGGCACCGTTTTCTGTGCCCCCCACAAAAGTCTACACCATCACAGACGGCTCCAGTCAGCAGGAGGCAACGGTTCCGTCAGATGGTGACAGACTACATGTCTTGCCCTCTTGCTGTACTCCCAGACGGCTCTTCCCCTTTCAAGTTTTGGGTCTCAAAGCTGGATACATGGCCAGAGCTAAGCCAGTATGCATTGGAGGTGCTGTCTTGCCCTGCGGCCAGTGTATTATCGGAATGTGTCTTTAGTGCTGCAGGTGGTGTACTAACTGACCGTCGCATGCGACTATCCTCCGATAACGTTGACCGGCTTACTTTCCTGAAAATGAACAAGGCCTGGATCTCGCAGGAATTTGCCACTCCTCTTCCTGATTAAATAATTAGGTCACTGTATACGTTATCCAGGTCTCCTGTTGTGTTCATCTTTCTACCACCTGAACTTAATTTCCTGGGCTCCAACACCGCCAGTTGAGGCTCAGAAGTGCCGTCTGCACAGTCAAAACATACGACCCAGTGTTATTGGGTTTCAGTAACGTCAGCTGATCCCCAGCTGTGTAGCCGGCAATGTGTCCTGCGACCGCCACGCTGACACAACAACTGAAATGTAAGGGAATCTGTCCCCCCCCCCAAGGCGTTTGTTGCTGAAAGAGCCACCTTGTGCAGCAGTAATGCTGCACAAGGAAAAGGTAGCTATTTTTGTTTAGCTCCTTGCACACGCAGAACTTAACACTTATAAAATGTGTCCACTGATACCGTAAAACCGTCCCGGAGGTGGGACTTTCCTTCGTAATATGACGCAGCACAGCCGTCATTCCTACCCCCCGGCGCCGTGCCCCGGCTCCTCAGCGTTGTTTGATTCCGTCCCGGAGCCTGCGCTGTTATGTTATCCCGTGGCCAGGCACACTTAGCGCTGCCGTCTTCTGGCATCTTTTGGTGTCAGGATGGCTGCGCCTGTGAGGCCGCGCTGGCCGAGAGCCCGCCTCGCAGTGTCTTCTGATTTAATCCCACTGGGGGCCTGGGATCCATGGACATGCGCAGTGCATATCTGAACCTCCACCTCTCACTCATCTCCCTATGGCTTCTTCAGACTGTTCGGTGTCAGCTGGTCCCTAATAGCATGCCACGGCCGTGACACCGCACAGTCTTAAGAAGCCGTAGGGAGCGGAGTGAGAGGCGAGGATATGCACTGCGCATGGCCATGGATCCCAGGCCCCCAGTGGGATTAAATCAGAAGACACTGCGAGGCGGGCTCTCGGCCAGCGCGGCCTCACAGGCGCAGCCAGCCTGACACCAAATGATGTCAGAAGATGGGCAGCGCTAAGTGTGCCTGGCCACGGGATAACATAACAGCGCAGGCTCCGGGACGGAATCAAACAACGCTGAGGAGCCGGGGCGCGGCGCCGGGGGGGTAGGAATGACGGCTGTGCTGCGTCATATTACGAAGGAAAGTCCCACCTCCGGGACGGTTTCACGGTTTCAGGGGACACATTTTATAAGTGTTTAGTTCTGTGTTTGCAAGGAGCATGATGAAAAGAGCCACCTTTTCCTTTTGCATCTTTTGTGCTGCACAAGCTGGCTCTTTCAGCTACAAACGCCTTGGGGGGGGTTAAAGGTTCCCTTTCGACTTTCTCAGGCTTCGGCCTACATTGTGTTCCTCTGCTTTTCCACCTGTCCCTGGGCTCCAACACCGCTAGTTGCCGTCCAGAAGTGCTGTCCGCACAGTCCCAACAGTCGCTCCTCTGTTATTGGGGTTCAGTAACGTCAGCTTTTCCCCAGCTGTGTGTGTGGCAATCCCTCCTACCTCCTCCACCTCCTCCTCCTCCACCTGTCCCTGGGCTCCAACACCGCTAGTTGCCGTCCAGAAGTGCTGTCCGCACAGTCCCAACAGTCGCTCCTCTGTTATTGGGGTTCAGTAACGTCAGCTGTTCCCCAGCTGTGTGTGTGGTAATCCCTCCTACCTCCTCCACCTCCTCCTCCTCCACCTGTCCCTGGGCTCCAACACCGCTAGTTGCCGTCCAGAAGTGCTGTCCGCACAGTCCCAACAGTCCCTCCTCTGTTATTGGGGTTCAGTAACGTCAGCTGTTCCCCTGCTGTGTGTGTGGCAATCCCTCCTACCTCCTCCTACCTCCTCCACCTCCTCCTCCTCCACCTGTCCCTGGGCTCCAACACCGCTAGTTGCCGTCCAGAAGTGCTGTCCGCACAGTCCCAACAGTCCCTCCTCTGTTATTGGGGTTCAGTAACGTCAGCTGTTCCCCAGCTGTGTGTGTGGCAATCCCTCCTACCTCCTCCTCCTCCACCTGTCCCTGGGCTCCAACACCGCTAGTTGCCATCCAGAAGTGCTGTCCGCACAGTCCCAACAGTCCCTCCTCTGTTATTGGGGTTCAGTAACGTCAGCTGTTCCCCTGCTGTGTGTGTGGCAATCCCTCCTACCTCCTCCTCCTCCACCTGTCCCTGGGCTCCAACACCGCTAGTTGCCGTCCAGAAGTACTGTCCGCACAGTCCCAACAGTCCCTCCTCTGTTATTGGGGTTCAGTAACATCAGCTGTTCCCCAGCTGTGTGTGTGGCAATCCCTCCTACCTCCTCCTACCTCCTCCACCTCCTCCTCCTCCACCTGTCCCTGGGCTCCAACACCGCTAGTTGCCGTCCAGAAGTGCTGTCCACACAGTCCCAACAGTCACTCCTCTGTTATTGGGGTTCAGTAACGTCAGCTGTTCCCCAGCTGTGTGTGTGGCAATCCCTCCTACCTCCTCCACCTCCTCCTCCTCCACCTGTCCCTGGGCTCCAACACCGCTAGTTGCCATCCAGAAGTGCTGTCCGCACAGTCCCAACAGTCGCTCCTCTGTTATTGGGGTTCAGTAACGTCAGCTGTTCCCCAGCTGTGTGTGTGGCAATCCCTCCTACCTCCTCCACCTCCTCCTCCTCCTCCTCCACCTGTCCCTGGGCTCCAACACCGCTAGTTGCCATCCAGAAGTGAAGTCCGCACAGTCCCAACAGTCCCTCCTCTGTTATTGGGGTTCAGTAACGTCAGCTGTTCCCCAGCTGTGTGTGTGGCAATCCCTCCTACCTCCTCCACCTCCTCCTCCTCCACCTGTCCCTGGGCTCCAACACCGCTAGTTGCCGTCCAGAAGTGCTGTCCGCACAGTCCCAACAGTCGCTCCTCTGTTATTGGGGTTCAGTAACGTCAGCTGTTCCCCAGCTGTGTGTGTGGCAATCCCTCCTACCTCCTCCACCTCCTCCTCCTCCACCTGTCCCTGGGCTCCAACACCGCTCGTTGCCGTCCAGAAGTGCTGTCCGCACAGTCCAAACAGTCCCTCCTCTGTTATTGGGGTTCAGTAACGTCAGCTGTTCCCCTGCTGTGTGTGTGGCAATCCCTCCTACCTCCTCCTACCTCCTCCACCTCCTCCTCCTCCACCTGTCCCTGGGCTCCAACACCGCTAGTTGCCATCCAGAAGTGCTGTCCGCACAGTCCCAACAGTCCCTCCTCTGTTATTGGGGTTCAGTAACGTCAGCTGTTCCCCAGCTGTGTGTGTGGCAATCCCTCCTACCTCCTCCTCCTCCACCTGTCCCTGGGCTCCAACACCGCTAGTTGCCATCCAGAAGTGCTGTCCGCACAGTCCCAACAGTCCCTCCTCTGTTATTGGGGTTCAGTAACGTCAGCTGTTCCCCTGCTGTGTGTGTGGCAATCCCTCCTACCTCCTCCTCCTCCACCTGTCCCTGGGCTCCAACACCGCTAGTTGCCGTCCAGAAGTACTGTCCGCACAGTCCCAACAGTCCCTCCTCTGTTATTGGGGTTCAGTAACATCAGCTGTTCCCCAGCTGTGTGTGTGGCAATCCCTCCTACCTCCTCCTACCTCCTCCACCTCCTCCTCCTCCACCTGTCCCTGGGCTCCAACACCGCTAGTTGCCGTCCAGAAGTGCTGTCCACACAGTCCCAACAGTCGCTCCTCTGTTATTGGGGTTCAGTAACGTCAGCTGTTCCCCAGCTGTGTGTGTGGCAATCCCTCCTACCTCCTCCACCTCCTCCTCCTCCACCTGTCCCTGGGCTCCAACACCGCTAGTTGCCATCCAGAAGTGCTGTCCGCACAGTCCCAACAGTCGCTCCTCTGTTATTGGGGTTCAGTAACGTCAGCTGTTCCCCAGCTGTGTGTGTGGCAATCCCTCCTACCTCCTCCACCTCCTCCTCCTCCTCCTCCACCTGTCCCTGGGCTCCAACACCGCTAGTTGCCATCCAGAAGTGAAGTCCGCACAGTCCCAACAGTCCCTCCTCTGTTATTGGGGTTCAGTAACGTCAGCTGTTCCCCAGCTGTGTGTGTGGCAATCCCTCCTACCTCCTCCACCTCCTCCTCCTCCACCTGTCCCTGGGCTCCAACACCGCTAGTTGCCGTCCAGAAGTGCTGTCCGCACAGTCCCAACAGTCGCTCCTCTGTTATTGGGGTTCAGTAACGTCAGCTGTTCCCCAGCTGTGTGTGTGGCAATCCCTCCTACCTCCTCCACCTCCTCCTCCTCCACCTGTCCCTGGGCTCCAACACCGCTCGTTGCCGTCCAGAAGTGCTGTCCGCACAGTCCAAACAGTCCCTCCTCTGTTATTGGGGTTCAGTAACGTCAGCTGTTCCCCTGCTGTGTGTGTGGCAATCCCTCCTACCTCCTCCTACCTCCTCCACCTCCTCCTCCTCCACCTGTCCCTGGGCTCCAACACCGCTAGTTGCCGTCCAGAAGTGCTGTCCGCACAGTCCCAACAGTCCCTCCTCTGTTATTGGGGTTCAGTAACGTCAGCTGTTCCCCAGCTGTGTGTGTGGCAATCCCTCCTACCTCCTCCTCCTCCACCTGTCCCTGGGCTCCAACACCGCTAGTTGCCGTCCAGAAGTGCTGTCCGCACAGTCCCAACAGTCCCTCCTCTGTTATTGGGGTTCAGTAACGTCAGCTGTTCCCCTGCTGTGTGTGTGGCAATCCCTCCTACCTCCTCCTACCTCCTACACCTCCTCCTCCTCCACCTGTCCCTGGGCTCCAACACCGCTAGTTGCCGTCCAGAAGTGCTGTCCGCACAGTCCCAACAGTCCCTCCTCTGTTATTGGGGTTCAGTAACGTCAGCTGTTCCCCAGCTGTGTGTGTGTGGCAATCCCTCCTACCTCCTCCTACCTCCTCCACCTCCTCCTCCTCCACCTGTCCCTGGGCTCCAACACCGCTAGTTGCCGTCCAGAAGTGCTGTCCGCACAGTCCCAACAGTTGCTCCTCTGTTATTGGGGTTCAGTAACGTTAGCTGTTCCCCAGCTGTGTGTGTGGCAATCCCTCCTACCTCCTCCACCTCCTCCTCCTCCACCTGTCCCTGGGCTCCAACACCGCTAGTTGCCATCCAGAAGTGCTGTCCGCACAGTCCCAACAGTCGCTCCTCTGTTATTGGGGTTCAGTAACGTCAGCTGTTCCCCAGCTGTGTGTGTGGCAATCCCTCCTACCTCCTCCACCTCCTCCTCCTCCACCTGTCCCTGGGCTCCAACACCGCTAGTTGCCATCCAGAAGTGCTGTCCGCACAGTCCCAACAGTCCCTCCTCTGTTATTGGGGTTCAGTAACGTCAGCTGTTCCCCAGCTGTGTGTGTGGCAATCCCTCCTACCTCCTCCTACCTCCTCCACCTTCTCCTCCTCCACCTGTCCCTGGGCTCCAACACCGCTAGTTGCCGTCCAGAAGTGCTGTCCGCAAAGAGCCAAACACCTCGCCAATGTGTTAGTGGGGTTCAGCACCGCCAGCTGTTCCCCTGCTGTGTATACGGCAACGTGTACTGCGTCCGCCACGCAGGCACAACAAGTTAAATTTAAGGGAACCTGTCCCCCCCCCCCATGCGTTTGTTACTGAAGGAGCCACCTTGTGCAGCAGTAATGATGCAAAGGGAAAAAGTGCCTCTTTTCGTGGTGCTCCTTGCACATGCTGAACCTAACACTTATGAAATGTGTCCCCACACACCGTTAAACCGTCCAGTAGGTGGAACTTTCCTTTGTCGTGTGACGCAGCACAGCCATCATTTTTACCCCCTTGGCGCCGTGCGCCGCCTCCTCAGCGTTGTTTGAATCTGTCCCGGAGCCTGCGCTGTTAGGTTAGCCCTTGGCCATGCACACATGTTGCGCTGCCCGTCTTCTGACATCATTTGGTGTCAGGCTGGCTGCGCCTGTGCGGGTGCGCTGGCCGAGATCCCGCCTCGCAGTGTCGTCTAATGTAATCCCACCGCGGGCCTGGGATCCGTGGCCATGCGCAGTGCATATCCTCGCCTCTCACTCCCCTCCCTACGGCTTCTTCAGACTGTGCGGTGTCAGCTGATCCCTAATAGCATGCCACGGCCGTGACACCGCACAGTCTGAAGAAGCCGTAGGGAGGGGAGTGAGAGGCGAGGATATGCACTGCGCATGGCCACGGATCCCAGGCCCGCGGTGGGATTACATTAGACGACACTGTGAGGCGGGATCTTGGCCAGCGCACCCGCACAGGCGCAGCCAGCCTGACACCAAATGATGTCAGAAGACGGGCAGCGCAACATGTGTGCATGGCCAAGGGCTAACCTAACAGCGCAGGCTCCGGGACAGATTCAAGCAATGCTGAGGAGGCGGCGCACAGCGCCAAGGGGGTAAAAATGATGGCTGTGCTGCGTCACACGACAAAGGAAAGTTCCACCTACCGGACGGTTTAACGCTGTGAGGGGACACATTTCATAAGTGTTAGGTTCAGCATGTGCAAGGACCATAATTAAAAGAGCTAAGTTTACCTTTTCCAGCATTAGTGCTGTACACAATGGCTCTTTCAGCTACAAACGCCTGGGGGGGGGGGGGTAAAGGTTTCCTTTCAACTTGCTCCAGTGCAGGCTTCGGCCTACACTCCGCTCCCCCTGCTCCTCCTGCTGACCCTGGGCTCTAACACCGCCAGTTTTGGCCCAGATGTGCTAGCTGCACAGAGAAAAACACCAGCCAATGTGTCAGTGGGGTTCAGCACCGCCAGCTGTTCCCCTGCTGTGTAGCCGGCAACGTGTCCTGCGACCGCCACGCAGACACAAGAACTGAAATTGAAGGGAACCTGTCCCCCCTCCCCCAGGTGTTTCTATGTTTTACAGCCACCTTGTACAGCAGTAATGCTGCATGTGTGCAAGGTGGCTCAGAAACTTATTCTCCTTGCACTCGTGGAACTGAACACGTCTAAAATGTGTCCTCTGTGACCATTAAAACGTCCCTCAGGTGTGATTTTTCTTTGTATTGACACGCAACAAGCTCCTTGGTAACGCTGCCCGTCTTCTGGCATCATTGTTTGGCTGGGTGAGCCTCTGCGGCCGCCTTGCCCCACACAACGCCCCTCGGTGTCTTATTTATTTTGACTGCGAGGGTGTGATTGACGGGCATGAACGGTGCATTTCTTCGCCTGTCTCTCATCTCCTTCCGCCTTCTTCGGACTGTGCGGCTTCATGGCCGTGGCATGCGATAAGGGATCAGCTGACGCCGCATAGTCTGAAGCAGGTGTAAGGACCCGAGTGTGAGAGGCGAACATATGTGCTGCGCCAGGCCATTAATCCCAGCCCCGCAGTGTTTTAACTATGTCAAGACACTGCGGGGCTGGGATTCATGGGCATCGCGAACCGCACCGGCCGACATCAAATGATGTCAGAGGACGGGCAGCACTAACAGCGCAAGGCCAAGGGATAACACGACAGCGCAGACTCCTGTGCAACAAATAACGATGCTCAGGAGGCCGCGCAAAGCACCAAGGTGGCATTTTTGCAAGCTGTGCTGTGTCTCCTTACGAGGGGAACTCGTGCCTCCAAAACAGTTTGACTGTGTAAGGGCCTAAACGTTGTACGTGTTCCTTTCAGCGTGTGCAAGGAGCAAAATTAAAAGAGCAACCTTTCACTTGTGCAGCATTACTGCTGCCCAAGCTGTGGCTCTTGTAGTTTTTCACCCCTGAGGGGGGGTTAAAGGTTACTTTTAAAATCGGTTCAATTAGGCTTCGGCCTACACTCTGCTCCGCCTGCAGAGCCCGGGCTCCAACACCGTTAGTTGCTGTCCGGAAGTGCTGGCTGCACAGAGCCAAACACCTCGCCAATGTGTCAGTGGGGTTCAGCACCGCCAGCTGTTCCCCTGCTGTGCAGCCGGCAACGTGTCCTGCAACTGCCACGCAGGCACAACAGACCCAAAGCTGCCGCCAGTGCAGGCTTCGGCCTACACTCTGCTCCCTCTCCTCCTCCTGCTGACCCCGGGCTCTAACACCGCCAGTTGAGGCCCGGTACTGCTAGCTGCACAGAGAAAAACACCAGCCAATGTGTCAGTGGGGTTCAGCACCGCCAGCTGTTCCCCTGCTGTGCAGCCGGCATCGTGTCCTGCAAAAGCCACGCAGACACCAGAACTGAAATTGAAGGGAACCTGTCCCCCCTCCCCCAGGCGTTTGTACGTTTTACAGCCACCTTGTACAGCGGTAATGCTGCATGTGTGCAAGGTGGCTCATAAACGTATTCTCCTCGCACATGTGGAACTGAAAACACGTCTAAAATGTGTCCTCTGTGTGACCATTTAACCGTCCCGGAGGTGTGACTTTCCTTTGTAATGACACGCTGCAACCCCCTTGGTAGCGCTGCCCGTCTTCTGGCATCATTGTTTGGCTGCCTGCGCCTCTGCGGCCGCCCTGACCCACACAACGCCCCTCGGTGTCTTATTTATTGGGACTGCGAGGGTGTGATTGATGGGCATGATCAGTGCATCAGTTCGCCTGTCCCTCATCTCCTTCCGCCTTCTTCAGACTGTGCGGCTTCATGGCCGTGGCATGCGATAAGGGATCAGCTGACGCCGCACAGTCTGAAGCGGGTGTAAGGACCCGAGTGCGAGAGGCGAACATATGTGCTGCGCCAGGCCATGAATCCCAGCCCCGCAGTGTTTTAACAATGTTAAGACACCGCGGGGCTGGGATTCATGGTCATCGCGAACCGCACCGGCCGACATTAAATGAGGTCAGAAGATGGGCAGCGCTAACAGCGCTAGGCCAGGGGATAACATGACAGCGCAGACTCCTGTACAGCAAATAACAACGCTCAGGAGGCTGCACCCAGCACCAAGGTGGGATTCTTGACATCTGTGCTGCGTCTCATTACAAAGGGAACTCGCGCCTCCAACACAGTTTGACTGTATAAAGGGCTAAATGTTATACGTGTTTCATTCAGCGTGTGCAAGGAGCAAAATTAAAAGAGCAACCTTTGACTTGTGCAGCACTACTGCTGCATAAGCTGTGACTCTTCTACTTTGTAATCCCTGAGGGGGGGGTTAAAGGTTACCTTTGAAATTGGTTCAATTAGGCTTCGGCCTACACTCTGCTCCCCCTGCAGAGCCCGGGCTCCAACACCGCCAGTTGGGGCCCGGTACTGCTAGCTGCACAGAGAAAAACACCAGCCAATGTGTCAGTGGGGTTCAGCACCGCCAGCTGTTCCCCTGCTGTGCAGCCGGCAACGTGTCCTGCAACTGCCACGCAGGCACAACAGACCCAAAGCTGCCGCCAGTGCAGGCTTCGGCCTACACTCTGCTCCCTCTCCTCCTCCTGCTGACCCCGGGCTCTAACACCGCCAGTTGGGGCCCGGTACTGCTAGCTGCACAGAGAAAAACACCAGCCAATGTGTCAGTGGGGTTCAGCACCGCCAGCTGTTCCCCTGCTGTGCAGCCGGCATCGTGTCCTGCAAAAGCCACGCAGACACCAGAACTGAAATTGAAGGGAACCTGTCCCCCCTCCCCCAGGCGTTTGTACGTTTTACAGCCACCTTGTACAGCGGTAATGCTGCATGTGTGCAAGGTGGCTCATAAACGTATTCTCCTCGCACATGTGGAACTGAAAACACGTCTAAAATGTGTCCTCTGTGTGACCATTTAACCGTCCCGGAGGTGTGACTTTCCTTTGTAATGACACGCTGCAACCCCCTTGGTAGCGCTGCCCGTCTTCTGGCATCATTGTTTGGCTGCCTGCGCCTCTGCGGCCGCCCTGACCCACACAACGCCCCTCGGTGTCTTATTTATTGGGACTGCGAGGGTGTGATTGATGAGCATGATCAGTGCATCAGTTCGCCTGTCCCTCATCTCCTTCCGCCTTCTTCAGACTGTGCGGCTTCATGGCCGTGGCATGCGATAAGGGATCAGCTGACGCCGCACAGTCTGAAGCGGGTGTAAGGACCCGAGTGCGAGAGGCGAACATATGTGCTGCGCCAGGCCATGAATCCCAGCCCCGCAGTGTTTTAACAATGTTAAGACACCGCGGGGCTGGGATTCATGGTCATCGCGAACCGCACCGGCCGACATTAAATGAGGTCAGAAGATGGGCAGCGCTAACAGCGCTAGGCCAGGGGATAACACGACAGCGCAGACTCCTGTACAGCAAATAACAACGCTCAGGAGGCTGCACCCAGCACCAAGGTGGGATTCTTGACATCTGTGCTGCGTCTCATTACAAAGGGAACTCGCGCCTCCAACACAGTTTGACTGTATAAAGGGCTAAATGTTATACGTGTTTCATTCAGCGTGTGCAAGGAGCAAAATTAAAAGAGCAACCTTTGACTTGTGCAGCACTACTGCTGCATAAGCTGTGGCTCTTCTACTTTGTAACCCCTGAGGGGGGGTTAAAGGTTACCTTTGAAATTAGTTCAATTAGGCTTCGGCCTACACTCTGCTCCCCCTGCAGAGCCCGGGCTCCAACACCGCCAGTTGGGGCCCGGTACTGCTAGCTGCACAGAGAAAAACACCAGCCAATGTGTCAGTGGGGTTCAGCACCGCCAGCTGTTCCCCTGCTGTGCAGCCGGCAACGTGTCCTGCAACTGCCACGCAGGCACAACAGACCCAAAGCTGCCGCCAGTGCAGGCTTCGGCCTACATTCTGCTCCCTCTCCTCCTCCTGCTGACCCCGGGCTCTAACACCGCCAGTTGGGGCCCGGTACTGCTAGCTGCACAGAGAAAAACACCAGCCAATGTGTCAGTGGGGTTCAGCACGGCCAGCTGTTCCCCTGCTGTGCAGCCGGCATCGTGTCCTGCAAAAGCCACGCAGACACCAGAACTGAAATTGAAGGGAACCTGTCCCCCCTCCCCCAGGCGTTTGTACGTTTTACAGCCACCTTGTAGAGCGGTAATGCTGCATGTGTGCAAGGTGGCTCATAAACGTATTCTCCTCGCACATATGGAACTGAAAACACATCTAAAATGTGTCCTCTGTGTGACCATTTAACCGTCCCGGAGGTGTGACTTTCCTTTGTAATGACATGCTGCAACCCCCTTGGTAGCGCTGCCCATCTTCTGGCATCATTGTTTGGCTGCCTGCGCCTCTGCGGCCGCCCTGACCCACACAACGCCCCTCGGTGTCTTATTTATTGGGACTGCGAGGGTGTGATTGATGGGCATGATCAGTGCATCAGTTCGCCTGTCCCTCATCTCCTTCCGCCTTCTTCAGACTGTGCGGCTTCATGGCCGTGGCATGCGATAAGGGATCAGCTGACGCCGCACAGTCTGAAGCGGGTGTAAGGACCCGAGTGCGAGAGGCGAACATATGTGCTGCGCCAGGCCATGAATCCCAGCCCCGCAGTGTTTTAACAATGTTAAGACACCGCGGGGCTGGGATTCATGGTCATCGCGAACCGCACCGGCCGACATTAAATGAGGTCAGAAGATGGGCAGCGCTAACAGCGCTAGGCCAGGGGATAACACGACAGCGCAGACTCCTGTACAGCAAATAACAACGCTCAGGAGGCTGCACCCAGCACCAAGGTGGGATTCTTGACATCTGTGCTGCGTCTCATTACAAAGGGAACTCGCGCCTCCAACACAGTTTGACTGTATAAAGGGCTAAATGTTATACGTGTTTCATTCAGCGTGTGCAAGGAGCAAAATTAAAAGAGCAACCTTTGACTTGTGCAGCACTACTGCTGCATAAGCTGTGGCTCTTCTACTTTGTAACCCCTGAGGGGGGGTTAAAGGTTACCTTTGAAATTGGTTCAATTAGGCTTCGGCCTACACTCTGCTCCCCCTGCAGAGCCCGGGCTCCAACACCGCCAGTTGGGGCCCGGTACTGCTAGCTGCACAGAGAAAAACACCAGCCAATGTGTCAGTGGGGTTCAGCACCGCCAGCTGTTCCCCTGCTGTGCAGCCGGCAACGTGTCCTGCAACTGCCACTCAGGCACAACAGACCCAAAGCTGCCGCCAGTGCAGGCTTCGGCCTACATTCTGCTCCCTCTCCTCCTCCTGCTGACCCCGGGCTCTAACACCGCCAGTTGGGGCCCGGTACTGCTAGCTGCACAGAGAAAAACACCAGCCAATGTGTCAGTGGGGTTCAGCACGGCCAGCTGTTCCCCTGCTGTGCAGCCGGCATCGTGTCCTGCAAAAGCCACGCAGACACCAGAACTGAAATTGAAGGGAACCTGTCCCCCCTCCCCCAGGCGTTTGTACGTTTTACAGCCACCTTGTAGAGCGGTAATGCTGCATGTGTGCAAGGTGGCTCATAAACGTATTCTCCTCGCACATATGGAACTGAAAACACATCTAAAATGTGTCCTCTGTGTGACCATTTAACCGTCCCGGAGGTGTGACTTTCCTTTGTAATGACATGCTGCAACCCCCTTGGTAGCGCTGCCCATCTTCTGGCATCATTGTTTGGCTGCCTGCGCCTCTGCGGCCGCCCTGACCCACACAATGCCCCTCGGTGTCTTATTTATTGGGACTGCGAGGGTGTGATTGATGGGCATGATCAGTGCATCAGTTCGCCTGTCCCTCATCTCCTTCCGCCTTCTTCAGACTGTGCGGCTTCATGGCCGTGGCATGCGATAAGGGATCAGCTGACGCCGCACAGTCTGAAGCGGGTGTAAGGACCCGAGTGCAAGAGGCGAACATATGTGCTGCGCCAGGCCATGAATCCCAGCCCCGCAGTGTTTTAACAATGTTAAGACACCGCGGGGCTGGGATTCATGGTCATCGCGAACCGCACCGGCCGACATTAAATGAGGTCAGAAGATGGGCAGCGCTAACAGCGCTAGGCCAGGGGATAACACGACAGCGCAGACTCCTGTACAGCAAATAACAACGCTCAGGAGGCTGCACCCAGCACCAAGGTGGGATTCTTGACATCTGTGCTGCGTCTCATTACAAAGGGAACTCGCGCCTCCAACACAGTTTGACTGTATAAAGGGCTAAATGTTATACGTGTTTCATTCAGCGTGTGCAAGGAGCAAAATTAAAAGAGCAACCTTTGACTTGTGCAGCACTACTGCTGCATAAGCTGTGGCTCTTCTACTTTGTAACCCCTGAGGGGGGGTTAAAGGTTACCTTTGAAATTGGTTCAAGTAGGCTTCGGCCTACACTCTGCTCCCCCTGCAGAGCCCGGGCTCCAACACCGCCAGTTGGGGCCCGGTACTGCTAGCTGCACAGAGAAAAACACCAGCCAATGTGTCAGTGGGGTTCAGCACCGCCAGCTGTTCCTCTGCTGTGCAGCCGGCAACGTGTCCTGCAACTGCCACTCAGGCACAACAGACCCAAAGCTGCCGCCAGTGCAGGCTTCGGCCTACATTCTGCTCCCTCTCCTCCTCCTGCTGACCCCGGGCTCTAACACCGCCAGTTGGGGCCCGGTACTGCTAGCTGCACAGAGAAAAACACCAGCCAATGTGTCAGTGGGGTTCAGCACCGCCAGCTGTTCCCCTGCTGTGCAGCCGGCATCGTGTCCTGCAAAAGCCACGCAGACACCAGAACTGAAATTGAAGGGAACCTGTCCCCCCTCCCCCAGGCGTTTGTACGTTTTACAGCCACCTAGTACAGCGGTAATGCTGCATGTGTGCAAGGTGGCTCATAAACGTATTCTCCTCGCACATGTGGAACTGAAAACACGTCTAAAATGTGTCCTCTGTGTGACCATTTAACCATCCCGGAGGTGTGACTTTCCTTTGTAATGACACGCTGCAACCCCCTTGGTAGCGCTGCCCGTCTTCTGGCATCATTGTTTGGCTGCCTGCGCCTCTGCGGCCGCCCTGACCCACACAACGCCCCTCGGTGTCTTATTTTTTGGGACTGCGAGGGTGTGATTGATGGGCATGATCAGTGCATCAGTTCGCCTGTCCCTCATCTCCTTCCGCCTTCTTCAGACTGTGCGGCTTCATGGCCGTGGCATGCGATAAGGGATCAGCTGACGCCGCACAGTCTGAAGCGGGTGTAAGGACCCGAGTGCGAGAGGCGAACATATGTGCTGCGCCAGGCCATGAATCCCAGCCCCGCAGTGTTTTAACAATGTTAAGACACCGCGGGGCTGGGATTCATGGTCATCGCGAACCGCACCGGCCGACATTAAATGAGGTCAGAAGATGGGCAGCGCTAACAGCGCTAGGCCAGGGGATAACACGACAGCGCAGACTCCTGTACAGCAAATAACAACGCTCAGGAGGCTGCACCCAGCACCAAGGTGGGATTCTTGACATCTGTGCTGCATCTCATTACAAAGGGAACTCGCGCCTCCAACACAGTTTGACTGTATAAAGGGCTAAATGTTATACGTGTTTCATTCAGCGTGTGCAAGGAGCAAAATTAAAAGAGCAACCTTTGACTTGTGCAGCACTACTGCTGCATAAGCTGTGGCTCTTCTACTTTGTAACCCCTGAGGGGGGGTTAAAGGTTACCTTTGAAATTGGTTCAATTAGGCTTCGGCCTACACTCTGCTCCCCCTGCAGAGCCCGGGCTCCAACACCGCCAGTTGGGGCCCGGTACTGCTAGCTGCACAGAGAAAAACACCAGCCAATGTGTCAGTGGGGTTCAGCACCGCCAGCTGTTCCCCTGCTGTGCAGCCGGCAACATGTCCTGCAACTGCCACGCAGGCACAACAGACCCAAAGCTGCCGCCAGTGCAGGCTTCGGCCTACACTCTGCTCCCTCTCCTCCTCCTGCTGACCCCGGGCTCTAACACCGCCAGTTGGGGCCCGGTACTGCTAGCTGCACAGAGAAAAACACCAGCCAATGTGTCAGTGGGGTTCAGCACCGCCAGCTGTTCCCCTGCTGTGCAGCCGGCATCGTGTCCTGCAAAAGCCACGCAGACACTTGCTCTTGTACCTTCTGCTCCCCATCCTGGTTCCAGTACCGTCAGCTGGTTCCGGGCAGAGCCTTTGGCTTAGGTGCCTCCCTCTGGGTATCCGAGTTCCACCAACGTCAGGTGGTCCTTGGTAGTGCTTTCAGGCACGGGTACCTCCTGCTTAGTAACCGGGTTCCAGTAACGTCAGCTGGTCCTCGGTAGTTCCATTGGCTCTTGGACCTTCGGCTACCCATCCGGGTTCCAGCACCGTCAGCTGGTTCTCGGCACTGTCTTTTGCTCTTGTACCTTCTGCTCCCCATCCTGGTTCCAGTACCGTCAGCTGGTTCCGGGCAGAGCCTTTGGCTTAGGTGCCTCCCTCTGGGTATCCGAGTTCCACCAACGTCAGGTGGTCCTTGGTAGTGCTTTCAAGCACGGGTACCTCCTGCTTAGTAACCGGGTTCCAGTAACGTCAGCTGGTCCTCGGTAGTTCCATTGGCTCTTGGACCTTCGGGTAGCCATCCGAGTTCCAGTTCCATCAGCTGGTTCTCGGCATTTTCTCAGCCTTCTTGTACCTTCTGCTACATTTCCAAGTTCAAGAGACTAAACACGATGACCCGGAAGACCACCCCTAAGATGACGACGACACCAGAGACGACAACCACCGTGATGACGACGACCCTGGAGACGATGACCCTGAAGACCACCCCGATGACGACGACCCCGGAGACGACGACCCTGAAGACCACCCCGATGACGACGACCCCGGAGACGACGACCCTGGAGACGACGACGACCTGGAAGACCGAGAAGCAGAAGAACAAGAGGCTGCAGAACAAAGAGCAGAAGAACATTAAGCATAAGACTAAATATCAGAGCAAAAGATATTATCTAAATTATAAGCAGAATAAGACTAAGCAGTGTATGGGGGTGCGTCCGTTCCTCCTCGTGGTGCCCCTGGATAAAGCCTGATGCTGCAGGCCAAACTGAACACGGACAAATGTAACTGTTTTGTGACAGGCAGAACGGAAGGTGTAATCTTCAAACTTTTATAGATAACAACTACGGGAATGCCTGTCACAAATAAGAATATGATGAAGAAGTAGAATATGATGAAGATAATAGTAAAATAAAAAGAATATGAACAATGTAACCAAAAAAATAATAGGTAGAAGATGAAGAAGAAGATGAATAAGGTGAAGAAGTTGATGTCAAAGAAGCTGATGATGAGGATAATGAAGAAGAAAGTGTGGGAGAAGTAAAAAAGAAGGTGAAGGGCGTGGAAGTAGTGAAACATCAATATCTGACAAAATAAAAAAAAAATTAACATAGTCAAAATCTTTCTAACGCCGAACGTCATAAAAAAAAAAAGAATCCTGCTATTCTATTACATTGGGCTAAACCTCTGTGCCTTTAATGTCTCCGCCACGTCCCCCAATACATCCTACATTATTCTTAGTTGTTTTCCTTCATGTAGAATGAACCTACAAGTTTATAAAGGGTTTATTTTAATTCCGATATTTTCGTCCCATTGACTTGCATTGGGATCAGGTATCGGTATCGGATTAGATCCGATATTTTGACGGTATCGGCCGATACTTTCCGATACCGATACTTTCCGATATCGGAAGGTATCGCTCAACACTAGTCTTTGCTCCTCAAACCATTGTCCCTGCAAGTGGCAGTTCTGTATTGCCCTCCAGGCAAAATCAAACCAGTTCCTGGGTCATTTTGGCCACCTGGCTTCCACATTTTCTATCCTGTAATATTCCCAGTCTTACCATGGGGGAAATTAACATCCTCATTAATAATCCACTCTCAGCATATGCTACGCATATTCTTTCTATAACCTTCTCTCTCACCTCTTAACAATTTACTAATTCTTCTACTAGTTTTCCTGCGCATGAAGACAAGAATACACTGGACCTGGTCTTCTCTCAACTTTACTCACCCTCCTCTCAGACCAAATCTTATTTCTTTTGCTGTGAAAAAATGTTGCCCCACTCAGGACAACACCACTTATCACACAAACAGAAATACACGTGCCATCAATACACAGCAGCTTAGGAATAATATACAGTTATCTTTAGCTCTGATATCCTCCTTTTCCTTGTAAGGCATAGTCTTATCACATGATAATAAGACATTTGAAAGTGCCCTGGATTAAACAGGATGCACTAAAGACCCAACAAAGTTGATGGCAACCCTGGCACATGCTGCAAACAGGATTTCTCTAGCAGTGCTCAAGGTTTGCAAATCGGCAGTGGAGAAAATTAGTTTCAGCACAAGACTTTATCCACTTTAAGTTCTTGTTCAAAACTTATAACTTCTGCTCTTCATTTGTCCAAATAGGCCTGCTTCACTGGCCTCAACACATCACTATCCAACAATCCAAAACCACTGTTTCCACTCATTCCTGAGCCCTAAAATAAAGGCCCTTGTCACCAACCTTATTGCTGAGGATCTTGCAACTTAATTTCAAGAAAAAATCAACCATATCTGCCAGTTGTCTCTTCAGAGAGGATAAGGACTAGAACTCTAGTGCCACCTATAGGAAGTAGCAATCTTAAAAGTCAATATCGACTCTTTAATGAGCCTTGTCATGTGACTTAGGATAAAGGCCAAAACCAAAATCTCAATTTGCAGACACTGTGTTTCGGGGTACTGCCCTGTGTCAGTGCAAATTGGGAGATTTGGTTTGGCTGGGTGACAGGCATATGACTTATCCTAAGTCGTGATAAAGGCTTGTAAAAGAGTTGAAATTGACTTTCAGTATTGCTACTTCTTATAGGTGGCACTAGAGTTCTAGTCCTCTTCGTCTCAGAAGAAATAATTTGAATATTTCTCAGAGGTGCATTGCAGCTTAAAAGTCTCCTCCCCTTAGCATATCAAACTTGACATGTCACTCTCAGCAAGGAGAAACGTTATCCCTTGGATTCATATCTGTTTGGACATGTTCTCCCAATTCCCTAACAATTTGCATTCTCTTTCCCCTGACCTTTTAAGTTCATTTTCCACCTTTGAACTTGTCACAAAAGATGAAGTTACTAGGCTCCTTGCTTCTTCTAGCCCTACAATTTGCACTAATGACTAGTGTTGAGCGATACCTTCCGATACTCAAAGGTATCGGTATCGGATGGTATCGGCCGATATCCGAAAAATATCGGATATCGCCGATACCGATACCCGATACCAATGCAAGTCAATGGGACACAAGTATCGGAAGGTATCCTGGATGGTTCCCAGGGTCTGAAGGAGAAGAAACTCTCCTTCAGGCCCTGGGATCCATATTCATGTAAAAAATAAAGAATTAAAATAAAAAATATGGATATACTCACCCCTCCGGTGGCCCCTGGACCTTACCGATGTAACCGGCAGCCTCCGTTCCTAAGAATGAGGAGTGAAGGACCTTCGATGACGTCGCGGCTTGTGATTGGTCGCGTGACCGCTCATGTGACCGCTCACGTGACCAATCACAAGCCGCGACGTCATCGCAGGTCCTAAACTCACTGCATTCTTAGGAACGGAGGCTGCCGGTTACATCAGTAAGGTCCAGGGGCCGCCGGACGGGTGAGTATATCCATATTTTTTATTTTAATTCTTTATTTTTTACATGAATATGGATCCCAGGGCCTGAAGGAGAGTCTCCTCTCCTCCAGACCCTGGGAACCATACACTGGGAACTTCCGATTCTGATATCACAAAAATATCGGAACTCGGTATCAGAATTCCGATACAGCAAATATCGACCGATACCCGATACTTGCGGTATCGGAATGCTCAACACTACTAATGACCCTATTGCCTCACATCTCCTTTAGTCCATCTTCCTGGCCACCTAACTAAAATATTTAACCTCTCTTTCGTCTGATATCTTTTACTCCTCATTCAAACATGCATTCTTGTTACCTGCATCTTAAAAACATCTTCACAATTTGACCTTTTCTCTCCTTTGAAACTGCAAAAACTATTGTTTTTGTTCTTATTCATTCTTATCTGGACTACTACAACTTTCCCACAATCGGTCTCCCTCTTACCAAACTTTCTCCTCTCCAAACTGTTCTGAATGTGGCAGCCAGGATTGTATTCTTGTCCAGTAATTTTACTGAAGCCTCCACCTTTTCCAGTCACTGCAGTGGTTACCCGTATGCTACAGAGAACAATATAAACTTATATATCTTACCCACAAATTTTACTCCACAGTTCTTACCACCATACCTGCCAGTCCTGTGTCTCTGCACACCTGCCAGTCCTGTGTCTCTGCATACCTGCCAGTCCTGTGTCTCTGCATACCTGCCAGTCCCGTGTACTCTCTGCTCTTGTTAGTTCTGTGTTCCTGCCTTATCCGCCCATCCAATGTCTCTTTCACTCCTGCTAGTCCGGTCTCTCCGTGGATTGCTTTCTTATCCATCTTTGTCTCCCAGCAGCTGAGGTGATAGTCCCCCATGGGCCTGCCCCTAACTCTCCCTGTATAGGGGGCGGTCTATCTGGTCAGCTCATCCGTGGGTGGGTCATTGTCACGGTCCAGTGGGTCCACTTTTTGTTTTTTCTATAGAATTCTCACAACTAGAAGGAGAGACTAAGGCTGGAGTCACACTAAATGTTTAAAAAAAATTGGTTTAATTCTCACTGCCGAGAGTGTTCTCCTTATGGTAATATGTGTGTAATGCATTTACAATACGTTTATGAGATTTTCCCTCAGCCATTTATCCATATGACATCCGTATGACTTTACATTTCTCAAATATTTTTGCAATGTACCGTCCCATTAAATTAAGTTAAGTGGTTCAATAATCTGAAATGATTAAAAACTTAATCAAGAAGGGCAAACATTGGGTCCACAAGCAGTTTAGTCCTCAAATCTTTCAAATAGAGGCACTGCTAGTCTCTTGTTTGTCCTGGTTTGTGTCAAACATGTGTGACAGGCTAACCTTAAGCACATATGATTGGGTACTTTTACATTAGGTCTTGTCTCAACGCTTTAGGGAGCCTTACCCAGTGATTGTTGATCTGTGGAGGTGTGTTCCTGGATTTTTTAAAGGTTGACAGTACTATCTGCATGTCAAGCTTCCTGTTCTTGGCTGATGCAATTTCCCAGCTTCAGAAAAATGTATGCATATTTGTTGCACACTATAAGGCCTCTTTCACACGTCCAGATAATTCCGGTACCGGAGTTATCCGTGTCCCTGTGTCCGTGTGCGCAAGTGGCACATCAGTGT
Source organism: Ranitomeya variabilis (assembly GCF_051348905.1). Lineage (NCBI taxonomy): Eukaryota > Metazoa > Chordata > Amphibia > Anura > Dendrobatidae > Ranitomeya > Ranitomeya variabilis. The sequence goes on from NC_135234.1 coordinate 221,954,021, forward strand.
GGCACACGTGCGGCATCCGTGTGCCACCCGTGTGCCGCCTGAGGACCACACGGACCGTGCAGGAGAGCTAAGCGCTGTCCCCCCTGCATGTGGTGCTGAAGGCAGAATTCATCTCTTCTCCCCCAGTGTTCGTTGGAGAGAAGAGATGAAAGATCTTTTTTTTGGGGGGGGTGAAAAATAAAGTTTGCATGTGCCCCCCGCCTCCCCCCCCAGTGCGCTGCCTGGCCCCTTGCCGAAGAAATACTCACCTAGCTCCCGCGATGTCTCCTCTGTCCTCTCCGTGCTAGCAGCCTCTCCTGTGTGAGCGGTCACGTGGTACCGCTCATTAAAGTCAGGGAATATTCACTGACTGTAATGAGCGGTACCACGTGACCGCTCACACAGGAGAAGCTGCCAGAGCGGAGAGGACAGAGGAGACATCGCGGGAGCTAGGTGAGTATTTCTTCAGCAAGGGGCCAGGCGGCGCACTGGGGGGGGAGGCGGGGGGCACATGCAAACTTTATTTTTCACCAAAAAAAAAAAAAAAAAGATCTTTCATCTCTTCTCTCCAACGAACGCTGGGGGAGAAGAGATGAATTCTGCCTTCAGCACCACATGCGGTGGAGGGGGACAGCGCTTATTGTAGCGCTGTCTCTCCTGCGGGCGGTACGTGCACACGGAGGAGAGTGCACACTGTTCTCCGTGTGCACGTGTGCAGGACGTATTGCAGTACGTGCTGCGGGAGAAAAACGAACATGTCTCCGTGTTTTGCACACGGACACACGGTCCGTGAAGACACGGAGACATGTGCATAGACCCATTAATTTGAATGGGTCTACGTGTGTCACTGTCTCCGGTACGTGAGAAAACTGTCACTACACGTACCGGAGACACTGACGTGTGAAAGAGGCCTAAGGATGGTCTGTGTGGCATTCGAGTTTTTATTGCACCCAAAGGCTTGCATTGGCAAGTCTCAGATGATATACAAGTACAATCGCAGCCTGCTGCGATTTTGCTCACATGCCGAATACGCCTGAGAAAAAAACCATGGATCTGGATTGCCTCATTGAATAACATTCGATGTTTTATCGCATAGCACTCAGCCGTATTGTACGGTAGTGTGACTCCGGCCTAACCCAGTGATTCTGGAGATGGAAAACAACTCTGCTGAACAAACTGTGCCCAGCTGGGAACCACTGATGTATGATGGCCCAGGTACTGAACTCAACTGCACAACTGCGCTTCAACAGTGTGAAACTGGCAAGTATTTCTTATTTTTTGCAAATGTGATGCCCCAGGTTCCTGGTTGCCACAGTGGCATTGCATTCTTCATGGGGAGAGTGATGTCACGCTTGGAAGTGATGGAAGATTCCTTTTAACAGTTAATTAGCACATACAACACCGTTCGTTCTGACTCCAGGCCAGAAGGGGGAGCTCTACACCCGACTTCAGGGGAGCTGCTCTCTCTGGTCGGGAGGAGGAGTTAGTTGCTAGGCAGTTGCTAGGCAGTGGGGAAGAATTAGACAGTTGGTGCCAGACAAAAGACTGGAGGACACTCAAATGGTTTCTTTCAGATGAAAAAAGTGAACATCCTATTTATTTGTGCATCCAGTTCAAAGATTATTTAAACGTTTTTGGTCAAATCACAAGACCTTCATCAGAAATATCTTTAACAAAGCTGGAAGCATAGGACAATGAGGTATATGAGCCTAGGCAACCCGGGATGGAAAGCGCACCTGGAGCGTCTCACAGATCCTTGAAGGGAGAAGGAGGGCGTGTATCCGCCGCTGCATATGGCACTCATAGACGTCCGGTCCGTCACGCTGTGTGGAGTAATCCCGGGGCCGCGTCCTTCAAGGATCTGTGAGACGCTCCAGGTGCGCTTTCCATCCCGGGTTGCCTAGGCTCATATACCTCATTGTCCTATGCTTCCAGTTTTGTTAAAGATATTTCTAATGAAGGTCTTGTGATTTGACCGAAAACGTTTAAATAATCTTTGAACTGGATGCACAAATAAATGGGATGTTCACTTTTTTCATCTGAAAGAAACCATTTGAGTGCCAAGTGATTTATTACTATTGGATTGACGGGCTGGAAACCTGACTTGGGCACCACACAGGATCCTTGAGTGCTGTGTGTTTTGTCTTTAAAAGACTGGAGGAGTCTGACGCAGAAGTACAAGGGAAGGGGCCATACAGCCTGAAGTGCTGTAGCTCCTAGATGGCAAGATATAGAAGGAAGAACAACTTTTAGCTAACGTGCCTGAGAGCAAAGCACAGAAGTGTGACCACAGGGGAGAATAGCTAGGACTGGGCTACATCCCTGAATGAGCGCAGACACGGGTAGCCCGAGGCTTTTGTGGGACTCTAAGACACATAGCAGAAACTGGCAGGACAGCTGGATTATACATCACCTGTTCTCCCTAACACCAAGGAGACACAGTGACACATAGAGCCCGGGTCGTGATAGAGACCCTGTAAAAAGGCTCGAGTCACCTGTCATACGAGTTTGCGTCCCAGTTCAACAAAGTACAGAGATAACTGAGAGGACCTTGCTACAAAGGCATAGGCAGTAAAGGACTATAACAACACAGTGCTAGAAGGAAGGCTATTAATTCCACCTGATAAAGCTGGACTCTGAATTTGCTTCCAAGCTGGCTGAACCCTACCTGTACCTGTGATCTGGTGCCCTGGACTGTGGCTACCTTCTGCCATCAGTAAACCAGGCAAAAATACTGCATAACTGTGTCCTTCCTTCTTTTCTGCACCACTCACCATCCTCCATCTATTCATCGTGAGCCCTGGGGACCTACTTCACCTGTGGGAAGTTATACCATCCGGCTGCCATAACATCACCCCAGAGTACCCCTTTAAGCAGTGTCGGTCCCCACTGACCGAATACCACAGGTGGCGTTACAAACTTTCCTAATTTCAAAAACCCCTTTAAAGACCTTCCATTTAACATAGGCACCCAGGGCCACGGACTGGGTTGCTGCCGCCATGACACATCCCTTTAAGGACTGGACCCGGTACCGAGTACCCCACGGTCCTGACGGGCGACCCACAAACCGCAGATTTGATCTCAAAATGCTCAAATTTGTGTGGGACCGCAAGTTTCAGGAAATTCAATTCAAAGTCGATCTTACAAGAATCGATCCGCCTATTTCTAGTTTTTACTTTACTGTTGGCCTCATAAACATGTCCACTATATTTTGATGCTTAGCTCTTAGTTAATCCTGTGGCCTCTGTAGACTACTTCCTTGACTAGCAGTAAGGAGCCAGCACAGGACCATAGAGGTCACAGTCCTCCTTTTATATCAAAAAGCAGAATGTACTACATACTATTAGTCTTGGATATACACAGTTTTACAAGTGCATTGCTTCTGTGCAACAAAAAGGGAGAAACAATACATTTTAGTTCCATTTTTTTTTTATATAGTTAGAGTGAAATTAATGATCAAAGAGTGGAAAATAATGTAAAAAATCTTGCTCACCTTTTTTTCTGAGCAAAACACAGAAATGACAAGGGAGGCAATTTATTCGCAATGACATTCACTCAATACCATTTGCAAAATGATTTTTTAATACAATTAAAAATGATTTTCTGTAGAATGGAAAGAAGGGAAAAAAATCTGATGAACTTTTCCATTGGAATGAAACATTGATCAATTGATCAAATGGTGTGTGATTTTTTTTATGAACTTATAACTGTTTCAGTGCTGGAAACAAACCTATATGACTTATGTTACTGAATGTCTAAGCAAATCACCTATTTGTCTATGTCCTTCTGACATTAAGACTAGCTTTGCAAATTACTTTACAGTAGGAAAAAATCTATATCACTCTATAACTGTAGGAAATTCATATGGTAAATGCACTCAGATCTCCACTAGTTGTACTTAAAATAGAAATCCAGGAAACGAAAAAAAGATCTGGTAGCCGTAAGCTGTTATGCCATCTCAGTCTTTCTCTACTTTTCTCTGATCTTCTTATTTTCAAATTAGTTTTATAAGGACAATTAAATAATCAAAAGAACCTAAACTGACATGGAGAAAGAAGAATACAAAAATATATATTCCTGGTTTAGACCATTGATTTATTATGTGTCCATAACAAGTATTTGTTTTAAGGGAACAATATTACAATTGGAGTTGTAGTGCCTGTTATTTTCCATGCGGTTGCATTTGTCTCCATTTATTGGGTAAAAAATGCATATACAGTAGAGACATACTGTATAGAGCACTCTGCATTTTAACTTCCATTCCAAGTTCTAAAGTCCATGCATATTTTAACTTGAATTTAAAAAGAAACTGTCAGCAGGATTTGCTAAGTAAACTACAGACATTGTCATGTTGCCCCTGTTATACTGATTAAATTGATACCAGGCATGAAGAAATCCGTCTTGTGCTTTTTGTAGTAATGGGCGAGCACTAAAATGCTCGGGTGCTCGTTGATCGGGTCGAGCAATTTGGAATACTCTGGTACTCGACCCGAGCAACGAGCCCAATGTAAGTCTATGGGAAACCTGAGTATTTTTACCGCGATCACCTCGGGGGTCCTTTTACGGTCTTAAAACGTCTGAAAATTATGGAAATATTGCTCAAATGATGCAGGAACATCATGGGGATCACCCCGGAAACCTTTCTGACTCCCAGGTCACAGCTGTAAGCAATGTTATCAGAGTTTCACGCCATTTTTACAGGTGCACCAAAAAACATACAAAACTAAACCAAAATGGATTTTGCTGGGAAATATGTTAACATACGGTACATCCTTTCCAGGGTAATAACTTGTCAGTGAATGACGAACCCCAATACCCCTTTCATGAGAGGTACAGGAGGGCTTCTTGAAAAATGTTGCATTGAATGCAAGGCCTGCCCTGCTATCAAGTCATATGCACCTCAAGAATCTTTTGAACCCAAGCACTGGATCGCCACAGGAAAATACACTTCACATTAGTCATTTTGTAATCCCATACTGTGTTCTTATGTATTGACTGCAAGGCCTGCTGTGCTACCAAGTCATATGCACCCCAATAAGCCTTTGAACCGAGGTACTGGATGGCCACAGGAAAACCCACTTCGCATTATTAAGTTGGTCCTGCCATACTGTTTTCTTATGTACTAACTGCAAGGCCTGCCGTGTTACCAAGTCATATGCAAACCAATAAGCCTTTGAACCCAGGTACTGGATGGCCACAGGAAAACCCACTTCACATTATTCAGTTGGTCCTGCCATAATGTTTTCTTATGTACTAACTGCAAGGCCTGCCATGCTGCCAAGTCATATGCACCCCAATAAGCCTTTGAACCCAGGTACTGGATCACCACAGGAAAACCCACTTCACATTCTCCAGTTGGTTCTGCCATATTGTTTCCTTATGCATTGAATGTAAGGGCTGCCTTGACCCAAATTTGAACGCAACACAATCCCCCCTTGGAAGAAACATAAAAAAACTCATAAAAAATGTCCCATTACCAAAGAGCGGGTCTCTTAGACTCGTAATGCCCATACACTAAGTGCATGAGCTGAAAAACATTTCCCCATGGGGGGTACATTTAAAAAAAATATTTTATGGGGATCATAAACACCCTTGCCAAAAATTGGACTGGCTGTAGCAGCACGGAACACGTTAGCCCTGGTGATCTAGTGGCGGTGGATGATGAGACGTTGAGGAAGGCCTCATTAAAAACTAGGCCCAATTTAAAGGAGTGGGTCTCCTAGACTCGTAATTCCCATACACTAAGTGCATGGGCTGACAAACATTTCCCTCTGGGGGAGTAAAATTGTTAAAAATATTTTATGGGCATCATAGACACCCTTGCCAAAAATTGGACCAGCTGCAGCAGCCCCGAACACGTTAACCCTAGCGATCTAGTGGCGGTGGATGATGAGACGTTGAGGAAGGCCTCATTAAAAACTAGGCCCAATTTAAAGATGTGGGTTTCCTAGACTCTTAATGCCCAGACACTTAGTGCATGGGCTGACAAATATTTCCCCCTAGGGAAAATTTTGGGGGGTTTCAAATTATTAATGGGCATCATAAAAACACCCTTGCACAAAAACGTAGTGACTTTTGCATCACGGAATGCGTTCACCCTGGTGTTCTAGTGGTTGTGGATGATGAGGATGAGGATAAGGAGGAGGATAACACCAAACAGACCAAATTATGAAGCGCATACCCATTTGTGGTTGTGAAGAGGTGCATGAGAATACACCTCCACAAAAAAGACAATATTTTGGCGGTTATGTTTCACTGCTTTCATTCGGTGGTGTACAGAAGTCTTGCCCAATCCAGCCCTTGTTCATTTTTATGAGTCAGCCTGTCAGCATTTTCAGTTGACAGGCGGATGCGCTTATCTGTTATAATTCCACCAGCGGCACTAAAAACCCTCTCTGACAGAATGCTAGCAGCAGGGCAAGCCAGGACCTCCAAGGCATAGAGAGACAGTTCATGCCACATGTTCAGCTTGGACACCCAATAATTAAAAGGCACAGAGAAATCACGGAGGATGTTTGTACAATCAGCAAGGTACTCCCTCAGCATCTTCCCAAACATTGCACTTCTTGTGACAGCACCATTGCCTCTGTGCCGGCACGATGGGAGGGTCTGAGAAAACTGTCCCAGAACTTTGCCATTGTTCCCCTGCCTGTGCTGGATTGTACTTCTGTCTCTCTCACTTGGACTCCTTGGTTGTACAACAAACTCTGACGTCTGCTGCAGCATTCTCAGATGGAATATTTTTAGTAATTCCGCTACTTGTAGATTGTGAGCCCTCGCGGGCAGGGTCCTCTCTCCTCCTGTTCCAGTTGTGACTTGTATTGTCAAGATTATTGTACTTGTTTTTATTATGTACACCCCTCCTCACATGTAAAGCGCCATGGAAAAAATGGCGCTATAATAATAAATAATAATAATAATAATAATACAAGGGGCCTCTGGTACTGCAACATTTTAGTTCACCTCTCTGCCTCTGGAAGAAGAGATTGAAAGTTCTCCTTGTAGCGTGGGTCTAGAAGTGTCACCAACCAGTAATGATTGTTACCAAAAATGTTAATAATGCGAGGGTAACGGGAAGCACAGTGCAATGAAAAGTCAGCCATGCGTGCCAGACTGCTAACAGGCAAGACTTCCGTGTACTCACCAACAGGACGACTGACCATGCTGTCCTCCTTCTCATCCTCATCCTCCCTGTCCTCAGGCTATCCACAATGAACAGAGGGTATGACAGCTGTGGTTGTATTACCGTCTATAGCGCATGAAAGTATCTCCTGTTCTTCCTCCTCCTCCTCTTCCTCATTGTCTACCAATCCATGTTGGGACGACATGAGGCTATAATCACTCACTGTCCTCGTGCTCCGCCTGCAATGCATCCTCTTTAATTGTGAGCACAGAGGTTTTAAGAATGCAAAGAAGAGGGATGGTGATGCTAATTATGGCGTCATCACCGCCCACCATCTTTGTGCAGTCCCCAAAGTGTCATGTCTGACATCATGTCCGCTCCTGAGGTTTTATGTCTGAAGTCTGAACTGAATAACAATGGCCTTGTGGATAATGGTAGTCAACAGCTGCCCTCTTCTGCTCACAAATCCTTTTCAAAATATGCAGTGCAGAGTTCCAACACGTGGGGACATCACACACCAGTCGGTGAGCCGGAAGATGCAAACGCTGCTGAAGCACGGCACGGGTGGCTGAAGCTGTACCTGACTTTCTAAAATGGGCAGACAGGGGGCGTACTTTAACTAGCAGATCCAGCAGTTCCAGGTAGATTTTGTGAAAATGTTGAAAGACGAGTTTAAAGACATTGGCCAGGCAAGGTTCGTGTGTGAGCTCACCTTGCCTCAGAGCCGCCACCAGGTTCTGGCCATTGTCACACACGACCATGCCTGGCTGTAGGTTCAGTGGTGTCATCCAAAATCTGCACTTTGAGCACTGTCCACAACTGTGCGGTTTGTCACCTAAGCAGATTAGCTTCAACACAGCCTGTTGCCGCTTGGCTGAGGCAGTGCTGAAGTGCTTCCAGCTTCTGACTGATGTGCTTATTTAAGAGATGGAGGCTGAAGAGGAGGAGGAGGTGCAGGAGCTGTAGACTGTGGGGGCAGCCCTGATTGACGTAGGTCCGCCATCCTCGGTGTCGGTAGAATGTGTTCCATCCCACGGTCTGACTGGGTCCCGACTTGCACTATGTTAACCCAGTGTACCGTCTCTGCCCACAAGCACTTAGGTGGACTTTCCCAGTCCCATGTTGTCCCAGTCAATGTTGTGGGACATGTGCTGGTGTAATGCCAGTACGGCACACCAGGAGAAATAGTAGCAGCTGGGGATCGAGTACCTTGGGTCGGCCGCCACTATCAGGTTGCAGAAAGCTTCTGTCTCAATGAGCCAAAAAGGCAACATTTTCAGCGTAAGCAGATGAGAAATGCTAGAATTTAGTACTGTGACCTGTGGGGCATTGGCTGTGTATTTCCACTTGCATTCCAATGACTGGGGTAAAGAAAACTGAAGGCTGTGCTGGGACAAGGACGTGGACAGGCTTGATGATTTTGCTGGTTAACTGTGGGCTAAAACAGGTGCAGGGCATGAGGCATCTTCGCATGCACCGTGGACTGGGGATTGGCTTCAACACAAAACAGTGGAAGAAGCTGTGGTGTCACCTGCAGACAATGTTCCTGGAGCCTGGAGTTCAGCCCACAAAGTCGGGAGCTTTGCTGCCATGTGCCTGATCACGCTGGTGGTGGTCAGGCTGGTTGTTTTGCTACCCCTGCTGATGTGGGCATGGCAGGTGCTGCAAATGGCCTGTTTGCGGTTATCAGCAGAATCTTTAAAAAATAACCAGATTTGGGAAGATCAAACAGTTGGAATGTAAACTTCCATTATGTTGGTGTTACGAGGAACGGATGCACGCCTTCTGTCTGCAGCCACCGCACTGCTTCTTCCTGCCAGTTGGGGTGCTATGCCTCCTTCCCCATGTGTGCTGCTGTCCTTGCTCTGCATGTCCTCCTGCCAGGTTGGGTCAGTTAGTATGTAATTCACCATGTCATCTTCCACATCTGCACCCTGCTCCTCCTCCTGACTTTCTGGCAATTGTGTCTCATCATCGTCCACCTCTTGTGACACTTACCCACCATCGCCTTTGTGTGACCATGGCTGCTCAAGTATTTGGGCATCGCTACATCCGATCTCATCTTGCCCCACTTCAAGTTGACCAGCCGAGAGTCCGGAGTCTTTAAAGGGAAAACTTAACAGATGTTTGGATTGTCCAAGTGTAGGATCAGCTGTCTCAGGGTACATGGCATGGTGGGAGGAAGGAGGATCAGGGTGAGTAATATGAAGCTACTCAGACACTGGGAAAGGAAGGTTGAGAGAGAAGGTGTGGGTCTTTGTTGTGGCCCACTTTCAGCTTGGCCACGGCCTCGTCCTCTGCATGCACATTAAGCATCACGTCCACTTCCCCATCCCTCGCCCATTCCCTTGCCCATTTTAAATGGACTACTGAAATATTTTAAAAGTTCAATACAAATGTATTAATTTTGAAAAAAGCTATATGTGATCAGTATTCCAGAAAAGCAAATATTTGGAAACCACAGATAGACCAAATACACCGGGCGTCTGAGTGCGATAACAGACTGTTTCAATATGTTGCCTGGATTTTGCTAAAACTTCTTAACCGCAAAATACTGTATAGACCAAGGCTAGCAGACAAAAAAGGCAATGTATGTCTGTAAAGCGAGGATTTTGACACCACAGATACACCAGGCGTCTGATGGAGATATCAGACTGTTTCAATATGTGGCCTGTTTTTTGGTTTTAACATTTTTTTACCACAAAATACTGTATAGTTCAAGGCTAACAGACAAAAAAAGGCAATGTATGCCTGCAAAGCGAGGATTTTGACACTGGGCGTCTGACGGAGATAACAGTAAATTAATTTTTTGGCATTCAACTTTGTGGTATAGAAGAATTTTATTTGTTTCGGTCAAACAACTGACCTTCTTCAGCACACCAACTGCATATTGAGGTGTCATCAATTCAGACACTTCAATAAGCAGTTGGTGTACTGAAGAAGGTCAGCTGTTTCATAGAAACGTTTATATACCAGAGACTGCAAATAAAATTCTTCTATACCACAAAGTTGAGTGCCAAAAAATTATTTTACTATTAATCTGGTGTGGGAACCTTTTTTGAGCACCTTCACAGCTGTGCCACGTTTTACACATACATATGACGGGGATAACAGACTGTTTCAATATTTGGCCTGTTTTTTGGTGTTTAACTTTTTACCACAAAATGCTGTAGAGAAAAAGGCTAGTAGACAAAAAAAAGGAAATGTTTGCCTGCAAAGCGAGGATTTTGACACCACAGAAACACCAGGCGTCTGATGGAGATGACAGACTGTTTCAATATGTGGCCTGTTTTTTTGTTTTAAAATTTTTTTAACTGCAAAATACTGTATAGACCAAGGCAAAAAATGCAATGTATGCCTGAAAAGCAAGAATTTGGAGACCGCAGATAGACCAGGCAGCAGACGGAGATAACAGACTGATCAAAATGTGGCCTAGATTTTTTTGGCACACCAAAATTGTGTCAATAAGTAGGCTATGACACTAAAAAAAAATTGGACTACTAAAATTGCAAAATATTTAGCACAATGATATGCTATGCATTTGGCATACAAATCACAGTGATAAATATAACACCTGAAGCTAAATATTTTGGGGCGAGCAACAGATTTTTTGGGCAGCAAAATGGTGTCCAAAAATGTTGTAAGACACTCCAAAAAGTAATATAACACTAAAAATTAAGGCCAGATTTTTCTGCGCATTCACATATCATGCCTGGGACAAAAAAAAGTTTAAATTGTTAGATTTTCACGCTCTTGTATTGCAATGACCTGGCTGTAATCTGCAGTGTGACCAAGCAAATAAATGAAGAAAAAAGGGGGCTATGGATTAGCACTGGCACATATTTGCCAGTGGGGTATTTCTGTGAGAACCCTCATATATCTGCGTGCTCCAAGTTTGGTCATTGTAGGCCGGAGGACCACTTTTTTTGCTGTCTGTTACTGAAATTATATACAGCACTATTTAGCATAAAAAATATTAAAAGGGCACATATTTGCCAGTGTGGTATTTACGTGAGAGCCCTCATATATCTCTGTGCTCCAATTTTGGTCATTGTAGACCGGGGGACCACTTTTTTTGCTGTCTGTTACTGAAATTATACACAGCAATACTTAGCATAAAAAAATATTAAAAGGGCACATATTTGCCAGTGTGATATTTCCATGAGAACCCTCATATATCTGCATGCTTCAATTTTGGTAATTGTAGGCTGGAGGACCACTTTTTTTGCTGTCTGTTACTGAAATTATGTACAGCAATATTTTGCATAAAAAAATATTAAACGGGCACATATTTGCCAGTGTGGTATTTCCGTGAGAGCCCTCATATATCTGCGTGCTCCAAGTTTGGTCATTGTAGGCCGGAGGACCACTTTTTGTGCCGTCTGTTACTGAAATTATATACAGCACTATTTAGCATTAAAAAAATATTAAAAGGCGACATATTTGCCAGTATGGTTTTTCCGTGAGAGCATCATATATCTCTGTGCGCCAAGTTTGGTCATTGTAGGCCGGGGTACCTCTTTTTTTGCTGTCTGATACTGTAATTGTATACAGCACTATTTAGCATATAAAAAATTAAAAGGCCACTTATTTGCCAGTGTGGAATTTACATGAGAGCCCTCATATATCTCTGTGCTGCAAGTTTGGTCATTGAGCACTCCTGAGCACTCTGAAACAGGTCTTTCTGGGAACTCAAATAACTCATGATATGGCGCTAAAACTGCTGGCACTGACACAAGGCTCATCCTTGGTCAGCCATTTTTCCGTCCACTTCTAGACTTTAGCATCTGAGCTGGAGTGTCCCCTATGACTGTCCTATTGACCTCTTGCCTGGTTCAAAGCCTCCCCGTGGTCAAGTTTATCCCCTTTCTCTCCCAGAGACGGAGGCGATGACCCAATGCATTCAGGAGAATCTGGCAAGAGGATTCATTAGGAAGTCAGTGTCACCTGCATGGGCGGGGTTCTTCTTCGTGCAGAAGAAGAATGGAGATTTACGTCCATGCATAGATTACAGGGGTCTTAACGCCTCGGATACGTGAGCTATTTGATAGGTTGCGGGGAGCAAGAGTATTTACTAAGCTTGATCTGCGGGGTGCTTACAACCTGATTCGCATCCATGAGGGTGACGAATGGAAAATGGCATTTAACACCAAGGACGGGCAAGACTTTGTGAATGATATCTTCTGGGATATGCTCACCACCTCGGTCGTAGTCTATCTGGATAATATTCTCATCTGCTCTCCAGACTTAGACTCCCACCGGAGAGATGTTTTCAAAGTCTTCGACCTCCTACGGGCAAACTCCCTCTATGCCAAGCTGGAGAAGTGTGTGTTTGAGCAGGAATCGTTGCTTTTCCTGGGCTATATCATCTCCGCCCGGGGATTGGCCATGGACCCTGCCAAGCTACAGGCTGTGATGGACTGGCAGGAACCACATTCTCTTAAAGCAGTGCAGCACTTTATGGGGTTCATTAATTATTATCGCCAGTTCATTCCCCACTTCTCAACTTTGGTAGCTCCCTTGGTTGCCCTCACCAAGAAGGCAGCAAATCCCAAATTATGGTCGGAGGAGGTCTCCAAGGCCTTTCTCTCTATCAAGTCACACTTCACTAGCGCACCCATGTTACATCGCCCCGATGTTGATAAACCATTTATCATGGAGGTGGATGCCTCTTCTGTCGGTGCTGGAGCAGACCTCTTCAAGAAGGATGCTCAAGGTCGGAAGCATCCTTGCTTCTTCTCCAAGACCTTCACACCAGCAGACAGGAATTATTCCATTGGGGACAGGGAGTTGTTAGACATGAAGTTGGCTTTCTCGAAGCGGAGACACGTCCAGAAGGATGCTCGCTTTCCCTTCCAAGTTTACACCGACCACAAAAATTTGGTGTATATACAGACGGCCCAGCGGCTAAATTCTCATCAGGCTAGATGGTCCCTGTTCTTTTCCTGGTTACATTTCACCCTCCATTTTTTCTCCAGGGAGAACAACATTCGTGCCGACGCTCTCTCTCGCTCCGTAGTCTCATCAGAGGAGGAGGAGCCTCAACTTATTGTCCCTTCTGAGAGCCTAAAAACTGTGGCCCCGGTTTCGCTAGAGTCTGTGTCCCCGGGCAAGACTTTTGTGCCTTCTAATCTGCGACCAGAGGTTCTCTCTTGGGCTCACTCGTCCAGGGTGGGTGGACACTTTGGGACCAAAAGGACATCTGAGCTTCTGGCGAGGATGTAATGGTGGCCGCATATGGCCCATGACGTTGGAGACTATATTCGGGCTTGTGTCTCCTGCGCCAAGAATAAGTCTCCTCGACAACGGCCTGCTGGGCTACTTTATCCCCTGTCGGTGGCGGACAGGCCCTGGGAAATGGCCAGGATGGACTTCGTGGTGGGCTTACCCAAGTCCCGTAGCTGCACCATTATTTGGGTAGTCACCGACCATTTTTCCAAAAGGGTTCACTTGGTGCCTTTTCCACAGCTACCTTCTGCACGGGCCTTGGCGGCATTGTTTATTAAGCCCGTTTTCCGCCTAAACGGTATGCCTGACAAAATTGTCAGTGACCGGGGTACCCAGTACCCGGAGAGAGCTTTGTCGTCTTCTCAGCATCAAGCTGAATCTCTCTTCAGCAAACCATCCCGAGACGAATGGGTTGGTAGAGAGGGCCAACCAGACCCTGGTCACAGACCTGCAACATTTTGTCTCAGCCAGGCAGGATGACTGGGCATCCTTTCTACCGTGGGCGGAGTTTGCGCTGAACAACGCCGTAGCCAACTCCACTGGGCAGACCCCATTCCTCCTTAATTACGGCCAGCATCCGCGGATTCCTGTGCCCATGGCCGTTTCTTCCGCCGACTTCAGGGTGGCAGACTGGGCCTCCAAGGAGAGAATAAGGGTCTCCGCTGATGCACATCAGTTCCCTGTTCCGACCTTTGCTCCTGGCGATTTAGTGTGGCTCTCCGCCCATAACATCAGGCTGCAAATTGAGTCCACTAAGTTTTCACCTCGCTACTTGGGTCCCTTCAAGGTCCTGGAACAGGTTAACCCTGTGGTCTACCGTCTGGCCCTTCCTGCACGCCTTGGCATCACCAACACCTTTCATGTGTCCCTCTTAAAGCCCGTTCACATGTCCCGGTTTTCCGAGTCCTCTGCTGGGACGTCGGGTTCATCTACGGATGATTACGAGGTGAACGCCATCATGGGGTGTAAGGTGGTACGTGGCAAAAAGTACTATCTGGTGGACTGGAAGGGTCATGGCCCAGAGGACAGACCTGGGAACCTGGGCTCCACTGCTCATTGCAGCCTTTGAACATAGCGAGACCCAGGAGGGGCCCTAGGAGGGGGGTAATGTTAGGTGTCGAGTTCCCGCTGTTGCACAGGGGGAATCTCGAACCATGTCCACTGCGGTCTCTCATTCTTCTCCAGCCACAGTGGAGCCTGCTCAGCAGAGACGTCGGTCCCAGCGTCTGGCTCAGGCAGATACTGTGTGCTTAGTTACTGCTGCCTTTCCAGGTCCAGCCATTGTAACCAGTACTGATCAGCGGCGAGCAGATGCTCCTGGGACTAAGTCCTGCTTTTTCTCTACTGAGAATGCCAAAGGGACGACCTCTCATTGGAGGTTGGGGGTCACATGCTCAGGTCCTGTAGCAGCTCCTATTGGATCACTAGGAAGGTCCCGGAGAGCTTCCACTATAAAAGGTTTGCATGGCCGCATGGCCACGCGTTAGTATAAACTTGATAACGTGTGTGTGTAGACGAATGACTGTCAATGGATGAAAGCTCCTTAATCATTCCGATTCTTTGTGTAGTTGACTGCTTGCAAATGGTGGAAGCTATCTAGCGCCCGACAGTGCTACCTGCACACGTAGCACACGTTACAGTGTCTTTTTGCAGTGCCCATCTGTACGGCACCGTGCGCAATCAGTGCACTTTCCTGACAGCCTGTCAGTGTAGGGTGGGAATTCCTGCTTGGACTCTGCATCTGACTCGGGGCGTCCTCAGGCACTGGCTCAAAAGCCACCAAGGGTATGAGCGAGTCCAATCACCAGATTAGTGGGGGTGATTCATAGGGACCCCACTAGTGTCTTGCAGCTGCACTCTGTGACTGCTAACAGTTCACAGCGTATTTTGGCGACTCTGTGAAGCAACAAAGTTCGCCTCTATTCACACTGGGTGAAGTCTAACCCACGTGTGAGCAGGTTTCCATCCGCCATTACTCAGCAGCAATTACCATCTCTGCATGGTGGACCCCAGGCTACGAACACACCTCATATCTACCTCTTTATTATTTGGTGCGTTCCGCTAGCCCTAACAACATATTTGCCAGTATGGTATTTCCATGAGAGCCCTCATATATCTCTGCGCTCCAAGTTTGGTCATTGTAGGCCGGTGTACCTCTTTTTTTGCTGTCTGTTACTGAAATTATATACAGCACTATTTAGCATAAAAAAATATTAAAAGGGCACATATTTGCCAGTGTGGTATTTCCGTGAGAGCCTTCATATATCTCTGTGCTCCAAGTTTGGTCATTGTAGGCCGGAGGACCATTTTTTTGCTGTCTGTTACTGAAATTATATACAGCACTTTTTAGCATAAAAAAATATTAAAAGGGCACATATTTGCCAGTATGGTGTTTCCGTGAGAGCCCTCATATATCTCTGTGCTCCAAGTTTGGTCATTGTAGGCCGATGTACCTCTTTTTTTGCTGTCTGATACTGTAATTCTATACATCACTATTTAGCATATAAAAAAAGGCCATATATTTGCCAGTGTGGTATTTCCGTGAGAGCCCTCATATATCTGCGTGCTCCAAGTTTGGTCATTGTAGGCTGGAGGACCAGTTTTTTTGCTGTCTGTTACTGAAATTACAAACAGCACTATTTAGCATATAAAAAAGGGCCACATATTTGCCAGTGTGGTATTTCCGTGACAGCTCTCATATATCTGCATGCTCCAAGTTTGCCCATTGTAGGCCGGTAGACCACTTTTTTTGCTGTCTGTTACTCAACTTATATTAAGCACTGTTTTGCATAAATTAACTTCACAAAAAAGCCCCCCAAAATTGAATACAGTCTATGTCAGGCTGAGGCCTGTCTGGTGTTTGGGTTTGAAAATTCGTAGATTTGCAGGTATACTGATCACATATTATTTCGCTACTAATAAATACATTTGTGCTGAGCATTTGAAATAGTGCAGTAGTCCATTTAAAATGAGCAAGGCAAGGGGCGGGGAAGTGGACGTGATGCTGATGGTGCATGCAGAGGACGAGGCCGTAGACAAGGTGAAAGTGGGCAGCAACAAAGACCCACATCTTCTCGCTTGACCTTCCTGTCCCTGTTTCTAGGGGACCACAGCACACCACTATTGAAGCCCGAGCAGTGTGAAACGGTTGTTGGTTGGATAGCGGATAATGCTTCCAGTCACTTAGCCACCATCACCACCATGTCTTCCACACGGTCAAGTCTGAGTAGCTGTGAGTGTGGCAAGGATATTCCTCACCCTGATCCTCCTTCCTCCCACCATGCTGAGTGCCCTGAGACAACTAATCCCACTTGGGATCCCACAACTGATCCCACTTGGACACTCTGAAGAGCTGTTCACTTTTCCATTTCAAGATTCTGGACTCTCGGCCGGTCAACTTGAAGAGAGGACAGTTGAGATCGCATGTAGTGATGCCCAAAGCTTTGACCAGCCCCGGTCACACGAAGGCGATGGTGGGAATGTGTCAGAAGAGGTGGATGATGATGAGACACAATTGCCAGAAAGTCAGGAGGAGGAGCAGGGTGCGAATGTGGAAGACGAGGTGGTGGATGACTTTGTGACTGACTATACCTGTCAAGAGGACATGCAGAGCGAGGGCAGTAGCACACATGGGGAAGAAGGCATATCACCCCAACTGGCAGGAAGAAGCAGTGTGGTGGCTGCAGACAGAAGGCGTGCATCCGTTCCCTGTTACACCAACATGAGGGAAGTAGCCATTCCAACTGTTAGATCTTCCCGAGTCTGGTTATGTTTTAAAGACTCTGCCAATAAACCCAAACAGGCCATTTGCAGCACCTGCCATGCCCGCATCAGCAGGGGTAGCAAAGTAACCAGCCTGACCACCACCAGCATGATCAGGCACATGGCAGCAAAGCACCTGACTTTGTGGGCCGAATGCCAGGACCACTGCCTGCTGGTTACACCACTGCATCTTCCACTGTTTTGCGTAGAAGCCAATCCACAGTACACCTTGCATGTGAAGATGCCTCTAGCCCTGCACCTGTTGTGGCCCAAAGTCAAGCAGCACCATCAGCAAGCACGTCCATGTCCTTGTCCCAGCACAGCATTCAGTTGTCTATAACCCAGTCTTTGGAACGCAAGCGGAAATACCCAGCCAATGCCCAACAGGCCACAATCCTCAATTCTAATATTTCTCTTCTGCTTGCTCTAGAAATGCTGCCTTTTAGGCTTCTTGAGATGGAAGCTTTCCGCAACCTGATGGCGGCAGCTGTCCCAAGGTACTCGGTCACCAGTCGCCACTATTTCTCCTTGTGTGCTGTAACTGCATTACCAGTATGTGTCCCACAACATTACCCGTGCCCTCAACAATGCTGTTACAAGGAAAGTCCACCTAACCACGGACACGTGGACAAGTGCTTGTGGGCAGGGACGGTACATCTCAATGACGGCACACTAGGTTAACATAGGGGAAGCCGGGACCCAGTCGGACCTTGAAATGGAACACATCCTCCCCACGCTGAGGATTGCTGGCCCTACGTCAATCAGGGTTGCCCCCACAGTCTAAAGCTCCTGCACCTCCTCCTCCTCTTCATCCTCCATCTTTGAAATCAACACATCAGTCAGAAGCTGGAAGCATTGCAGCACTGCCTCTGCCAAGCGGCAACAGGCTGTGCTGAAGCTAATCTGCATAGGTGACAAACTGCACAATGCAGAAGAGTTGTGGTCAGCACTGAAAGAGCAGTGAGATGTTTGGATGACACCGCTGAACCTACAGCCAGGCATGGTCGTGTGTGACAATGGCCATAACCTGGTGGCGGCTCTGAGGCAAGGTGAGCTCACCCACGTACCTTGCTTGGCCCATGTACTTAACCTTGTGGTTCAACATTTTCTGAAAAGTAACCCGGAGCTGCCGGATCTGCTAGTGAAAGTAAGCCATCTGTCTGCCCATTTTATAAAGTCAGCTACAGCTTCAGCCGCTCTTGCTGTGCTTCAGCAGCATTTGCAGCTTCCAGCTCACCGGCTGGTGTGTGATGTCCCCACACACTGGAACTTTATGTTGCTTATGTTGGAAAGGCTTTGTGAGCAGAGGAGGGCAGTTGTTGACTACCAACATCAACAAGGCCATCAATATTCAGTTCAGACTCCACACATAAGACCTCAGGAGTGGACATGGATGTCCGATATACTGTATGTGCCATCCTTCAAAACTTTGAGGACTGCACCAAGATGGTGAACGATGATGATGCCATAATTAGCGTCACCATCCCGCTTCTCAGCTTTCTGAAAACCTCTCTGCTCACAATTAAAGAGGATGCATTGCAGGCAGAGCACGAGGACATGGAGCAAGGAACCATACAGGGGGATTAAACTCAGCCCAGCCTCATGTCTTCTTATCGTGGATTGGTAGTCAATGAGGAGGAGGAGAATGAACAGGAGCTACTTTCATGCACTATAGACGGTACAACAAACACAGCTGTCATACAGTCTGTTCAGCAGGGATGCCTTGAGGACAGGGAGGAGGAGGATGAGGATGAGGAGGACAGCATGGTTAGTCATCGTGTTGGTGAGGAAACGGCTTGTTAGCAGTCTGGCATGCATGGCTGACTTTATGTTGTGCTGCGTTTCACGTGACCCTCGCATTATAAAAATTTTGGGTGACACTTATTACTGGTTGGTGACACTTCTAGACCCACACTACAAGGAGAACTTTCAATCTCTTCTACCAGAGGAGGAGGTGTACTAAAATGTTGCAGTACAAGAGGGCCCTTGTAGCGGAATTACTTAGAAAATTCCAATGTGAGAACGCTGGCAGAAGACGTCAGAGTTTGTTGTACCACCAAAGAGTCCAAGCGAGAGAGACAGAAGTACAATCCAGCTCACGTAGAGGAACAATGGCAAAGTTCTGGGACAGTTTTCCCAGACCCTCCCATCGTGATGCCACAGAGGCAAGGGGTGCTGTCACAAGAAGTGCAATGCTTGTGAAGATGATGAGGGAGTACCTTGCAGATCGCACAAACGTCCTCCGTAATTCCTCTGTGCCTTTTAATTATTGTGTATCCAAGCTGGACACGTGGCATGAACAGGCTCTCTGTGCTTTGGAGGTCCTGGCCTGCCCTGCTGCTAGCGTTCTATCAGAGCGGGTTTTTAATGCTGCTGGTGAAATTATCACAGATAAGCAAATCCGGCTGTCAACTGAAAATGCTGACAGGCTGACTCTTATAAAAATGAACAAGGGCTGGATTGGGAAAAACTTCTGTACACCACCAAGTGAAACCAGCAAAACATAATCTCAAATATATTCTCTCTTTTGGGGAGGTGTATTCTCATGCACCTCTTCACAACCACACATGGGTATACACTTCCACATTTGGGCTGTTTGTTGTTATCCTCCTCCTAATCCTCATCCACATCATCCACAACCACTAGATGACCGGGGTGAAAGTGCTCTGTACTGTTATAGACCGGTGAATTTTTGGGCACGGGGGCTGTAATGGCACTCTTTCATTTTTTAAAAAAGGACCCCACATTGGGGAATTGGGCATGACATTACATTGGGCCTACTTCTTCATTCTGTCTCCTGCAATGTGTCCTTTAATTGCCACTAGATCACCAGGGTGAACGTGCTCTGTACAGTGCATTTTGGGCAAGGGGGCTGTGATGGCACTAGTCTATTTTTAAAAAAGGTACCTCCATTGGGGAATTGGGCATGACATTACATTGGGCCTACGTCTTCATTCTGTCCCCTGCAATGTGTCCTTTCACTGCCACTCGATCACCAGGGTGAACGTGCTCTGTATGGTGGATTTTGGGCAAGGGGGCGGTGATGGCACTCTTTCATTTTTTTAAAAAATGACCCCATAATGGGGAATTGGGATGACATTACATTGGGCCTACTTCTTCATTCTGTCTCCAGCAATGTGTCCTTTAACTGCCACTAGATCACCAGGGTGAACGTGCTCACTGTTAGGGTTGGCGGAACGCACCGAATATACTTATTAGATGGGATATGTGCGTTCGCAACCCGGGATCCACCGTGCAGGAAAGAACCTGCTGCTAAGTAAGGTGGCAAAGCAAAATAGAATAAAAGAACTCTGTTACTTCACAGAGCCCGTAGTAAAGAGAATACTGTGCCCTGTTTAGCTCACAGGGGACACAGCTACTGTGTAGAGCCGACAGTGGTCATGCAGTCCAACCAACACGCAGCTCCTCTCCGGTGGAGCCGGAATTCTATCGGCTATTAGCCAGCCCTGAATTCACACATAAACTCCTCGCCGGAGGTGCCAGCATTCTAGGGGCTTATTTCAGCCGGGTCCCTGACTGCATACACAAAACTCCTCGCTGGAGGTACCAGCATTCTAGGGGCTTATTTCAGCCGGGTCCCTGACCACACACACGACCACACTGGCACTGAGCTCGTGCATATTTGACACTAGCGCATGGCCGTGCGGTCATGAAAAACTTATATAGCTGCAGCACCTACAGGACCTTCCAATAAGGACCAATGGAAGGCTGCCACAGAACTTGATCAGGTACAGGACCTTCCTGGAGGACCAATGGAAGTTGCTGCAGTACCTGAGCATGTGACCCTTGATCTCCACTGAGAGATCTTACCCTCGGCATGCTCTGTGTGTGCAAAGCAGGACTTAGTCCCAGAAAAGCCTGCTCGCCGCAGATCAGTGCAGGGTACAATAGCAGAGCCTGGAGAGGCAGCAGTAACCCTTTGCACAATATCAGACTCAGTGAGACGCTGGGACCGACGTCTCCGCTGAGCAGGCTCCACTGCGGCCGATGCAGAATGGGAGACCGCAGCAGACACGGCTCGAGCTTCCCCCTGTGCAGCAGTGGGAACTCGACTCCTAACATTACCCCCCCTCCTAGGGCCCCCCCTCCTTGAGCTTCACTACGCTCAAAAGCTGCAATGAGCAGCGGAGCCCGAATGTGCTCCACAGGTTCCCAGGTTCTATCTTCTGAACCGTGACCCTTCCAGTCCACCAGATAAAATTTCTTGCCACGTACCACCTTGCACCCCACGATAGCATTCACCTCAAACTCATCCGAGGATGAACCTGATGTCCCGGCAGATGACTCAGAAAACCGGGACAAATGAACGGGCTTTAAGAGGGAAACGTGAAAAGTGTCATTGATACCAAGGCATGGAGGAATAGCCAAATGGTAGACCACAGGGTTGACCTGTTCCAGAACCTTGAACGGGCCAATGTAGCAAGGCGCAAACTTAGTGGACTCAACTCGCAGCCTGATGTTACGGGCGGAGAGCCACACTAGGTCGCAAGGAGAAAAGGTCGGAGCGGGGTGTATCAGCAGAAACCCTCATTCTCTCCTTAGGGGCCCGGATGGCATCCCGTGTGTGGTCCCAGATGTCACATGCCTCCACCGCCCAGTCTTCCACCCTAGAATCAGTGGATGACACGGGCATGGGCACAGGGACACGTGGATGCTGGCCGTAATTAAGGAGAAAAGGAGTCTGCCTAGTGGAATCGGCTATGGTGTTGTTCAAGGCAAATTCCGCCCAAGGTAGCAAAGATGGCCAATTATCCTGCCTAGCACAGACAACATGTCGCAAGTATGTCACCAGAGTCTGGTTGGTCCTCTCTACCAACCCATTTGTCTCGAGATGGTATGCAGAGGAGAGATTCAACTCTATGCTGAGTAAACGGCAGAGCTCTCTCCAAAACCGAGACGCGAACTGGGAACCCCGGTCGCTGACAATTTTATCAGGCATTCCATGTAGACGGAAAATGTGCTTTATGAATAACGCCGCCAAGGCCCGTGCAGAAGGTAACCGTGGAAGCGGCACCAAGTGCACCATCTTAGAGAAATGATCGGTGACAACCCAGATAATGGTGCAGCTACGCGACTTGGGTAAGCCCACCACGAAGACCATCCCGACCATTTCCCAAGGCCTGTCTGCCACCAATAGGGGGTAAAGCAACCCAGCAGGCCATTGCTGAGGAGACCGATTCTGGGTGCAGGAGACACATGCCCGAATATAGTCCCCGACATCACAGGCCATATCAGGCCACCAGTACGTTCTCACCAAATGCTCGGATGTCCTTTTGGTCCCAAAATGCCCACCCACTCTGGACGAGTGAGCCCAAGAGAGAACCTCCGGTTGCAAATTTGCTGGCACAAAAGTCTTGCCCGGGGGCACAGACTCTAGCGAAACTGAAGCTACAGTTCTCAGGCTCTCAGAAGGGACAATAAGCCAAGGCTCCTCCTCCTCAGATGACACTACAGAGCGGGAGAGAGCGTCGTCGCAAATGCTCTTCTCCCCGGAGAGAAAATGAAGAGTAAAATGAAAGCGGGAGAAGAACAGGGACCATCTAGCCTGGCGAGAATTCAGCCGCTGGGCCGTCTGTAGATATACCAAGTTTTTGTGGTCAGTGAAAACGTGGAAGGGAAAGCGAGCTCCCTCCAAGAGATGTCTCCACTCTGAGAAAGCCAACTTCATGGCTAGCAACTCCCTGTCCCCGATGGAATAATTCCTCTCCGCCGGTGTGAAGGTCTTGGAGAAGAAGAAGCATGGATGCTTCCGACCTTGAGCATCCTTTTGGAAAAGGACTGCTCCAGCACCAATGGATGAGGCATCCACCTCCATGATAAATGGCTTATCTACATCAGGGTGATGTAGAATGGGAGCGCTAGCGAAGTGTGACTTAACCGAGAGGAAGGCCTTGGAGACATCCTCTGACCACAACTTGGGATTTGCTCCCTTCTTGGTGAGGGCAACCAAGGGAGCTACCAAAGTTGAGAAGTGTGGGATGAACTGCCGATAGTAATTAATGAACCCCATAAAGCGCTGCACTGCTTTAAGTAAATGGGGTTCTTGCCAGTCCATCACAGCCTGTAGCTTGGCAGGATCCATAGCCAAACCCTGGGCTGAGATGATATAGCCAAGGAAAGGCAAGGACTCCTGCTCAAACACACACTTCTCCAACATGGCGTAGAGGGAGTTTGCCCGTAAGAGGTCGAAGACTTTGCAAACATCTCTCCGATGGGAGTTAATATCTGGAGAGTAGATGAGAATATCATCCAGATAGACTACGACCGAGGTGGTGAGCATATCCCGGAAGATGTCGTTCACAAAGTCTTGGAAAACGGCTGGGCATTACAGAGCCCGAAGGGCATCACCAGGTATTCATAGTGCCCATCCCTGGTGTTAAAAGACGTCTTCCATTCATCCCCCTCACGGATGTGAATCAGGTTGTAAGCACCCCGCAGATCTAATTTTGTAAATACCCTTGCTCCCCGTAGCCTTTCAAAAAGCTCAGATATCAGGGGTAATGGGTACTTGTTCTTAACGGTGATGACGTTAAGACCCCTGTAGTCTATGCATGGACGTAAGTCTCTACTCTTCTTCTGTACGAAGAAGAACCCAGCCCCTGCAGGTGACACTGACTTCCTAATGAATCCTCTTGACAGATTCTCTTGGATGTACTGAGACATTGCCTCCGTCTCTGGGAGAGATAACGGATAGACTTGACCCTGGGGAGGCTCAGCACCAGGCAAGAGGTCAATAGGACAGTCATAGGGGCGGTGAGGTGGAAGGGTCTCCACAGCCCTTTTGGAGAACACGTCCGCATAGGGCCAATAGTGCTTGGGGAGAGAGGAAAGATCTGCGGGTACCTCTGTTGTAGCAACCTGAACGCATGTTATGATCCGGTGACCTTGGAGCCGCATGAGACTTTCTCAGGAGTAGGTGGAACCTGTACTGACCGCAAACCCTAAACTGTCCACGCAACTAGAAGTAGCCGTGGGGTGTACCTAACACATCCTAGACACCTCGACACAGCCGGAGGACTAAATACCCCTATAGATGGACATGGGAATTCTATCTTGCCTCAGAGCAGAACCCCAAAGGATAGGCAGCCCCCCACAAATATTGACTGTGAGTATTAGAGGAAAGACACACGCAGGCAGAAATCAGGATTTAGCAATAGAGGCCACGCTAGCTAAATAGGAAAGGATAGGACAGAATACTAAGCGGTCAGTATTAAAACCCTAAAAATATCCACAGCAGATAATACAAAAATTCCACCATCTAACTAAAGACATGGAATGTATATCTGCATCTCCTGATAATCCAACTTGACTGAAATATCCAAACACAGTCTAAGCTGGACAAGAAAAAACATTGAATAGTACTGAATTGTAAAGCACACAGCATGTGTGCTGCAGAAACAAAACCAGACACTTATCTTAGCTGATTTGGCAGAAGGGCAGGAGGAACCAGACAGAGATGCAAAACCTCCAAGAACAATGGACAACTGGCAAGGGCTAATGAATCCTGCACACCTAAATATCCCAGTCAGAGCTGCAATCAGCAGGGACACCTGCCCAGGATTGCAACCCAGGGACAACTGCATTACTATCAACAACCACCGGAGGGAACCAAAGAGCAGAATTCACAACAACGCACTCCCTCTGACATCTACCCTGACAGGATTTACTCCATCCCAATATTCTCCCTGAGGACCACTCTATATGAGGAGAATGATTGCGTAGCCATGGTTTCCCCAACAGGACCTCATCAATTCCCTCAGGAATGACTAATAGGGAGATAATCTCCAGATGTGATTGAGACACAGAATGTGTGAAAGGAATGGTTTGGTGGGTAATCTGTGAGGGTAGTGTCGACCCATTTACCACTCGAACGGTTACTGGTTTGGCAAGCATCACCAGGGTTATTGCGTGACGCTGGGTGAAAGTGGATGACATAAAATTACCTTCCGCCCCAGAGTCCACACATAGCTCTACCATATGAGTGGATGGGCCTATGGTAATTGTCCCCTTGAAGGACAACTTAGAGGCAAACATCGCCGTGTCTAGTGTACCTCCTCCAACTGCCACTAGATGCTGACGTTTCCCCGACCGCTGAGGACACTTGGAGGCAAGATGTCCTGACTGCCAGCAAACATGACAGACCTTAAGTGCACGAGCGGACTGGGACTTGGATCCCGCTCGTGTCACCTCTATGGCCTCATGTGACTCGGACACCTGGACTGGAGATTCCAAAGGTCTGGCAAAGGTAGGAGCCAGCCGAAACCTCTGCCTACACTGGGCTCGCTCCAACCTTCGCTCGTGAAAACGAAGGTCTATGCGAGTTCATACAGCTATGAGCTCCTCCAGTGTGGCAGGAATCTCCCTAGTGGCCAAAGCGTCCTTCACATGGTCAGCCAACCCGCTCCAAAATACAGGAATGAGGGTTTTATCTGGCCATTCCAACTCAGACGCTAATGTCCGGAAGCGAACGGCAAAATGGCTGACCATGGTTGAACCCTGAGTCAAAGCCAGCAGTTGGAGCGCTGTATCATGGGTGACTTGAGGTCCTACAAAGACCTGTTTCAAAGTGTCCAGAAACAGAGGAACACTCCGCACCACATGATCGTTGCTCTCCCACAGCGGTGTAGCCCACTCCATTGCTCTGTCCGACAGGAGAGAGATTATGAATCCCACCTTTGCCCGTTCTGTGGGAAAATGTGCAGCCAGGAGCTCGAGGTGTATACCACACTGGCTCACGAAATCCCTACAGGACTTACTGTCCCCAGAGTATCTCTCATGCAATGGGAGGTGAGATAAAGTCAGAACAGAGGTGGCAGTGGGTAAAGCTGCTGCAGCCACGCTAGCAGCCTGAACAGCTATTGCGGTAACATCCACCGCCGAGGTTGCACGCTCAAGAGAAGCCAACCGGCGCTCCAGCAGCTGGATGTACCCCTGCAATCGCTGTTCATCCGCTATTACTTAGCCAGATCCTGGCGCTAGTATACTGTTAGGGTTGGCGGAACGCACCGAATATATTTATTAGATGGGATATGTGCATTAGCAACCCGGGATCCACCGTGCAGGAAAGAACCTGCTGCTAAGTAAGGCGGCAAAGCAAAATAGAATAAACAAACTCTGTTACTTCACAGAGCCCGTAGTAAAGAGAATGCTGTGCCCTGTTTAGCTCACAGGGGACACAGCTACTGTGTAGTGCCGACAGTGGTCATGATGTCCAACCAACACGCAGCTCCTCTCCAGTGGAGCTGGAATTCTATCGGCTATTAGCCAGCCCTGAATTCACACATATACTCCTCGCCGGAGGTGCCAGCATTCTAGGGGCTTATTTCAGCCGGGTCCCTGACTGCATACACAAAACTCCTCGCCGGAGGTACCAGCATTCTAGGGGCTTATTTCAGCCGGGTCCCTGACCACACACACGACCACACTGGCGCTGAGCTCGTACATATTTGACACTAGCGCATGGCCGTGCGGTCATGAAAAACTTATATAGCTGCAGCACCTACAGGATCTTCCAATAAGGACCAATGGAAGGCTGCCACAGAACTTGATCAGGTACAGGACCTTCCTGGAGGACCAATGGAAGTTGCTGCAGTACCTGAGCATGTGACCCTTGATCTCCACTGAGAGATCTTACCCTGGGCATGCTCAGTGTGTGCAAAGCAGGACTTAGTCCCAGAAAAGCCTTCTCACCGCAGATCAGTGCAGGGTACAATAGCAGAGCCTGGAGAGGCAGCAGTAACCCTTTGCACAATATCAGACTCAGTGAGACGCTGGGACCGACGTCTCCGCTGAGTAGGCTCCACTGCGGTTGATGCAGAATGGGAGACCGCAGCAGACACGGCTCGAGATTCCCCCTGTGCAGCAGCAGGAACTCGACTCCTAACACTCTGTATGGTGCATTTTGGGCAAGGGGGCGGTGATAGCACTCTTTCATTTTTTTTTTAAATGACCCCATATTGGGGAATTGGGCATGACATTACATTGGGCCTACGTCTTTATTCTGTCTCCTGCAATGTGTCCTTTAACTGCCACTCGATCACCAGGGTGAACGTGCTCTGTAAGGTGCATTTTGGGCAAGGGGGCGGTGATGGCACTCTTTAATTTTTTTTAAAAAATGACCCCATATTGGGGAATTGGGCATGACATTACATTGGGCCTACTTCTTCATTCTGTCTCCAGCAATGTGTCCTTTAACTGCCACTAGATCCCCAAGGTGAATGTGCTCTGTACTGTGCATTTTGGGCAAGGGGGCTGTGATGGCACTAGTCTAGTTTTTAAAAAGGTACTTGGGGAATTGGGGAATTGTTTGGCATCTCAGGCACTGTATTACAAGTCTCAGAGACACACACCACTACATTAGGCTTACTTCTTAACTCTGTCTCCTGCAATGTCTCTTGTTTAACCCCTTTCTGTCATTGGACGTACTATTCCGTCCATGTGGGGTGGGCCCTACTTCCCAAGGATGGAATAGTACGTCCAGAGCAATCAGTCGCGCTCACGGGGGGAGCACGGCCGATCGCGGCCGGGTGTCAGCTGACTATCGCAGCTGACATATGGCACTATATTCCTGGAGCAGTCACGGACCGCGCCCGGCACATTAACCCCGAGCACACTGCGATCAAACATGATTGCAGTGTTCCAGCAGTATAGGGAAGCATCGCGCAGGGAGGGGGCTCCCTGCGTGCTTCCCTGAGACCCTCGGAGCAATGTGATGTGATCGCGTTGCTGCGAGGGTCTCTTACCTCTTCCTCCCTGCAGGCCCAGATCCAAAATGGCCGCGGGGCTGCATCCGGGTCCTGCAGGGAGGTGGCTTACCAGCGCCTGCTCAGAGCAAGCGCTGGTATGCGTCCCTGCTAAAATGTGATGTCCCCCTTGGGGCAAAGTGAAAGAGTAAAAAAATTTTTTTTTACATGAGTGAAAAAAAAAATTCCTAAATAAATAATAATAAAAAAAAATATTGTTCCAATAAATACATTCCTTTATCTAAATAAAAAAAAAACAATAAAAGAACACGTATTTAGTATCGCCACGTCCGTAACGACCCATCCTATAAAACTGTCCCACTAGTTAACCCCTTCAGTGAACACCGTAAAAAAAAGGCAAAAAACAATGCTTTATCTTCATACCGCTGAACAAAAAGTGGAATAACACGCGATCAAAAAGACGGATATAAATAACCATGGTACCGCTGAAAACGTCACCTTGTCCCGCAAAAAACGAGCCACCATACAGCATCATCAGAAATAAAAAAGTTATTGTCCTCAGAATAAAATGATGCAAAAATAATTATTTTTTCTATAAAATAGTTTTTATCGTATAAAAGCGCCAAAGCATAAAAAAAATATAAATGCGGTATCGCTGTAATCCTACTGACCCGAAGAATAAAACTGCTTTATCCATTTTACCAAACGTGGAACGGTATAAAAAACCTTCCCAAAAGAACTTCATGAATAGCTGGTTTTTGGTCATTCTGCCTCACAAACATCAGAATAAAAAGCGATCAAAATATGTCACATGCCCAAAAATGTTACCAAAAAAAAGTCAACTCGTCCCGCAAAAAACAAGACCTCACATGACTCTGTGGACCAAAATATGGAAAAATTATAGCTCTCAAAATGTGGTAACGCAAAAAATATTTTTTGCAATAAAAAGCATCTTTTAGTGTGTGACGGCTGCCAGTCATGAAAATCCGATAGAAAACCCGCTATGAATAGTAAATAAAAACCCCCTTCATCACCCCCTTAGTTAGGGAAAAATTAAAAAATTATTTTTTTTTTTTTTCCATTTTCCCATTAGGGTTAGGGTTAGTGTTAGGGTTAGGGCTAGGGTTAGGGTTAGGGTTAGGGCTAGGGTTAGGGCTAGGGCTAGGGTTAGGGCTAGGGTTAGGGTTGGAGCTAGGGTTAGGGCTACAGTTAGGGTGGAGGCTAAAGTTAGGGTTAGGGTTGGGGCTAAAGTTAGGGTTTAGATTACATTTATGGTTGGGAATAGGGTTGGGATTAGGGTTAGGGGTGTGTCAGGGTTAGGGGTGTGGTTAGGGTTACCATTGAGATTAGGGTTAGGGGTGTGTTTGGATTAGGGTTTCAGTTATAATTGGGGGTTTCCACCTTTTAGGCACATCAGGGGCTCTCCAAACGCGACATGGGGTCTGATTTCAATTCCAGCCAATTCTGCGTTGAAAAAGTAAAACAGTGCTCCTTCCCTTCCGAGCTCTCCCGTGTGCCCAAACAGGACACATTGGACAACAACTTTTGGGGTCCAATTTCTCCTGTTACCCTTGGCAAAATACAAAGCTGGGGGCTAAAAAATAATTTTTGTGGGAAAAAAAGAGTGAAACTGTAGTGAAACACTTTGGGGTTCAAAGTTCTCACAACACATCTAAATAAGTTCCTTGGGGGGTCTAGTTTCCAATATGGGGTTACTTGTGGGGGGTTTCTACTGTTTAGGTACATTAGGGGCTCTGCAAACGCAATGTGACGCCTGCAGACCAATCCATCTAAGTCTGCATTCCAAATGATGCTCCTTCCCTTCCGAGCTCTGCCATGCACTCAAACGGTGGTTCCCCCCACATATGAGGTATCAGCATACTCAGGACAAATTGGACAACAACTTTTGGTGTCCAATTTTAACTGTTACCCTTGGAAAGATACAAAACTGGGGGCTAAAAAATATTTTTTGTGGAAATTTTTTTTTTAAATTTTCACGGCTCTGCGTCATAAACTGTAGTGAAACACTTGGGGGTTCAAAGCTCTCACAACACATCTAGATGAGTTCCTTAGGAGGTCTACTTTCCAAAATGGTGTCACTTGTGGGGGGTTTCAATGTTTAGGCACATCAGTGGCTCTCCAAACGCAACATGGCGTCCCATCTCAATTCCTGTCAATTTTGCATTGAAAAGTCAAACGGCGCTCCTTCCCTTCCGAGCTCTCCCATGCACCCAAACAGTGGTTTACCCCCACATATGGGGTATCAGCATACTCAGGACAAATTGTACAACAACTTTTGGGGTCCAATTTCTTCTCTTACCCTTGGGAAAATAAAAAATTGGGGGCGAAAATATCATTTTTGTGAAAAAATATGATTTATTATTTTTACGGCTCTGCATTATAAACTTCTGTGAATCACTTAATGGGTCAAAGTGCTCACCACACATCTAGATAAGTTCCTTAGGGGGTCTACTTTCCAAAATTGTGTCACTTGTGGGGGGTTTCAATGTTTAGGCACATCAGTGGCTCTCCAAACGCAACATGGCGTCCCATCTCAATTCCTGTCAATTTTGCATTGAAAAGTAAAACGGTGCTCCTTCCCTTCTGAGCTCTCCCTTGCGCACAAACAGTGGTTTAGCCCCACATATGGGGTATCAGCGTACTCAGGACAAATTGTACAACAACTTTTGGGGTCCATTTTCTCCTGTTACCCTTGGGAAAATAAAACAAATTGGAGCTGAAGTAAATTTTTTGTGAAAAATTCCTGTGAAACACCTGAAGGGTTAATAAACTTCTTGAATGTGGTTTTGAGCACCTTGAGGAGTGCAGTTTTTAGAATGGTGTCACACTTGGTTATTTTCTATCATATATACCCCTAAAAATGACTTCAAATGTGATGTAGTCCCTAAAAAAAATGGTGTTGTAAAAATGAGAAATTGCTGGTCAACTTTTAACCCTTATAACTCCCCAACAAAAAATATTTTGGTTCCAAAATTATGCTGATGTAAAGTAGATATGTGGGAAATGTTACTTATTAAGTATTTTGTGTGACATATCTCTGTGATTTAATTGCATAAAAATTCAAAGTTGGAAAATTGCAAAATTTTCAAAATTTTCACCATATTTCCATTTTTTTCACAAATAAACGCAGGTAATATCAAAGAAATTTTACCACTGTCATGAAGTACAATATGTCTCGAGAAAACAGTGTCAGAATTACTGGGATACATTGAAGTGTTTCAGAGTTATAACCTCATAAAGGGACAGTGGTCAGAATTGTAAAAATTGGCCCGGTCATTAACGTGCAAACCACCCTTGGGGGTAAAGGGGTTAACTATCAATAGATCACCAGGGTGAACATGCTTTGTACTGCTATAGACCGATGAATTTTGGGCAAGTGGCCTGCGATGGCACTAGTCTATTTTTAAAAAAGGTACCCCACATTGGTGAAACCACATCCTTGTTGGCAAAGACTTGATAACATTTGTGTACCTTAAAGAGCTCCCTTAAAAAGCTCCTATTTGTGTTGCCTGGTTGCTCACATTGGACACAATACACTTCATATACATTTGATAAAGCAATGCTGTTAGCTTGGCTCATTAGTTCATTAAAATAGAGCTTTGTTCACTATATTAGTTTCTCTCCTTGAGAGCCATAACTTTGGCTGCTTCAAATATACAAATGGCAAATATACAAATGGCGATTTGTTACCAAGATTAAAATACTGTATACCTAACGCATTCAGACAATCACATAGCTGCATTTCTTGTAAAACATTTACAGATGTGACAGACAATGCTCATAGTGACACAATCTTGATAAATGTTTGTTTATTCATTTCACAAACAGTTCTAAGCCTCTATATGTTTGCTGTTTGTCATTGTAAAACATTAAGGTTTACTGAAACTATGCCGGTGGTGGTTTGATCTAAATCCTTGTGGGGTTCTCTGTCTTGGTGTTGCTTCTCTGATATTCCAGACGGATGATGTTTAAAAGTCTCTTGGTGATGATCTAAGTATACTGTATGTAGTTAATCTTCATATATACATAATCACTATATTTATTTAATCCTTATATGTAGTTATTAACCTGTGTATGTTAACATATACAAAAGTGTACGCACTCACACTATTCAATCATACTATTCCTTGAATTTTGTAGTTTGCAATAAAATTGCCTTGTATTGCAAGTATTAGTCTTTTTTAAAGCAGTATCTGAACCTTAGTATTAAAAACATGTCAAATAAAATTGCCAAATTCTCCTGTAAATAGTTGTGCAAAGAGGAAACCATCATACCATTAAAAAATATGAGTGGATTTTCATGAGCCCATCCAGTATGTGGGTTCCAAGGCCTAATGGGGTGCATATGACTGACTATGCGGCAGGGCTGGCCTTGCTGCCAATGTGTAAAACAAAGGAGTACGGGAGTACAAAATGCATATTGTGAAGTGGATTTTCATGGGCCTATCCAGTATGTGGTTTCAAAGGCGTAATGGGGTGCATATGACTATGCAGCAGGGCTGGCCTTCCTGCCAATGTGTAAAATGAAGGAGTACAGGAGGACAAAATGCATATTGTGAAGGGGATTTCATGGGCCCATCCAGTATGTGGGTTCCAAGGCCTAATGGGGTGCATATGACTGACTATGCAGCAGGGCTGGCCTTGCAGCCAATGTGTAAAACAAAGGAGTACAGGAGTACAAAATGCATATTGTGAAGTGGATTTTCAGGGACCCATTCAGTATGTGGGTTCCAAGGCCTTATGGGGTGCATATGACCAACTATGCAGCAGGGCTGGCCTTGCTGCCAATGTGTACAACAAAGGAGTACGGGAGTGCAAAATGCATATTGTGAAGTGGATTTTCAGGGGCCCATCCAGTATGTGGGTTCAAAGGCATAATGGGGTGCACATGACTATGCAGCAGGGCTGGCCTTCCTGCCAATGTGTAAAACAAAGGAGGACGGGAAGACAAAATGCATATTTTGAAGTAGATTTTCATGGGCCCATCCAGTATGTGGGTTCCAAGGCCTAATGGGGTGCATATGACTGACTATGCAGCAGGGCTGGCTTTGCTGCCAATGTGTAAAACAAAGGAGTACGGGACTACAAAATGTATATTGTGAAGTGGATTTTCATGGGCCCATCCAGTATGTGGGTTCAAAGGCTTATTGGGGTGCATATGAATTGGTAGCAAGGCTGGCCTTGAATTCAATGCAACACTTTTTCAGGAGTCCCCCCTGGACATTTTATGACAGGGGTATTGTGCTGCGTTGTAATTCTTGGCAGCCCATTCACTCACAGCATAGGCTACAACAGCTTAGGAGACCCACTGTTTCATAATGCCCTTTAAGAAGATTAATGCCGCCTGATGCACCTGTAAAAATGGGCTCTGTGACTTTAGGAGTGCCTCCTTCATAAATGAAACAAGATGGGTCTGCAATGACATTTCCCAGTGAATGCATTTGTAGTGGATGAAAGCAATGTCACAGTTGAAAAAGGCTTCAAAAACGCTGCGTCTGAACTAAGCCTAAGTGGGGGAGGAAATTTTCGGTCTGGTGTTAAATATTTGGCCTTACAGGCAAGTCATTAACCTGCAAAGGATGTACCTTGACATATTTCCCCAGCAAAACCCGTTTTGGTTTCGTTTTAAAGTGTTTTTTTGTAGCACCGGGAAAAAGGGCATGAATCTGGGAAAAAAAATGATTAAAGCTGTGAACTAGGAGTCAGGAATGCTTCCAGTGGCGATCCTCATGATGTCCCTGTGTCACTTGAACAGTGTTTCCATCATTTTCAGTCGTTTTTAGACCTTAAAACGATCCCAGTGGGGGGGATCGCGGTAAAAATACTCGGGTCTCCCGTAGACTTACATTGGGCTCGTTGTTCTGATCGAGTACCCAAGTATTCCAATCTGCTCGACCCGAGCAACAAGCACCCGAGCATTTTAATGTTCGCTCATCACTAGTCTTTGGCAAACTTCAGCTGGGCTCTCCTATGATTCTCATTGATGAAAGGCTTTTTTCTAGCTTTACATGACTTGGTGTCCTGCATATAGGAGCCTGTTACGAACTGTTCTTGCTGTGCACTTCACCCCAGTTACCATTTCCCATTCCTTTTGTAGGTCACTTGATGTCATCCTGCTGTTGCTGAGTAACATTTAAATAAGATGACGGTCATCAGTGGAGTCGTTTTCGACCTCTACCAGTCTGTAGCTTTGTTGTCCCCAATGTCTGCTGTATGACTTCGTTGTAATGGACTGCCATCTTAGAAATTTTAAGGATGTAGGCAACATGACGCTCACTGTGTTCCTCTGCTAGTAAAGCCAGAATTGAGCCCTTCTTTTCTTTGCTCAAGACTTTTCTTTTCAACTCCTTTGGCATGGTTAAACCTTATTTTTTCATTCCTATTACTTTTGGGATATTACTAACACTTGTTTAGCCATCCAGCATGTCCAATTGCAAGAGGATTGTGAACACCACAGCAGTATTTTTTATACTTTGCTTCATTAAATAAGATTTAGTTCAGGTGATCACCTAATCAGAAGCACATTAAATAAAATGAGGAGTACACTGGTTGGAATTTAACTAACACTGGAATGGAATGGTTGTCAGACATGTAGAGAAGCTGATTTTATAAAACTGCAGTGGTTTCTTAATTTTTGCCAGAGCTGTAGAGTCATTACAAACAGAATGATCTATTTCAAGTGTTGTGTGTTTTTCTGTTAATGTTGATGATTAAAGCTTACAGCTAATGAAAAACCCAAAAGTCATTATCTCAGTAAATTATAATAATTAACAAAAAACACCTGCAAAGGCTTCCTAAGCATTTAAAAAGGTCCCTTAGTCTGTTTCAGTAGGCTCCACAATCATGTCCAGAAGGCAGTCATTGACACACTCCACAAGGAGGGTAAGCCACAAATGATCATGGCTAATGAAGCTGGCTGTTCACAAAATGCTGTATCCAAGAGCAGTAATGGAAAGTTGAGTGGAAGGAAAAAGTGTTGTAGAAAAAGGTGTACAAACAACTGGCATAACCGCAGCCTTGAAATTATTGTTGAGAAAAGGCCATTCAAAAATTTGAGGGAGATTCACAAGGAGTGGGCTGTAGCTGGAGTCATTGCTTCAAGAGCCACCACACACACACACACACACACACACACGTATCCAGGACATGGGCTACAAGTGTCACATTCCTTGTGTCAAGCCACTCATGACCAATAGACAATGCCAGAAGAGTCTTAACTGGGCCAAGGAGAAAAAAACTGGTCTGTTGCTCAGTGGCACAAGGTGTTGCTTTCGGATGAAAGTAAATTTAGCATTCATTTGGAAATCAAGGTCCCAAAGTCTAGAGGAAGAGTGGAGAGGCACAGAATACAAGCTGCTTGATGTATAGTGTGAAGATTCCACAATCAGTGATGGTTTGGGGAGCCATGTCATCTGCTGGTGTAGGTCCACTGTGTTTAATCAAGACCAAAGTAAGCGCAGCAGTCTAACAGGAAATTTTAGACCACTTAATGCTTCTCTCTGCCGATGAGCTTTTTGGAGATGGAAATTTCATTCTCCAGCAGGACTTGGCACCTGTCCACACTGCCAAAAGTACCAATACATGGTTAAAAACAACAGTATCACTGTGCTTGATTGGCCATAAAACTCACCTGACCTTAACCACATAGAGAATCTATGGGGTAATGTCAAGAGGAAGAAGAGAGACACCAGACACAACAACGCAGATGAGCTGTAGGCTGCTATCAAAGCAACCTGGGCTTCCATAACTCCTCCGCAGTGCCCAGTGCCCCAGGCTGATTGCCTCCATGCCATGCCGCACTGATGCTGCAATTGATGCAAAAGGAGCCCCGACCCCATACAGTATAGATTGCATTTTCTGAACATACATTTCAGTAGGCCAACATTTCAGATTTTAAAATCATTTTTAAGCTTGTGTTATAAAGTATTCTAATTTACTGAGATAATTACTTTTGGGCTTTCATTGGCTGTAAGCCATAATCATCAACATTAACAGACATAAACACTTGAAATAGATCACTCTGTTTGTAATGACTCTACACTGTGTGCAGAATTATAAGGCAAGTTGTATTTTGATCACATGATACCTTTTATGCATGTTGTCCTACTCAAAGCTGTTCAGGCTTGAGAGCTCTATAATGAGAAGGGGTGTTGTCTAATGACATCAAAACCATATATAAGGTGTGCTTAATTAGTAGGCAACTTCTTTTCCTTTGGCAAAATGGGTCAGAAGAGAGATTTGACGGGCTCTGAAAAGTCCAAAATTGTGAGATGTCTTGCAGAGGGATGCAGCAGTCTTGAAATTGCCAAACTTTTGAAGTGTGATCATCGAACAATCAAGCGTTTCATGGCAAATAGCCAACAGGGTCGCAAGAAGAGTGTTGGGCAAAAAAGGTGCAAAATAACTGCCCTTGAATTGAGGAAAATCAAGCGTGAAGCTGCCAAGATGCCATTTGCCACCAGATTTGCCATATTTCAGAGCTGCAAAGTTACTGGAGTAACAAAAAGCACAAGGTGTGCGATACTCAGGGACATGGCCAAGGTAAGGAAGGCTGAAAAACGACCACCTTTGAACAAGAAACATAAGTTAAAACATCAAGACTGGGCCAAGAAATATCTTAAGACTGACTTTTCAAAGGTTTTATGGACTGATGAAATGAGAGTGACTCTTGATGGGCCAGATGGATAGGCCAGAGGCTGGATCACTAAAGGGCAGAGAGCTCCACTCCGACTCAGATGCAAGCAAGGTGGAGGTGGGGTACTGGTATGGGCTGGTATCATCAACGATGAACTTGTGGGACCTTTTCAGGTTGTGGATGGAGTGAAGCTCAACTGCCAGAGCTACTGCCAGTTTCTGGAAGACAACTTCTTCAAGCAGTGGTACAGGAAGAAGTCGGTATCGTTAAAAAAAAACATGATTTTCATGCAGGACAATGCTCCATCACATGCCTCCAACTACTCCACAGGCTGTGTGGCCGTGGCTGGCCAGTAAAGGTCTCAAAGAAAAAAAAATAATGACATGGCCCCCTTGTTCCCCTGATCTGAACCCCATAGAGAACCTGTGGTCCCTCATAAAATGTGAGATCTACAGGGGGGGAAAATAGTACACCTCTCGGAACAGTGTCTGGGAGGCTGTAGTGGCTGCTACATGCAATGTTGGTCGTAAACAGATCAAGAAACTGACAGAATCTATGGATGGAAGGCTGTTGAGTGTCATCATAAAGAAAGGTGGCTATATTGGTCACTAATTTTTTTGGGGTTTTGTTTTTGCATGTCAGAAATGTTTATTTCCAAATTTTGTGCAGTTATATTGGTTTACCTGGTGAAAATAAACAAGTGAGATGGGAATATATTTGATTTTCATTAAGTTGCCTAATAATTCTGCACAGTAATAGTTACCAGCACAAACAGATATCCTCCTAAGATAGCCAAATCTAAATAAAACCCACTCCCACTTCCAAAAATATTAAGCTTTGATATTTATGAGTCTTTTGGGTTGATTGAGAACATAGTTGTTGATCAATAATAAAAATAATCCTCTAAAATACAACTTGCCTAATAATTCTGCACACAGCGTGTTAGGGCTAGCAGAACGCACCGAGTAAATAGAGATGTTTTTATTGATATTGGTGCGTTTGCAGCCCGGGGTCCACCGTGCAAGAGTACCTGCTGCTAGCAAGCGGCGGCAATATATGGCGGTATGGACTAACTCAGTTAATTCACCGAGTAGCCGTGAAAGCAAAGCACTGTGACCTGTTAGACTTCACAGAGGCACAACATTCTCGGGGCTTATTTCAGCCAGGTCCCTGAATACATACAAACACAAACTCCTTGCCGGAGGTGCCAGCATTCTAGGGGCTTATTTCAGCCGGGTCCCTGAACACACTCTCACGTGACCACACTGGCGCAAAGCACCTAACAAAGAACAATACTAGCGCATTGCCGTGTGGCCATGCGAGCCTTAAATAGTTGCAGCAAGTACAGGACCTGCCTAGAAGGACCAATGAGAGGCTGCCCCAGAGCGTGAGCACCTACAGGACCTTTCTGAAAGACCAATGGCCTTAGCTGCAGTATCTGATCATGTGACCCTCGATCTCCACTGAGAGATCTTACTTTGGGCATGCTCAGAACGAGAAAAGCAGAACTTAGTCCCGGAAGCGTCTGCTCGCCGCTGCCCAGCACTGACTTCAATGGCAGAAGCAGGAAAGGCAGCAGTAACTCTTTGTACAGAGTCAGACTGAACGAGACACTGGGACCGTTGTCTCCGCTGAGCAGGCTCCACTGCGGCAGGAGAAGAATTGGAGACCGCAGCGGAGATGGCCTGAGATTCCCCCTGTGCAGAGGCAGGAACTCGACCCCTAACACAGTGTATATAATATATGAGTTTCACTTTTTGCATTGAAGAACTGAAATAAATTTTGATGATATTCTAATTTTGTGAGAAGCACTCATAATTATAACTACCGTACCAGTACTATTGAGACTTTTTGTCTTTGATACAGTGGGAAGCCATCCAGGCCTTCCTTGAACCCCTCGACTGAGTTCACCATCACCACCTCCTCAGACAAGGAATTCCAGATTGTCAATGCCCTAATAATAAAGGATCCTCTTCTTTGTTGGTGGAAAAACCTTCTCTCCTCCAGATGCAGAGAATGCCCCCTTGTGACCATCACCTTCCTTGGTATAAACAGATCCTTGGAGATATATTTGTATTGTCCCCTTATATACTTATACATGGTTATTAGCCACTCAGTCAACTTTTTTCTAGACTAAATAATCCTAGTTTTGCTAATCTCTCTGTGTATTGTAGTGTCAGTTGTTCTTTTTTAATACATTTGCAAAAATTACCACATTTCTGTTTTTTTTCAGTGAAGATGGGGTGCAGAAGTACATTAACCCCTTCACCCTGAAGCCTGTTTTCAACTTCGAGACCAGGCCATTTTTTTCAATTCTGACCACTGTCATTTTATGAGGTCATAACTTGGAAATGCTTCAATGGATCCTGGTGATTCTGAGAATGTTTTTTCGAGACATATTGTACTTTATGATAGTGGTAAAATTTATTTGATATGACTTGTGTTTATTTGTGAAAAAAATGGAAATTTGGCAAAAATTTTGAAAAGTTTGCAATTTTCAAGCGTAGTTTTTACGGCCTTAAATTAGAGAGTCATGTCAATCAAAATAGTTAATAAATAACATTTCCCACATGTCTGCATTACACCAGCACAATTTTGGAAACATATTTTTTTTGTCAGGAAGTTATAAGGGTTAAAAGTTAACCAGCGATTTCTCATTTTTGCAACAAAATTTGCAAAACCATTTTTTAAGGAGCCACCTCACACTTGAAGTGACTTTGAGGGGCCTATATGACAGAAAATGCCCAAAAGTGATGCCATTCTAAAAATTGCACCCCTCAAAGTACTCAAAACCACAGTCAAGAAGTTTATTAACCCTTCAGGTGCTTCACAGGAATTTTTGGAATGTTTAAAAAAATGAACATTTAACTTTTTTCACAAAAAATTTACTTCAGATCCAATTTATTTTACCAAGGGTAACAGGAGCAATTGGACCCCAAATGTTGTTGTACAATTTGTGTTGAGTACTCCGATTCCCCATATGTGGGGGTAAACTACTGTTTGGGTGCATGGCAGAGCTCGGAAGGGTAGGAGCAACGTTTTACTTTTTCAACGCAGAATTGACTGGAATTGAGATCAGGAGCCATGTCGTGTTCGGACAGCCCATGTTGTGCCTAAACAGTGGAAACCCCCCACAAGTGACACCATTTTAGAAACTATACCCTCTAAGCAACTTATTTAGATGTGTGGTGAGCACTTTGAACCCCCAAGTGCCTCACTGAAGTTTATAATGAAGAGCCGTAAAATAAAAAATCATATTTTTTTCACAAAAATTATATTTTGCCCCAAATGTTTTATTTTCCCTAGGGTAACAGGAGAAATTGGACCACAAAAGTTGTTGTGCAATTTGTCCTGAGTTTGCTGATACCCCATATGTGGGGGTAAACCACTGTTTAGGCGCATGACAGAGCTTGGAATTGAAGAAGCACCATTTGACTTTTCAATGTAAAATTTGCTGGAGTTGAGATCGGACACCATGTCACGTTTGGAGAGCCACAGATGTGCATAAGCAGTGGAAATCCCCCAAATGTGACACCATTTTGGAAACTAGACCCCCGGAGGAACTTATTAAGATGTGTGGTGAGCACTTTTGAACCACCAAGTGCTTCACAGAAGTTTATAATGTCGTAAAAATAATAAGTCATATTTTTTTCACAAAAATTATTTTTCCGCCCCCAATTTTTTTATTTTACCAAGGGTAACAGGAGAAATTGGACCCCAAAAGTTGTTGTATAATTTGTTCTGAGCATGCTGATACCCCATATGTGGGGGGAACCACCATTTGGTCACATGGCAGAGCTCAGAAGGGAATGAGCGCCGCTTTGGAATGCAGATTTTGATGGAATGGTCTGCAGGCGTCACGTTGCGTTTGCAGAGCCCCTGATATACCTAAATCGTAGAAACCGCCCACCAGTAATCCCATATTGGAAACTAGACCCACCAAGGAATTTATCTAGATGTGTTGTGAGAACTTTGAACCCGCAATTGTTTCACTAAAGTTTATAACGCAGAGCCGTGAAAATAAAAAGTACTTTTTTTCCTTTTAAAATTATTTTTAACCCCAAAATTTTTATTTTCACAAGGGTAACAGGATAAATTGGACAGCAAAACTTGGTGTCCAATTTGTCCAGAGTATGCAGATACCCAATATGTAGGAGTAAACCACTGTTTTGGTGCACGGCAGAGCTTGGAAGGGAAGGAGCACCGTTTTACTTTTTCAACGCAGAATTGGCTGGAATTGAGATCGGATGCTGAAAGGGATCTCACAGGTGAAGGGGGCGTCAACTTCGCTCACCTCGGGGGAGGGGAGAGAAGGGCCCAGCAGGGGTCAGGTCTCTGGTGCCACCACTTGCCTCAGGTCAGTCAGGGAACTGCACTGAGGGCAGATAGTCGCCGGAAAGGCTTCCCTTATAGGTACGAGTTAGTGAGGTGATCCCAATGAGGGGGAATATATATCACCAGTTCAGGCTGGGGATATATATCTAAACCTCCTGGCTGTCACTGCCAGAGCTCCTCACTAAAACAATACAGTATTATGCCACCAGTTCCTCATTTAAAATAAGCTCCGTCCGACAGCAGGCTTAGATCGGGTCAGGAACCAACCCTGGGGTAGCTTATGAAGGAGCATGTGGATGTGGGGATTTGTGGATCGAGATAAAAGAGCAGGCCAAGATTAAGTTTATATTTATTCTCCGAAGAGACGCACTAGAAAATACAGCTATACATACAAGAGCAAATATATACAGTCAGGAGTGTAGTACAAGGATAGGGTATAGATAGGTTGCAATTATGTTATGTAGCATGTGACTACAGGGAGGCACTGATGGATCACAGGTCCAAATCTTAGTTACAGGCTTTCCGGGCTGCATCAGCAAACGTAACCTCCGTGCATCAGAAAAACCCTGACCAAAATGAGGGGCTGCCTTATATCTCCTCGGCTGCTACCTCACACATCTGCTCCCACCCTTTGAGTTGTGCAATCTCTCTCCACCCATGTCTGAGAATATTATTTTCTGCCTAGGACCGTGTCTGGCCCATATCTTGGTGCCCAAAGCTCTGAATGGGGTGGTTGTACTGGATTCTGCTGGATTTTATCTGCACATAGAGACTAAATATGACTACCATATGAAATTATTGCTAGCTATGCATTATAACTTCATGATCTAGAGTGCTACAGGTGGCTAACTAATATGTGCACGTGGGAAAAGAGACGCTGATTTGGAATATGTGCTTGGCTCATCTTAGACATATTGCATTATGTTATTATAGTCATTTTCCATATTCAATACCTCCTAGCCTTGCTTTCCCATGTGCTTGATCAGACAGAGTTTCAGGTTTCCACCGCT
This sequence comes from Ranitomeya variabilis, assembly GCF_051348905.1. Classification (NCBI taxonomy): domain Eukaryota; kingdom Metazoa; phylum Chordata; class Amphibia; order Anura; family Dendrobatidae; genus Ranitomeya; species Ranitomeya variabilis. The sequence goes on from NC_135234.1 coordinate 221,995,838, forward strand.
GCACAAAAGTTCGCACCCTTGTGTTAACAACTTCAAAAGAGCTTGTCCTAGCTCGTTTAATTAAAAGAAAACAAAGAGCCTGGGGAATCCCAAGGGTTAGGGCACATTTCAGGAGAGGAGGGAGACTTAAAATCCAAAATGGATTCTCTCTTGTCCCTCACAGATGCCATGTCACGTTTGGAGAGCCCCTGATGTGCCTAAACAATGGAAAGCCCCCAATTCTAATTCCAACCCTAACCTCAACACACCCCTCACCCTAATCCAAACCCTAACCATAACCCTAACCACACCCCAAACCCTAATCCCAACCCTAACAGCAACCCTAATCCCAACACACCCCTGACCCCCAACACACACCTAACCATAATCCCATAACCACACCCCTAACCCTGACACATCCCTATCCCTAATCCCAACCCTAATCCCATACCTACACCCAACCGTAAATATAATCCAAACCCTAACCCCAACTTTAGCCCCAACCCTAACCCTAACTTTAGCCCCAACCCTAACCCTAATGGGAAAATGGAAAATAATACTCTTTTTCATTTTATTATTTTTCTCTAAGTAAGAGGGTGACAAAGGGGGTTTGATTTACTATTTATAGCGAGTTTTTATAGCGGGTTTTTATGTTTGGCTGCTGTTACACACTAAAAGATGCTTTTTATTGCAAAACATAGCTTTTGCATCACCACATTTTGAGAGCTATAATTTATCCATATTTTTTCCCACAGAGTCATGTTGTTTTTTGCGGGACGAGTTGTCGTTTTTATTGGTACCATTTTTGGGCACATGACATTTTTTCATCGCTTTTTATTTTGATTTTTGGGAGGCAGAATGAACAAAAACCAGCAATTCAGGAATTGCTTTTTTTTAATAATTTTTCTTTTATAACGTTTCATATGTGGTAAGATTGATAAGGCAGCTATATTCTTCAGGTCAGTACGATTACAGCGATACCTCATTTATATCTTTTTTTAATGTTTTGGCGCTATTATACAATAAAAACTATTTTATATAAAAAATAATTGTTTTTGCATTGTTTTACTCTGAGAGCAATAACTTTCATTTTTCTGCTGATGGAGCTGTATGGCAGTTTTTTTTTTTTGCGGGACAAGATTACGTTTTCAGCAGTACCATTTTTATTTTCATCCAACTTTTTGAGAGCATTTAATGCACTTTTTGTTCGGCAGTATGATGATAAAGCATTGCTTTTTTGTTTTTAATTTCTTTTGTTACGATGTTCACTGAAGGGGTTAATTAGTGGGATAGTTTTAAAGAGTTGGTTGTTGCAGATGCGGTAATACTAAATATGTGTACTTTTATTGTTTATTTATCTACATAAATAAATGGATTTATTGGAAATATATTTATTTATTTGGGGATTTAAAAAAAATATATTTTTATACATTCTAATTTTTTCTTGTTTTAACTTTATAGCATTGTCCATGGTTGGGACATTACTATATAAAGTCAGATCACTGATCTGACACTTTGCATAACAGTGTCAGATCAGCAATCTGACATGTAATGTAGGAGGCTTGCCGGCCTCTGTTCTCAGCTGGCGCTGACAAGACAACTCACTAAAGGACCTGGAAGGACCCCGCAGCCATTTTGGATCCAGGGTCTCCATGGAGACCATCGGAATAATAAGATCGCACTGCGTTGTTCCGGAGGGAGAGCGCAGGGAGCCCCCTCCCTGCGTGACTGTTCTCTATGCCGCTGTCACTACTGCAGGCTACTGGGGCTAGCACCAATCATGGGCATTGCTGTGGGGTCTCAGCTGTCACACACAGCTGACACCCACAGCTGACACCCGCTAGCGATCGCTGTGGCGCTCACCGCGAGACCGTGCAATCGTGCCGCCATACTAGTACAGCGGTTTGCAGAAACAGAGTTCCCGCAGAGCAGTACTAGTACGGTGCATGTCAGGAAGGGGTTAATGAGAAAAAAATGAACTTTTTTGAATTTACTAAATGGCTGCAATGAAACAAAGAGTGAAAAGTTTAAAGGGGTCTGAATACTTTCACTGTAGACTTTAACCATTATAAGGAAACTGTAAATATTTTCTTTTAGTATCACAAGTGTCTGTGGCAATTTTTTACTTTTAACTGGGAACTTTTCAAGTAGTGATACAATAAACTCAATATATTTCCAATTTTATTCTAGTTTGTGCTTTCAATTGATTTAGAATTGTACATCTTACACTTTTCTAAGCCTCTTATTATCAGGATAATATAACTGCATGTCAAAAAAACCCATTTCTTGGAATTCTTGAAAGGATTTTATTTAATTAATGAAATCATACAATTTCATGATGAAAAAACTATTCTGAAACTTCTGATAGCCTCTAATTACATTAGCTAAAAACATTACATTGACTGTTTGAAAGTATTTTATTTCCAAAAACTTACTTTCCTCTTTTGCATTCTTAAAAATAAATAGAAATAGAAATAGACATATATTACACTGTACATGTGTATTGACATATCTCAATTATTTTATTTATTTTACTCACTTATATAGCACAATTAAGTCCGCATCAATATGTCTTTGAAGTGTGGGAGCAAACATGGGGTGAACATACAAACTCTTTGTAGATGTTGTCCTTGATGGGATTTGAACCCAGGACCCCAGTGCTACAAGGCTATAAATATATAAATATTTTTATATACCGACTATAAACATTAATACATTTTATTATTGAGGCTAATACTACAAGCCGAGATGTGTTGTGTGACACTGAAATTATTTATTTATTATTATGCTTAGCTTATATAGCGTCATTATATTTCGCAGCTTTTTACAGATGCTGTCATGGCTGTCCATTTTGGGGCTCACATTCTAAATTGCTCTATTGCATTATGACTAGTGTTGAGCGATACCATCCGATACTTGAAAGTATCGGTATCGGAAAGTATCGGCCGATACCGGCAAAGTATCGGATCTAATCCGATACCGATACCCGATTGTTGTGAATTTACCTTTTGGCTCCCTCTAGTGGCTACTAGTGATTTGACTCTGGGTATGTCATTCATCCCTTGTATGCTCACCTGGGTCGTTAGGTCAGGGGTGTTGCTATATAAGCTCCCTGGACCTTCAGTTCAATGCCTGGCAACGTTGATATCAGAGCTAATCTGTAGTGCTCTTGTCCACTGATCCTGGTTCCTGTTTGATCAAGCTAAGTCTGCTTACTTGCTTTTTGCTATTTGTTTTGGTTTGCATTTTTGTCCAGCTTGTATATAATCTGTTTCCTGACCTTGCTGGAAGCTCTAGGGTGGCTGGTGTTCTCCCCCCGGGCCGTTAGACGGTTCGGGGGTTCTTGAATCTCCAGCGTGGATTTTGATAGGGTTTTTGTTGACCATATAAGTTATCTTACTACATTCTGCTATTAGTAAGTGGGCCTCTCTATGCTAAAACCTAGTTCATCTCTGTGTTTGTCTTTTCCTCTTACCTCACCGTTATTATTTGTGGGGGGCTACTATCCTACTTTTGGGGTCTATTCTTTGGAGGCAAGAGAGGTCTTTGTTTTCCTCTTCTAGGGGTAGTTAGTCCTCCGGCTGGCGCGAGACATCTAGCGACCAACGTAGGCATGTTCCCCGGCTACTGCTAGTGTTGGCGTTAGGAGTAGATATATGGTCAACCCAGTTACCACTGCCCTATGAGCTGGATTTTTGTACGTCGCAGACTTACCTGTTTCTCTGAGACCCTCGCCATTGGGGTCATAACAGTTTGCCAGGCCGTATTAAATGTTAAATGCATTGCAGAAGCGGGATTATAAGAAAGAAAGTTCTGAGTTTTTTTTTCTCTCTCTCATTTTTTTTTCTTTTCCCCTTTACCTCTGAGTGGCTTGTGTTTGCTGCAGACATGAATGTCCAGACCTTGATTACAAGTGTGGACCAGCTTGCTGCTCGTGTGCAGGGCATACAAGATTATGTTATCAGAAGTCCTATGTCAGAACCTAAGATACCGATTCCTGAACCGTTTTCCGGAGACCGATTTAAATTTAGAAATTTCAGGAATAATTGTAAATTGTTTTTGTCCCTGAAACCCTGTTCATCTGGAGACTCCGCTCAGCAAGTAAAAATTGTTATTTCTTTTTTACGGGGCGACCCTCAGGATTGGGCCTTCTCGCTGGCGCCAGGAGATCCGGCATTGGCTGACATTGATGCGTTTTTTCTGGCGCTCGGTTTGCTTTATGAGGAACCCAATCTTGAGATTCAGGCAGAAAAGGCCTTGCTGGCTATGTCTCAGGGCCAGGACGAGGCTGAAGTGTATTGCCAAAAATTTCGGAAATGGTCCGTGCTGACCCAGTGGAACGAGTGTGCATTGGCTGCTAATTTTAGAAATGGCCTTTCTGAAGCCATTAAGAATGTGATGGTGGGTTTTCCCATTCCCACAGGTCTGAATGATTCTATGGCCCTGGCTATTCAAATCGACCGGCGGTTGCGGGAGCGCAAAACCGCTAATTCCCTCATGGTGTTGTCTGAACAGACACCTGATTTAATGCAATGTGATAGAATCCTGACTAGAAATGAGCGGAAAATTCATAGACGCCAGAATGGCTTGTGTTACTACTGTGGTGATTCTACACATGTTATCTCAGCATGCTCTAAACGTCTTACTAAGGTTGTTAGTCCGGTCGCCATTGGTAATTTGCAACCTAAATTTATTCTATCTGTAACTTTGATTTGCTCACTGTCATCGTATCCTGTCATGGCTTTTGTGGACTCGGGTGCTGCCCTGAGCCTTATGGATCTGTCATTTGCCAAGCGCTGCGGATTTGTTCTTGAGCCATTGGAAAATCCTATCCCTCTTAGGGGTATTGATTCTACGCCATTGGCAAAAAATAAACCGCAGTTTTGGACACAGGTTACCATGTGCATGACTCCCGAACATCGGGAGGTAATACGTTTTCTTGTTCTGCATAAAATGCATGATTTGGTTGTTTTGGGTTTGCCATGGTTACAGACCCATAATCCAGTCTTGGACTGGAAGGCTATGTCAGTGTCAAGTTGGGGCTGCCATGGAATTCATGGAGATTCCCTGCCCTTGTCTATTGCTTCTTCTACGCCTTCGGAAGTTCCGGCGTATTTGTCTGATTATCAGGATGTCTTCAGCGAGTCTAAGTCCAGTGCACTGCCTCCTCATAGGGAATGTGACTGTGCAATAGATTTGATTCCTGGCAGTAAGTTTCCTAAGGGGAGACTGTTTAATCTGTCGGTACCTGAACATACCGCGATGCGTTCATATATCAAGGAGTCTCTTGAGAAGGGACATATCCGTCCTTCTTCTTCCCCTCTTGGTGCGGGATTCTTTTTTGTGGCCAAAAAGGACGGATCTTTGAGGCCTTGTATTGACTATCGGCTTTTAAATAAGATCACTGTCAAATTTCAGTATCCTTTGCCGCTGTTGTCAGATTTTTTTGCCCGGATTAAAGGTGCCAAGTGGTTCACCAAGATAGACCTTCGTGGTGCGTACAACCTTGTGCGCATTAGGCAGGGCGATGAATGGAAAACCGCATTCAATACGCCCGAAGGTCATTTTGAGTACTTGGTGATGCCATTCGGTCTCTGTAATGCACCTTCAGTTTTTCAGTCCTTCATGCATGACATTTTCCGGAAGTATCTGGATAAATTTTTGATTGTTTATCTGGATGATATTCTGTTTTTTTCTGATGATTGGGACTCGCATGTGGAGCAGGTCAGGATGGTTTTTGAGATTCTGCGTGAAAATTCTTTGTTTGTAAAAGGCTCAAAGTGTCTCTTTGGTGTACAGAAGGTTCCCTTTTTGGGGTTCATTTTTTCCCCTTCTGCTGTGGAGATGGATCCAGTCAAGGTCCGAGCTATTCATGATTGGACTCAACCCTCGTCAGTTAAGAGTCTTCAGAAGTTCTTGGGTTTTGCTAACTTCTACCGTCGTTTTATCGCAAATTTCTCTAGCGTTGTTAAACCGCTGACGGATATGACCAAGAAAGGCTCTGATGTAGCTAACTGGGCTCCTGCTGCCGTGGAGGCTTTCCAGGAGTTAAAACGCCGGTTTACTTCGGCGCCTGTTTTGTGCCAGCCTGACATCTCACTTCCCTTTCAGGTTGAGGTGGATGCTTCGGAGATTGGGGCAGGGGCCGTTTTGTCGCAGAGAGGCCCTGGTTGCTCTACTATGAGACCTTGTGCCTTTTTCTCTAGGAAGTTTTCGCCGGCGGAGCGAAATTATGATGTGGGCAATCAGGAGTTGTTGGCCATGAAGTGGGCATTTGAGGAGTGGCGTCATTGGCTCGAGGGTGCTAAGCATCGTGTGGTGGTCTTGACTGATCACAAAAATCTGATGTATCTCGAGTCTGCTAAACGCCTGAATCCTAGACAGGCCCGCTGGTCATTGTTTTTCTCCCGTTTTGACTTTGTGGTCTCGTATTTACCAGGTTCTAAGAATGTGAAGGCCGATGCTCTGTCTAGGAGCTTTGTGCCTGATGCTCCTGGAGTCGCTGAACCTGTGGGTATTCTTAAGGAAGGAGTTATCGTGTCTTCTATTTCTCCAGATCTGCGACGTGTGTTGCAGAGATTTCAGGCTGGTAGGCCTGACTCTTGTCCACCTGACAGATTGTTTGTGCCTGCTAGATGGACCAGCAGAGTCATTTCCGAGGTTCATTCCTCGGTGTTGGCAGGGCACCTGGGAATTTTTGGCACCAGAGATCTGGTGGCCAGGTCCTTTTGGTGGCCTTCCTTGTCAAGGGATGTGCGGTCATTTGTACAGTCCTGTGGTACTTGTGCTCGAGCTAAGCCTTGCTGCTCTCGTGCCAGTGGGTTGCTCTTGCCCTTGCCTGTCCCAAAGAGACCTTGGACACACATCTCTATGGATTTCATTTCTGATCTTCCGGTGTCTCAGGGCATGTCTGTCATCTGGGTGATATGTGATCGTTTCTCCAAGATGGTCCATTTGGTTCCTTTGCCTAAGCTGCCCTCCTCTTCTGATCTGGTTCCTGTGTTCTTCCAGAACGTGGTTCGTTTGCACGGCATTCCTGAGAATATTGTGTCGGACAGAGGATCCCAGTTTGTTTCCAGGTTCTGGCGATCCTTTTGTGGTAGGATGGGCATTGAGTTGTCGTTTTCATCCGCTTTCCATCCCCAGACTAACAGACAAACGGAGCGAACTAATCAGACTCTGGAGGCTTATTTGAGGTGTTTTGTCTCTTCTGATCAGGATGATTGGGTGACCTTCTTGCCGTTGGCTGAATTTGCCCTTAATAATCGGGCTAGTTCCGCCACCTTGGTTTCGCCATTTTTCTGCAACTCTGGTTTCCATCCTCGTTTTTCCTCGGGACATGTGGAGCCTTCTGACTGTCCTGGGGTGGATTCCGTGGTGGATAGGTTGCAGCGGATCTGGGGGCATGTGGTGGACAACTTGAAGTTGTCACAGGAGAAGGCTCAGCGTTTTGCCAACCGCCGCCGCGGTGTGGGTCCCCGACTTCGCGTTGGGGATTTGGTATGGCTGTCTTCTCGATTTGTTCCTATGAAGGTCTCCTCTCCCAAATTTAAGCCTCGCTTCATTGGTCCTTACAAGATATTGGAAATCATTAATCCTGTATCCTTTCGCCTGGATCTTCCGGTGTCGTTTGCCATCCACAACGTATTTCATAGGTCCTTGTTGCGGCGGTACGTTGTGCCTGTGGTTCCTTCTGCTGAGCCTCCTGCTCCGGTGTTGGTTGAGGGCGAGTTGGAGTACGTGGTGGAGAAGATCTTAGATTCTCGTCTCTCCAGGCGGAGGCTTCAGTACCTGGTCAAGTGGAAGGGCTATGGTCAGGAGGATAATTCCTGGGTGGTCGCCTCTGATGTGCATGCGGCCGATTTAGTTCGTGCCTTTCACGCGGCTCATCCTGATCGCCCTTGTGGTCTTGGTGAGGGTTCGGTGACCCCTCACTAAGGGGGGGTACTGTTGTGAATTTACCTTTTGGCTCCCTCTAGTGGCTACTAGTGATTTGACTCTGGGTATGTCATTCATCCCTTGTATGCTCACCTGGGTCGTTAGGTCAGGGGTGTTGCTATATAAGCTCCCTGGACCTTCAGTTCAATGCCTGGCAACGTTGATATCAGAGCTAATCTGTAGTGCTCTTGTCCACTGATCCTGGTTCCTGTTTGATCAAGCTAAGTCTGCTTACTTGCTTTTTGCTATTTGTTTTGGTTTGCATTTTTGTCCAGCTTGTATATAATCTGTTTCCTGACCTTGCTGGAAGCTCTAGGGTGGCTGGTGTTCTCCCCCCGGGCCGTTAGACGGTTCGGGGGTTCTTGAATCTCCAGCGTGGATTTTGATAGGGTTTTTGTTGACCATATAAGTTATCTTACTACATTCTGCTATTAGTAAGTGGGCCTCTCTATGCTAAAACCTAGTTCATCTCTGTGTTTGTCTTTTCCTCTTACCTCACCGTTATTATTTGTGGGGGGCTACTATCCTACTTTTGGGGTCTATTCTCTGGAGGCAAGAGAGGTCTTTGTTTTCCTCTTCTAGGGGTAGTTAGTCCTCCGGCTGGCGCGAGACATCTAGCGACCAACGTAGGCATGTTCCCCGGCTACTGCTAGTGTTGGCGTTAGGAGTAGATATATGGTCAACCCAGTTACCACTGCCCTATGAGCTGGATTTTTGTACGTCGCAGACTTACTTGTTTCTCTGAGACCCTCGCCATTGGGGTCATAACACCCGATACCAATACAAGTCAATGGGACTCATGTATCGGACGGTATTCCTGATGGTTCCCAGGCTCTGAAGGAGAGGAAACTCTCCTTCAGGCCCTGGGAACCATATTAATGTGTAAAATAAAGAATTAAAATAAAAAATATTGCTATACTCACCTCTCCGACGCAGCCTGCACCTTACCGAGGGAACCGGCAGCGTTGTTTGCTTAAAATTCATTCAATTTAACTTCCTTACGTGAAGTCCCGGCTTGTGATTGGTCGCGCGCCGCCCATGTGGCCGCGACGCGACCAATCACAGCAAGCCGTGACGTAATTTTAGGTCCTTCAGTATTTTAAAATTACGTTCCGGCGTTGTGATTGGTCGCGTCGCGGTCACATGGGCGACGCGACCAATCACAAGCTGTGACGTCACGGGAGGCAGGAGACGCGCGCATTTTAAAATGCGCATGTGTCCAGCCTCCCGTGACGTCACGGCTTGTGATTGGTCGCGTCGCCCATGTGGCCGCGACGCAACCAATCACAGCAAGCTGTGACGTAATTTCAGGTCCTTCAGGATTTTAAAATTACGTTCCGGCGTTGTGATTGGTCGCGTCGCGGTCACATGGGCGGCACGCGACCAATCAGAAGCCGTGACGTCACGGAAGGAAGGAAAAGCGCGCATTTTAAGCAAAGAACGCTGCCGGTTCCCTCGGTAAGGTGCAGGCTGCGTCGGAGAGGTGAGTATAGCAATATTTTTTATTTTAATTCTTTCTTTTACACATTAATGTTGTTTCGATACCGATACCCGATACCACAAAAGTATCGGATCTCGGTATCGGAGTTCCGATACCCGCAAGTATCGGCCGATACCCGATACTTGCGGTATCGGAATGCTCAACACTAATTATGACATGTAATGATTACCTGTGTTGCATTGCAACCTGCGACCTCCTGTGAGTGTGACACAGATTTGCGAACATTCCTAAATGTGTTGAGTTTTTCTGCCATTGGTCTCAAGTCTTTATTTTGACCACGTTTTACAGAAAATCACACCATTAAAAAAGTTATGTGACAGCAAGTTGCAAATTGCAGACAAGAGATTAATCCTAACCTACATCTTACCATTTAATTAAAGAAGCACTACCTTTAAGTTTTTGTTTTTCACTAAATCTGTACATCTGTCCTCTAGGCCTGAATAAAATATATCTTTAATTTCAGGATCCAAATTCCATATCAAAATTTAAGACATATTTGAAATAAATTATCTTTCAATTGAAATTCATTTGTTAGACTTTCTAGGTTTAGAAGGCATAAGGCATTTTTAATAACATAATAGTGTAATTTAGCTAAAATTGGAAAATTCATTATCAGACATTACAATAGTTGAGATTAGAGATGGGACAAACCCCTGGATGTTTGGGTCAGGCGGGATCAGCCGAGCAATTTAAAAAAATTCGAGTTCAGGTATCAGAACAGTACCCGAACCATAGCCTGAAACCAGACCCCATTCAACTGAATGAGTGGCAGGAACTTCCAGTGTTTGCCATGCTGCCATGTGCATGACATCACGGCAAACACTGCTTCTGATCACAGTAAAATCATTACTGCTGGTCAGACAGCCACACTTCCCAAGCTGTCAAATGACAGCAGGAGCCTGCAGCTGTAATTGGAGGTATAAAGCTTACTCCAGTCACAAGTGCAGGCTGATGGGACTACTGTTACCATCAGAGTATGCCTGCTACCACTAATAACAATGAGACCAGGCGGCAGCTGATGAGAGTATTCAACAGCAGGCGCTTGTGCTCTAAATAATAAAAAAATAAAGATTATTAAATAAATAATTGAAAAAAATACATGGGTTTCACCTCTATTTTTGATAACCAGCCAGGCAAAACTGATAGCTGGAGGCTGCAACAATCAGCTGTCAGCGTTAGCAAGGCTGGTTGTCAACAATAGAGGGGTCCCCATGCTGTTTTTTTAAAATATTTAAATAAATAATTTTAAAAAACTGTGTTGAGCTCCCCCCTATTTTTGACAGCCAGCCTTGCTAAAGCAGACAGCTGGGAACTGGTATTCTCAGACTGGTAAGGGGCCATGGATATTGACCCCTCCCAGCCAAACAATAGCAGCCTGCAGCCTGCAAATGAAGTCAACTAATAAGTGGTATAATTTAAAGATCCTTCAGACTTATCCAGCACCATGAACCACAGTCACCAACAATGGTTAATGGACAGGAGGAGGTGAGGTGGTAGGGAATTAGAACATAAATATTAGTTTTTCCACTGCCATTTGGAAATAAAATAAGAAAGATCGGATATATCTTTCACAGAAGTGGTAATTCCACAAAAAAAGTCATATCTGTACATCTTTGTTTCAAAAATTATTGCAGATCAGTTATTTTATTATTATTCTGTTAGTGTAGTGTGTTAGAGTTTTTTTTTTCCTACAGTTACATTTTTACTAAAAGTTTGAATGTAAATGCAAATAGTTTTTCATATGGCCGAAAATAAAACTTTTAAAAAAGTAATCCATGTGCATGTACCTACATTCTGGCAAACATTTATGATTTATAGCTTACTAATCACAAGGCTTTATTATTCATTGTGCTTTTTTAGTATTAAACTTCTAGGGCCCCTTTTTAATCCAATGCAAATAATCTCTACAAGGCTCTCTTAATGCAAAGTGAGATGTCCACTTCTATCTCAGTAATTAAAATTGAAGTGTTGTAACTAAAGGTCAAACTGAAAATAGATTTTATTTTACAGGCAGCGTAGAAGCTGGGCATAAAAATGAAGAAACTAAGCCAATAAAAAGACGGAAGGAATTTGCTTTATTTTCAATGATCTGCCACAAACTAAATTAACTATTTATAGAGAAGGCAGTTTATTTTGATGCGGTATGGACATGAGCGCATTATACTTTGCTCTAGATACTGTATATAATTGTAAATCTACCGCATTTAATATAGTACCACTGCTTCTAACCTAGTGGGTCAATAGTTGTTGTCTCTCAGTGCGGTATAACATTGAAAATAGACAGTGATCTCTTGTTTTGAAGGAAAGTACATATGGTGTAATTCTCCTTTGATAACATAATGGTTGAAATCTCTGACTTAATTTTATCACAATTACTCTTATATTCAATGACTAGAGGTGCAATTTTCCTAATCACCTATTATTGTGTTTCAATCATTTTAATAATTAGGTTCTTATTTCAAAAACCTCTATGTTCAGCTTGTAAACCATTTAAACATGCATTTGATGCAACATGTGGCTTAGAATTAAATAAAGTGGGAAACTTATTTTAAAATTTACATTTACAAGGCTTGAGAAAAGGGTAAAACAAAACTACATTTTCCATAATTTCAGGATAAACGTTCAATCTCTTGAAGATGCCAGCTGTGGCAGCTTTTCACAATTACGGCAAAATCCTTCTAGATTGGCAGTCAAAAATGGAAAATGCTGGTGTTTCAATAGTAGTGACTATGACTCCTATTTAAGAAGCGAGTTCAAGCATCAGACATAAAAATCCACTCAATTTTTGTTAGCTTTGTGCTTTTCTGTTAACTTTGATTAATTAAAAACTTTTGATTTCCCACAATATGGTAAAATTAATTTGGTTCAAACGGCTGCATCTTGATCAAAATGGCTGCCCATGAATGTTAAAGGCAGTTGTCCAGTACTTTAAATTGATGGCTTATCTTTAGGATACAGACAGAAAATTTTACCTTAACACAGAAAACACTGCACTGGGATATGACAGCACAAAAAAGTTTAATTTAACACTTAACCAGACAAATCAATGACTTGTGTAATGATAAATTATCTTAATCGTCTTAGACGAGATAACCTTCTGTGACAGTTAATCAAGATGGTAAGTTATTTGTCAAGTTAAACTTGGCTAAATATGTAGGTCATCACTTTCAGATTGGTGGTGCCCTTACTGATCAGTTGTTCTTGGTGCCAGCTGTGGCCAGAAGTGATCATTTCCAGAGTGAAACGGCATAGCTCAGTCAACGGTATAGTAGCTGTGGCCAAGTACAGAACATGCGCCCTACTTTAATAAATAGGGGTGGATCTTCAATGACCACTATACAGTTGATGCAGCTGTGCTGTTCTACAACTGATCACATCCAGCTGCTCCTTGCACTGAAAACTCCATATCAGTGAGGGTGCCAGGTGTTACACCTCTGTCAATCTGATATTGACTTATCATAAGGATAGGCCATCAAAATCAAGTACTGGACAACTCATTTAACGAATATTCAGATCTCACACATTGCAAAGTTAAAAGGATATCCATCACTTTACTTTAACTATCTCTTGACATGTCACAGTGATGGGTCAAAAGTTTCAGATGGTCCAGGCCCCCACCAATTGCTTAAATGAAGGGAAAAGAGCTCTGAACTGATCACTGTAATCCTTCATTCTCATTTGTCACTATGTCATTCATAAGTTTAATGAAAAACGATAGGCCTGTTTGGGATCTCACATACACTTTGAATGTGACTGGTCAAAAATAAGCAAGCCTAGAAGAATCAGGCAAGATTCACTTGTTCCCATTTACTTACAGTTTCCTTGGTCATCGATTTATTGGAAAATCAAAAGTGTCACCAATCCAAACAATTATTACAATGTGTTTATACTATATGGAAAAAAAGATGGTTATAACAGGAAATAAACTATTAAACTATTCTGGTGTTAATTATTTCATCACTCTCTGACCCTGGAATTATTTATTTTGTAAACTTATTGATACAATATGTTGACCAACCAGTAAAACTGTCATATAGTGATAATTATTGTTACATATATTCAGATGGTTAAAAAAAGTTGACTGGGCTAGTCATTCTGACAAAGCAAATATTGTTAGAAGGTTATGTAGGCAAAAAAGCTGCATGAAATAGATGAAAATCACCGGTGATCTATCTTACAAGATTTGGGGAGCCCAAAGCTTTATCATTAAGTCTGTTATTCTCGGAAATTGAAACATACCACCAGATTACTGGCAAATGCTTCCATCATGTTCTGAAAATAATAAGGCTGTCTATTGATTGAGACCGAGTCCATAGCAAACGGATGCATTAACTACAGTGAACATATATTGATGCTAACATGCTCAGACCACATGCTGAAAAATATATGTGCCATAAGGTAATCTAGATAGAGTAAGTTCTGAGATAGATAAATTATCCACTGCTAGAAATGATGACCACAGAAGAAGATAATAGTTTCCGCAGTATCAGTTTTATCATTGTGGAGACATGACCTAGCAAAGCTAATTTAGTTTTCTGTCACTTGCACATTGTTTGCAGATATCAATATTGTGTTGTTTAGAATGCATGCAAAATGTAGAAGGATCCTTAGAGAATATTCTGCCAGGGATACAAGACAATGTGTCTGAGTGTTTTCCTTATATGTCTTCTTCATTCATACATCTTAACAGCGATTCACTGGAAGAAGAGTTACATTTAATTAATCCCCTATCACGCGACTGAGAGTGCCTCCAGTACATTGAATTGAAGACATCCATCGACATAGACAGAGCAACCATTTCTTTCCCAAGAGCTTCACTAATTTTCTAAACAAGTGATGAAATGATGCCCTTTGTAAAAAAAATCATTGAAATGTTCCAATTCTCACCAAGATCTAATCTATGTGGGTAAAGCTGAACAATAAACACATTATTAATGAAGATGTGGATATGGCACGAAATAGGGTCATATCAGAGATTGCGAGGGTGGTCTGGCTGTCAGAGGCTCAAATTTGGCATAGACTTCCAACAACTAAAGTTTGAAGGGCATTGCATGGAAAATTTAAGCCACAGAATGATATCATGCATCTTCTAACTATCGAGCAATTGAAATCATTGTAATAATTGATTATCATGTACAAGATCAGAAAAAAATATCTTCCATCATGACTAAAAATTAAAAGATGGTTCATTTAGGCTTTGTTTGACTTCTTAGAAAATGTGTTCAGTGATCAACTAATAATTGGGAAAACTGTAGAAGTTTGCATTTGTTTTATTTTAGTAACTAGTTTATGCAAAACATTGTAATTTCTATACATAAAGTAAAAAGTACACTTGGGATAACGCTGTAAAAATAAGAAAATATCTTGCAAATGGGTAATTGCAGCACAGAATATTATTACAGTAGCTATAGGTCTACATATGTGTTGGAATAACAGGTTGGTATACTATTAAACTATTTTGATGTTTTTTAATATTTAATTTGATCATGACAGTAAAATAATTTAATGATAAAAATAGTTGAAAAATACAATGTCTTTCTTTGTTGTACATAAGTGTGCATACATTTTAATAATGAGAGTTTAATAATGAAGCAATAATAGCTTTCTGATATGGTCAGAAGTCCTTGAAGCTTTCTTACTTCCATTGTCGTTACATTTTACGGTGATACATAAGGTTCACAAAAACTTTAAATGAGTTTTATGGGACTATAATATTGATGATTTACTTTAGGCACAAGCAAACAAAAATGTGGAGATTCTTGAAGTAAACCGTTCCCTAGAATTTCCTATGTATGTTATTTATTTATTTATTTAAAAAATACAACTATTGTTCTGAGTTGAAAAAAAACATAAAAAATGAAAGCAATTATTATTCTTGTCTTATCTTATTTTAAGTAAATATTTTATGTATTTTCTCTTTAGCTTTTCAAGTTTGAATCACAAACAAATCAGGTTTTTTTTTTCCAAAGTCAGGCTGCACTGTGTCTATTATCTGGTTTTGGTAGTAACAATTTAATCTGCTTTTCTGCCCAAGGGCTGTGTAAAGTCTCGTCTGTTAAAGAACTGGCCCAATGCCTGGCTGAATAGTTACATCAAAGAAAGAGAGATGGTCACACAAGAGATGATGGCTCATATATAAAGCACCACAGATAAAGCTTAAGGGCACCCAGGACATTATTATTGGTTTCTGGGGTACAACACAAGCCAAGATGTAAAATGAACATCACAATAAAACCCCAAGCACAAAGGATTTTGTAGATCCACGCACAGTTATCAGCTGATGCTCATCCACATCAATGGGAGGCAATTCATTCTAATGAGTTTCCACAATAAAAAAAATCTTCTGCTTCAATTGGAAGCATTATTGGCAAACAGCATTGCTAGCTGAGTGTATGTAGGAAGGAAAAATGGTCTGTGCATCTGCATTGTATTGAAGAGAAACATTACATTTTACAATGGACATGAAAAGCTAATTGGTCAATTCTGTTTGCCATTTTCTTAAATGTTTGTCTTAACGTAATTAGTTTCAATATCTACCCTACCCTATCCATTAAAGGCAGAAGCTATTTTTTGCTTGTTGAATATTAATGTAATTCTGTAAACTGAAAATTGTTGTAATTTTTTTCTTTTTGTTAAAGATGGGTGTACAAACATTTTCTTCATATGTCTGAAAACATTTGCTACAGGCATTTTATGTAATGGGAGTTTGAATTCTTTTTGCACTTTACATATAGCACGAGGTATTTCTCTTTTAAAATCACGACTTTTAACCTTTCGAAAAATAAATAATAATAAGCATAGTGAGTTTAGATACAGTTTTCTTCTAAGCCCCAGGTGGTGTCCCATTTGTCATGCATTACTATAAATGGGGTTTTAGTATTGCAATTCTAACTTTATCCCATTTTTCACAACAGTAAAATAAATGACAGAAATACCACATAAGTATTTTTATTTGGTTGAAACAAACACAATTTTTATAGTATATTTTTCTTCAGGGGCATAAATAGAAATCATGGAGCACCATAGCAAAAGTCATAAATGTTAGCCTTACCCTCGCCTCTGGATGGCTCTCCACTTCTCTCCTCTCTCAAAAAATATATTGATCGGAGAAGGTGGGGTCACTTAACATAGGAGCAATCTGTCATGCTGTGATGAAAGGAAAGGAAAAGGTACCTCAAACTGTCCCTGGATTATAACTATCTCTGTCCCTGTGGTACACTTGAAGGCAGAAAGGCCCAGTTAAACTCTGATCTGTCCCCTTCCCCACCACATGAAGCATGGGACGGAAATGTAATGTAAACAAGACACAAAAGAGATAACAGGGATAACTGAAAACCTCTGTCATGCAAAAGCACTAACCAACAATAGGGAGGAGGATAGGGACAGGAAGGAATAAACTAAACAGGAACAAGGACCAGGAGATAAACACATGTTTAACAGCAAACCACACAACACTTCTACAAAAATTCTACTCCAAATACTTACACACATGGTCAAAATTGTTGGTACCCCTCGTTTAATTACAGGAAAACCAACAATGGTCACATAAATAACTTGAATCTGACATAAAGTAATAATAAATAAAAAATCTATGAAAATCAGACACTGCTTTTCAACTGTGCTTTCACAAAATTAAAAAAAAAAATAAAACTCATGAAATTGGCCTGGACAGAAATTATGATACCATTAACTTAATGTTTTGTCGCACAACCTTTTAAGGCAATCACTGCAATCAAACAATGTATGTACCGTATTTTCCGGCATATAAGACGACTGGGCGTATAAGACGACCCCCCAACTATTCCAGTTAAAATATGAAATCTTCTTAAAAGTCGGGGGTCTTCTTATATGCCGTATGTCATCTTATAGGGCTGGTGACTAATGTGCCTTTTGGAGTGGGGAGTGGTCCCGATGATGAAGAGGGGGCGTCTCACAGGAAAGTGTGAGTGGAGTAGCTCCCTATTACCTCATTGCGGCAGCGTGGGGGTCTCTGTGCTGGGGAGCGGCGGCTCCTCATTGCGGCAGCATAGGGTTTCTGTGGTGGGAGCGGCAGCTCCTCTTCGTGCCGGGGGGGTTCTGTGGGGTGGTGCATCTTCTTGCAGCGTCGGGGCTCCTCCGGCATCACCGCAAGGCCCGGAGGCACTGGCAGCTCCATTTCTGCGATGCGGTGGCCTCCGGGAAAATGGCCGCTGGGGGCGGCGCATGCTCAGATTCAGATCTCGTCTCCCGAAATCTCGGGACGAGATCTGAATCTGAGCATGCGCCGCCCCCAGTGGCCATTTTCCCGGAGGCCACCGCATCGCAGCAATGGAGCTGCTGGAGGAGCCCCGATGCTGCAAGAAGATGCACCGCCCCACAGCACAGAGCCCACACGGCACGAAGAGGAGCTGCCGCTCCCAGCACAGAAACCCTATGCTACCGCAATGAGGAGCCGACGCTCCCCAGCACAGAGACCCCCATGCTGCCGCAATGAGGTAACAGGGGGCTACTCCACTCACACTTTCCTGAGAGACGCCCGCTCTCTTCGTCATCAGGACCACTCCCCCCCACCCACCATATGCACATTTGTCTGTACCCGGCGTATAAGACGACCCCCGACTTTTAAGAAGATTTTGAGGGGTTAAAAAGTCATCTTATACGCCGGAAAATACGGTAACTGTCAATGAGACTTCTGCACCTCTCAACAGGTATATTGGCCCACTCTTCAAGAACAAACTGCTACAGTTGTCTCGTGTCTGAAGGTTGCCTTTCCAGACGGCATGTTTCAGCTCTTTCCAAAGATGCTCAATGGGATTTAGGTCAGGACTCATAGAAAGCCACTTCAGGATAGTCCAATGTTTTCCTCTTAGCCATTCTTGTGTGTTTTTAGCTTTGTGTTTGGGGTTATTCCTCTTGCAAGACACATGACCTGTGACTGAGACAAAGATTTCTTACACTGGGCAGCACATTTATATCTAGAATCCCTTGATAGTCTTGAGACTTCATTGTGCCTTGCACAAATTCTAGACACCCTGTGCCAGATGCAGCAAAGCAGCCTCAGAACATAACAGAGCCTCCTCCATGTTTCACTGTAGGGACAGTGTTCTTTTCATGATATGCTTCATTTTTCCATCTGTGAACATAGAGCTGATGTGCTTTGCCAAAAAGTTCAACTTTTGTCTCGTCTGTCCATAGGACATTCTTCCAGAAGCTGTCAACATATAGTTTGGCAAATTCCTGTCTGGCTTTTTTATGATTTTTTTTAACAATGATGTCCTCGGTAGAAAGACATAATGAGCAATTGTAAGTACACAGTGTTATGTAATATGGTGACTGCAATTTATTAAGAGGATAAAACCTTTAACTCCTTTAACTTCATGACCCAGCCTATTTTGACCTTAATGACCTGGCCATTTTTTGCAATTCTGACCAGTGTCCCTTTATGAGGTAATAACTCAGGAACGCTTCAACGGATCATAGCGATTCTGAGATTGTTTTTCATGACATATTGGGCTTCATGATAGTGGTAAATTTAGGTTGATAATTTTTGCGTTTACTTGTGAAAAAAATGGAAATTTGGTGAAAATTTTGATAATTTCACAATTTTCAAATTTTGAATTTTTATTCTATTAAACCAGAGAGTTACGTGACACAAAATAGTTAATAAATAACATTACCCACTTGTTTGCTTTACATCAGCACAATTTTGGAAACAAAATTTTTTTTTGCTAGGAAGTTATAAGGGTTAAAATTTGACCAGCGATTTCTAATTTTTACAGCAAAATTTGCAAAACCATTTTTTTAGGGAACACCTCACATTTGAAGTCAGTTTGAGAGGTCTAAATGGCTGAAAATACCCAAAAGTGACACCATTCTAAAAACTGCACCCCTCAAGGTGCCCAAAACCACAATCAAGACGTTTATTAACCCTTCAGGTGTCTCACAGCAGTGGAAGCAACATGGAAGGAAAAAATGAAGATTTAACTTTTTAGTCACAAACATGATCTTTTAGCAACAATTTTTTTTATTTTCCCAAGGGTAAAAGGAGAAGCTGGACCACAAAAGTTGTGGATCAATTTATCCTGAGTACGCCGATACCCCATGTGTGGGGTAAACCACTGTTTGGGCACAAGGCAAGCCTAGGAAGGGAAGGAGAGCAATTTGACTTTTTGAATGAAAAATTAGCTCCAATCGTTAGCGGACACCATGTCGCATTTGGAGAGCCCCTGTGTTAGGAGTTGAGTTCCTGCCTCTGCACAGGGGGATCTTGGGCCATCTCTGCTGTGGTCTCCCATTCTCCTCCTGCCGCAGTGGAGCCTGCTCAGCAAAGACGTCGGTCCCAGCGTCTCGCTCAGTCTGACTCTGTACAAAGAGTTACTGCTGCTTTTCCTGCTTCTGCCATTGAAGTCAGTGCTGGGCAGCGGCGAGCAGACGCTTCTGGGACTAAGTCCTGCTTTTCTCATTCTGAGCATGCCCAGAGTAACATCTCTCAGTGGAGATCGAGGGTCACATGATCTGATACTGCAGCTAAGGCCATTGGTCCTTCAGGAAGGTCCTGTAGGTGCTCACACTCTGTGGCAGCCTCTCATTGGTCCTTCTAGGAAGGTCCTGTATGTGCTGCAACTATTTAAGGCTCGCATGGCCGCACGGCCATGCGCTAGTATTGTTCTATGTTATGTGCTTTGCGCCAGTGTGGTCATGTGAGTTTGTGATCAGGGACCCGGCTGAAATAAGCCCCTAGAATGCTGGCACCTCCGGCGAGATTTTGTGTGAATGTATTCAGGGACCTGGCTGAAATAAGCCCCTAGAATGCTGGAACCTCCGGCGAGGAGTTTGTGTGCATGCATGACCACTGACTGCTCTCATTTGGGTAGTTAGCCAGTGCCACTGTGAAGTCAAACAGGGTGCAGTGCTTTCAGTTTCGGCTACTCTGTGAACTAACAGGGTTAGCTCATACCGCCTTATAGTTCCGCCGTTTGCTATCAGCAGGTTCTCCTGCACGGTGGACCCCGGGCTGCGAATGCATCTATTTTAATAAAAACCTCTATATTTACTCAGTGCGTTCCGCTAGCCCTAACATAATACTAGCGCCAGGGTCTGGCTAGTAAATGGCGGACATTCAGCAATCCTTGCGGTATATCCAGCAGCTGGAGGGTAGGTTGGCGGCTCTCAAGAGCTCAACCTCAGCTGTGGATGTTACCGCAGTTGCTGTACAGGCTGCTAGCGTGGCTGCAGCAACCTTGTCCACTACCACCCATGTTCTGACATTATCTCGCCTCCCACTGCCAGAAAAAGTTTCTGGAGATAGCAAATCTTGTAGGCGATTCATGAGTCAGTGCTCTATCTACCTCGAGCTCCTGGCTACACGTTTTCCCACAAAGCGGGCTAAGGTGGGATTTATTGTGTCTCTCTTGTTGGACAGGGCATTGGAATGGGCTATGCTGCTGTGGGAGCGTGGCGATCATGTGGTGCAGAGTGCTCCGCTGTTCCTGAGCACTCTGACAAAGGTTTTTTTAGGACCTCGAGTCACCCATGACACGGCGCTCCAACTGCTGGCATTAACTCAGGGAGTGTCCTTGGTCAGCCATTTTGCCGTCCACTTCCGTACTTTAGCTTCTGAGCTGGAGTGGTCAGATAAAGCCCTTATCCCCATATTTTGGAGGGGGCTGGCTGATCACGTGAAGGACGCTCTGGCCACTAGGGAGAGTCCTGCCACACTGGAGGAGTTAATAACTGTCTCTAGTCATATTGACCTCCGTTTTAACGAGCGGAGGTTAGAGCGAGCCCAGTGTAGGCAGAGGTTTCGGCTGGCTCCCACCTTCGCCAAACCTCTGGAATCTCTTGTCCTGGTTCCTGAGTCACATGAGACCATGGTAGTGTCACGAGCGGGATCTAAGTCCCGGACCGCTTGTGCACTCATGGTCTATCATCTTTGCCAGCAGTCAGGACATCTTGCTACCAGATGTCCCCAGCGGTCGAGGAAACATCAGCGTCTAGTGGTAATAGGTGGAGGTATACTAGACACGGCGACGTTTGCCTCCAAATTGTCCTTTAAGGGGACAATTATTATAGGCTCATCCTCCCACTCGGTAGAGCTCTGCGTGGATTCTGGGGCGGAGGGCAATTTTATGTCTTCTGCCTTTGCCCAACGTCACGCAATACCCCTGGTTATGCTAGCTCAACCTGTAACGGTACGAGTGGTGAATGGGTCAAAACTGCCCTCACAGATAACACACAAGACCATCCCTTTTACTCTGTCCATGTCGCCATCCCATCAGGAGATTATATCTCTGCTCGTCATTCCTGAGGGAATCGATGAGGTCCTGTTGGGGATACCTTGGCTATGGTACCACTCTCCTCATATTGAGTGGTCCTCAGGCAGAATTTTGGGATGGGGTGAATCTTGTGGGGGTAGGTGTCAGAGGGAGTGCGTTCAGGTTGCTACTACAGAGGTACCCGCAGATCTATCCTCTCTCCCCAAGCAATATTCAATATTAGTCTTATGCGGACGTGTTCTCCAAAAAGGCGGCAGAGACCATCCCGCCCCATCGCCCCTATGACTGTCCTATTGACCTCTTACCTGGTGCTGAGCCTCCCCGGGGTCGAGTCTATCCGTTATCTCTCCCGGAGACGGAGGCAATGTCTCAGTACATTCAAGAGAATCTGGCAAGAGGGTTCACCAGGAAGTCAGTGTCACCTGCTGGGGCTGGGTTCTTCTTCGTGCAGAAGAAGAATGGGGAACTGCGTCCATGCATGGATTATAGGGGTCTTAACGCCATCACCGTTAAGACTAACTATCTTTTGCCCTTGATATCTGAGCTCTTCGGGAGCAAGGATATTTACTAAATTAAATCTGCAGGGTGCTTACAACCTGATTCGCATCCGTGAGGGGGACAAATGGAAGACGGCTTTTAACACCAGGGATGGGCACTATGAATATCTGGTGATGCCCTTTGAGCTCTGTAATGCCCCAGCCATTTTCCAAGACTTTGTGAATGACATCTTCCAGGATATGCTCTCCACCTCGGTCATAGTCTATCTGGATGATATTCTCATCTACTCTCCAGATATTGACTCCCACCGGAGAGATGTTTGCAAAGTCTTCGACCTCCTACGGGCAAACTCCCTCTATGCCAAGTTGGAGAAGTGTATGTTCGAGCAGGAGTCCTTACTTTTCCTAGGCTATATCATCTCCACCCAGGGATTGGCTATGGATCCTGCCAAACTACAGGCTGTGATGGACTGGCAGGAACCCCATTCTCTTAAAGCGGTGCAGCGCTTTATGGGGTTCATTAATTACTATCACCAGTTCATTCCACACTTCTCAACTTTGGTAGCTCCCTTGATTGCCCTCACCAAGAAGGGAGCAAATCCCAAATTGTGGTCTGAGGAGGTCTCCAAGGCCTTTAACTCCATAAAGTCACACTTCGCTAGCGCTCCCATCCTACATCGCCCCGATGTAGATAAGCCATTTATCATGGAGGTGGAAGCCTCATCTGTTGGTGCTGGAGCAGTCCTTTTCCAAAAGGATGCTCAAGGTTGGAAGCATCCTTGCTTCTTCTTTTCTAACACCTTCTCACCAGCAGAGAGGAATTATGCCATCGGGGACAGGGAGTTGATAGCCATGAAGTTGGCTTTCTTGGAGTGGAGACATCTCTTGGAGGGAGCTCGTTTTCCCTTCCAAGTCTTCGCAGATCATAAAAATTTGTTGTACCTGCAGACAGCCCAACAGTTAAATTCTCGACAGGCCATATGGTCATTGTTCTTCTCCCGGTTTCATTTCACCCTCCATTTTCTTTCTGGGGAGAAGAACATTCGTGCCAACGCTCTCTCTCGCTCCGTTGTGTCATCTACCTTCTGCACGGGCTCTGGCAGCCTTGTTCATCAAGCATATCTTTCGCTTGCACGGTATGCCGGGCAAGATTGTCAGTGACCGGGGTCCCCAGTTTGCATCTCGATTCTGGAGGGAGCTTTGTCGTCTACTCAGTTTTGAGTTAAATCTCTCGTCGACTTATCATCCCAAGACGAGTGGGTTGGTTGAGAGGGCCAACCAGACTCTGGTCACTTATTTACGACATTTTGTTTCTGCCAGGCAGGATGACTGGGCATTCTGTTACCGTGGGTTGAGTTTGCCCTTAACAACACTGTAGCCGACTCCACCGGTCAGACTCCTTTCCTCCTTAATTACGGCCAACATCCGTGGGTTCCTGTGCCTATGCCCGTGTCCTCTGCTGACTCCAGGGTGGCAGACTGGGCAGTGGAGGCATTTGGGATCGCACTAAGGATGCCATCCGGGCCTCCAAGGAGAGAATGAGGTCCTCCGCTGATGCACATCGGCGCCCTGCCCCGACCTTTGCTCCTGGCGACATAGTGTGGCTCTCCGCTCGTAACATCAGGCTGCGAGTTGAGTTTGCACCTCGCTACTTGAGTCCCTTCAAGGTCCTCGAACAGGTTAGTCCTGTGGTCTATCGTCTAGCCTTTCATGTATACATGTCCCACTTTTCTGAGTCGCCTGCCGGGACATCGGGTTCGTCTTCAGACGATTACGAGGTGAACGCTATTTTGGGGTGCAAGGTGGTTCGTGGCAAAAAATTTTATTTGGTGGACCGGAAGGGTTACGGTCCTGAGAGGCTGCTGAGCAATTCGGGCTCCACAGCTCATTGCTGCCTTCGAATGTAGTGAGGCCCAAGGAGGGGGGCCCTAGGGGGGGTAATGTTAGGGGTTAAGTTACCGCCTTTGCACAGGGGGAATCTCGGGCCATCTCCGCTGCGGTCTCCCATTCTCCTCCTGCCGCAGTGGAGCCTGCTCAGCGGAGACATCAGTCCCAGCGTCTCGCTCAGTCTGACTGTACAGAGAGTTACTGCTGCTTTTCCTGCTTCTGCCATTGAAGTCAGTGCTGGGCATCGGCGAGCAGATGCTTCTGAGACTCAGTCCTGCTTTTCTCGTTCTGAGCATGCCCAGAGTAAGATCTCTCAGTGGAGATCGAGGGTCACATGATCTGATACTGCAGCTAAGGCCTTTGGTCCTTCACGAAGGTCCTGTAGGTGCTCACGCTCTGTGGAAGCCTCTCATTGGTCCTTCTAGGAAGGTCCTCTACATGCTGCAACTATTTAAGGCTTGCATGGCTTCACGGCCATGCGCTAGTTTTGTTCTATGTTATGTGCTTTGCGCCAGTGTGGTCATGTGAGTTTGTGTTCAGGGACCCGGCTGAAATAAGCCCCTAGAATGCTGGCACCTCCAGCGAGGAGATTTTGTGTGAATGTATTCAGGGACCTGGCTGAAATAAGCCCCTAGAATGCTGGAACCTCCGGCGAGGAGTTTGTGTGCATGCATGACCACTGACTGCTCTCAGTTGGGAAGTTAGCCTGTGCCACTGTGAAGTCAAACAGGGCGCAGTGCTTTGAGTTTCGGCTACTCTGTGAAGTAACAGGGTTAGCTCATACCGCCTTATAGTTCCGCCATTAGCTAGCAGCAGGTTCTCCTGCACGGTGGACCCCGGGCTGCGAACGCATCTATTTTAATAAAACCTCTATATTTACTCGGTGCGTTCCGTTAGCCCTAACACCCTGTGTGCCTAAACATTAGAGCTCCCCCACAAATGACCCCATTTTGGTAACTAGACTCCCCAAGGAACTTATCTAGATGTGTGGTGAGCACTTTGAACCCCCAAATGCTTCACAGAAGTTTATAATGCAGAGCCGTGAAAATAAAAAATAATTTTTCTTTCCTCAAAAATGATTTTTCAACCCTCAATATTTTATTTTCACAAGGGTAACAGGAGAAATTGTACCCCAAAAGTTGTTTTCCAGTTTGTCCTGAGTACGCTGATACCCCATATGTGGGGGTAAACAACTATTTGGGCACACATCAGGACTCAGAAGGGAAGTAGTGACGTTTTGAAATGCAGACTTTGATGGAATGGTCTGCGGGTGTCACGTTGCGTTTGCAGAGCCCCTGATGTGCCTAATCAGTAGAAACCCCCCCACCAGTGACCACATTTTGGAAACTAGACCCCCCAAGGAACTTATCTAGATGTGTGGTGAATACTTTCAACCCCCAGGTGCTTCACAGAAGTTTATAACGCAGAGCCGTGAAAATAGAAAATCATTTTTCTTTCTTCAAAAATGATTTTTTAGCCCACAATTTGTTATTTTCACAAGGATAACAGGAGAAATTCGACCCCAAAAGTTATTGT
The DNA here is from genome assembly GCF_051348905.1 of Ranitomeya variabilis. Taxonomy (NCBI): domain Eukaryota; kingdom Metazoa; phylum Chordata; class Amphibia; order Anura; family Dendrobatidae; genus Ranitomeya; species Ranitomeya variabilis. The sequence continues at coordinate 222,021,430 of NC_135234.1, forward strand.
CCAGTTTGTCCTGAATGCGCTGATACCCCATATGTGGGGGTAAACCACTATTTGGGCACACGTCGGGGCTCGAAAGGGAAGTAGTGATGTTTTGAAATGCAGACTTTGATGGAATAGTCTGCGGGCATCACTCTGTGTTTGCAAAGCCCCTGATGTGCCTAAACAGTAGAAACCCCCCAAAAGTGACCCCATTTTGAAAACTAGACCCCCTAAGGAACTTATGTAGATGTGTGGTGAACACTTTCAACCCCCAAGTGCTTCGCAGAAGTTTATAACGCAGAGCCGTGAAAATAAAAAATAATTTTTCTTTCCTCAAAAATGATTTTTTAGCCCACAATTTTTTAATTTCCCAAGGGTGACAGGAGAAATTGGACCCCAAAAGTTGTTTTCCAGTTTGTCCTGAGTATGCTGGTACCTCATATGTGGGGGTAAACCACTGCTTGGGCACACGTCGGGGTCAGAAGGGAGGGAGCACCAGTTGACTTTTTAAACGCAAGATTGGCTGGAATCAATAGTGGCACCATGTCATGTTTGGAGACCCCCTGATGTGCCTAAACAGTGGAAACCCCTCAATTCTAACTCCAACACTAACCCCAACACATCCCTAACCCTAATACCAACTCTATCCATGACCCTAATCACAACCCTAACCCCAACAAACCCCTAGCCACAACCCTAACCTCAACATACCCCTAACCCTAATCCCAACCATAACCCTAACCACAAGCCTAACCCTAACCCCAACACACCTGTAACGGGGTCTACCATGCTGGAGTATTCTGCTTTGGCTGGAGTCTGAAAGGATGCTGGCTGGAATTGCTTGGTTACATGGGCGCATATAAAAGATCACTGCTTCTCCACATATTTCCTGTGTGAACACACTTTACTCACAGGAGCACAGAATATATATCACACAGATACAGAGGGCGGGCCAATTGAAAAGCGGCAGGCCAGACATACATTACAATAGCCACAGGTGGCCCGAGCCTGCCGATATTTACTGAGGGAATTACAAAGGTGGGGGAGGTCAGAAGGGGGATATCTTGTCCCCTCTGCCCAGGGGCGCAGCCTGTGGGCTGATGCATTAGGGACATGCATCTCACATGGAACCTATTATACATACATATAACTGCACCACATATTCTGGGTGCTGGGGGGTTCCGTAACACGTCTCCCCTTTCAGCGACGCAATCGGCATACACAGTCTGATCCCTAACGGATCGGTTTGGGGATGACCGAAGTTTATGGGGTTGGTACAAGTTCCGTTTGTCGACTTAGTCCATTGACGTTACCGTTTTGTTTGCCGGGTCTGTAGTGGATGGTGAAGTCCAGAGGTTGTAGGGCTGAACTCCACCGCAGTAATCTGGCGTTGTCTCCAGAGACCCGATTAAGCCAGACTAGGGGATTATGGTCCATTAGGAGGGAAAACTGTCGTCCATACAAATATGGTTGCAACTTTTTGAGTGCCCATACTACCGCCAGGCACTCCTTCTCGATGGCCGCATAGCTTACTTCACGGGGCAGTAGTTTCCGACTCAGGTAAGCTACCGGGTGTTCTTGGCCGTTCGGCCCGACTTGGCTCAGTACTGCCCCCAATCCAAACATAGAAGCGTCTGTGTGAACAAGGAAACATTTAGTTGGATCGGGTGCGGCCAATACAGGGGTATTGGTGAGGGCATCCTTTAGCTGGCGGAAGACTTCCTCACACTCTGGGGTCCAGGATACTTGGCGGGGTTGGTTCTTACAGGTCAGATCAGTGAGGGGCTTGGCTACGCTGCTGTAATTGGGAACGAATTTCCTGTAATACCCAGCTGTTCCTAGAAATGCCATGACCTGGGTTTTAGTGCGTGGGGTGGGCCATTTGGCTATGGCCTCAATCTTGGCTATTTCTGGTCGCTGTTTCCCACTTCCCGCCCAATGCCCTAAATACTGAACCTCTGCTTTGCCCACGTGACACTTGTTTGGGTTGAGGGTGATTCCGGCCTTGTGGATCCTGTCCAATACTGTCTCTAGGTGATTTAGATGCTCTTCCCATGTCACGCTGTAGATGGCGATGTCATCAGGTAGGCACAAGCATAGTCCTGGAGACCATCCAGATGCCGGTCAGCCAGCTTCTGGAAGGCTGCCAGGGCATTCTTCATCCCGAATGGCATAACTTGAAACTGGAATAAGCCGAACGGGGTGACAAATGCTGACTTGGGAATAGTGTCAGGACTAAGGGGAATCTGCCAGTAGCCTTTGCATAGATCAATGGTGGTCAAATACTTTGCCCCCGCCAGCCGGTCTAATAACTAGTGTTGAGCATTCCGATACCGCAAGTATCGGGTATCGGCCGATACTTGCGGGTATCGGAATTCCGATACCGAGATCCGATACTTTTGTGGTATCGGGTATCGGTATCGAAACAACATTAATGTGTAAAAGAAAGAATTAAAATAAAAAATATTGCTATACTCACCTCTCCGACGCAGCCTGGACCTTACCGAGGGAACCGGCAGCGTTCTTTGCTTAAAATGCGCGTGTTTACTGCCTTCCGTGTCGTCTATTCTGCATTCAGGACCTGAAAATTACGTCACGGCTTGCTGTGATTGGTCGCTTAAAATGCGCGCGTTTACTGCCTTCCGTGCCTAATTCTGCATTCAGGACCTGAAAATTACGTCACGGCTTGCTGTGATTGGTCGCGTCGCGGTCACATGGGCGGCACGCAACCAATCACAAGCCGTGACGTAATTTTAAAATGCGCACGTTTCCTGCCTCCCGTTACGTCACGGCTTGTGATTGGTCGCGTCGCCCATGTGACCGCGACGCGACCAATCACAAGCCGTAACGTAATTTTCAAATCCTGAATGCCTAGAATTAGGCATTCAGGACCTGAAAATTACGTCATGGCTTGCTGTGATTGGTCGCGTCGCGGCCACATGGGCGGCACGCGATCAATCACAAGCCGTGACGTCACGGAAGGCAGTAAACGTGCGCATTTTAAGCAAAGAACGCTGCCGGTTCCCTCGGTAAGGTCCAGGCTGCGTCGGAGAGGTGAGTATAGCAATATTTTTTATTTTAATTCTTTCTTTTACACATTAATATGGATCCCAGGGCCTGAAGGAGAGTTTCCTCTCCTTCAGACCCTGGGAACCATCAGGGATACCGTCCGATACTTGAGTCCCATTGACTTGTATTGGTATTGGGTATCGGTATCGGATTAGATCCGATACTTTGCTGGTATCGGCCGATACTTTCCAATACCGATACTTTCAAGTATCGGACGGTATCGCTCAACACTACTAATAACTCATCCACACGCAGCATGGGATACGCATCCGTCACCATTTTCTCATTGAGCTTACGATAGTCTACACAAAACCATGTAGTCCCATCCTTCTTGGGCACTAACACTACGGGGGATGCCCAGGGACTATCTGACTCTTCAATGACCCCTAAATGCAACATCTCTTGTATCTCTTGTTGCATCCCTTCTCGTACAGACTCAGGGATGCGGAAGGGGGGTTGTCGCAGGGGGTCGGATCCTGGGTCTCAACCTTGTATTGTGCCAGGCAAGTGTACCATGGTCTCCCCGAGAACATCCTCTGTCGCTACCTCAACAACGCCTCCGCCTGCTGTCTCTCCCAGGGACCTAGGTCTTCACCCAAGTGTACCTGGTCCCATGTTTTAGACTAAGTCCTTTCCCCTAAGACATCAGGCAAGGGAAGTCCGGCTAAATCCTCTGCTTCAGGTACACAGATGGCCACTACCTCTTCAGGGCGCTCCTGGTAGGGCTTCAGCATATTCATGTGGAACATGCGGATAACCCTGGGGTTGTCATAATTGGCGACATTATAGGTGGTGTCGGCTATTTTCCCCACTACCTGGTAGGGTCCCTGCCATGCAGCTTGGAACTTGTTCTGCCTAGTGGGCTCTAACACCAGGACCTCTGTCCTATTTACAAGGTGCATTCTCTGGCCCTCAGATCGTACCATATGCGCTGGCGCCGCTGGGCCACCTGCATATTACCACGTACAGCCTGGGTCAGCTCCTGTAGGCGGTCCCGGAATTCCAGCACATAGGGTACAATAGGTACCCCTTCTATGATGCCCTCCCCTTCCCAGTGTTCTAGCACTAAGTCTAGGTGTCCCCTTACCCGCCTCCTATATACCAGTTTGAACGGGGAGTACCCCGTGGATTCTTGGGGCACCTCCCGATAGGCAAACAGAAGGTGTGGCAAGTATTTTTCCCAGTCCCTGTAGGTCCTGGTAAAAGTCCCAATGAGTTGTTTTAATGTCCCGTTAAAGCGTTCACACAAACCATTGGTTTGCGGGTGGTACGGGGCACTTCTAATGGACTTTACGCCACACAGCTTCCATAGTTGGTTTGTCACCTCTGCTGTAAACTGGGTCCGAGATAATCTCCTGTGAGAAAACCTGGAGCAGGGCAGCCGCCACCATCTCTGCCAGTATGTTAGGTAACGCAACCTGTTGTGGATTCTGTTTGTGGGCTCCCTCTGGTGGTTACTGCTGGTACTGGGTGACTTTGGTGGGTTGCGGCCTTTGGTTTCCACCTGTCCATCAGAGGCTGGGTGTTTCCTATTTTACCTGGCCTTTCTGTCATTCCCTTGCCGGCTATCAATGTATTCAGATGTGCTCTGTTTTGTTCCTGCCTACCTGCTCCTAGATCTTTCAGGATAAGCTAAGTGCTGATTTTCAGTTGTTTGGTTTTTTGTCCAGCTTGCTTATTATGTCTCTATGCTAGCTGGTAGCTCTAGTGGACTGAGGTTCTCCCCATGTGCAATGAGTTGGCACATGGGTTCTTGTAATCTCAGGATGGTTTTTTGATTAGGGTTTTTTGCGGACCGCTCAGACCCCTTTTGTATCGTTCTGCTTTCTAGTTTACAGCGGGCCTCAATTTGCTAAACCTATATATATCATCTCTATGTGTGTGCCTTCCTCTCATTTCACCGTCAATACATGTGGGGGGCAACTATACCTTTTGGGGTTCATCCCTCTGGAGGCAAGTGAGGTCTTTATTTTCTCTGCAGTACTAGTTAGCTCTTAGGCTGGTGCGTGGCATCTAGAACCAACGTAGGCACGCTCCCTGGCTATCTCTAGTTGCGTTTGTCAGGCGTAGGGCAGCGGTCAGCCCAGGTTCCATCACCCTAGAGCTCGTCCGTTATATATTTGTACCTTGCTTGTCCTGTGCTATCCCTAGCCATTGGGATTCATGACAGTATAGCCGGCCCACAAAGTGTTAATTGTTTGGGCTGAAGCAGGAGAAAAAGAAGTGTTTAAGGGAAATTTTTTTTTTTTTTTTTTTTTCCCTTCAGAGTTTTGCTGCCTAGCCCTTAATTGCTGTCTAGCTGCTTCTTACCTCCTCTTAACCCTTGAATGGCTCTGATCTTAGCTGTTTAACATGGATGTCCAGAGTTTGGCTTCCAGCCTGAGTAATCTCGCGGCAAAAGTTCAAAACATACAGGATTTTGTTGTTCACACTCCCATGTCTGAACCTAGAATTCCTATTCCAGAGTTCTTCTCTGGAGATAGATCTACCTTCCTGAATTTCAGGAACAATTGTAAATTGTTTCTTTCTTTAAAATCTCGCTCCTCTGGAGACCCTGCTCAACAGGTCAGGATTGTAATATCTTTCCTGCGGGGCGACCCTCAGAATTGGGCATTTGCATTGGCACCAGGGGATCCTGCATTGCTCAGTGTGGATGCGTTTTTTCTGGCATTGGGATTGCTCTATGAGGAACCCAACCTGGAGATTCAGGCTGAAAAGGCTTTGTTAGCCCTCTCTCAGGGGCATGATGAAGCGGAAATATATTGTCCGCCGTATCCCCAGACTTGCGACGTGCATTGCAGGAGTTTCAGGTGGATAAACCGGATCGTTGTCCACCAGAAAGACTGTTTGTTCCGGATGATTGGACCAGTAGAGTCATCTCCGAGGTCCATTCTTCTGTGTTGGCTGGTCATCCTGGAATATTTGGTACTAGAGACTTAGTGGCCAGGTCTTTTTGGTGGCCTTCCTTGTCTAGGGATGTGCGTACCTTTGTGCAGTCTTGTGAAGTGTGTGCTCGAGCTAAGCCTTGCTGTTCTCGGGCCAGTGGGTTGTTGTTATCCTTGCCCATCCCGAAGAGGCCTTGGACGCACATTTCCATGGATTTTATTTCTGATCTCCCGGTTTCACAGAAAATGTCCGTTATCTGGGTTGTGTGTGACCGCTTTTCTAAGATGGTTCATTTGGTGCCCTTGCCTAAGTTGCCTTCCTCCTCTGAGTTGGTCCCTTTATTTTTTCAGAACGTGGTTCGTTTGCATGGGATTCCGGAGAATATCGTTTCTGACAGGGGATCCCAGTTTGTGTCTAGATTTTGGCGGACGTTTTGTGCCAAGATGGGCATTGATTTGTCTTTCTCGTCTGCATTCCATCCTCAGACGAATGGCCAGACGGAGCGAACTAATCAGACCTTGGAAACTTATTTGAGGTGTTTTGTTTCTGCTGATCAAGATGACTGGGTTGCTTTTTTGCCACTGGCCGAATTTGCTCTTAATAATCGGGCTAGTTCTGCCACGTTGGTCTCTCCTTTTTTTTGTAATTCGGGGTTTCATCCTCGTTTTTCCTCTGGTCAGGTGGAGTCTTCGGATTGTCCTGGAGTGGACGTGGTGGTGGACAGGCTACATCAGATTTGGAATCAGGTGGTGGACAATTTGAAGTTATCTCAGGAGAAGACTCAGCAGTTTGCTAATCGCCGTCGCCGCGTGGGTCCCCGACTTCTTGTTGGGGATTTGGTGTGGTTGTCTTCTCGTTTTGTCCCTATGAAGGTCTCTTCTCCTAAGTTCAAGCCTCGGTTCATCGGTCCTTATAGGATCTCGGAGATTCTTAACCCTGTATCTTTTCGTTTGGATCTCCCAGCATCGTTTGCTATTCATAATGTGTTCCATCGGTCGTTGTTGCGGAGGTATGAGGTGCCCGTTGTTCCTTCAGTTGAGCCTCCTGCTCCGGTGCTGGTGGAGGGAGAATTGGAGTATGTTGTTGAGAAGATCTTGGATTCTCATGTTTCCAGACGCAAACTCCAGTATTTGGTTAAGTGGAAGGGTTATGGTCAGGAGGATAATTCCTGGGTGGTCGCCTCCGATGTTCATGCGACTGATTTGGTCCGCGCCTTCCATAGAGCTCACCCTGATCGCCCTGGGGGTTCTCGTGAGGGTTCGGTGACCCCCTCCTCAAGGGGGGGTACTGTTGTGGATTCTGTTTGTGGGCTCCCTCTGGTGGTTACTGCTGGTACTGGGTGACTTTGGTGGGTTGCGGCCTTTGGTTTCCACCTGTCCATCAGAGGCTGGGTGTTTCCTATTTTACCTGGCCTTTCTGTCATTCCCTTGCCGGCTATCAATGTATTCAGATGTGCTCTGTTTTGTTCCTGCCTACCTGCTCCTAGATCTTTCAGGATAAGCTAAGTGCTGATTTTCAGTTGTTTGGTTTTTTGTCCAGCTTGCTTATTATGTCTCTATGCTAGCTGGTAGCTCTAGTGGACTGAGGTTCTCCCCATGTGCCATGAGTTGGCACATGGGTTCTTGTAATCTCAGGATGGTTTTTTGATTAGGGTTTTTTGCTGACCGCTCAGACCCCTTTTGTATCGTTCTGCTTTCTAGTTTACAGCGGGCCTCAATTTGCTAAACCTATATATATCATCTCTATGTGTGTGCCTTCCTCTCATTTCACCGTCAATACATGTGGGGGGCAACTATACCTTTTGGGGTTCATCCCTCTGGAGGCAAGTGAGGTCTTTATTTTCTCTGCAGTACTAGTTAGCTCTTAGGCTGGTGCGTGGCGTCTAGAACCAACGTAGGCACGCTCCCTGGCTATCTCTAGTTGCGTTTGTCAGGCGTAGGGCAGCGGTCAGCCCAGGTTCCATCACCCTAGAGCTCGTCCGTTATATATTTGTACCTTGCTTGTCCTGTGCTATCCCTAGCCATTGGGATTCATGACAGCAACCGCCTCTGGATACCATGTGGCATAATCTACCACTGTCAATATATACCTTTTCCCTGACGGACTGGGTTTGACTAACGGCCCTATCAGATCGACCGCTACTCGGCTAAATGGTTCCTCCACAATGGGGAGGGGGCGTAATTTGGCCTTGCATTGATCTCCCCTCTTGCCAATGCGCTGGCAACTGTCACAGGTCTGGCAGTACTGACGAACATCATAGGTTACCCCTGGCCAAAAGAAGTTTTGTGTCAGATGATGCCTGGTGCGACTGATGCCGAAGTGCCCGGCCAAGGGTATGTCATGAGAGATGCCCAGTAACTCTTGCCAATAATTCTTGGGAATTACCAGCTGTTGTTTTATAGTGGGGCTCGTCCCTGTGTGGTGCTGCTCTGTGATTCGGTAGAGGAGTCCCTGCTTCCATACAAGCTGTTCCCCTTCTAGTACCCCTCTCTCCTCCTGTGCCTTCCCACAATATCCCTCCAATGAAGGATCCTCAAGTAACCCCCTCTTAAATTCAGCTGGGGTGGCCCAAGAAATGTGTCTGGCTATGGGAATACGTGTAGGGCTGGGATGTCTTACCTGGGCCTCCTCTGAGTGTGATTCCGCCTCTGCAGCCAGAGGGGCAACTGAGAAGGCAAACAACATGGGCCCCAAGTCATTTCCCAGCAAGATGTCTGCAGGCAAATCCTCCATCAAGCCGACCTCAAAAAGGCCATGCCTGACTCCCCAGTTCAGGTGAATCCTGGCAGTGGGCAGTCGGTGTATGGCTCCCCCTGCTACACGGACTGCCACTGTCTGGTCTGTCTTCTCTTGGTCCCAGACGGGATGAGGCTTCACAAGGGTCGAAGTTGCCCCAGAATCTCTTAATCCCTGCATATGTTTCCCATTAACCCACACGACCTGTCGATGCTGTTGTCGATTATCTGCCCAGACTGCCTGCACGGGGTCTACTTCATGCAGCACTTTCTCCATCTCTTCCACCCCTGGTTAGTCATAGCCCCCAATGCCGGGTCAGCTTCGCCTTGATAGCAGTGTATAGCGGCCCGGCTGAAGGTAGCTGTTCCCGCCTTTGGCCACTGGGAATGCTGAGTCCGGTTGGGACATTGTCTTTGCGGGTGGCCCGGCTGATGGCAGGTGTGGCATTGCGCCCCAGGGGGACTGTGGTAGGCCGGGTTTTTAGCTGGTCCCCCTACAATCTGTGGTTTGGGGGCCTCCAGGTCCATGGGCGGACCCCTAGTGACCTTCTTTGATCCGGACAACTGAGGCCTCCTGGCATCATGATGTTCATCGGCCAGACGAGCTGCCTCCTCAAGAGTCATTGGCCGCCTGTCCCAAAGTCATTCCTGTGTCTCGGGGGTTAGTCCATTAAAGAATCGTTCTATCAAGAAGAGCTGGAGGACGTCCTCCTTAGTGGTTGCTTGGCTCCCTTGTACACACTGTAGCAGTGACCGCCATAATTTACAGGCCCATTCAGCATGGGTATCGGTTACTCATTTTATAAGTCCATGGAACTTTTGCCGGTATGCCTCTGATGTCAGCGCATACCGGGCCAAGATCACTTCTTTGATTCGCTCATAATCCATACAGTCCTCATCAGGTACCTTGCGATAGGCGTCCGCTGCCCAGCCTGTCAGCTTGCTGGCCAGAATCTGAACCCGTTCCTCCGGCTTCACTTGATGAAGTGTTGTGAACTGTGTTTCTGGGCTCCCTCTGGTGGTCACTAACGGTATTGTGTTAGGTATGTCTTGTTGCAGGCCTGAGCTCCAGCTGTGTCGTTAAGCAGCGGGTGTTTCCTATTTGAGTCTCCTCTGGACTCAGTCTCTTGCCTGGCATCATTGTATCCAGACCTATTTGGTCTCCTCCGGATTACTTTCAGTCTGCCTCATGCAAGAAAAGCTAAGTCTGTTTTGTACAATTTGGATCGTTTGCATTATTTAGTGTTTTTGTCCAGCTTGCTTTACATTTGATTTTTTACTCGCTGGAAGCTCTAGGGGGCTGATATTCTCCCTCCACACCGTCAGTCGGTGTGGGGGTTCTTGAATGTTCAGCGTGGATGTTTTGTAGGGTTTTCTGCTAACCGCATAGTCCACTATCTATTTTCTGCTATCTAGACTATTGGGCCTCACTTTGCTGAATCTAGTTCATCTCTACGTTTGTGTTTTCCTCTTGCCTCACCGTTATTATTTGTTGGGGGCTTTCTATATCTTTTGGGGTTCAATTTCTCTGGAGGCAAGCGAGGTCTTATTTTCTCCCTCTAGGGGTAGTCAGTTCTCCGGCTGGCTCGAGACGTCTAGAACCATCGTAGGCACGTTCACCGGCTACTTTTAGTTGTTTGTGTCAGGATCAGGTATGCGGTTAGCCCAGTTTCCACCTCCCTAGAGCAGTATTTATATTTTTGCTATCTTGCCGGAATATCAGAGATCCTCTGCCATTGGGATCATAACAGAATGCCAGGCCGAAACTCTGCTGCAGATATGAATGTCCAGACTTTGACTTCTAGTGTGGATCAGCTTGCTGCTAGGGTGCAAAGCATTCAGGATTTTGTTATCCATAGCCCTATGTCTGAACCAAAAATACCTATTCCTGAGCCGTTTTTTGGAGATAGATCTAAATTCCTGAATTTTAGGAATAATTGTAAATTGTTTCTGTCTCTGAAACCTCGTTCCTCTGGTGATTCCGCTCAGCAAGTTAAGATTGTTATTTCCTTCTTGCGCGGCGACCCTCAGGATTGGGCCTTCTCTCTGGCGCCAGGAGATCCTGCATTGGTGAATGTTGATGCGTTTTTTCTGGCACTTGGTTTGCTTTATGAAGAGCCTAATCTTGAAAATCAGGCTGAAAAAATGTTGCTGGTTATCTCTCAGGGTCAGGACGAAGCTGAGGTATATTGCCAAAAATTTCAGAAATGGTCCGTGCTTACTCAATGGAATGAGTGTGCACTGGCCGCAAATTTCAGAAATGGTCTTTCTGAAGCCATTAAAGATGTGATGGTGGGGTTTCCTATCCCTACAGGTCTAAATGATTCAATGGCTCTAGCCATTCAAATTGATCGACGTTTGCGGGAGCGCAAATCTGATAATCCTTTGGCGGTGCTGTCTGAACGGTCACCTGATTCTATGCAATGTGACAGAATTCTGACCAGAGCCGAGCGGCAAAATTATAGACGTCAAAATGGGTTGTGTTTCTACTGTGGTGATTCAACACATGTTATCTCAGCATGCTCTAAACGTTTAAAGAAAAAAGTTAATCCTGTCACCATTGGTACTTTTCAGCCTAAGTTTATTTTGTCTGTGACTTTAATTTGTTCATTATCTTCTTACTCAGTTATGGCTTTTGTGGATTCTGGTGCTGCTTTAAGTCTGATGGATTTGTCGTTTGCCAAGCGCTGCGGTTTTGTCCTGGAGCCTTTGGAAAATCCTATTCCTCTTAGAGGAATTGATTCTACGCCATTGGCAGAGAATAAACCTCAGTATTGGACGCAGGTGACCATGTGCATGACTCCTGTACATCAGGAGGTGATTCGTTTTTTGGTACTGCATAAAATGCATGATGTTGTCGTTTTGGGTCTGCCATGGTTACAGGCCCATAATCCAGTTTTAGATTGGAAAGCTATGACTGTGTCTAGTTGGGGGTGTCAGGGGATTCATGGCGATTCTCCATTGGTGTCTATTGCTTCTTCTACTCCTTCTGAGATCCCTGAGTTTTTGTCAGACTTTCAGGATGTATTTAATGAGGCCAGGTCCAGTGCCCTTCCTCCTCATAGGGACTGTGATTGTGCTATAGATTTGATTCCTGGTAGTAAGTTTCCTAAGGGACGACTCTTTAATTTATCTGTGCCAGAGCATGCCGCGATGCGGAGTTATATAAAGGAGTCTTTGGAGAAGGGACATATTCGCCCATCCTCGTCCCCTCTTGGTGCAGGATTCTTTTTTGTGGGCAAGAAAGACGGGTCTCTGAGACCTTGTATTGATTATCGTCTTCTGAATAAGATTACTGTTAAATTTCAGTATCCTTTGCCATTGTTGTCTGATTTGTTTGCTCGGATTAAGGGATCCAGTTGGTTCACCAAGATAGATCTTCGTGGTGCGTATAACCTTGTGTGCATAAAGCAGGGAGACGAATGGAAAACGGCATTTAATACGCCTGAGGGTCATTTTGAGTACCTGGTGATGCCTTTCGGATTATCTAATGCTCCTTCTGTGTTTCAGTCCTTCATGCATGACATCTTCCGGAAATATCTGGATAAATTTATGATTATTTATCTGGATGATATTTTGTTTTTTTCTGATGATTGGGAGTCCCATGTGAACCAGGTCAGGATGGTGTTTCAGGTTTTGCGGGAGAATGCTCTATTTGTGAAGGGCTCAAAATGTATCTTTGGGGTACAGAAGGTTTCTTTTTTGGGTTTTATTTTTTCCCCTTCTACTGTGGAGATGGACCCAGTTAAGGTCCGTGCCATTCATGACTGGACTCAGCCCACGTCTGTTAAGAGCCTGCAGAAGTTCTTGGGCTTTGCTAATTTTTACCGTCGTTTTATCGCTAATTTCTCCAGCGTGGTTAAACCTTTGACGGATATGACCAAGAAGGGTTCTGATGTTGCGAATTGGTCTCCTGCGGCCGTGGAGGCCTTTCGGGAGCTGAAGCGTCGGTTTACTTCAGCGCCAGTCTTGTGCCAGCCGGATGTCTCTCTTCCCTTCCAGGTTGAAGTTGATGCTTCTGAAATTGGTGCAGGGGCTGTTTTGTCGCAAAAAAGTTCTGATGGCTCCGTGATGAAGCCATGCGCCTTCTTTTCAAGGAAATTTTCGCCTGCTGAGCGGAACTACGATGTTGGTAATCGGGAGTTGTTGGCCATGAAGTGGGCATTTGAGGAGTGGCGACATTGGCTCGAGGGAGCTAGACTTCGTGTTGGGGATTTGGTTTGGTTGTCTTCTCGGCATGTTCCTTTGAAAGTCTCCTCTCCTAAGTTCAAGCCTCGCTTTATCGGTCCTTATAAGATTTTGGAAATCCTTAACCCGGTTTCTTTTCGCTTGGACCTTCCAGTGTCCTTTGCTATTCATAATGTGTTCCATAGGTCCTTGTTGCGGCGGTACGTGGTGCCTATGGTTCCTGCTGTTGAGCCTCCTGCCCCGGTTTTGGTTGAGGGCGAGTTGGGGTACGTGGTGGAGAAGATTCTGGATTCTCGTATCTCTAGACGGAAACTCCAGTATTTAGTTAAGTGGAAAGGCTATGGTCAGGAGGATAATTCCTGGGTTGTCGCCTCTGATGTTCATGCGGCTGATTTGGTTCATGCCTTTCACGCTGCTCATCCTGATCGCCCTGGGGGTCTTGGTGAGGGTTCGGTGACCCCTCCTCAAAGGGGGGGTACTGTTGTGAACTGTGTTTCTGGGCTCCCTCTGGTGGTCACTAACGGTATTGTGTTAGGTATGTCTTGTTGCAGGCCTGAGCTCCAGCTGTGTCGTTAAGCAGTGGGTGTTTCCTATTTGAGTCTCCTCTGGACTCAGTCTCTTGCCTGGCATTGTTGTATCCAGACCTATTTGGTCTCCTCCGGATTACTTTCAGTCTGCTTCATGCAAGAAAAGCTAAGTCTGTTTTGTACAATTTGGATCGTTTGCATTATTTAGTGTTTTTGTCCAGCTTGCTTTACATTTGATTTTTTACTCGCTGGAAGCTCTAGGGGGCTTATATTCTCCCTCCACACCGTCAGTCGGTGTGGGGGTTCTTGAATGTTCAGCGTGGATGTTTTGTAGGGTTTTCTGCTAACCGCATAGTCCACTATCTATTTTCTGCTATCTAGACTATTGGGCCTCACTTTGCTGAATCTAGTTCATCTCTACGTTTGTGTTTTCCTCTTGCCTCACCGTTATTATTTGTTGGGGGCTTTCTATATCTTTTGGGGTTCAATTTCTCTGAAGGCAAGCGAGGTCTTATTTTTTCCCTCTAGGGGTAGTCAGTTCTCCGGCTGGCTCGAGACGTCTAGAACCAACGTAGGCACGTTCACCGGCTACTTTTAGTTGTTTGTGTCAGGATCAGGTATGCGGTTAGCTCAGTTTCCACCTCCCTAGAGCAGTATTTATATTTTTGCTATCTTGCCGGAATATCAGAGATCCTCTGCCATTGGGATCATAACAATGAACACTGCCACTCAAAGTCCTGCAGAAAGCCATCAATGTCTTCCTCTGCCTCCTCCTACTGTCGGAAGGCATTATACTGGATCTTTTTGTGGCTTACTGTTGAAGGTACCTGGGCAGAGGCCAGAGCTCCCCCTGCTCGCTGACTCTCCATCTTGGCCAGCTCCACTTTGGTCTGCTCTGTGTTATGATCCGGTGACCTTGGAGCCGCATGAGACTTTCTCTGGAGAAGGTGGAACCTGTACTGACCGCAAACTTTAAACTGACACCGCAACTAGAAGTAGCCGTGGGGTGTACCTAACACATCCTAGACACCTCGACACAGCCGGAGGACTAAATACCCCTATAGATGGAAATGGGAATTCTATCTTGCCTCAGAGCAGAACCCCAAAGGATAGGCAGCCCCCCACAAATATTGACTGTGAGTATTAGAGGAAAGACACACGCAGGCAGAAAACAGGATTTAGCAAAAGAGGCCACTCTAGCTAAATAGAAAAGGATAGGACAGAATACTAAGCGGTCAGTATAAAGCCCTAAAAATATCCACAGCAGATAATACAAAAATTCCACCATCTAACTAAAGACATGGAATGTATATCTGCATCTCCTGAGAATCCAACTTGACTGAAAAAGTCCAAACACAGTCTAAGCTGGACAAGAAAAAACAATGAATAGTACTGAACTGTAAAGCACACAGCATGTGTGCTGCAGAAACAAAACCCAGACACTTATCTTTGCAGATTTGGCAGCAGGGCAGGAGGAACCAGACAGAGATGTAAAACCTCCAAGAACAATGGACAACTGGCAAGGGCTAATGAATCCTGCACAACTAAATACCCAGTCAGAGCTGCAATCAGCAGGAACACCTGCTCAGGATTGCAACCCAGGGACAGCTGTATTACCACCAACAACCACCGGAGGGAACCCAAGAGCAGAATTCACAACAGCTCTGCCAACTCCATCTTGGCTAGCTCTATCCTGGTCCACTCGGCCAACTTTTCCTTCAGATCAGTACGAACATCAGCCATCACCTCTCATATGATCTCTACTGCAGGGTTTGGGCCATAGAACGCCAGTTTGTTCTTTACCTCCCTCTGGAATTCAGTCTCCTCCACATTCACATCGGGGGGCGCTGCACTGTTGTGTTCCATGATGGCTGCTATCAAATCCGCTTTTGTTTTGTTGCTGGCGATTAACCCTCGGGCTTACACCAGATCTTTTAATGTAGTCCTCTGTAACTTCTGGTAGTTGTTTTCCATTCATTCCTTTCCTCCTGTAGACGGGGTATCACATCCTGCTGTCTGCCACCAGTGTAACGGGGTCTACCGTGCTGGAGTACCTCTTTCAGTACCACCCCATGTTTCAGGAGGTCCACTCTGCTTTGGCTGGAGTCTGAATGATGGACACCGGCTGAAATTGCTTGGTTACATGGGAGCAAATAAAAGATCACTGCTTCTCCAGGTATTTCCAGTGTGTCAACACTTTACTCACATGACACAAAATATATCACACAGATACAGAGGGCGGGCCAATTGAAAAGCGGCAGGCCAGACATACATTACAATAGCTGCAGGTGGCCTGGAGTCTGTCGATATTTACTGTGGGAATTACAAAGGTGGGGGAGGTCAGAAGGGGGATATCTTGTCCCCTCTGCCCAGGGCGCAGCCTGTGGGCTGATGCATTAGGGACATGCATCTAACATGGAACCTATTATACATACATAGAACTGCACAACATATTCTGGGTGCTGGGGGGTTCCGTAACAACACCCTTAACCCTGATCCCAACCATAACCCTAACCACAAGTCTAACCCTAACCCCAACACACCCCTAACCCTAATCTTAACCCTAATTCCAACCCTAAGGCTATGGCCCACGTTGTGGATTTGTGTGCGGATGTTTCAGCACTGTTTTTGAAAAATCCGCAGGTAAAAGGCATTGCATTTTACCGGCGGATTTACCGTGGATTTTCAGTGTTTTTTGTGCGGATTTCACTAGCGGGTTCATATGCAGGAACAGGTGTAAAATACTGCGGAATCCGCACAAAGAATTAACATGCTGCGGAAAATACAATGCAGCATTTCCGTGTGGTATTTTCCGCACCATGGGCACAGCGGATTTGGTTTTCCATAGGTTTACATGGTACTGTAAATGTGATGGAAAACTGCTACGAATCTGCAGCGGCCAATCCGCTGCGGATTCACAGCCAAATCCACACCATGTGCACATAGCCTAATTCTAACTCTAACCCTAATTCTAACCCTAATTGCAACCCTAACCCTAATTGCAACCCTAACCCTAGTTCTAACCCTAACCCTAACCCTAGTTCTAACCCTAACTCTAGTGGAAAAATAAAAATAAATATATTTTATTTATTTCATTATGTTCCCACTAGGGTTGAGCGAAACGGGTCGGCAATTTTCAGAAGTCGCCGACTTTTGGCAAAGTCGGGTTTCATGAAACCCGACCCGACCCCTGTGTGGGGTCGGCCATGAAGTCGGCGATCTTCTGAATCTGGAATCGGAATTCCGATACCGATTCCCGATATGTTTAAGATATCGGGAATTGGTATCGGAATTCAGATTTAAGTGTAAAATAAAGTATTAAAATAAAAAATATCGCCATACTTACCATCTGATGCGCCCTGGTACTAAGCGGGAACCTTCCTTCCTTAGAATCAGCCTTCCAGGACCTTGCGGTGACGTCGCGGTGACGTCGCGGCTTGTGATTGGTCGCGCGGCCGCCCATGTGACCGCTCGCGCAACCAATCACAAGCCGCGACGTCACCGTGACGTCACCGAAGGTCCTGGAAGGGCTGATTCTTAGGAAGGAAGGCTGCCGGAACGAAGCCGAGGGTGAGTATATTCCTATTAGGTATATACTCACCCTCGAACATGCCCTGCTTCTTTCCGGCAGCCTTCCTTCCTAAGAATCAGCCCTTCCAGGACCTTCGGTGACGTCACGGTGACGTCGCGGCTTGTGATTGGTCGCGCGAGCGGTCACATGGGCGGCCGCGCGACCAATCACAAGCCGCGACGTCACCGCGACGTCACCGCAAGGTCCTGGAAGGCTGATTCTAAGGAAGGAAGGTTCCCGGTTAGTACCAGGGCCCATCAGAGGGTAAGTATAGCGATATTTTTTATTTTAATTCTTTATTTTCCACTATATATGGATCCCAGGGCCTGAAGGAGAGTTTCCGCTCCTTCAGACCCTGGGAACCATTGGAAACCCAATGCACTGCATTGGGTTTCGAGTTTCGGCCGACCCCGACCCCGACTTTTTTATAGGATCGGCCGATTTCACTCGACCCGACTTTTGAAAAAGTCGGGTTTCGTGAAACCCGACCCGATCCTATAAAAGTAAAGGTCGCTCAACCCTAGTTCCCACCTATGGGGGTGTTAAAGGGGGGTCTATTTACTATTTGTTTATTTTGATCACTGTGATATGATCTATCACAAGTGATCAAAATGAATGAACGAATCTGCCGGCGGGCAGATTCGGCAGGCGTACTGCGCATGTGCCTGCCATTTTGGAAGATGGCGGTGCCCATGCAGGAGATGGACGGACACCGGGAGGGACACCGGAGGTCGGTAAGTATGGGGGGTGGGATCGGAGCACGGGGGGAGGGATTGGAGCACGGAGGAACGGACAGGAGGATGGAGGGGAGCAGAGGACAGGACGGAGGATGGGGGTGGTGGATCGGTGGCAGTGGCAGGGGCAGATCAGGGTTTCCAACCATGTCCGATGATATTGCAGCATCGACCATGGCTGGATTGTAAAATTTCACCAATTTTCATTGGTGAAATATTACAATTGCTCTGATTGAAAGTGAAATGTCACTTTCAACAGCCAATCAGAGCAATCGTAGCCACGGGTGGGTGAAGCCACCCCCCCTGGGCTCAAGTACCTCACCCCCTGTCCCTGCAGATCGGGTGAAATTACAGTTAACCCTTTCACCTGATCTGCAGGAACGCGATTTTGCCATGACGACACATAGGCGTCACAGGTCGGATCGGCACAGACATTCATGACGCCTACGTGGCGTCACAGGTCGGGAAGGGGTTAAATCGCTCTGTTAGCAATTTTTCATTATAACCCGCTGTACCGAACACCTGAAGTCTGTGCAACAGGCTGCACTGAATTAATCAGCATCCTTCATTTGATGCTAGGCTACCATCTTCAGTGCAGGAGCAAAAGTATTAGTATTTTACAGCGCTGAAGAGCAAACTGAGAGTAACAAGCAGGACTCTGCACAGAGTATTGCTGCCTGCAGCCCAGTCTTCAGAAATCTCAGAACCTATAAATTTTATAATACGTTTCTGTGTAGCATAGAGACCAAATTGTGAGCAATTAAAACTATTATTTTTTACATCTTAAATCTCTCTATTCATATTTATCTTTTCGGAGTCTTTGTAACACAACATATCTATCTACATGCATCAGTGAATATTAGATACAATGATATGAAATTTATACAATCTGATAACAATCAACATATGTATTCAAATATATATTTATGTACAACATATAGACCTTTGGTTATATTTTTATGCCAAGTTTGCCTTCACTGGAGCTGAAAAATGTCAGTATTTCTGACTCTATGATTACATGGGAATGACCCTACATATGTCATTCACTAAGTTTAGCTGTCACTCTATGTCTAACATGGGTTGTTATGACTGATAGAGCCATTATCATAGTCAACTTTAAATTACATTGGAACCTGACCTTGAAAAGACATTTTAGATGCCTTAAAATTTCTGTGCAACTAATGTCATTCTAATAAAAGTGCAAGGTAAAGAAACATTTATTGAAGAGTTATGCACCATGAGTAAGTAGGGTGAAGGTCATTCTAAAATCAATGCCTTTGACGTTAATCCCCAACGTGTGCATCTAAATATATGTTTCTGCTAAGCTAGTGGCAGCTACAGACAACACAGGCAACCAGTGTAATCAGAAATGTCTTATATTACATGTTTGTCTATAATAGATACATAATTCTACATTTATATTAATTCATATTCATAGCATATGCATGGAATTACAGTCAAGTTTTGTGCTTAAAATCTAAGTAATTGCATCATGTTTACATGTTTTTATGTATATATATATTTGTGAATCATAATTCCTGTTTGTGTGACAAATTTCCCATACCATTTGTTGTCATGTTCTCATAATTTGTCACCTTTACACCATTATAACTGCGTAGAAGGGAGCATAGCCCTTGAGTTCTTCTAAGCATATTATGCTCATCTCTACTATAAGCCTTTTTACTAAAGTGTGACTACTGGTATGTAATATGCATTTTTGATGTTGGGGAATGTGGTAACTTCATATTATTCTCTGTTGTGAATTCTGCTCTTGGGCTCCCTCCGGTGGTTATAAGTGGTAGTGCTGCTGTCTCTGGATCGCAGCATTCATCAGGTGTGTCAAGTTTTTTCAATCCTAACTGGGCTATTTAACCTTGCTTGGCCCTTTAGTCAGTGCCAGTTGTCCATTGTTCCTGGAGGATTCACATCCTTGCCTGCTCTCTCCTGCTTTGCTGTTCCTTTCAACAAAGATAAGTTCTGGCCTTGATTTTTGCTGTCCACATGCTGTGGCCTTATTGTTCAGTTCTTTTCTATGTTTTTGTCTTGTCCAGCTTGGTCTGAATAAGGATTTGTTTAGCCAAGCTGGTATCTCTGGAGATGCAGATATACCCTCCATATCTTTAGTTAGCTGTGGAGATTTTTGAATTTTCTGTGGTGGATATTTTCTAGTGTTTTAATACTGACCGCATAGTACTCTGTCCTATCCTTTCTTTTTAGCTAGAAGTGGCCCCCTTTGCTAAATTCTGATTTCAGTCTGTGTATGTTTTTTCCCTCTCCTCTCACAGTCAATATTTGTGGGGGGCTGGCTATCCTTTGGGAATTTTCTCTGAGGCAAGATAGTTTTCCCTTTTCTATCTCTAGGGGTAATTAGTCCTCCGGCTGTGTCGAGATGTCTAGTGAGTGATAGGTACATTCCACGGCTACTTCTAGTTGCGGTGTTAAGTTCAGGGTCTGCGGTCAGTACAGATACCACCTTCTCCAGAGTACGTCTCATGCTGCTCTTAGGCCACCAGATCATAACAGTACAACTGGCCAACAATGAGTTAACCGCATCTCAGAAGAAGGGAAGGAAAGTGCTGAGCAATTTTTTTTTCTGTAGTCTGTTGTGTTTTTTTTTTTCCCTCTTTACCTCTGGGTGGCTCAGGAGTTTGGCGCTGGTATGGATGTTCAGGGATTGGCTTCTCGTGTGGATCAACTTGCTGCTAGAGTACAGGGTATTTCCGATTATATCGTTCAGACTCCGGTTTTAGAGACTAGAATTCCAACTCCTGATTTGTTTTTGGGGACAGGTCCAAATTTTTGAGCTTTAAAAATAACTGTAAACTGTTTTTTGCTCTGAAACCCCGTTCCTCTGGTGATCCCATCCAGCAGGTTAAAATTGTTATATCTCTGCTGCGTGGTGACCCCCAGGATTGGGCATTTGCCCTGGAACCTGGGAATCCGGCGTTGCTTAATGTAGACACCTTTTTTCAGGCGCTTGGGTTATTGTATGATGAACCTAATTCAGTGGATCATGCTGAGAAGACCTTGTTGGCCCTGTGTCAGGGTCAAGAAGCGGCAGAATCATATTGCCAGAAATTTAGAAAATGGTCTGTACTGACTAAATGAAATGAGGATGCCTTGGCGGCAATTTTCAGAAAGGGTCTTTCTGAATCCGTTAAAGATGTTATGGTGGGGTTCCCCACGCCTTCTGGTCTGAGTGATTCTATGTCTCTGGCCATTCAGATTGATCGGCGCTTGCGCGAGCGCAGAGTTGTGCACACTATGGCATTGTCTTCCGAGCGGAGTCCTGAGCCTATGCAGTGTAATAGGATTGTGTCTAGAGCTGAACGACAAGGATTCAGACATCAGAATAGGTTGTGTTTTTACTGCGGCGATTCTGCTCATGTTATTTCTGATTGCCCTAAGCGTACCAAGAGAATCGCTAGTTCTGTTACCATCAGTACTGTACAACCTAAATTTCTGTTATCTGTGACCCTGATCTGCTCATTATCGTCATTTTCTGTCATGGCATTTGTGGATTCAGGCGCCGCTCTAAACTTAATGGACTTAGAATTTGCCAGACGTTGTGGTTTCCCCTTGCAGCCTTTGCAGAGTCCTATTCCTTTGAGGGGCATTGATGCTACACCGTTGGCTAAAAATAAACCTCAGTTTTGGACACAGCTGACCATGTGCATGGCGCCAGCCCATCAGGAAGATTGTCGTTTTCTGGTGTTGCATAATTTGCATGATGCTAGTGTGCTGGGTTTCCCATGGTTACAGGTGCAAAATCCGGTGTTAGATTGGAAATCTATGTCTGTGACTAGTTGGGGTTGTCAGGGGGTTCATGGTGACGTTCCTTTGATGTCAATTGCCTCCTCCCCCTCTTCGGAAATTCCTGAGTTTTTGTCAGATTTCCAGGATGTATTCAATGAGCCCAAGTCCAGTTCCCTTCCACCGCATAGGGACTGTGATTGTGCTATTGACTTGATTCCAGGCTGTAAGTTCCCTAAGGGCCGACTTTTCAACCTGTCTGTGCCAGAACATACCGCCATGCGGAGCTATGTTAAGGAGTCCTTGGAGAAGGGGCATATTCGGCCATCTTCTTCACCATTGGGAGCAGGTTTTTTTTTTGTTGCCAAAAAAGATGGCTCCTTGAGACCCTGTATTGATTATCGCCTCTTGAATAAGATCACGGTCAAATTCCAATACCCTTTGCCTTTGCTTTCTGATCTGTTTGCTAGGATTATGGGGGCTAGTTGGTTTACTAAGATTGACCTTCGAGGGGCATATAATCTTGTTCGTATTAAGCAGGGTGACGAATGGAAAACTGTGTTTAATACGCCCGAAGGTCATTTTGAATACCTTGTGATGCCATTCGGACTCTCTAATGCTCCATCTGTGTTTCAGTCCTTCATGCATGATATATTTCGGAATTATCTTGATAAATTCATGATTGTATATTTGGATGATATTTTGATTTTTTCAGATGATTGGGAGTCTCATGTGAAACAAGTCAGGATGGTATTTCAGATCCTTCGTGATAATGCCATGTTTGTGAAGGGGTCTAAGTGCCTCTTTGGAGTACAGAAGATTTCTTTTTTGGGCTTCATTTTTTCTCCCTCATCTATAGAAATGGATCCGGTTAAGGTTCAGGCCATTCATGATTGGATCCAGCCCACATCCGTGAAGAGCCTTCAGAAATTTTTGGGCTTTGCTAATTTTTATCGCCGTTTCATTGCCAACTTCTCCAGTGTGGTTAAACCCCTGACCGATTTGACGAAGAAAGGCGCTGATGTGACGAATTGGCCCTCTGCGGCTGTTTCTGCCTTTCAGGAGCTTAAACGCCGATTTACTTCTGCCCCTGTGTTGCATCAGCCGGATGTTTCTCTTCCTTTTCAGGTTGAGGTTGATGCTTCTGAGATTGGGTCAGGGGCCGTTTGTCTCAGAGGAATTCTGATGGTTCCTTGATGAAACCGTGTGCCTTCTTTTCTCGAAAGTTTTCGCCTGCGGAACGCAATTATGATGTCGGCAATCGTGAGTTGTTGGCTATGAAGTGGGCATTTGAGGAGTGGCGACATTGGCTTGAGGGGGCCAAGCACCGTATTGTGGTCTTGACCGATCATAAGAATCTGATTTACCTCGAGTCTACCAAACGGCTGAATCCTAGACAGGCCCGATGGTCCCTGTTTTTCTCCCGTTTTGATTTTGTGGTCTCGTATCTTCCGGGTTCTAAGAATGTTAAGGCTGATGCCCTCTCTAGGAGCTTTTTGCCTGATTCTCCTGGGGTCTTTGAGCCGGTCGGCATTCTGAAGGAAGGGGTGATTCTTTCTGCCATCTCCCCTGATTTGCGACGGGTTCTTCAGGAATTTCAGGCTGATAAACCTGACCGCTGTCCAGTGGGGAAACTGTTTGTTCCTGACAGATGGACTAGTAAAGTGATTTTGGAGGTTCATTGTTCTGTGTTGGCTGGTCATCCTGGGATTTTTGGTACCAGAGATTTGGTTCGTAGGTCCTTTTGGTGGCCTTCTTTGTCACGGGATGTGCGTTCTTTTGTGCAGTCCTGTGGGACTCGTGCGCGGGCCAAGCCTTGCTGTTCCCGCGCTAGTGGGTTGCTTTTGCCTTTGCCGGTCCCTGAGAGGCCTTGGACGCATATTTCTATGGATTTTATTTCGGATCTTCCAGTTTCCCAGAGGATGTCGGTTATCTGGGTGGTTTGTGGCCGGTTTTCTAAGATGGTTCATTTGGTACCTTTGCCTAAGTTGCCTTCCTCTTCTGAGTTGGTTCCGTTGTTTTTTCAGCATGTGGTTCGTTTGCATGGCATTCCAGAGAATATTGTGTCTGATAGAGGTTCCCAGTTTGTTTCCAGGTTTTGGCGGGCCTTTTGTGCTAGGCTGGGCAGTGATTTGTCTTTTTCTTCCGCGTTTCAACCTCAGACAAATGGCCAAACAGAGCGAACTAATCAAACTTTGGAAACTTATTTGAGATGCTTTGTGTCTGCTGATCAGGATGATTGGGTGGCTTTCTTGCCATTGGCCGAGTTTGCCCTTAATAATCGGGCTAGTTCTGCTACCTTGGTTTCACCCTTCTTTTGTAACTCTGGTTTTCATCCTCATTTTTCTTCGGGGCAGGTTGAGCCTTCTGATTGTCCTGGGGTGGACTCTGTGGTTGACAGGTTGCAGAAAATTTGGGCTCATGTTGTTGACAATTTGGTGTTGTCTCAGGAGGGGGTTCAGCGTTTTGCTAACCGTCGTCAGTGTGTTGGTTCCCGGCTTCGGGTTGGGGATTTGATCTGGTTGTCTTCCCGTCATGTTCCTATGAAGGTTTCTTCCCCTAAGTTTAAGCCTCGGTTTATTGGCCCTTATAGGATTTCTGAGATTATCAATCCAGTGTCTTTTCATTTGGCCCTTCCAGCCTCTTTTTCCATCCATAATGTTTTTCATAGATCTTTGTTGCGGAAATATGTGGTGCCCGTTGTTCCCTCTGTTGATCCTCCTGCCCCAGTGTTGATTGATGGGGAGTTGGAGTATGTGGTTGAGAAGATTTTGGATTCTCGTTTTTCGAGGCGGAAGCTTCAGTATCTTGTCAAATGGAAGGGTTATGGCCAGGAGGATAATTCTTGGGTTGTTGCCTCCGATGTTCATGCTGAGGATTTGGTTCGTGCCTTTCATTTGGCTCGTCGGTTCGGTGACCCCTCTTCAAGGGTGGGTACTGTTGTGAATTCTGCTCTTGGGCTCCCTCCGGTGGTTATAAGTGGTAGTGCTGCTGTCTCTGGATCGCAGCATTCATCAGGTGTGTCAAGTTTTTGCAATCCTGACTGGGCTATTTAACCTTGCTTGACCCTTTAGCCAGTGCCAGTTGTCCATTGTTCCTGGAGGATTCACATCCTTGCCTGCTCTCTCCTGCTTTGCTGTTCCTTTCAACAAAGATACGTTCTGGCCTTGATTTTTGCTGTCCACATGCTGTGGCCTTATTGTTCAGTTCTTTTCCATGTTTTTGTCTTGTCCAGCTTGGTCTGAATAAGGATTTGTTTAGCCAAGCTGGTATCTCTGGAGATGCAGATATACCCTCCATATCTTTAGTTAGCTGGGGAGATTTTTGTATTTTCTGTGGTGGATATTTTCTAGTGTTTTAATACTGAACACATAGTACTCTGTCCTATCCTTTCTATTTAGCTAGAAGTGGCCTCCTTTGCTACATTCTGATTTTAGTCTGTGTATGTTTTTTTCCCCTCTCCTCTCACAGTCAATATTTGTGGGGGGCTGGCTATCCTTTGGGAATTTTCTCTGAGGCAAGATAGTTTTCCCTTTTCCATCTCTAATTAGTCCTCCAGCTGTGTCGAGATGTCTAGGGAGTGATAGGTACATTCCACGGCTACTTCTAGTTGCGGTGTTAAGTTCAGGGTCTGCGGTCAGTACAGGTACTACCTTCTCCAGAGTATGTCTCATGCTGCTCTTAGGCCACCAGATCATAACAATTCTCATTGCTATTAGGGATTCATCTAAAAACATTATCTATCTATTATTGATGCGCAGATTGATCCATGGGGGAACAACTGCAAATTTGAGCACTCTATAAATCAAATTTTTCAAGGATCGACAAAAAAAAATGCCAAGCTATCACATCACTTGGTGTAACCCAGCCAATCAGGTTGCACTATTACAGCCAGTATGGAATGTGGGGGCTGGCCATGCTAGCCATTTTAGGATTTTCCACTGCAGTGATAGAACCACAAACCTATTTTCAAAAAGACACAGAAAAAGGACTAATCTGATTATAGTATACAACTGCAATTCTGATTCATTGAAAGTGGGTGTGGATTTTTTATTCTTCACCCATGCAATCAAAGACGGTAAGTATTAAATCCCTCAGCACTAGCAAAAATCCTGCAACCAAGGCTTGTGTTTCACAGAAAGTGTGCATCTTGTATTGTAAGACAGGCGAGCCATATTTTTTTGAAAGCCAAAAGAAAATACTTCAGAAATGTATATACAATTGTCTACCTCACAAAATGTACATGTTGTTAAACAATGATTTAGTTTTTGCACGCATCTTTGATGTTGTAGTCCAATATTAAACCTGTACAAGTCACCCAAATGCTGCTGATGGTTGCTACTGGTTATGGTCCGTCTAACTCTAGTATCTATCTATGGAAGTAAAGTTACTAAACCTGTGACTGTAACTTTCTATAAAGTACAAGGGGTATTTTCAGACTAGCAGCAAAAATGAATATAAGTTTTACAGGTTGTCATTGGAGATGAATGAATCTTTTAAAATTTGAATTTGTCAGCTTTGTGGTATTTACCCAAAAAGTCGAATTTGTGGTAAATCGATTCATTGCACATCAAAAGCCTTGAATTACCTTGAAAAGATATGAATGAGTCTCCGAGATCTCCTTTCCAAGCTCTAAAAATAACCTGAAGCATTATTATTGTGAAAGTGAGTGTCTTTAATATACAATACATGGCCATACATAACCAGGTGAACACTGGTAAGAAATAGCCTGTCTTGCACATAGAATCATAGAATGTTAGAGTTTAAATGGACCTCCAGGGTCATCATGTATAACCCCCTGCTCAATGCAGGATTCACTAAATCATCTCAGGCAGATGTCTGTCCAACCTCTGTTTGAAGACTTCCATTGAAGGAGAACTCATGGCAGCCTGTTCTACTCATTGATCACCCTCACTGTCAACAATTTTCTTCTAATATCTAATCTATATCTTCTCTCTTTTAGTTTCATTCCAATGCTTCTCATATTTCCTTGTGCAAATGAGAATAAGGATGATTACACTGTAACATCCCACCAGATATTTGTAGATAGTTATTAAGTCTCCTCTTAGCTTTATCTTTTGCAAACTAAACATTCCTAGATTCTTTAACTGTTTTTTGTAGGACATAGTTTGCAGTCAGTTCACCATCTTCTCTGAACTTGCTTCAGTTTTTCAACATCTTTTTTTAAAATGTGGTGCCCAGAACTGGTCAGTGTATTCCATATAAAGCATGACCAAGGAGGAGTGGAGGGGCATAATTGCATCACATGATCTAGACTGTATGCTTCTCTTAATACAGCCTAGAATCGTGTTTGCCATTTTTGCTGCTGCATCACACTGTTGACTCATGTGAAGTCTGTGATCTATCAGTATACCCAAATCTTTTTTTACACATGCTGTTGACAGACTTTTTATGCTTTTGAAACTAAAAAAGGGTGCAAAAATGAATCTGATTTGTGATCATGCAAACCATTCTGTAGCTGCATATAAGTCCAGTAGAACCACTAAAATTTCCTGCACAGGGGCCTACCGGCAGAATTCATCTGCCTTGGCCTGTGGCCCAAGTCAAACCACACAATATACAGACCAAGCAATATGTAAATGAACCCAAGGCAGTGACCTTTATTGAAACCACCTATTCACGTATCATTGGCAATTT
Source organism: Ranitomeya variabilis (assembly GCF_051348905.1). Lineage (NCBI taxonomy): Eukaryota > Metazoa > Chordata > Amphibia > Anura > Dendrobatidae > Ranitomeya > Ranitomeya variabilis. Next base: position 222,048,530 of record NC_135234.1, read on the forward strand.
TACATGTTGCTTTTTGTGGCGACCAGATCAATGCTAATATAGAAGCAGGGTTTAATTCCTTGTTCAATTATCATCTTTGACCTGGTCAGTTAGTGATGAAAAATAACACAACAACCTTTTTGTTTCCAACCCTGATGGAGGACCTACTTGGGAAATTCATACTAGTCAATGTCCAAAAATTCTCATTTTAAAATGAAGGAGGTGATGGTTGAATAAAATAGTAACCATGAAATAAAATTTTTTTTTTAAATAGAATTCTTCAGTTTATGTAAATCCTGAAAAAGTGGCCTACCAGAGGAATTAACACAAGTTAATGCCTAAATACTCCTCATTTACACAAAAAGGAGGATGATGGTGAATAAAGTAGTAGCCATGGGATATATGTTGAAATGGCAATTTTTTTATTTTAAAAATCATACCAAGAAGAATCATTTCAGAACTTTTTCCATCTTTAACAACACTTACAATCTGTAAAAATCCATTGAGAAACAGCTGCCATTATTAAAAATTATTCTGATTAACTCTATGTAAAGTTTAGTTGTTCTAGTTGGATTTTCTTAATTGTATTTTACAGCAAATGTGCTTTAAACAATTTGCCACACAGCAAAGGGATCTCATTGTTGAATGTGAACAGTCTGGAGAAAAGTAAATAAAAATTTCCAAGGCATTACATACAGTGGGTACGGAAAGTATTCAGACCCCTTTACATTTTTCACTCTTTGTTTTATTGCATTAATTTGGTAAATTCAAAAAAGTTATTTTTTTCACATTAGTGTACACTTTGCACCCCATCTTGACTGAAAAAAATAGAAATGTAGAAATGTTTGCATATTTATTAGAAAAGAAAAACTGAAATATTACAAGGCCATAAGTATTCAGACCCTTTGCTCAGACACTCATATTTAAGTCACATGTTGTCCATTTCCTTGAGATGGTTCTACTCGTTCATTGGAGTCAAGCTGTGTTTAATTAAAGTGATAGGACTTGATTTGGAAAGGCACACACCTGTCTATATTAGACCTCACAGCTTGCAGTGCATGTCAGACCAAATGAGAATCATGAGGTCAAAGGAACTGGCCAAGGAGCTCTGAGACAGAATTGTGGCAAGACACAGATCTGGCCAAGGTTACAGCACAATTTCTGCAGTACTCAAGGTTCCTAAGAGCACAGCGGCCTCCATAATCCTTAAATGGAAAAGGTTTGGAGCCACCAGAAGTCTTCCTAGACCTGGCTGTCCAGCCAAATTGAGCAATCATGGGAGAAGAGCATTGGTGAGAGAAGTAAAGAAGAACCCCAAGATCTCTGTGGCTGAGCTCCAGAGATGCAGTAGGGTGATGGGAGTATGTTCCACAAAAGCAACTATCACTGCAGCCCTCTAACAGTCGGGCCTTTATGGCAGAGTGGCCCAACAGAAGCCTCTCCTCAGTGCAAGAGATATGAATGTTCACATAGAGTTTGCTTAAAAAACACATGGAGGACTCCCAGACTATGAAAAATAATATTCTCTGGTCTGATGAGACAAAGATAGACTTTTTTGGTGATAATTCTAAGTGGTATATGTGGACAAAACCAGGCACTACTTATCACCTGCCCAATACAATCCCAAAATTAAAACATGGTGGTAGCAGCATCATGCTATGGGAGTGTTTTTCAGCTGCAGGGACAGGATGACTGGTTGCCATTGAAAGAAACATGAATACGGCAAGTAGAGAGATATCCTGGATGAAAACCTCTTCCAGAGTGCTCTGGACCTCAGACTTGGCTGAAGGTTCACCTTCCAACAAGACAATGACCCCAAGCACACAGCTAAAATAACAAAGGCGTGGTTTCAGAACAACTGTGTGACCAATCTTGACTGGCCCAGCCAGAACCCTGACCTAAACCCAATTGAGCATCTCTGGAGAGACCTAAAAATGGCTGTCCACCAACGTTCACCATCCAACCTAACAGAACTGGAGAGGATCTGTAGGGAAGAATGGCAGAGGATCCCCAAGTCCAGGTGTCAAAAACTTGTTGCATCATTCCCAAGAAGACTCATGGCTGTACTAGCTCAAAAGGGTGCTTCTACTCAAGCAAAGGGTCTGAATACTTATGACCATGGTATTTCAGTCTTTATTTTTAATAAATTTGCAAAAATGTCTACATTTCTGTTTTTTTTTTAGTTAAGATGGGGTGCAGAGTGTACATTAATGAGAAAAAAGTGAAGTTTTTTTTAATTTACCAAATGGCTGCAATGAAACAAAGAGTGAAAAATTTAAAGGGGTCTGAATACTTTCCGTACCCACTGTATATAATGTAATACTGTGAAGACAGTGGTCAAGAAGTGGCTTAAATTTGGCACAACAATGACATTACCGAGAATTGGAAATCCCTCAACTTTATGAAAAGACAAGAAGAAAATTGATCCAGGAGACTGCTAAGAGGCCTAAAGAAATAGTATAGAAGCTGCACAAATTTCTGGCAGTACTGGTTGCGTACTGCATGTGACAACAATCTGGTCTGCAAAGAAAAACATCCAAATCCTGCTATGCTTTGCCAAAGCCGACATAAAATCTGCTAAAAGCACATGTGAAAACATCTTATGGTCAGATGTGACAAAGGTTGAAATTTTTGGCCAGAGTTTTAAAAGGTGTCTTTGGTGAAAAGCCAACCATGAGCATACCCAAAATAACAGAATATCCACTGTGAAGCATGGTGGAGGCAGCATTATTATTATTAGAGCTCTTTTTCAGCAACTGGAACTAGGGCTTTAGTAAAGGTGGAGGGAATTATGAACAATTCTAAATATCACTTAATTTTGCAACAAAATCTTCAGGCTTGTTCTAAACAACAGAAGGTAAAGAGGAATTTCAACTTTCAGCACAATAGTGCCTCTAAGCATACCTCCAAATTAACAAAATAATGGTTTAACCAGTAGATCAAAGTTTTTGAACAGCTGAAATAAAACTCAGTCCTTAATCCAAATTAAAATATTTGGGTTAACCTGAAGAGGGGGTCTACAGATGAGATGCAATATGACAGTTTTTGAGGGCTATGGCAAACAATAGTAAACACAGATTTCCAATTCTAGATGTGCCATGCTGAAACACTCCTACCTCAAAATACTGAATGCTATGTTCTCAAAGGGTATATGTACAGTACCTTGAAAAGCTTTTCACTTAATGATGCTGCCTCAGTGTAATCAGCACAGTATGATGTCCCAATAGTGATACACAAAACAGTATAACAGTTCCTACAGCCCCAAAACCACAGTACGATAACCCTACAGCATGATGCCTTTAAAGTGCCCTCAAGACAATATAATGTCCCTACATTCTTATACACACAGTATAATGACCCCTACATTCTCTCCCAAGCACAATATGGTCTTCACAGTCCCCCAGATATAGTTTGATGGTATTCAAACACCCTCACCACACACGGTATGATGTCCCATACATACCCACAAACAGTATGATGTCCCCTATTCAGTATAATTCCCACACACAGTATGATGGCCTCTACAGCCCCCACACATAGTATGATAATCCAGTATCATGCATAGTATCATTGTACTCAGTATGATTTCACCCACAACATCCCACTCAGTATGATGGCTCCCACACAATATGGTGCATCCACATAATATAATGGCCCCCAAAGCCTCCCATTTAGTATTATGCCTCTATAGCACACCGAACAATATGAAGGCCCCTGCAGTCTACACACACTGTGTGAAGAAACAGGATTGTATATTAATTAACCAGATGACTATTTTTAGCAAGCGAAGAAGAATATGCTGATATCTTGGGTAAGACTGTAATATTGACTTGTAAGTATTGTCACACCGCTTACCTGAACCCTGTATTGTCTGAGTAGTGTTATGTCCACTTTAAAGGGAAAGTGGGCATTCAGTGGAACAATCCTTGGTCCATGCGGTTTCAGCTAGCTGACTGGGTTGCCTGCCAATCCCCCATGTCTCCACAATATGGTGGCAGCAGTGGGATACTACTCAGCCTGGTGGAACCAGGAAACTGCAGGGGACTGGTGTTCTCAGGCATACAGACAGACCCAGCACACCATTGATGAGGCATTCTCAGCAGGTTTCCGAAGCTACTATGTCCAACCCCACCAATTCGGCCTTGCCAAGAAGACCAGATATATGACCTCAAAAAGAAATGGAAACTAGAGGAGATGTGCCAGCTTCAATGGATTGAATGGAATTTAATCCGGGAACTACAGAATGCGAATGAAGCCATGTGTGGACCCAACGGATACCAGTTGTTACTCTTCAATTATGTGTTTATTTTCTCAAGGAGGGCATGGAATATGCTCTGAGGAAACTGGATGATAGAAAGTTTTGTGTCGTAAAGGTTACATTTGTGACTGTGCTTAAAGACATGTTGTGGACTGTTCCCCATAAGTGGAGAAGGATGATCAGAATCCTATCACATCTGGCTAATTAAGATGGGGAAGCAATTTGAAGAAACAGGATTGTATCTTAATAAACCAGATGATTACGTTTAGCAAATCAAGAAGAATAGGCTGTTATCTATACTTTTGCTTGTGTAAGCATGTACACATATTTCAAATAACATAGTGTTCTCTTATCTTGGATGGCTAGTAATGTTTGCTGATATGCTAATTATGCATTGTGTTATGGAGCTAGTTTGTTGACTTTGAAAGCAGAGAAGGAAAAGCTATGCAAATAGATTAAATAATCATGTAATGCTACTTGATCTCATCACCATTCTTCCCCCATCTGTGATGCTGGACTGTAAGACACTTAATAAATCTAAAAATAGGTTACATGCCTCTGTGTAAAGAGATTCAGAGACTGAGAGAGAGAGACAGCCAGAGATTCTGCCCACACATCCATGCATCTAAAGGACCAGAGACAGGACAGCAGCCATTTTACATCATTGCTCCATCACGAGGGACACAGATCTATCATTCTAGAGGAAGCAACCTAGGGATTTTTGGCCCCGGTTGGGAGATTACAGATCTGCTCCATTGACCATTGCTGAACCATGGATATGTTTGGAGAAGCTAGGTTGTGATCCTTGGATCAACTGGCTTTGTACCTCAATGGACTGTCATCTTCCTATGCTTGTCGTTACCTCCTCTCTGTGCACGTGAAACAGGTGGCGTAAGTGACCCTGGAAGGTGAAGCCAGGTTGTGATACTCGGATCAACTGGCCTTGCACCTCAGTGGACTGTTATCTTCCTACGCATGTTGTTACCTCCTCTCTGTGTGACCTCCTCTCTGTGTGCGTGCCACAGGTGGAGTAACCGACCCTGGAAGATGTAGCCAGGTTGTGCTCCTCAGATCAACTGGCCTTGTATGGACTGAATGGACTGTCATCTTCCTATGCTTGCCATTACCTCTTCTCTGTGTGCGTGCCACACGTGGGGTAGTGACCCTGGAAGCTCTGAAGCAACATCTGCCATTATCCCAATGAGTCAGCTGAAGGGTGTGACTCTGCAATACGCACCATCTTGGGGAATTTTGATGGGACTGGTCTATGTGTTATATGCCTGTTTTGTGGTTCAATAAAGCATTGCCACATTGTTTTACCTTCACCCTGTGTTGTCTGATTAGCGTTATGCCCATGTTAAAGGGAGAGCGGGCATTCGGTGAGACGATCCCTGGTCCATGTGGTTTCGGCTAGGGGAACAGGGCACCCATCGACCCCCCATGTCTCCACACACTGTATTATTGCTACACAGCCCCACAAATAGTATTTTGACTCCCAGTCAGTCTGATGACTCCATATAATATGATGGTCCCCACAGTCCATCACACTCAGAATAATGGCACCCACAGCCTCACATACAATTTGGTGGTCCATACAAAATATGATGGCTCCATAAAATATGATGGCCCCCACAAAATATGATCCATCTGGAGCCCAACACACAGCATTATGAACACCACACACAGAATCAGGGTATCCCCAGACTCCCATAAGTACTGACATTAACCAAATAAAACAATTCATCTCACATAATTCCCAATATGCACAACTCCACTGTAGTACATGTACTGAAGCTCTGCACAGCAGGCATGATCTTGTAATGTTATCGTGACTGCTGTGCTGAGACTCAAATGACCAAGCTGAATGGAGTAGCATGGATCAGCTGGCTACATATTACACTATTCTGTACAATTATATTTTCTTCCTGAGGAGACAGATACCATTAAAATTGTGACAAGTCTCACTGTTCTAGTTGACACAGCTATGCCTTTCGTTCTCTGGACATTGTGTACATCTCGACGTCTTGGCAGCAAGAAACAGCTGATGTTGGTGCTGGCAGACTAAGTGCACCAATTTTATATTGGCAACCTATCCTGGGGGTAAGTTATCAAAATCAAAATCCTAAAAACCCCTTTAAGCTGAAAACATAAAAAAGTTAATTTAATTAAAATAATTTGATCTCAAGCCAACGTTGATACCCAGAATGAAAGTCTTCTATAGTCATATTAAAACTCTTAGGTACTGAAGAGATTTCTGCTACTGGAAAGCTGACACAACATTCATAAAAAAGTACCTTAAGTTTGTTTGTTATAAAAAAAAATAATGATCAAGTGCCATTCGTGTTGTTAAAATGTGACTAACATTTTCCCAGTATCCTGTACCTTATATCTTGCACTTGCAATAAGATTCTCAGCTGCTTTGCAAAAGGAAAATGGAAAATAAATTAAATGTCCTAACTGTGAAGGGTTAATGCCCCCATTTTTATTGCAGAGGCTTTCAAGTATATTGTAGCATGTGACTATTCTACTTAGGGTTAATAATCTACAAACAATCAGCCATAACAGTATGACTGGTTATTTCACACTGATGCATTTGTACAAAAGACAAGTATAATGAAAAACCTCAAGGCTGCAATCATCAGTGTCAAAATAGCAAGTGAATTGAAGCCGGCAGGGAACAAAAAAATTAGACATTTTGGTGAGAAAATATGGCTTTAAAGCATTAGAATAATTGTTGCCATGAATAGATCTGTTGTTAATTTTGAGGGCATGCAACCTGTCAATTATTACTCCCTATTTGGCAATTTATTTTTACATTTCCTTTATCATCCCGGTCACAAAAATAATTAGAAAAAAATGTACCATATTTGTCTGTCTCTGTCTGAGTGCAAAGTCACTCTTTTTTTTCCTTAGGCAATGTTAAAATATGTTAAAATTATAATAAGAAAGTTGAATTTTTAATGAGGCTTAATATTGTTCTGCTCTAAGACATGTGATGGTTTTCTCCATAAGCTGCCACTTATAATGAATCATTTTAGTAGGTAACTTAGAAAGGAAAAGATGGTAAGAGTGAATTTATTTAAATTTACATCTGGCCCCGAAAAAGTCTTTTCAGAAGATGCTCTATAACTTTTTCAGCATGTTTATATCATACAACATATTCATACAAATAAAAAATAACTGAATGCTATTGTGGCTAGAGAAAAATAAAGTAAATAAATTAGAAATATATTTATTTGGGAAGAAGTTATATTTAGAGAACAGAATGTTTTAGTTATGAAAAGTCATGAACATATCTTTTGAGATTCGATTTTCCCCAAGAATTAGATTTGAGGCAAATAAATTCACCGGAAAACACATAATTAAAAAGCCTCTAATTGCCTAGTAAATATGTAGATAATACCTTGAATTTCCATTACAGTTAATTTAACCTATTTTGAGCTCTGCAGTGGAAACACAACCTATATGGTTGTGAATCAAGTGATATCAATCTATACGGCTAGGGAAAAATGGATGGTAAGCATTTTTAACCAGTTGACCTGTTTAACCACACACAGCAGTGTCAAACTTTGTAGGCTACCTTATATTGTATAATCAAAAATTATCCCTTTTTGGGAAGTGGCAGATGCATGCTTGACTGCTGTTTATAGACAGGCGGTGCAAGCGGATGAAGCCGTGACAATTTTACATTAGGAGGTGCAAAAAGAACTTAGCAGAGCTTAGCAATTTGATAAAGGAAGAGATAATAGCTTTCACACACCATACAAAAATTATCTGTGTAATTAGGGAGACAAAGGCTGTGTGCCCACGTTGCGTTTTTTATGTGTTTCCGCATTTTTTTTGCCGTAGCGGAAACGCTTAGAAAACACTTAAAAACGCATTCCCATGCAATCCTATGGGATTCCACAGTTGCTGTGCCCATGCTGCGGATTTTCCCGCTACGGAATCGCATAGTGGTAAAATCCGCAGAATGTTCATTATTTCTGGGGAATCATGGCGATTCCACCGCCATAGGATGGCATTGAAACGCTCACTTTATGCATGTGGCTATGCCCTCCATGCATAAAGTGAGCGCTTCATGTGCGGATGGTACCCAGGTCTGGAGGAGAGGAGTGTTGTCACGGGGAGACTAGGTAGGCTAAGGCTGGATACCCGGGCCCCTGCGATATCCCTCAGACTTGGGAAAACCTTGTCTGTCCATCTCTCAGAATTTACACTAATGGTGTGCTTGTCTGGGCCACCAGGCCTGGCCCTGACTCCTGTTTCAGCCCTATGCTGAAACCACCACCCACCACTGTTATGATCCTTAGTGGCTGAGGATCACGAATAGACCAGCAAGTGAATAAACTAAGAACAATCTCTAGGGAGATGGTAACTGGACTGATCGCAAATCTGAACCTATCCAACACAAACAGAGGTAGCCGGTGAATGTGCCTAAAAAATTCCTAGACGTCTCGAGCCAGCCTGAGGAACTAGCTACCCCTAAAGAGAAAGAAATACATAGTTACATAGTTATTGAGGTTGAAGGAAGACTTTAAGTCCATCTAGTTCAACCCATAGCCTAACCTAACATGCCCTAACATGTTGATCCAGAGGAAGGCAAAAAAAACCCATGTGGCAAGGAGTAACTCCACCATGGGGAAAAAAATTCCTTCCCGACTCCACATACGGCAATCAGACTAGTTCCCTGGATCAACGCCTTATCAAGGAATCTAGTGTATATACCCTGTAATATTATACTTTTCCAGAAAGGTATCCAGTCCCCTCTTAAATTTAATTAATGAATCACTCATTACAACATCATACGGCAGAGAGTTCCATAGTCTCACTGCTCTTACAGTAAAGAATCTGCGTCTGTTATTATGCTTAAACCTTCTTTCCTCCAGACGTAGAGGATGCCCCCTTGTCCCTGTCTCAGGTCTATGATTAAAAAGATCATCAGAAAGGTCTTTGTACTGTCCCCTCATATATTTATACATTAAAATAAGATCACCCCTTAGTCTTCGTTTTTCCAAACTAAATAGCCCCAAGTGTAATAACCTATCTTGGTATTGCAGACCCCCCAGTCCTCTAATAACCTTGGTCGCTCTTCTCTGCACCCGCTCTAGTTCAGCTATGTCTTTCTTATACACCGGAGACCAGAACTGTGCACAGTATTCTAAGTGTGGTCGAACTAGTGACTTGTATAGAGGTAAAATTATGTTCTCCTCATGAGCATCTATGCCTCTTTTAATACATCCCATTATTTTATTTGCCTTTGTAGCAGCTGCCTGACACTGGCCACTGAATATGAGTCTGTCATCCACCCATACACCCAGGTCTTTTTCATTGATGGTTTTGCCCAGAGTTTTAGAATTAAGCACATAGTTATACATCTTATTACTTCTACCCAAGTGCATGACCTTACATTTATCCCCATTAAAACTCATTTGCCATTTATCAGCCCAAGCTTCTAGTTTACATAAATCATCCTGTAATATAAAATTGTCCTCCCCTGTATTGATTACCCTACAGAGTTTAGTGTCATCTGCAAATATTGAAATTCTACTCTGAATGCCCCCTACAAGGTCATTAATAAATATGTTAAAAAGAAGAGGGCCCAATACTGACCCCTGTGGTACCCCACTGCTAACCGCGACCCAGTCCGAGTGTGCTCCATTAATAACCACCCTTTGTTTCCTATCCCTGAGCCAGCTCTCAACCCACTTACACATATTTTCCCCTATCCCCATTACTCTCATTTTATGTATCAACCTTTTGTGTGGCACCGTATCAAAAGCTTTGGAAAAGTCCATATACACTACGTCCACTGGGTTCCCTTGGTCCAGTCCGGAACTTACCTCTTCATAGAAGCTGATCAAATTAGTCTGACATGAGCGGTCCCTAGTAAACCCGTGCTGATACTGGGTCATGAGTAGTGTTGAGCATTCCGATGCTGCAAGTATCGGGTATCGGCCGATACTTGCTGTATCGGAATTCCGATACCGGGATTCCGATACTCTTGTGGTATCGGGTATCGGGTATCGCAACAACATTAATGTTAAAATGTGTAAAAGAGAGAATTAAAATAAAAAATATCGCTATACTCACCTCTCCGACGCAGCCGGGACTTCAGCGAGGGAACCGGCAGCGTTGTTTGTTTAAAATTCGCGCTATTACTTGGTTACGTGAATTCCCGGCTTGTGATTGGTCAGGTCGGCCACGTTGCCGGGACGCGGACCAATCACAGCAAGCCGTGACGAAATTACGTCACGGCTTGCTGTGATTGGTCCGCGTCCCGGCAATATGGCCGCCCTGACCAATCACAAGCCGTGACGTCACGGGAGGCTGGACACGCGCCCATTTTAAAATGAGCGCGTCCAGCCTCCCGGCTTGTGATTGGTTGACCGCGGCGCAACCAATCACAAGCCGTGACGTCACGGGAGGCTGGACACGCGCCCATTTTAAAATGAGCGCGTCCAGCCTCCCGGCTTGTGATTGGTTGACCGCGGCGCAACCAATCACAAGCCGTGACGTCACGGGAGGCTGGACACGCGCCCATTTTAAAATGAGCGCGTCCAGCCTCCCGGCTTGTGATTGGTTGACCGCGGCGCAACCAATCACAAGCCGTGACGTCACGGGAGGCTGGACACGCGCCCATTTTAAAATGAGCGCGTCCAGCCTCCCGGCTTGTGATTGGTTGACCGCGGCGCAACCAATCACAAGCCGTGACGTCACGGGAGGCTGGACACGCGCCCATTTTAAAATGAGCGCGTGTCCAGCCTCCCGTGACGTCACGGCTTGTGATTGGTCAGGGCGGCCATATTGCCGGGACGCGGACCAATCACAGCAAGCCGTGACGTAATTTCGTCACGGCTTGCTGTGATTGGTCCGCGTCCCGGCAACATGGCCGACCTGACCAATCACAAGCCGGGAATTCACGTAACCAAGTAATAGCGCGAATTTTAAACAAACAACGCTGCCGGTTCCCTCGCTGAAGTCCCGGCTGCGTCGGAGAGGTGAGTATAGCGATATTTTTTATTTTAATTCTTTCTTTTACACATTTATATGGTTCCCAGGGCCTGAAGGAGAGTTTCCTCTCCTTCAGACCCTGGGAACCATCAGGAATACCGTCCGATACATGAGTCCCATTGACTTGTATTGGTATCGGGTATCGGTATCGGATTGGATCCGATATTTTGCCGGTATCGGCCGATACTTTCCGATACCGATACTTTCAAGTATCGGACGGTATCGCTCAACACTAGTCATGAGGTTATTCCTCTTCAGATACTCCAGTATAGCATCCCTTAGAATGCCCTCCAGGATTTTACCCACAGTAGAGGTTAAACTTACTGGCCTATAATTACCGAGTTCAGTTTTTGCCCCTTTTTTGAATATTGGCACCACATTTGCTATACGCCACTCCTGTGGTACAGACCCTGTTATTATGGACTCTTTAAAGATTAAAAATAATGGTCTATCAATGACTGTACTTAGTTCCTGCAGTACTCGGGGGTGTATCCCATCCGGGCCCGGAGATTTGTCAATTTTAGTGATTTTTAGACGCCGCTGTACTTCCTGCTGGGTTAAGCAGTTGACATTTAATGGGGAATTTTTATCACTAGTCATATTGGCTGCCATGGGATTTTCTTTTGTAAATACTGATGAAAAAAAGTCATTTAGCAGATTGGCTTTTTCCTCATCCTCATCCACCATTTCACCCAGACTATTTTTAAGGGGGCCAACACTGTCATTTTTTAGTTTCTTACTATTTATATAGTTAAAGAATATTTTGGGATTATTTTTACTCTCTCTGGCAATGAGTCTCTCTGTCTCAATCTTTGCTGCCTTGATTTGCTTTTTACAGAATTTATTTAATTTTCTGTATTTATTTAATGCCTCATCACTACCTACTTCCTTTAATTCTCTAAATGCTTTCTTTTTGTTCCTTATTGCGCCCCTAACAGCTCTATTTAGCCATATTGGTTTCCTCCTATTTCTAGTATGTTTATTCCCATACGGTATATACTGTGCACAGGTCCTATCCAGGATGCTAATAAACGTCTCCCATTTTCTTTGTGTATTTTTGTGTCTCAGGATATCGTCCCAGTTAATTGCACCAATACCTCGCTTGCCTCTAGAGAAATAATCCCCAAAAATATAGAAGCCCCCAACAAATATTAACGGTGAAGTAAGAAGAAGGCACATACGTAGGGATGAAATCAGATTCAGCAAAAGAGGCCCACTAGTACTAGAAAGCAGAAAATAGAGCAGGGGTCTATGCGATCAATAAAAAACCCCTTACAAAATATCCATCCTGAGATTTCAAGAACCCACGCACCAACTAATGGTGTGTGGGGAGAAACTCAGTCCACTAGAGCATCCAGCAAGCGAGGGAATCACATTTTAGCAAGCTGGACAAAAAAACATGATAAACACTGCTGATCAAAAAATGAGCAAAACAAAACTTAGCTTGTCCTGGATGGACTGGGAGAAAGGTAGTCAGAAGGAATCTGAGTAGCACTGATTACATCGACAGCCGGCAACAAGTGGAAGTAAAACAGAGCTATATAGGAACCTCCCAGAGGATAACGAACCAGCTGATAGCCAGAGACCAGCAGGATAACAAACAAAGCCACCAGGGGGAGCCCAACGCAAAAGTCACACCATACCACCAGTGACCACAAGAGGGAGCCTGAAAACAGAGTTCACAACAGTACCCCCCCTTAAGGAGGGGTCACCGAACCCTCATGAAAACCGCCAGGGCGATCAGGATGAGCCACATGGAAGGCACGAACCAAATCGGCCGCATGAACATCAGAAGCGACAACCCAAGAATTATCCTCCTGACCATAGTCCTTCCACTTGACCAAATACTGGAGCCTCCGTCTAGAAACACGAGAATCCAAGATCTTCTCCACCACGTATTCCAATTCTCCCTCAACCAGCACCGGGGCAGGAGGCTCAACCGGAGGAACCACAGGTACCACATACCTCCGCAACAACGAGCGATGGAACACATTATGAATAGCAAATGATGCCGGGAGGTCCAGACGGAATGACACAGGGCCAAGGACTTCCAGAATCTTATAAGGACCGATAAACCGAGGCTTGAACTTAGGAGAGGAGACCTTCATAGGAACGAAGCGAGAAGACAACCACACCAAGTCCCCAACGCGAAGTCGGGGACCCACACAGCGACGGCGGTTGGCAAAGAGCTGAGCCTTCTCTTGTGACAACTTCAAATTGTCCACCACATGATTCCAAATCTGATGCAACCTATCCACCAGAACATCGACTCCAGGACAATCAGAAGGCTCCACCTGACCCGAGGAAAAACGAGGATGAAACCCCGAATTACAAAAAAAAGGAGAAACCAAAGTAGCAGAACTAGCCCGATTATTAAGGGCAAACTCGGCCAACGGCAAAAAAGTAACCCAGTCGTCCTGGTCAGCAGAAACAAAACATCTTAAATAAGTCTCCAAGGTCTGATTAGTTCGCTCGGTTTGGCCATTCGTCTGAGGATGGAAGGCCGACGAAAAAGACAATTCAATGCCCAACTTAGCGAAAAAGGTCCGCCAAAATCTAGACACAAACTGGGATCCTCTGTCAGAAACAATGTTCTCAGGAATCCCGTGCAAACGAACCACATTTTGAAAAAACAGTGGAACCAACTCGGAGGAGGAAGGCAACTTAGGCAAGGGCACCAAATGGACCATCTTAGAAAAACGATCACACACCACCCAGATGACAGACATTCTCTGAGAGACAGGGAGATCTGAAATAAAATCCATGGAAATGTGCGTCCAAGGCCTCTTCGGGACAGGCAAAGGTAATAGCAAACCACTGGCACGAGAACAGCAAGGCTTCGCCCGAGCACAAATTCCACAAGACTGCACAAAGGAACGCACATCCCACGACAAGGAAGGCCACCAAAAAGACCTGGCCACCAAGTCTCTGGTACCAAATATTCCAGGATGGCCCGCCAACACCGAAGAATGAACCTCGGAGATGACTCTGTTGGTCCATCTATCCGGGACAAACAGTCTCTCCGGTGGACAGCGGTCAGGTCTATCCGCCTGAAACTCTTGCAGCACACGTCGCAAATCTGGGGAGATGGCAGACAAAATCACCCCTTCTCTAAGGATACCAGCCGGCTCTGAATATCCAGGAGAGTCAGGCACAAAACTCCTAGAAAGAGCATCAGCCTTCACATTCTTTGAACCCGGCAGGTACGAGACCATGAAATCAAAACGAGAGAAAAACAACGACCAACGAGCCTGTCTGGGATTCAGCCGCTTGGCCGACTCGAGATAAATTAAATTCTTGTGATCAGTCAAGACCACCACACCATGTTTAGCTCCCTCGAGCCAATGTCGCCACTCCTCAAATGCCCACTTCATAGCCAACAGCTCCCGATTACCGACATCATAATTCCGCTCGGCAGGCGAAAACTTTCTTGAAAAGAAAGCACATGGCTTCATCACAGAGCCATCGGGGCTTCTCTGCGACAAAACAGCCCCCGCTCCAATCTCGGAAGCATCAACCTCCACCTGGAAGGGAAGTGAGACATCTGGCTGACATAAGACCGGAGCTGAAGAAAACCGACGCTTCAGCTCCCGAAAGGCCTCCACAGCCGCAGAAGACCAATTAGTCACATCAGAATCCTTCTTGGTCAAATCCGTCAAAGGCTTAACAACGCCAGAAAAATTAGCTATGAAGCGACGGTAAAAATTAGCAAAACCCAAGAACTTCTGAAGACTCTTAACAGATGTAGGCTGCGTCCAGTCATGAATAGCCTGAACCTTGACTGGGTCCATCTCAATAGTAGAAGGAGAAAAAATGAAACCCAAAAAATAAATCTTCTGGACTCCAAAAAGACATTTTGAGCCCTTCACAAATAAAGCATTGTCACGCAGGACCTGAAAGACCATCCTAACCTGCTTAACATGAGACTCCCAATCATCCGAAAAAAACAGAATATCATCCAGATACACAATCATAAACTTATCCAGATATTCACGGAAGATGTCATGCATAAAGGACTGAAAGACTGAAGGAGCATTAGAAAGTCCAAAAGGCATCACCAAGTACTCAAAATGGCCTTCAGGCGTATTAAATGCAGTTTTCCATTCATCACCCTGTTTTATACGCACAAGGTTATACGCACCACGAAGATCTATCTTGGTGAAGCAACTAGACCCCCTAATGCGAGCAAACAAATCAGTTAACAATGGCAAAGGATACTGAAATTTGACCGTGATTTTATTCAAAAGGCGATAATCAATACAGGGTCTCAGGGAACCATCCTTTTTAGCCACAAAAAAGAATCCTGCACCAAGAGGGGATGAGGACGGGCGAATATGTCCCTTCTCTAAAGACTCCTTTATATAACTCCGCATGGCAGCATGCTCCGGCACAGATAAATTGAAAAGTCGTCCCTTAGGAAACTTACTACCAGGAATCAAATAAATAGCACAATCACAGTCCCTATGAGGAGGTAGAGAATTGAGTTTGGGCTCCTCAAATACATCCTGGTAGTCTGACAAAAACGTAGGGACTTCCGAAGGAGTGGACGAAGCAATTGACACCACAGGAGCGTCACCATGAATTCCCTGACAACCCCAACTTGACACCGACATAGCTTTCCAATCCAGGACTGGATTATGAGTCTGCAACCATGGCAGACCCAACACGACGACATCATGCAAATTATGCAGTAAAGAAAGCGAATCACCACCTGATGAACAGGAGTCATGCACATGGTCACTTGTGTCCAGTACTGAGGTCTATTCGTAGCCAATGGTGTAGAATCAATTCCCCTTAGTGGAATAGGGAATTTTAAAGGCTCCAAATCAAAACCACAGCGCCTGGCAAATGACCAATCCATCAGACTCAGCAGGGCGGCACCTGAATCTACAAAAGCATTAACCGGGTAAGATGACAGGGAACAAATCAGGGTAACAGACAAAATGAACTTAGGCTGTAAAGTACCAATGGTGACAGATTTATCAACCTTTTTTTTGTGCTTAGAGCATGCTGAGATAACATGAGCTGAGTCACCACAGTAAAAGCACAACCCATTTTGCCGTCTATAATTTTGCCGTTCACTTCTGGTCAGAATTCTGTCACATTGCATAGATTCAGGTGTCTGTTCAGAAGACACCGCCAAATGGTGCACAGGTTTGCGCTCCCGCAAACGCCGATCAATCTGAATGGCCAGAGTCATTGACTCATTCAGACCTGCAGGCATAGGGAACCCCACCATGACATTCTTAATGGCTTCAGAAAGACCTTCTCTGAAATTTGCAGCCAGGGCACACTCATTCCACTGAGTAAGCACCGACCATTTCCGAAATTTCTGGCAGTACACCTCTGCTTCATCTTGCCCCTGCGAGAGGGCCAATAACGTTTTTTCAGCCTGGTTCTCAAGATTAGGTTCCTCATAGAGCAATCCAAGGGCTAGAAAAAACGCATCTACACTAAGCAATGCAGGATCCCCTGGCGCCAATGCGAAGGCCCAATCTTGGGGGTCACCACGCAAAAAGGAAATGATAATCTTAACTTGCTGAATGGCATCACCAGAGGAACGAGGTTTCAAAGAAAGAAACAACTTACAATTGTTCCTAAAATTCAGGAACCTAGATCTATCTCCAGAAAACAACTCCGGAATAGGTATCCTAGGCTCTGACATAGGACGGTGAACAACAAAATCCTGAATACTTTGAACCCTAGCAGCAAGATCATCCAGACTGGAAGCCAAGCTCTGGACATCCATGTCAGCAGCTGAACTCAGAGCCACACCAAGATTAAGAGGAGGGGAGAAGCCAGCCACAGCAGCTAGACACACGGCAAAAACAAACAAACAAAAAAAAAATTCTCAAGGCTTCTTTTCTCCTGCTTCTGCCATGCAATTAACACTTTAGGGCCGGCTGTACTGTTATGATCCTTAGTGGCTGAGGATCACGAATAGACCAGCAAGTGAATAAACTAAGAACAAGCTCTAGGGAGATGGTAACTGGACTGATCGCAAATCTGAACCTATCCAACACAAATAGAGGTAGCCGGTGAACGTGCCTAAAAAATTCCTAGACGTCTCGAGCCAGCCTGAGGAACTAGCTACCCCTAAAGAGAAAGAAAGACCTCGCTTGCCTCCAGAGAAATAATCCCCAAAGATATAGAAGCCCCCAACAAATATTAACGGTGAAGTAAGAAGAAGGCACATACGTAGGGATGAAATCAGATTCAGCAAAAGAGGCCCACTAGTACTAGAAAGCAGAAAATAGAGCAGGGGTCTATGCGATCAATAAAAAACCCCTTACAAAATATCCATCCTGAGATTTCAAGAACCCATGCACCAACTAATGGTGTGTGGGGAGAAACTCAGTCCACTAGAGCATCCAGCAAGCGAGGGAATCACATTTTAGCAAGCTGGACAAGAAAACATGATAAACACTGCTGATCAAAAAATGAGCAAAACAAAACTTAGCTTGTCCTGGATGGACTGGGAGAAAGGTAGTCAGAAGGAATCTGAGTAGCACTGATTACATCGACAGCCGGCAACAAGTGGAAGTAAAACAGAGCTATATAGGAACCTCCCAGAGGATAACGAACCAGCTGATAGCCAGAGACCAGCAGGATAACAAACAAAGCCACCAGGGGGAGCCCAAAGCAAAAGTCACACCATACCACCAGTGACCACAAGAGGGAGCCTGAAAACAGAGTTCACAACACACCACCCAGTGAATAGACCACACACCAACCCCCAAAGAAAGCATAGACAGGGAAAACTAAAAAATGCACCACGCCGCAGACACACAGGAAAACACAATAATGTGCCCAGGGCAAAACAAATATAAATATAGGAAGGAGAAATATAACAAAGGATAATACACCACCATATACGATATTTCTTCTCCAAGACCACCACTCCAGACCGGAATCACTAGGCACGAGGCACAAGCTATAATCGGTGATGCCCAAAGTCCAGCAAAACTATTTAAAGGCCGTGGGCGTGACCCAGCCTCCAACCCGAGTACCAGCTAGATTAGCCCTGGGCAACCTGGATAAAAATCTAGCCGGCGCCACTGAGCGTATAGTGGACGAATGTGGAATTACCGCTGTCTGTCGAATGCCCTAGTGTGAATAGCGTCCAACATGACAGTACCCCGCCTTCTACGATGGACCCCAGGGCCCTCACGACTTATAGGACCCGGCATGTCCGGATGGCAGCGGTGAAACATACTGACCAGCCCATCTGCATGTATGTCCGAGGCTGGTACCCAAGACCTCTCCTCCGGCCCATAACCACGCCAGTGTACCAGGTACTGTAAAGTGCGGCGCACTACTCGAGAGTCAACCACCTTGGAGACTTCAAATTCCAAATTGCCATCCACCAAGACTGGAGGTGCCATCGGCGCCGCGTCCACGGAACCCACCACTTTTTTAAATAAGGATCTGTGGAACACGTTGTGTATCTTATATACCGTAGGGAGCTCCAATTGGTAGGCTACCGGGTTAATGATGGCGGCGACCCTAAATGGACCAATAAACCTTGGACCTAATTTCAGGGATGGTATTTTGAGTCTTATGTTTTTTGTGGACAACCACACCCAGTCACCCACACTCAGGTCCGGACCTGGCACATGTCTACTGTCAGCCACACGTTTGTACCTAGCACCCACACTCAGCAAGCACTGTTTCACTCTCCTCCAGACAGATGACAGTTGTGCTCCTAGCTGGTCCTCCTCCGGGACGCCAGCAGAGCACCCCTGACGCAGAGTACAAAATTGAGGATGGTGCCCGTAAACACAAAAGAACGGGGACTACCCAGACGATTCCTGGCGGTGATTATTTATGGCAAACTCCGCCAAAGGAAGGAACGTCGACCACTCCTCCTGATTGTCAGAAACAAAGCAGCGTAAGTACTGCTCCAAATTCTGGTTCATACGCTCGGTCTGACCATTTGACTGAGGATGAAACGCTGAAGAATGCGACAACTTGATCCCCAGCCATGAGCAAAATCTTTCCAAAATTTTTCCACAAACTGAGTACCCCTATCAGACACAATGTCAGACGGGACCCTGTGAAGTCTGACCACCTCCTGAACAAATACCTGAGCCAGAGTCTTCGCGTTAGGCAACGAAGGCAAGGACACAAAGTGCGACATCTTTGAGAACCGATCAACAACCAAAAGGATGACCGTGTTCCCAGCTGAGGAGGGCAAGTCTGTAATAAAATTCATGGAGATCTCCGTCCATGGCCTGCTGGGTACCCCGAGAGGATGTAGTGTGCCAGCAGGACGGGAGCGGGGCGTCTTAGCCCTAGCGCACGTGGTGCATGCTGACACGTACGAGACCACGTCCTGTCAGATTTTGGGCCACCAAAACCGACGTGACACCAACTCTAAGGTACCCCTAACCCCTGGGTGGCCAGCCAGGACATCATCATGATGCTCACTCAACACCTTTAGGAGAAGATGGAGCGGTACAAACAATTTGTTAGTGGAAAGCTCTGGTGGTACCTACTCCTGAGCCTCGGCAATCTCAGCCTCAACCTTGGTCGTGAGAGCCGAGACCACTACACCCTTTTGGAGGATGGGTACCGGATCTTCTCGAGGTTCTCCCCCCGGAAAACACCTGGACAGAGCATCCGCCTTAGTGTTCTTGGACCCCGGTCGGTAAGTAACAAAAAAGTTGAATCGCGTGAAATACAATGCCCAGCGAGCCCGACTGGGGGACAGACGCTTGGCTGACTCTAAATAATGCAGATTTTTATGATCAGTGATAACTGTAACCTGGTGGACCGACCCCTCCAAGAAGTGTCGCCATTCCTCAAAAGCCAACTTGATAGCCAACAACTCCCTGTTGCCGATATCGTAGTTATGTTCGGCCGGTCACAGCTTCTTGGAAAATTGGCGCATGGACGCAACTCACCCAAGGATGAGCCTTGTGACAGCACCGCCCCCACTCCAACCACAGACGCATCGACTTCCATGGTAAATGGTTTCGATACGTCCGGTTGCACCAGAATGGGGGCCGAAGCAAAACTGTCCTTCAGGAATTCGAATGCGCGCACAGCAGCCTCAGACCAGGCGGAGAAATTGGTACCATTTTTCGTCATGTCAGTGAGCGGTTTAGCAATGATAGAAATATTTTTGATAAACTTTCTATAATAGTTAGAAAACCCAAGGAACTGCTGGAGCGCTTTTAGGTTATCAGGCCATTCCCAATGCAGCACCGCTTGCACCTTAGCGGTGTCCATTTTAAACCCTGAAGCAGACACAATATAACCCAAGAAAGGCAACTCCTGAACAGAAAATACACATTTCTCAAGTTTTGCATAGAGATTATTCTCTCTGAGTAGCTGTAACACCTGCCTAACATGCTCTAAATGAGTATCACGGTCGCATGAATAAATGAGAATGTCATCTAGGTACACAATAACGAATTTCCCCAGGACATGCGAGAACACATCATTTATGAAATGTTGAAATACAGCAGGTGCGTTTGTCAACCCAAATGGCATTACCAAATTTTCAAAATGACCCTCAGGAGTATTAACCCCTTCACCCCCAAGGGTGGTTTGCACGTTAATGACCAGGCCAATTTTTACAATTCTGACCACTGTCCCTTTATGAGGTTATAACTCTGGAACGCTTCAACGGATCTTGGCGATTCTGACACTGTTTTCTTGAGACATATTGTACTTCATGATAGTGGTAAAATTTCTTCGATATAACTTGCATTTATTTGTTAAAAAAACGGATATTTGGCGAAAATTTTGAAAATTTCGCAATTTTCCAACTTTGAATTTTTATGCCCTTAAATCACAGAGATATGTCATGCAAAATACTTAATAAGTAACATTTCCCACATGTCTACTTTACATCAGCACAATTTTGGAACCAAATTTTTTTCTTGTTATTGAGTTATAAGGGTTAAAATTTGACAAGCAATTTCTCATTTTTACAACACCATTTTTTTTCAGGGACCACATCTCATTTGAAGTCATTTTGAGGGGTCTATATGACAGAAAATACCCAAGTGTGACACCATTCTAAAAACTGCACCCCTCAAGGTACTCAAAACCACATTCAAGAAATGTATTAACCCTTCAGGTGTTTCACAGGAATTTTTGGAATGTTTGAAAAAAAGTTAAATGTTCATTTTTATTTACACAAAATTTATTTCAGCTCCAATTTGTTTTATTTTACCAAGGGTAACAGGAGAAAATGGACCCAAAAAGTTGTTGTACAATTTGTCCTGAGTACGCTGATACCCCATATGTGGGGGTAAACCACTGTTTGGGCGCATGGCAGAGCTCGGAAGGAAAGGAGCGCCATTTGACTTTTCAATGCAAAATTGACTGGAATTGACATGGGACGCCATGTTGCGTTTGGAGAGCCCCTGATGTGCCTAAACATTAAAACCCCCCACAACTGACACCATTTTGGAAAGTAGACCCCCTAAGGAACTTATCTAGATGAGTGGTCAGCACTTTGACCCAAGAAGTGCTTCACAGAAGTTTATAATGCAGAGCCGTAAAAATAAAAAGTCATATTTTTTCACAAAAATGAACTTTTCGCCCCCATTTTTTTTCCCAAGGGTAAGAGAAGAAATTAGACCACAAAAGTTGTTGTACAATTTGTCCTGAGTACGACAATACCCCATATGTGGGGGTAAACCACTGCTTGGGCGCATAGCAGAGCTCGGAAGGGAAGGAGCGCTATTTTACTTTTCAATGCAAAATTGACTGGAATTAAGATGGGACGCCATGTTGCGTTTGGAGAGCCCCTGATGTGCCTAAGCATTAAAACCCCCCACAAGTGACACCATTTTGGAAAGTAGACCCCCTAAGGAACTTATCTAGATGTGTTTTGAGAGCTTTGAACCCCCAAGTGTTTCACAACAGTTTATAACGCAGAGCCGTGAAAATAAAAATTCCTCTTTTTTTTCACAGAAATGATTTTTTAGCCCCCAGCTTTGTATTTTTACAAGGGTAACATAATAAATTGGACCCCAAAAGTTGTTGTCCAATTTGTCCTGAGTACGCTGATACCCCATATGTGGGGGGAAGCACTGTTTGGGCGCATGACAGAGCTCGGAAGGGAAGGAGCGCCATTTGGAATGCAGACTTAAATGGATTGGTCTGCAGGCGTCACGTTGCATTTACAGAGTCCCTGATGTACCCAAACAGTAGAAACCCCCCACAAGTGACCCCAAATTGGAAACTAGACCTCCCAAGGAACTTATCTAGATGTGTTGTTAGAACTTTGAACCCCCAAGTGTTTCACTACAGTTTATAACGCAGAGCCGTGAAAATAACAATTATTTTTTTTTCACAAAAATGATTTTTAGCCCTCAGTTTTGTATTTTCACAAGGGTAACAGGATAAATTGGACCCCAAAAGTTGTTGTCCAATTTGTCCTGTGTACGCTGATACCCCATATGTGGGGGTAAACCACTGTTTGGGTGCATGGCAGAGCTCGGAAGGGAAGGAGCGCCGTTTGGAATGCAGACTTAGATGGATTGGTCTGCAGGCGTCACATTGCATTTGCAGAGCCCCTAATGTACCTAAACAGTAGAAACCCACCACAAGTGACCCCATATTGGAAATTAGACCCCCCAAGGAACTTATCTAGATGTGTTGTGAAAACTTTGAACCCCCAAGTGTTTCACTACAGTTTACAACGCAGAGCCATGAAAATAAAAAATCTTTTTTTTCCCACAAAACTTATTTTTTAGCCCCCAGTTTTGTATTTTCCCAAGGGTAACAGGAGAAATTGGACCCCAAAAGATGTTGTACAATTTGTCCTGAGTACGCCGATACCCCATATGTTGGGGTAAACCCCTGTTTGGGTACACGGGAGAGCTCTGAAGTGAAGGAGCACTGTTTTACTTTTTCAACACAGAATTGTCTGGAATTGAGATCGGATGCCATGTCCCGTTTGGAGAGCCCCTGATGTGCCTAAACAGTGGAAACCCCCCAATTATAACTGAAACCCTATTCCAAACACACCCCTTACCCTAATCCCAACGGTAACCCTAACCGCACACCTAACCCTGACACACCCCTAACCCTAATCCCAACCCTATTCCCAACCGTAAATGTAATCCAAACCCTAACCCTAACTTTAGCCCCAACCCTAACTGTAGCCTTAACCCTAGCCCTAACCCTAGCAATAACCCTAACCCTAGCAATAACCCTAGCCCTCACCCTAGCCCTAACCCTAGCAATAACCCTAACCCTAGCAATAACCCTAGCAATAGCCCTAACCCTAACCCTAGCCCTAACCCTAGCAATAAGCCTAGCCCTAACCCTAGCCCTAACCCTAACCCTAACCCTAATGGGAAAATGGAAATAAATACATTTTTTTAATTTTTTTATTTTTCCCTAACTAAGCGGGTGATGAAGGGGGGTTTGATTTACTTTTATAGCGGGTTATTTAGCGGATTTTTATGATTGGCAGCCGTCACACACACTGAAATACACTTTTTATTGCAAAAAATATTTTTTGTGTTACCACATTTTGAAAGCTATAATTTTTCCATATTTGAGTCCACAGAGTCATGTGAGGTCTTGTTTTTTGCGGGACGAGTTGATGTTTTTATTGGTAACATTTTCGGGCACATGACATTTTTTGATCGCTTTTTATTCCGATTTTTGTGAGGCAGAATGATCAAAAACCAGCTATTCATGAATTTCTTTTGGGGGGGGGCCTTTATACCGTTCCGCGTTTGGTAAAATTGATAAAGCAGTTATATTCTTCGGGTCAGTACGATTACAGCGATACCTCATTTATATCATTTTTTTATGTTTTGGCGCTTTTATACTATAAAAGCTATTTTATAGAAAAAATAATTATTTTGGTATCACTTTATTCTCAGGACTATAACTTTTTTATTTTTTTGCTGATGATGCTGTATGGCGGCTCGTTTTTTGCGGGACAAGATGACGTTTTCAACGGTATCATGGTTATTTATATCTGTCTTTTTGATCGCGTGTTATTCCACTTTTTGTTCGGTGGTATGGTAAAAGCGTAGTTTTTTGCCTCGTTTTTTCTTTTTTTTTTCCTCACGGTGTTTACTGAAGGGGTTAACTAGTGGGACAGTTTTATAGGGTGGGTTGTTACGGACGTGGCAATACTAAATATGTGTACTTTTATTGTTTTTTTTTTATTTAGATAAAGAAAAGTATTTATGGGAATAATATATTTTTTTTTTCTTTATTTAGGAATTTATTTTTTATTTATTTTTTTACACATGTAGAAAATTTTTTTTTTTACTTTTTTACTTTGTCCCAGGGGGGACATTACAGATCGGTGATCTGACAGTGTGCACAGCACTCTGTCAGATCGGCGATCTGCTGTGCAGGGCTGCAGGCTTACCAGCGCCTGCTCTGAGCAGGCACTCGGTAAGCCACCTCCCTCCCTGCAGGACCCGGATGCCGCGGCCATCTTGGATCCGGGACCTGCGGCGAGGAGGGAGGTAGGAGACCCTCAGAGCAATGCGATCACATCGCGTTGCTCCGGGTGTCTCAGGGAAGCCCGCAGGGAGCCCCCTCCCTGCGCAATGCTTCCCTATACCGCTGGTACACCGCGATCATGTTTGATCGCGGTGTGCCGGGGGTTAATGTGCCGGGGGTGGTCCGTGACCACTCCTGGCACATAGTGCCGGATGTCAGCTGCGATATGCAGCTGACACCCGGCCGCGATCGGCCGCGCTCCCCCCGTGAGCGCGGCCGATCGCGTATGACGTACTATCCTGTCGGTGGCCATACGGGCCCACCCCACCTCGACGGGATAGTACATCAGATGTCAGAAAGGGGTTAAAAGCCGTCTTCCACTCATCCCCTTGACGGACTCTTATGAGGTTGTACGCCCCCCCTGAGGTCAAGCTTGGAGAACCACTTAGCACCAGTCACCTGGTTGAACAAATCAGGTATCAGCGGCATAGAGTATGGATCACGAACTGTAATCTGGTTTAACTCCCTGAAATCCAGACACGGGCATAATCCGCCATCTTTCTTCTTAATGAAGAAGAACCCCGCTGCCACAGGTGAGGACGAAGGCCTGATGTGCCCTTTGCTCAGACTCTCAGCAATGTAGTCTTTTAAAGCTTGCCTCTCAGGACCAGAAATGTTAAACAGCCTTGCTTTCGGCAATTTGGCCCCTGGTTTTAACCTAATAGTAGTCATAGGGTCAATGTGGTGGCAATTCTGAGCAACCCTTCTCAGAGAACACATCCGCGAAATCCAGCTGTGACTCAGCAATGCTAGGAGTCACAGCGGACACACATGTGGCTAGGCAATTCTCCTGGCAGAATCCGCTCCACTGGATTATGTCCTGGGTTTTCCAGTCAATCACCGGGTTGTGCATAGATAACCATGGAAAAACCAGAACCATTTGTGCAGGAAGATTACTGAGCACCCTACAAGTAACCTGCTCAAAATGTAGGACACCAATGTGGAGTTTCACCTCAGCCACAAACTCAGTAATCTCCCCCTGTGGGAGAGGAGCGGCATTGATGGTGACCACCCGGATAGGATGAGGCAGTTTTTCGATCCTGAACCCGGCTGTGCACGCAAACTCCTCATCAATGAGATTAGTGGCAGAACCACTATCCACAAAAACAGTGATTGGCAGCTCTCTGCCAGCGACCATAACTCTGGCAGGGAGCATACATTGAGAGACCACCATGGAAGATATGCATAAGCTCAGGTTGAACGCACACAAAGAAAACACCGATAAACAGGCCAGAAGTATATTGAAAAAAATATAACAAACTTTATTTTACAAATATAGTTAAACAGGTGAACCAGTGGGTACTCTCACAGGACATGTGAATAAATACAAACAGCAAGAAAGGGACACGGATGAACTGGCAGTAATGAATAATCAAATAATCATATAAAAAGCCTAAATTGTGAACTACTATAATCACAAAGTTTTTATCCCCATAATAATATAGTGGTGGTTTAAGGCAATAATCATTATGGTTGTTAACACATATATCTTAGAGAGGTAATGCCATAGGGTCTGCCATGATGTTAAATGAACAAGGAACAGACTAAGAATAGTCCAATATAGGATAGTAACATATTGGTCTTACCCAGTGTATAACCAGAAACCACTGAACAGATGATCAGGGGACCTGACGTGGATGGTACTGGCAGGTCCCCTGATCATCTGTTCGGTGGTTTCTGGTTATACACTGGGTAAGACCAATATGTGACTATCCTATATTGTTTTCTTCGTGTGCGTTCGGTTTATATTTATAATGATTGGCCCACTATTGTAGTCCGCCAGGTGTAGTATGAATATGTATATTGATATGGTTATCTTTTTAATATTTATTACCTAAAATGCTACTGGTGTGTGTTTTGAGATATGTGCTCATAAGCTCAGGTTGGCCTCTTCCACACCCTCTGAGCTTAGTAGTTTTCCGCCGTTGCACTTTTCTTAGATAACAGAGGACAAGCATTAACATAATAACCACTTTTATCACAGCAAAAACAGGCTCCCTGCTTCCTGAGCAAAGGGGCTTGATGCTTATCATGTGACACCCCTGCGATCTGCATAGGCTCCGTGGGCTCACCTGCAGCAACCTCACATGCACCTACACCCTCCCCCATAGGCGGCGTCTCTTGCGCCCCCTGACACACACGGTGATCAATGCGGATAACAAGACTCATAGCAGACTCTAGAGAAGCAGGAGTCTCATACATCAGGAGGGCTTGTTTAACCCTTCTGGAAACCCCATGAACAAACTGACTCCGCAGCGCGGGGTAATTCCATTGTGTGTTCACCGCCCAGCGGCAAAATTCAGAACAGTAATCCTCCGCCATTCGCTCCCCCTGGCGGAGAGCGCGTATTTTAGATTCTGCTAGAGCCATTCTGTCAGGATCATCTTAAATGAGCCCAAGAGCAGAAAAAACTCTCCACTGAGTTAAATGCAGCTGAATCAGATGGTAAAGAAAATGCCCATGCTTGGGGGTCCCCGTTCAGTAATGACAATACCAGGCCCACACGCTGAGCCTCATTACCTCAGGAGATCGGGCACATACGAAAATATAATTTGCAAGCTTCAAACAAATTTACTGCGTTCCCCAGCAAACCTCTCAGGTAAAGGGATCTTTGGCTCTGCAACTCTACCTGCAGTTTCAGCTTGCACATTAGATACTACTAGACCCTGTTGCTGAACCGCCCCGTTCAACTCAGTGACCTGTAAGGACAGCGCCTCCAACTGGCAGGTTATGGAAGTCATGGGATCCATGGAATACAAAATTTTGGGGCCTATTATAATGTCACGGGGAGACTCGGTAGGCTAAGGCTGGTTACCCGGGCCCCTGCGATATCCCTCAGACTAGGGAAAACCCTGTCTGTCCCTCTCCCAGAATTTACACTAATGGTGTGCTTGTCTGGGCCACCAGGCCTGGCCCTGACTCCTGTTTCAGCCCTATGCTGAAACCACCACCCGCCACCCAGTGAATAGACCACACACCAACCCCCAAAGAAAGCACAGACAGGGAAAACTAAAAAACGCACCACGCCGCAGACACAAAGGAAAACACAATCATGTGCCCAGGGCAAAACAAATACAAATATAGGAAGGAGAAATATAACAAAGGATAATACACCACCAGATATGATATTTCTTCTCCAAGACCACCACTCCAGACCGGAATCACTAGGCACGAGGCACAAGCTATAATCGGCGACGCCCAAAGTCCAGCAAAACTATTTAAAGGCCGTGGGCGTGACCCAGCCTCCAACCCGAGTACCAGCTAGATTAACCCTGAGCAACCTGGATAAAAATCTAGCCGGCACCACTGAGCGTATAGTGGACGAATGTGGAATTACCGCTGTCTGTCGGACGCCCTAGTGTGAATAGCATCCGACATGACAAGTGTACTATTTGTAATATAAAGAAGATATGGCTTCTTATTTGCAACTGGTTTGTCAGTCACAAAATGATTAGGTAATTACAAATACTTTTCATCATCAAGCCATTTAAAAATCATCCTTTTTTGGTAGACAAAAGAGGAGTGCTCTCTTCAAAGAGAAGGAGCTATGGCTTGTCACCAAGCCTTTTTCAAAAATTTGACTTATTTTGGGAGCTCTTTTATGCTTGTGTACTCCCAAGAGAATGTGTTTTCCAGCAACAGTATTACATACTAGCACTATGAAATATAATGGGCAGTCAGGAGATCTGTGGCTGGCATTGCTGTATCACCCATAGGTTAATAAAAGTCAGCACTGATCCATGCTTGATTGATTTTGTCAAATGTTACGTTTTCCACGGTGGTGGCAGCTAACGCGTTCTACTTGAGTGTGACAAAGCCACTGGCCTCACTGAACATCCTCTCAGACATTACAATTGAGGATGGACATAACAATATGCTCATAGCAAAATGGGCTAGTTCTTGCCACTGGCCCAATTTGTTGACCCAAAAGTTCATGGGATTGGAGCTCGGGGTATCTGATGGAAAAAGGACACAATGCAGTCATATATATTTTTTATTAGTGCTGTTACTGTCTTGGATTATTTGTAAAACTGCTACATTTCTGAAAGAAAATTGCACTCACAGAAGTGAAATAATTTGGGTTTGATAATTTTAAGAAAATTTAGCCTTTTCTGACAATGTTTCTCTTTGTGACCTGCCCTGCATGAAGGCAGCAAACATGAGGAAGTGTTGACTCTGCAGAGACCGCATAGTGGTTACCTGGTCATACATGTGGTCAGGAATGGTCTGCTTTGAAAAGCTTTACGGATAAGGGAACACAGATTTTCTTAGAAATACAAATGTTTCCCCAGAAATTTCTTAATTTTGGATTTGTTTTTATACTTTTCAGAAAAAAATGTCACTTAAGAAATTTTAAAAAATGCTTTGATAATTTTAAATAATTTTGACCTTTCTCACAATACTAATATTAATGGGAAAATTCACTACATATGCAGTAACAATAAAATTATTTTTTTTTTTTGCATTTTGTTACTAAATCTTACAGGTATTGCTGTTTAGTGAAGACGAGTAGCTATTTTGAAATTTGAATTTGATGACTTTGCCAAATTTTCACAAAAACGTTTATTACAGTCAAATAAATTTGCTCAAATCTCAGTATTGGAGAGCATATAATTGCTGGAACAATACACATAGGGAGAGGAAGAGAGAGAGAGAGAAAGAGAGAACCCTGCTGACTATAAGAGCTTACACTTTACTAGAAAAAGAGACTTACCCAGGGCTCTGGAGATGCAAAATCACTCATATCCAATACAAATTGTGCTCCACTGTGATGGTCCAGGTACTGACCACCAATATACAAAGTATGATAATTCTCTGGATGAGATTACAGGGAAACTTGTGCAGCCTCACAAAAAGACATTAACCTGGGCACTGATGCTTTAGCAGTATGGGAAATGGTGCTGGACAAGGTCTTTTTTTTCAGAACTGCAAATTAAAAGTGTTTCAAAATGTTTGAATTTGCTTTAAATTGCATATTTAAGGAAATCCGACTCAAACTTGATCTCCTGTGTTTTTAAAGGGAACCTGTCACCCCCAAAATCGAAGGTGAGCTAAGGGTACTGTCACACAGTGCAATTTTGATCGCTACGACAGTACGATTCATGACGTTCTAGCGATATCGTTACGATATCGCAGTGTCTGACACGCAGCAGCGATCAGGGACCCTGCTGAGAATCGTACGTCGTAGCAGATCGTTTGGAACTTTCTTTCGTCGCTTGATCACCCGCTGACATCGCTGGATCGTTGTGTGTGACAGCGATCCAGCGATGTGTTCGCTTGTAACCAGGGTAAACATCGGGTAACTAAGCGCAGGGCCGCGCTTAGTAACCCGATGTTTACCCTGGTTACCAGCGTAAACGTAAAAAAAACAAACAGTACATACTCACATTCCGGTGTCTGTCCTCCGGCGTCTCAGCTTCTCTGCACTGTGAGCGCCTGCTGGCCGGAAAGCGAGCACAGCGGTGACGCGGTGACGTCACCGCTCTGCTTTCCGGCTATCGTGCTTACACAGTGGAGAGAAGCAGAACGCCGGGGGACAGACACCGGAATGTAAGTATGTACTGTTTGTTTTTTTTACGTTTACGCTGGTAACCAGGGTAAACATCGGGTTACTAAGCGCGGCCCTGCGCTTAGTAACCCGATGTTTACCCTGGTTACCCGGGGACTTCGGCATCGCTCCAGCGCCGTGATTGCACCGTGTGACCGCAGTCTACGACGCTGGAGCGATAATCATACGACGCTGCGACGTCACGGATCGTGCCGTCGTAGCGATCAAAATTGCACTGTGTGACAGTACCCTTAGACCACCAGCATCAGGGGCTTATCTACAACATTCTGTAATGCTGTAGATAAGCCGGAGATGTAACCTGAAAGATAAGAAAAAGTTAGATTATACTCACCTGAGCGGGCAGTCCGATCCGATGGGCGTCGGGGTCCAGTCCGGGGCCTCCCATCTTTTTACGATGACGTCCTCTTCTTGTCTTCACGCTGCGGCTCCGGCGCAGACATACTTTGGGGCTGCATTTCTCTATAGGAAGTGCATTCTGATACATATATATTTACTAGCACTTTAAAAACACCCCTATTGGGAAAATACAGTTTATTATTCCCAGCTCCTGCTAGCTGCACTATGCATGTTTTAAAATAGGTTTCATTAGCATAGGTTTGCAGGGTGAGTTCCTCTATATATATTTATGCAGGCTAATCCATTTCTGCTACTTTGAGTGCTGTTTGTCCTTAACACATGAGTTCTGGATGTACTTTGTCTCTTTTAGTCTGTCTACCCTTGTATTTGTATATTTGGAAAATAAAATATTTTGTACATTTTACTCACATGAGTTTTTGGACTGTTTGCTTCATGAGATATTTGTAGGATCCACATGTGGTGATATGGTCTGGCCGGCCTGGAGGCAAAGGTAGATCCCTTTCCCAGGTGAGGTCCGTAAGCCTTCCCACTCACTCGGGTATGCGAGGTCCCTGCTGCCTGTATCTTGCTGGCAAAGTTCTCTCTCTCGTGTCCTGGGACAGTTACCCGTATGGTGGGTAGTGCAAGCCTTTTTATAGAGTCTCTATCACGACCCAGGCTCTTCGTGTACTGTTGCACTTTCAGGTGTGGGTGCGGGCAAATTACATAAAGTCCTATGCCCTCCGGTTCTGCCGTGCGACCAGGAGTTCAACACAGCCTCAGGCTCCCGGGACCCGATTCCTGCGCTTCGGCCCAGAGAGTGCCCGGTCACAGTTCCCCTTTAAGCCCTTTCCTTCTCCTGTGCTTATTTTCTCAGATGCTCACTACAATCCAACCCTTTAGGTTATCTTCCTTTCCTGGTGCTGCAGCTCACACATGGCTGCACGGCCCCACTGTCTGCTCTCTGTCCTCATTCTTCCTCTGTCTCTGAACAACTGACTAACTCCTCCTCCAGACCAGGATATATCTATCTGAGGGAAGCTCCCCTAAATCCGGGTTCAGAGCTCCCCCTTCTGGCCAGGATTCAGAATGTGTTGAATGTAGGTGCATTGCCTGATAAATGGAATCCCCTTGCCTCCAAGCATGATATCGCCCTCCCCGAAAGGAAGTCAAAATCACTGTAACAACCGGTTACCTGAGGTGTTACACAAGCACTGTAAGTGGCTATATAGATATTGCATACATCAAGAGGATCCATTACTCTCTGCTGCCTATTTCATATATACCTAGCTCCAGGTATCAGTGGCTAGCAATAATTTTTTTTTGCACCTTAATCCAGATTATTTTATGCCATAGCAATCCAGACCCCCTTTTTTCTCCATTTGCTTGATGACAATGCAGACTACAGCCAGATCATTTTAATACTACAGTGTGAACATCCAGCAATTTTAAACAGCTTTGCCCGTCCTTGGCATCACATCTGAGTGCGCAGAAAATTCTGGCATTTTATTGTGGTACTGTAGTATTTTTTGGAGTGTCTTATTAAATTTTTTGACACCATTTTGCTAACCAAAAAAATTTATCTGCCCAAAAATATTTAGCTGCCCACCCAAAAAATTAGCTGCCCAAAAATATTTAGCTGCAGTTCATATATTTAACACTGTGTTTTGTCCGCCACATGCATCACATATCATTGCGCCAAATATTTTACAATTTTAGTCTTTCAAATAATTTTTTTGTAGTGTCATTGCCTAGTTATTGACATAATTTTGGTGTGCAAAAAAAAAAAAAATCTAGGCCACATATTTAACAGTGTGCTATCTCTGTCAGAAGCCTGATCTATCTGTGGCCTAAAAATGTGACATTTCAGGCCTACATTCTCCTTTTTTGCCTGTGTCTTACCATAATTCTGTACAGTATTTTCGGTAAAAAAACAAACATATGGGACATATGTTGAACAGTCTGGTATCTGTATCAGATGCCTGATCTGTCTGTGGGCTACAAGTTGTGGCATTACAGGACTACATTGCCTTTTTTTGTTGTGTCTTACCCTAGTTCAGTAGACTACTTTGGGTTAAAAAATTTAAAAATACAGGCCACATATTGAACAGTCTGGTATCTCCGTCAGATGCCTGATCTATCTGTGAGCTACAAATTATGGCATTTCAGGGCTACATTGCCCTTTTTTTGCTGTGTCTTACCCTAGTTCAATAGACTACTTTTGGTTAAAAAAATTAAAAATACAGGCCACATATTGAACAGTGTCCTATCTCTCTCAGAAGCCTGATCTATCTGTAGCCTACAAATTGTGTCATTTCAGGCCTACATTCTCCTTTTTTACCCGTGTCATATTGTAATTCTATGCAGTATTTTTCGGTGAAAACACAAACATACAGGCCACATATTGAACAGTCTGGTATCTCCATCAGACACCTGATCTATCTGTGGGATACAAATTGTGGCATTTCAGGGCTACATATCCCTTTTTTGCTGTGTCTTACCCTAGTTCAATAGACTACTTTGGGTTAAAAAAATTTAAAACACAGGCCACATGTTGAACAGTCTGGTATCTTCGTCAAATGCCAGATCTATCTGTGGGCTACAAATTGTGTCATTACAGGGCTACATTCCATTGTATTTGCTGTCTGTCACCCTATTTCTATATAGTATTTTGGGGTAAAAAAAAATCCAGGCCACTTATTTAACAGTGTGCTATGTCAGTCAGAAGACTGATCCATCTGTGACCTACAAATTGTGGCATTTCAGGCCTACATTCTCCTTCTTTGTCTGTGTCTTACCGTAATTCTTTACAATATATTTTTGTAAAAAAACAAACATGCAGGCCACATATTGAACAGTCTGGTATCTCCGTCAGGTGCCTGATCTATCTGTGGGCTTAAAATTGTGGCATTTGAGTGGTCCTTTCAACTGGTTTTCTTGTGTCTTACCCTAGTTATTAACAACATTTAAAAAAAAAATACCTACAATCCAGAGAATTAAAACTGTCTTTTTTACACACACTGATCACATATGTTTGCTCCAAATTCAGCCATTTTTAGTGAACGTGGAAAATATTTTAGTAGTCCATTTAAATTGGGTAAGGCGCATGGCAAGGGAAGGGGAAGTGGATGTGATGCTGATGGTGCATGCAGAGGCCGAGGCCATGGGCAAGCTGAAAGTGGCCCACAACAAACACCCACATCTTCTCGCTCGACCTTCCTATCACAATTACTAGGGAACCGCAGCATACCACTATTGCAACCAGAGCAGTGTCAAAAGGATGATGGTTGGAGAGCGGATAATGGTTCCAGTCACTTTGCCACCACCACCACGTCTTCCACATGGTCAAGTCTGAGTAGCCATGAGTCTGGTCCGTATATTACTCACTCTGATCCTCCTTCCTCCCACCATGCTGAGTGCCCAGAGACAACTGATCCCACACTTGGGAACTCTGAAGAGCTGTTCACTTATCCATTTATAGATTCGGGAGTCTCAGCCGGTCCACTTGAAGCAGAGCAAGATGAGATCGCATGCAGCGATGCCCAAAGATTTGAGCAGCCAGGGTCACACGAAGACGATGGTGGGAAAGTGTCACAAGAGGTGGACGATGATGAGACACCATTGCCAGAAAGTCAGGAGGAGGACCAGGGTGCAGATGTGGAAGATGAGGTGGTGGATGATATAGTAACTGACCAAACCTGGCAGGAGGACATGCAGAGCGAGGACAGCAGCACACATAGGGAAGGAGGCATGCCACTCCAACAGGCAGGAAGAAGCAGTGTGGTGGCCACAAACAGAAGACGGGCATCCATTCCCCATAACATCAACATGTCGGAAGTTGCCATTCCAACTTTTAGGTCTTTCCAAGTCTACTTGTTTTTCAAAGACTCTGCTGATAACACCAAACAGGCCATTTGCATCAACTGCTATGCCCGCATCAGCAGGGGTAGCAAAACTACCAGCCTGACCACCACCAGCATGATCAGGAACATGGTAGCAAAGCACCCGACTTTGTGGGCTGAACCCCAGGCTCCAGGAACAGTGTCTGCGGGTGACACCACTATTTTGCGTGCAAGCCAATCCCCTGTCCATGGTTCATGCGAAGATGCTTCATACCCTGCAACTGCTGTTGTCCACAGTCAACTAGCACTATTATCAAGCACGTCCACATCCTTGTCCAGGTGCAGCCTTCAGTTGTCCATACCCCATTCATTGGAATACAATTGGAAATACGCAGTCAGCGCCCCACAGGCCACAGTGCTAAATTCACAGATTTCTCGTCTTCTTGTGGTTGAAATGTTGCCTTTTAGGCTCCTGGAGATGGAAGCTTTCTGCAACCTGATGGCGGCGGCCGTTCCAAGGTACTCGGTCCGTATCGGCATTACACCAGCACATGTCCCACAACATTATCTGTGCCCTCAACAATGCTTTTACTAGGAAAGTCAACCTAACAATGGACACGTGGACAAGTGCTTGTGGGCAGGGACAGTACATCTCACTGATGGCACACTGGGTTAACATAGTGGAAGCCGGGACTCAGTCGGACCTTGGGATTGAACTTGTCCTCCCAGTGCCGAGGATTTCGGGCCCTACATCAATCAGGGTTGCACCCACAGTCTACAGCTCATGCACCTCCTCCTTCTCCTCCTCCTCTTCAGCCTCAATTTCTTAAATGAGCACATCAGTCACACGCTGGAAGCACTGCAGCACTGCCTCAGCCAAGTGACAACAGGCTGTGCTAAAGCTAATCGGCTTAGGTGACAAACTGCACAATGCTGAAGAGTTGTGGACAGCGCTGAAAGAGCAGTCAGATTTGTGGCTGACACCGCTGAACCTACAGCCAGCAATCGTCGTGTGTGACAATGGCCGGAACCTGGAGGTGGCTCTGAGGCAAGTTGAGCTCACACACGTACCTTGCCTGGCCCATGTGCTTAGCCTCATCGTACAACGGTTTCTCAAAAGCTACCCGGAGCTGCCGGTTCTGCTTGTGAAAGTTTACCTCCTGTGTGCTCATTTTAGAAAGTCAGCTACAGCTTCAGCTGCCCTTGCCGTGCTTCAGCAACGTTTGCAGCTTCCGGCTCACCGACTGTTGTATGATGTCGCCACGCATTGGAACGCTACACTGCATATGTTGGAAAGGATTTGTGAGCAGAAGAAAGCAGTTGTTGACTACCAGCATCAACAAGGCCATCGTTATTCAGCTCA
Organism: Ranitomeya variabilis; assembly: GCF_051348905.1. Lineage (NCBI taxonomy): Eukaryota > Metazoa > Chordata > Amphibia > Anura > Dendrobatidae > Ranitomeya > Ranitomeya variabilis. The sequence goes on from NC_135234.1 coordinate 222,084,385, forward strand.
GACTCCACACATAAGACCTCAGGAGGGGACTTGGATATCAGACATGTGTACCATCCTCCAAAACTTTGAGGACTCCACCAAGATGGTCAGCGGCAATTATGCCATAATTTGCATCACCATCTGACTTCTCTGCATTCTCAAAACCTCTCTGCTCACAATTAAAAAGGATGCATTGCAGGCGGAGCATGAGGACATGGAGAAAGGAACCATACAGGGTGATTATACACAGCCCTGCCTCATGTCATCCCAATGTGGATTGGTAGACAATGAGGAAGAGGAGGAGGAAGAAAAGGAGCTACTTTCATGCATTATAGATGGTACTAAAAGCACAACTGTCATACCGTCTGTTCAGCGTGGATGGCCTGAGGACAGGGAGGAGGAGGAGGACAGCATGGTCAGTCGGTGAGGACAAGGAAGTCTTGCCTGTTAGCAGTCTGGCACAAATGGCTGACTTTATGTTGCGCTGCCTTTCCCGTGACCCTCGCATTATGAAAATTTTCGGTGACACTTATTACTGGTTGGTGACACTTCTAGACCCATGCTTCAAGGAGAAATTTCAATCTCTTCTTCCAGAGGCAGACAGGTCTACTAAAATGGTGCAGTACCAAAGGGCCTTAGTTGCACAATTACTAATAAAATCCCATCTGAAAACGCTGGTGGCAGATGTCATAGTTCGTTGGACAACCAAGGAGTACAGGCGGGTGAGACACAACTCCAATCCAGCAGAGGCAGGGGAACACTGGCAATGTTCTGGTAGAGTTTTCTCAGACCCTCCCATCACCCTGGCAGAGGCAAGGGGTACTGTCACAAGGAGTGCAATATTTTGGAAGATGCTGATGGAGTATCTTGCTGATCGTACCAACGTCCTCCGTGATTCCTCTACATCTTGGAGGTCCTGGCCTGCCCTGCCACTAGCGTATTGTCAGAGCAGGTTTTTAGTGCCGCTGGTGGAATTATAACTGATAAGTACATCTGCCTGTCAACTGAAAATGCTGACAGGCTGACTCTTACAAAAATGAACAAGGGCTGGATTGGGCAAGACTTCTCTACACCACTTAATGATAACAGCGAAATATAACCTCCAATACAGTGTCTTTTTTGGGAGGTGTATTCCCATGCACCTCTTCACACCCACACATGGGTATATGCTTCCTGATTTTGGCTATTTGGTGTTATCCTACTCCTTGTCTTCATACTCATCATGCACCACCACTACAACACCAGGGTCAACGTGTTCCGTGATGCTACAGCCACTCTATATATAAATGATTTTAAAAAAAATGTGTACCACCCAGATGGAAAAGTTTCTCAGCCAATACAATTAGTGTATGGAAATTCCAAATATAGGAGACACGCTCCTTTAAATTGGGAATAGATTCTTAGGAAGACATCCTCCACGTCTTTTCAGACACCACCACTAGAACACCAAGGTGAACGTATTCTGTGATGCAATAGTCACTCTATTTTTTGGCAAGGGTGTTTTTTATGCCCGTACATAATAATAATAAAAAAAAAAAGTGTACCCCCAGGGAGAAATGTTTGTCAACCAATATACTTAGTGTATGGGCATTCAAAATGTAGGAGACCCTCTCCTTTAAACTGGGAATAGATTCTTAGGAGGACATCCTCCATGTCTCTTCAGACACCACCTCTAGAACACCAGGGTGAACGTATTCCGTGATGCAACAGTCACTCTATTTTATGGCAAGGGTGGTTATGATGCCCGTAAATAATAATAAAAAAAAAAAATGTGTACCCCCAGGGGGAAATGTTTGTCATTCCATACACTTAGTGTATGGGCATTCCAAATAAAGGAGATCCACTCCATTAAATTGGGAATAGATTCTTAGGAGGACATCCTCCATGTCTCTTCAGACACCACCACTAGAACACCAGGGTGAACGTATTCCATGATGCAACAGTCACTCTATTTTTTGCCAAGGGTGTTTATGATGCTGGTAAATAATTAAAAAAAAATGTGTACCCCCAAAGGGAAATGTTTGTCAGCCCATACACTTAAGTGTAAGGGCATTCAAAATATGGGAGACCCGCTCCTTTAAATTGGGAATAGATTTTTAGGAGGACATCCTCCACATCTCTCCAGACACCACCACTAGAACACAAGGGTGAACGTACTCATTGATGCAACAGTCACTCAATTTTTTGGCAAGGGTATTTATGATGCCTGTAAATAATTAAAAAAAAAATTAAAAATTTGTACCCCCCAGGGGGAAATATTTGTAAGCCCATACACTTAGTGTATGGGCATTCCAAAAATAGGAGACCCACTCCTTTAAATTGAAAATGGATTCTTAGGGGGACATCCTCCATGTCTCTTCAGACATCACCACTGCAACACGTGGGTGAACGTATTCCGTGATGCAATATTCACTCTATTTTTTGGCAAGGGTGTTCATGATGCCTGTAACTAATTAAATGAAAAAAAATTTGTGCCCCCAGGGGGAAATGTTTGTCAGCCCATACACTTAGTGTATGGGCATTACAAGTATAGGAGACCCGTTCCTTTATAATAGGAACATTTTTTTATTAGGCCCTTCTCCACATCTCTTTCATGGGGCAATGGAATGCCTCCTAACTTTTTGCTGGCCTTGCATTCACTTCATAGGCAAACACTATGGGAGAACCACTTCCTAATAATGGGAACATTGTTTTCAGGAGGCCCACCTCTACGTCTCTTCCAAGGCTTATTGGGGTGCGTGTTATATTGGTGCAGAGCAGGCCTTGCATGCAATGCATAAGCTAGCAGTATGGCAGTACCGAATAAAAAAATGGGAAATTTGGTTTCATGTGGCCATCCAGTATGTGGGCTCAAAGGCTTATTGGGGAGCGTGTAACTTTGGTGCAGGGCAGGCCTTGCATTCAATGCATACGCTTATTGTATGGCAGTACCAAATTCCTAATATTCCTAATAATGGGAACTTTGGTTTCATGTGGCCATCCAGGATGTCTCTTCAATGTGTTTTGGGGGAGCATGTAAATTTGGGGCAGGGCAGGCCTTGCATTCAATGCATAAGCAAACAGTATGGAAGTGCCAAATTCCTAATAATGGGAACTTTGCTTTCATGTGGCCATCCAGGACTTCTGTTCCAAGGGTTATTGGGGTGCGTGTAACTTTGGTGCAGCGCAGGCCTTGTATTCAATGCATAGGCAAACACTATGGGAGACCCACTTTCTTTTAATGGGAACATTTTTTCAGGAAGCCTTCCTGTAAGTCTCATGAAAGAGGTATTGGGGTGCGTCCTAATTTTTGGCAGACCAGCCACTCACTGCATAGCCAATAACAGTATAGGAGACCCACTGTATAATTATGGCCCTTTAAGAATATTAATTCTGCCTGATGCCACTATAAAAATAGGCTTTGTGACTTTAATAGTCCCTCCTTCATAAATGAAACAAGGCGTGTCTGATGATGTGTCACACACCACATGGCCAGCTAATGTTGTTCAATGTTACAGTGACATTTCCCAGTGAATGCATTTGTATTGGTTGAAAGCAATGCTAAATTGGAAAAACGCATCAAAAATATTACATGTGAACATAGACAAAGTGATGGAGGAACATTTTTCACTTTGGTTAATTATTTTGCCTTAGGTATAATTCATTACCCTGGAAAGGATGTTCATTAACCCTTTCACGACATGCGCCATACATGTACTGCGCATGTCGTGTCTCCGGCGGTGAGCCCACATCAAAGTCATGACATGTCAGCTGTTTTGTACAGCTGACATGTGCGCGCAATAGCGGCTGGTGAAATCGCTATTCACCCGCCGCTATTAACCTGTTAAATGCCGCTGTCAAACGCAGACAGCGGCATTTAACCGGCGCTTCTGGCCGGGTGGCCGGAATTGACGTCATCGCCGACCCCTGTCACATGATCGGGGGTCAGCGATGCATCAGGATGGTAACCATAGAGGTCCTTGAGACCTCTATGGTTACTAATGCCGGCCTGCTGTGAGCGCCCCCCTGTGGTCGGCGCTCACAGCACACCTGCAATTCAGCTACATAGCAGCGATCTCATGATCGCTGCTATGTAGCTGAGCCAATCGAGTTGCGCCAGCTTCTAGCCTCCCATGGAGGTTATTGAAGCATGGCACAAGTAAAAAAAAAATGTTTTTAAAAATATGAAAAAAATATAAAAAATATAAAAGTTTAAATCACCCCCCTTTCGCCCCATCCTAAATAAAACAATAAAAAAATCAAACCTAAATGTATTTGGTATCACCGCGTTTAGAATAGCCCGATCTATCAATGAAAAAAAGCATTAACCTGATCGCTAAACAGCGTAATTCGAAATGCCAGAATTACGTTTTTTTGGTCGCCGCAACATTACATTAAAATGCAATAACGGGCGATCAAAAGAACGTATCTGCACAAAAGTGATATTATTAAAAATGTCAGCTCGGCACGCAAAAAATAAGCCCCCACCCGACCCCAGATCACGAAAAATGGAGACGCTTCGGGTATCGGAAAATGGCACTTTTTTTTTTTTAAGCAAAGTTGTGAATTTTTTTTCACCACTAAGATAAAAAATAACCTAAACATGTTAGGTGTCCATGAACTCGTAATGACCTAGAGAATCACAATGGCAGATTAGTTTTAGCATTTAGTGAACCTAGCAAAAAAGCCAAACAAAAAACAAGTGTGGGATTGCACTTTTTTTGCAATTTTACCGCACTTGGAATTTTTTTCCCGTTTTCTAGTAAAAGACATGGTAAAACCAATGGTGTCGTTCAAAAGTACAACTCGTGTCGCAAAAAATAAGCCCTCACATGACCATATTGACGGAAAAATAAAAAAGTTATGGCTCTGGGAAGGAGGGAAGTGAAAAACGAAAATGCAAAAATGAAAAAAGGCCGCGACTTGAAGGGGTTAACATATTTCCAAGGAAAATCCATTTTGGTTTAATTTTTGTATGTTTTTGGGTTCGCCTGTAAAAATGGAGTAAGACTCTGACAACATTGATCACAGCTGTGACCTGGGAGTCAGAAATGCTTCCAGTGGCATTCCCCATGTTATTTGAGCAGTGTTTCCATCATTGTCAGATGTTTTTAGACCTTAAAGGGCACCTGTCACCCCGTTTTTTCCGTATGAGATAAAATACTGTTAAATAGGGCCTGAGCTGTGCATTACAACAGTGTATTTTGTGGACCCCTATTCCCCACCTATGCTGCCAAAATACATTACCAAAGTAGCTGTTTTCGCTTGTCAATCAGGCTGGTCTGGTCAAAAGGGCGTGGTGTCTTCCCCCAGATCTTGCTTAGTTTTCCGTTGGCCGCGGGATGGCCGCGGGATGCCGCGAATGCGCAGATGGAGATCGCGGCGGCCATTTTCCTGAAGTCGAGATGCGAACTCTGCTTCAGGAAAATGGCCGCCGCGATCTCCATCTGCGCACGCGCGGCATCCCGCGGCCATTTTCCTGAAGCCGCGGCCAGCAGAGCGTCGCTTCTGCGCACGCGCGGCCAAAGGAAGATGGCCGCCCCCACCGATCACCAATGAAATAGTGCACATCGCGCTCTTTTAACTCCCCTGTGCAGTGGATTCGGGACCTTGGGCATGCGCAAACCACTACGCCACCAACGGAAAACTAAGCAAGATCTGGGGGAAGACACCACGCCCTTTTGACCAGACCAGCCTGATTGACAGGCGAAAACGGCTACTTTGGTAACGTATTTTGGCAGCATAGGTGGGGAATCGGGGTCCACAAAATACACTGTTGTAATGCACAGCTCAGGCCCTATTTAATGGTATTTTTATCTCATACGGAAAAAACGGGGTGACAGGTGCCCTTTAAAAGGAACCCCGGGTAGGATCATGGTAAAAATGCTTTTGTTTCCCATACACTTACATTGGGCTCGTTTTTCTGGCCGAGTACCCAAGTATTACAATTTGCTCGACCCGAGCAACGAGCACCCAAGCATTTTAGTGCTCACTCATCACTAGTTATTGATTATCTCTTCCAATAAATTTACTGAAATAACATTTTTTGCTGCAGTATGGTTCTTAGCCACCAGAAGCTTCTCGAGGGTTAAGGGCCATAACAAAAACAGGTGTCATTGACAGCTTAGAAATTCTGCTCTGTACAACATTTAAATGTTAAGTAAATTCTCTCAGTGCAAAAAGAACTGTGAAAAACTAATGCCAGGAGGTAGAAATGCTGCCTAAAAAAAGCAGCAACAGACCATACTATAGCAATTTGGCGTCCTATTGCCAAAATCGAAAATTGATACAGTATAGGTAGACAAAAAGAAAAAACATTTGCAACTGTGTTTTTTTTTTTCATTTCTCTTGTAGTTTTGGTGGTTGAGAGATACTTTTAGTTTTCTTATTCTCAACAAAAAAATGCTTAACCCTAAATAAAGAGCCAGCAATACTGTTGTGACGCTTAGAATTGTTAAATGTGACTATTCAACTGTTGCAAAACCTAAACTTTCTATTGTTAATTGTAATGATTTCTTTTCATTTGTATATTTCAGATTTTTTTTATCTAGTTTTCTTAACATTGACAATCCTCCCCCCTTCAACCACACTGAAACGTAATTTAAGTAGCCATAAAATGCCGGGTTGGAAAAGTTTGTACACGTAGATTTAGGATATGAACATGCACCAACAATGGGCAATGTGGTCCTGGAGTGTAGGATATATATTAAACAATAAAAACTGGTATTAAAAAATACATAGAGCCCTTTTATATTAAAGGTTAAGAAAAATCATAGCTAGGTGCCTTTTTAAAATAGGATGGGACCAGAAAATCAAGGTAGAATCACATCCCAAAAGCAAACACCTGCTATATTCAGGTGTGTAATCAGAAAAAGTCCCTAAGTGTAACCAATAGCACTTCAGCAATACATAACCATGGAAAAGAATTACTAATAATAATAAGTAGTCAGAAAGAAGCGAACCATAATATTAAAACAATTAACATTTATTAAAGCATTTTTAGAAATTATGCGACAAAAAACATAATCATATCAAGACATCCAATAGGAGGGGCTCCAAACAGTATGGCAATATATTCTATCAAAAGATGGTAAATATACAGCTCAAGTATAATATTGATTAAGTGCCTAGTGACCAGGGATATTTCTGTCCATTCAATTCTATAGCAACAGTATATTATCAATTATATCTATGTATCATATCAAAAGCATGTCCTAGGACTGAGAAGAAAACACTCACTGGCACATATCACTATCGATGGTGCTGTGCAAATAACCACAACAAAAAAACACAAGTATAGACCACAATGGTAATAGTGCATAATTTCCAACTAAATACATGAATATATCTGGTTGCCTAATATATTATCTGTAGGGGTAACAGCACAACAATAGCAGAGCCGATATAAATGCCAGTGGACTGCCACTGAGACCCTCATCACCCCAAAGTATGTTTCGCCCTAGCTAGGGCTGACTACTGGCTACTCATTAGTAAGTCTTTTCCGTGGTTATATATTCAGGCGTGTGTATGCATCTAATATTAGACAATTAGAGCAATTAAGCTATAATGAGGCTAAAAATATGTTAACCAACACACACACTTTGGTACGTAAGCACTTAAGTTTAAGCTTCAGGATTATGGAGATTTCTCTTTTAAAACTAATAAGCTAATACAATTATCTTGCGTATCTCAAAATACAGGAATCACTTTCAGCCACACACAAAGTTTGAATTCACAATTTGGATTTAGTTACACAATTAGAAATGAAGGTTGTAATACTAACCTTCCTTGCCGACCCTGTTTGAAACATAATGCAGCTATTAAGGTGCTGTTAATTCAGAATATCACAGATCAATCAATTCACTTTCACACTGAGTAACAATACAGCTACAGCAGTTCCCCAAATTTAATTTGAATCTTAGGATTTGTACCCACAGTCTGAGTGCCCCAGTTCGATTTTTAATCTGGTATATCAGCCCTGAAGTATTGCACCATAATTGCATTCATTAGGCTTTTTTTCTATCCCTGGACTGTGCATTCCTTGGACAGTCCTTTTTTTGTTGGATGTGATAGTCATCCCTGATTGGTTCAGCTAGACTGTGTAATCTGATTGGTGCAGGTTATTGTGGGAAAGCATGCAAAACTTCATTTGATGCCATTGTCACGCTCAGCAGTGTGTGAAATGATGGAGTGATTTTTTTTGCCAATCCTTGCAAATCAAAACCGCAAGTTCAACTCAAACTTAACCCTCCACAGTTCCATCTGCTCATCTATAGTTAGGATCATTACCCAACTTAATCACGATATTACTCACCTGTCATGGCTGCAGCACTGGGTTCTTCTTCCTTACCCTGTGACTGGCTACCTCTGTGCTTGTCTGCTCCAAGCTATGGTCACCTCTCATGTCATCATCCAAAGCCTTCCAACACAGTTTCAAATGACTGTGTATTTCCTGAGTATTCAGGCAGTAGAGCATTCTGCTACCATGTGCTTTCCAGGAGTCAAAATTTTCCTAGCTATATTAAACAGAGAAAGATAGGAAAATTGTGAGGGTGGATATCGTCATGGCGCTGCGCTATAATGAGACCAGTCAGATGGAATAAAAATTAAGGATTTAATGAACACTACATGTTTCAGGAATGGTCTGTCCCCTTCATCAGGTTAGTGCAAGCATTGGGCGTCACTAGTGGACTTGCATAGACTAGTAATAACTTGAGTTGGTTAATTACATGAATACAAGCCATTAAATCAATATAAAGACAGCAATATAAAAACAGGGAAAATGAAATGTATGAAGAAATATGGCGGAAATAATAAGACATGGTTAATTCATTTAAATATGATCAGATTACTCTGACATCGCTCCAGAAAACAAGCAAATGATTGTTCTATTGATTACCCTCATAAATCCCTACTACAATAGAAATAACATATACAGAAAATTTGTTAGCTAGTTCCCAAAAATGTTTGTACACAAATTTTACCAGATACTGTTTTGATGATTTTGTCCCTAACATTTGTACCCCTTTTGTAGGATAATAAAGGATGGAATTTAAATTCTGTTATTGCTGGGCATCCTTTGTCAAGCATATCTAATGTTTCCTCAAAAAATTAAAGATCCTACCACTCATCTTATTGTAGACTGACAAGCAAAAGAATTATCAAAAAAGTCCATATAGTTATATAGAGACCATACAGTTATATGAAAAAGTTTGGGCACCCCTATTAATCTTAAGCTTAATGTTTTAAGATTAAGGCAATATTGCCTTGCGCTGGCGTGTACTCCGGAGGACAGAGAATGAACTTCAATCCAATATTGTGGCCAGCATGCAGCCAGCGGGTAAGGAAAGGGTGAATCAAACACCCGAAAACCCCGCCCGTATGACCCAAAACTGGTCCCGCCAAATTCAGTTGACAGGTTCCCTTTAATATTTTGCGCACAACCTTTTGAGGCAATCATTGCAATCAAACGATTCCTGTAACTGTCAATGAGACTTCTGTACCTCTCGACGGGTATTTTGGCCCACTCATCAAGAGCAAACTGCTCCAGTTGTCTCGTATTTGAAGGTTGCCTTTTCCAGATGACATGTTTCAGTTCTTTCCAAAGATGCTCAATAGGATTTAGGTCAGAGCTCATAGAATAGTCCAATGTTTTTCTCTTAGCATTCTTGGGTGTTTTTAACTGTGTGTTTTGGGTCATTATCCTATTGCAAGACCCATGACCTGTGACTGAGACCAAGCTTTCTGACACTGGGTGGCACATTTCTCTCTAGAATCCCTTGATAGTCTTGAGATTTCATTGTACCCTGCACAGATGCTAGACACCCTGTGCGAGGTGCAGCAAAGCAGCCCCAGAACATAACAGAGCCTCCTCCATGACTCACAGTAGGGACAGTGTTCTTTTCTTGATATGGTTCATTTTTCCGTCTGTGAACATAGAGCTGATGTGCCTTGCCAAAAAGTTCAATTTTTGATTCATCTGTCCATAGGACACTCTCCCAGAAGCTTTGTGGCTTGTCAACATGTAGTTTGGCAAATTCCAGTCTGGCTTTTTTATGATTTTTTTTTTCAAAAATGGTGTCCTCCTTGGTAGTCTCCCATGAAGTTCACTTTGGCTCATACAATGACGGATGGTGCGATCTGACACTGATGTTCCTTGAGCTTGAAGTTTACCTTTAATCTGTTTAGAAATTTTTCTGGGCTCTTTTGTTACCATTCGTAATATCCATCACTTTGATTTGTCATCAATTTTCCTCCTGCGGCCACATCCAAGGAGGTTGGCTACAGTCCCATGGATCTTAGATTTCTGAATAATATGTGCAACTGAAGTCACAGGAACATCAAGCTGCTTGGAGTTGGTTTTTAACATGTTTGTCTATAATTTTATTTCTTATCTCCTCAGACAACTCTTTCCTTAGCTTCCTCTAGTCCATGTTGAGTGTGATGCACACCATGTCACCAACAGCACAGTGAGTATCTGTAGCCCTTTATACAGGCCTACTCACTGATTCCAAGATTGTAGACACCTGTGATGCTAGTTAGTGGACACACTTTGATTTAACATGTCCCTTTTGTCAGGTTCACACTGAGCACGTGACAGACGTGACAGAGTCTGGAGATGCCGTGGAGAGTGATCTTCTGCATGCAACATCCTTCAGCATAACCGGTTTGGCAGTGGGTCAGTAATGGTGTGGGGTGGCATTTCTTTGGAGGGCCGCACAGCCCTCTATGTGCTTGCCAGAGGTAGCCTGACTGCCATTAGGTACCGAGATGAGATCCTCAGACCCCTTGTGAGACCATATGCTGGTTCGGTTGGCCCTGGGTTCCTCCTAATGCAGAACAATGCCAGACCTCATGTGGCTGGAGTGTGTCAGCAGTTCCTGCAAGATGAAGGCATTGAAGCTATGGACTGGCCCACCCGTTCCCCAGACCTGAATCCGATTGAACACATCTGGGACATCAATGTCTCGCACCATCCACCAACGTCACGTTGCATTACAGACTGTCCAGGACTTGGCGGATGCTTTAGTCCAGGTCTGGGAGGAGATCCCTCAGGAGACCATCCACCGCCTCATCAGGAGCATGCACAGGCATTGTAGGGAGATCATACAGGCACGTGAAGGCCACACACACTACTGAGCATCAATTCCTTGTCTTGAGGCATTTCCAGTGACGTTGGATCAGCCTGTAACTTCATTTTCCACTATGATTTTGAGCATCATTCCAACTCCAGACCTCCATGGGATTTTAGTTGTGATTTATGTTGATCATTTTTAGATTGTATTGTTCTCAACACATTCCACTATGTTATGAATAAAGATTTACAACTGGAATATTTCACTCAGTGATATCTAGGATTTTGGATTTTAGTGTTCCCTTTATTTTTTTGAGCCGTGTATTTGCACTCTGGGTCAATTGATGCCACTTTATCTGGTGTCTGCCCTTATTTGAGCTGTTTTGTTGTAAATCAAGTTTATTAAATAGTAAATAACCATGCAATCACAGACAAAGCATTAGTATGTAATCATAATACAAGTGAAAACGTAGAAATATCCAATACGCTGAATAAGTCTGTATAATGCCATTATTTGGTCACTCTAACAGTATTAAAGTACAATTATAGCTGACTCCGTAAAGGAGAATCTGGAAGTCATCGACAGTTTGTGGTGATATCAACCTTGGAAACATCTACTTTAAACTGAAATAAACATATAGTAATTTTTGTAGGAAAGATCTACAAGTATTGCGCATCATAACTCCCATTGTCTAACTGTCATAAAATTTTAATGATGTTTAAGTGTCAGTTGGGAGTAAGGGCGTCTAGGCCCTCTAGAACCCTCAACAACCAAAGGAGAGTCCAGACGGGCCCAGATTATAAAAAGGAAAGGGAGAAAGTAAAGGATGGAGAGAAGAAGGATGGAAGAGAAGAAGAGGGAGGGAGAGGGAGAGGGGGAGGAGGGGGAGAAGGGAGGTGAGGGGGAAGGGGAGGAGATAGGGGATAGGGCCTGGTCTCTTGTCTGATTTGTCTTGGGTCTGGATTTTTTCAGGTTTATATAGTGAACGTTGCCCTTTTAGTAGTAATGATAAGCAAGGGCTGAACTTTCCCGTCAAGTCATTTAACGTAGCCAGATGTTTAGCTCCTCAGTCTCTCAGAAAACAATCCAAGACCAAACATTGAACACTTTGTCTGAGGTTCCCATATCTTGACCAATCAATTGCTCCATTCTAAGGATATGATTGAGTTCAGATCGTGAGGGAGATTTTGATTGTTTCCAGTAGCGAGGGATTAGGTTGCGCGTGGCCACTAAGAAATGTCTTAATAGACTCCTCTTAAATTTGGTGATGGAGAAGTCACATATAGATAGTAAGGCCAATTCCATGATAGGCTGCGTTTTATGAATGTATAATTTGTTGTAAAGATCAAAAATGGACATCCAAAAGTTGTGAATGGGTGGGGAGGACCACCAAATATGTGTGTATGAACCTTCATCCTTCCAACACCTCCAACAGATGTCTGGGGTGGTGGGAAAAATAATGTGAATACTAGATGGACATCTGTACCACCTGGTTAAAAGTTTATAGCCTCTTTCCTGATAATCTGAGCATAATGAGGATCTGAAAGTGAGAAGGAGGATTTTGGAGCGATCCTCTGGTGTAAAAAAAATATCAATAAAAATATGAGCTCTTTGTGCACAAAAAAAGCCCTCACACAGCACTATGGATAGAAAAATGAAAACTGGAAAAAATACCAACACAATCAAACTTTATTTTACGAATTTCTAATTTTTTTCACCACTGAAAAAAACCCATACAACTTTTGCATCTTTGTAAGTGTACTGATTTGGAGAATCATATTTTCAGGATGTTTTACAACACAATGAATCTCTTAGGGTATGTCTCCACGGTACGGATGGGTGGCGGTATCGCCGCAGCGGCGAAGCCGCTCGGCGCTAAGCCCCACCCCCTTAATGGGACGCGATCATGCCGGATGTGTTAACTCTTCACACGCTGCGTCCCCGCAAGGTGTACGGACATGCTGCGATCTGAAAAGACGCGCAGCATGTCCGGAGTCGCAGGGCCGCCGCGTGCGGGTTTCCACGCATAGTGGAGACAGGATTTCATCAAATCCCCTCCACTATGCAGGAACATCTGGACGCTGCTTGTTTGACGCTGCAGCGCTGCGCAGCGTCAAACAAGCAGCGTTTCCTGAACGTGGAAACATACCCTAAAAGAAAAAAAAAAAAAAAACTATTGTGAAATTAATGTATGTTGTTTGCACTTCATCACACCTGGAAACTTTTCACATTTTTCAGTACATTATATGGTAAAGTGTATGGTGTCATTCATAACTACAACTTATCCCACAAAAAAAAGCCCCCACATAGGTATAAGGATGGAAAAATGAAACATTATGGCTATTTGAAGAAGAGAAGAAAAAAACTAAAGAGCAAAAACAGAAAAAAAGCCATCTTAGGAAGGAGTTCAGGATGTTGACCAGAATGTTAGATCACAAGCTTTTTTCATAATTTACTTAGTATTTAAGGGAATAACTGTAATACACATAGTTTCTAACAGTTATTTGTAATTCACATAGCATTTAGATAACTGTGATTCAGTGCACAAAATGTTCATCCTCCGGAGGCAGAGTCTACCCAATTTATAATGAGAGGGAGAGTGGGTTGCGTCTCATCAGCTCTGGTAAATGGCTTTATATAGACCTCACTTTTTTCTTTTCCTTATCTTTTTGCTAAGCAGCTATTAGTCCTCTCGAGAACTAGCTATTGTTGTGCTGTTTGTTGGAGTGGTCCAAACTCTTACGATTGATGCCCCAACAAGGGCTGCACACACTGGAGAACAATATTTTGAGTGCATCAAAATTATTGATGCGGAGTCAAGAACATTTTTATAAGTAATTTTGTCCTAGATTATGATATCACCAATAGTAGTTTTGAGCTGAATGTTTCACTTTTAGGCATACTGCAGTAATACAAGAAACTTTGTATGCTGTTTTCCTAGATATTATAAATCAGCTTTTTTGTCTTGGTATGAGTGACAAGGTTAATTCTAAGTACTTCCAAAATACCACATAGGTAAGGCTAATTATGTCTCCTCGTAATGTGATCAATAACCACAAAGAGGCTCTAAATTCCCTTAGAGGAAATGCGGGCAGTAACATTTAATAATGCATTAGAAGCTTGTAGCATTTGTGTCTTCTAACCTGTGACAACCAAGGGATTGAATATTAATTTTGCTTTGTCTAGTGAGCATTAGATTAATGAAGAGCAAACTAATTACAAACATGTTGCTGTGGGAGGAATCACGTGGTATTTACCGCAAGTTATTGAAATGGCGATTAGGGGATTGTCTTTTTCACGGCATGTATAAAATATCCCCTTTAACTATCACAATCTCTCTACATAAGACTCTTGGTACATAAGTAAAAGCCATAAGGGCTAATACAATGTTAATCACTAAGCTGCAAACATCACAATGAAATAGAACACCCCGAACTAACAACTTGCATACATTTGACACCAGCGAGAATTTCCTTCATCAGACGCCAAGTCATCTTCAAACACAACCATTGTATTATTTATATTTGCATTTGTACTTTATCTACAATTATAAGTGAAAGGTCTTTTACATGTTAATATATTCCGGCTGCTGTTAGATAACAAAAGCATTTAATATTTCTGTGAAAGCGAGCCTTTCTGCGCACCTGTCGTAAAAAACGGAATAATAGATAACATCTTTTGTTTGCATTTGTTTGAAATTATGTTACCGGATTAAAATAAAAAAAAAAATAGACGGTTGAATTATGCATTAGTATGTAAAGCACGCTATGAGACTGACAGTATAAATGGAAAAGAATAAAGACAGAGTGGGAGATCTTAATGTTAGACTGACAGAAGAGAAAAGGGAATTATTCATACACCCTGTGTAAAGAACAGGTAAGGAGTGTTTCAAGCTGTGCTTAAATAGTGTATATTAGAAGATCTCCATCAATCTGCTATATGCATTGGGTTTGATGAATGAATTGCACACAGGCCATAAGGGTAAAGCTGTCAGTGAATATAGAACAAATTCTACTCTTCCTTTACTCCATGAACATGAATTAACTGCTCTGCAGTGGCAATTCCAGGGCAAAGTGAAGCATAAATTCATGTAATCCATAAAGAATAAGTGCATAAAAATGGACCCCAACAGTCACTTTCATTAAGATGACAAGGTGTCTGTTGAAATAAGAGTTCCACACTGCATTAAATAAGCAAAGTCTATTAATACATAATTTTAGCAAAAGTACAAATTATTTTCTGTGAATGTATTTCTTTCTCTAAATGTTGCCCCCTAGAAAAAGATAAGTAAAAAAAATCATCTGTATGTCTTCTTCAGGAGAAATCCTTAAAGGGAACCTGTTAGCTTCTCCAGGATCCCAAATCTTCCCATGTCTTTATTGAACCTCTTATGTAATTCCTAGCAAACCCATTTTCATGACTTAAAGATTTTTTAAATTTCCAAATCAATATTGACTTGTGATATGCTAATTAGTGGGTGATTATTGTTGGGGCGTTGCTGTCCCTGGACTCATCTTCTGACTAATCATGATATCACAACCTTGTGGGAATGAATGACTTGACTTGCCAGAGCATCAAAACTACCAGCGCTTTGCAAATTTCTGCCTCCCTAATAATTAGCAGTGAAGCCAGGGTACATTTTCTGGCTTCACTGGCACTCTGTGCATGCTCATGCTTCGATTCGGATTATGATCACCGAATTTGAATATTGAATATTCGCTGAACACAGCCAAACGCCATTACAGTCAATGGGAGGCAAAAACAAACGCTTGAACAACACCTTCATACAGCCCTAAAAGCTGCCAAAACACATCAAATGAGGGACAGACACCAGGAAAGTGGCCTCAATTCACCCACAGTACAAACTGTAGCATGGCACGGCAGCAATAAGCCATGCATTAGATATCAAAGTCTCGGGCAGCATTTATAAAATTGAATTGAACGTCAAAGTAAGATGAGGTGGGTGAGGGATCGGTGTAGGCCTGCTGTGCTGGGAGCCCTGATACCACATGTAAAAGCTCAAACTACTTTCATGCTCAGCCACACTCAGTTTTGTGGACTACTATTGTCAGAAAACTCTAAGGATAGTAACACGGGTGACGAGCAGTGCATTTCTGGTTTTCTTCAGTCAAGACGGGGCGCAGAGTGTACATTAATGAGAAAAAAAATGAACTTTTTTGAACTTACCAAATGGCTGCAATGAAACAAAGAGTGAAAAATGTAAAGGGGTCTGAATACTTTCCGTACCCACTGTATATGAAGCAAATTAAAATGTACAGTTCCTCTGAGTATAAAAAGTGGAGAGAGGAAGAATAATAAAATATTGATATAGATGTATTATTTGTTAAGTCTCCAAGTATAATGCAAGCAGCAGAAAATCTTCATAAAGCAAATAGACGAAGCAGCAATTCAAAGAGAAGTAATAATGGGGGATTTTAATTACACTGATATAAATTGGG
The DNA here is from genome assembly GCF_051348905.1 of Ranitomeya variabilis. Lineage (NCBI taxonomy): Eukaryota > Metazoa > Chordata > Amphibia > Anura > Dendrobatidae > Ranitomeya > Ranitomeya variabilis. The sequence continues at coordinate 222,100,877 of NC_135234.1, forward strand.
TGTAGAAACCTGAAGGTCCAGCAAAGGACAAAAGTATATGTGCACACAACATCTTTAAGACAGAATATGTCTGAAAAGATGTGTGCACATAACGTATTAAAGAGCAATTAACATTCCCAAATTGTGCAGGACCCAACAATAGGGAAAAGGGGCATTCTAGACCTAGTTTGAAGCAATAGCCTGGACAGAATCAAATGTTTGGGCTAGGGCTCTTTTAATAAGATGTTTAGTAAAAGGGTTACAAAAGCATTAAACTTCAGGATGGCATTTTTTTGCCTAATGATTTATTATCAGTACACAAAGCTCCTCAATAGGAATCTGCAGGTGCAAAACCGCAGGTGAAATCCGCACAAAAAATGCAGGAAATCCGAGGTAAATCCACGGTTAATCCGCAGGTAAAATGCACTGCGTTCAACAACACTAGGAATGGGAATGATTAAGGAGCAATCACCAGACAGGCATACATACACACACACGATAACAGGTTTATAGTACCTCATGGCTGTGCGGCCATGCGAACATTTTATAGAGGAAGCTCTCCGGGACCTTCCTAGTGGTCCAATAGGAGCTGCTACAGGTCCTGAGCATGTGACCCCCGACCTCCAATGGGAGGTAGTCCCTTGGGCATGCTCAGAAGAAAAAAAGCTGGACTTCATCCCAGGAGCGTCTTCTCACCGCTGATCAGTGCTGGTTACAATGGCTGAGCCTGGAAGGACAGCAGTAACCAGCAGTATCAGCTTGAGCCAGACGCTGGGACCAATGTCTCTGCTGAGCAGGCTCCACTGTGGCTGGAGGAGAATAGGAGACCACAGTGGAGATGGCTCGAGATTTCCCCTGTGTAGTGGCGGGAACTCGACACCTAACAGCAACTTCTGACTGTGCAGAAGTCGTGGTCGCAAATTCTTAATGCATGTCTTTGAAAACCAGAGCGAGACTCTTGTAAACTTGCATTGAAAAGTGACCTCTTGCTCACATCAGCAAACACTTAAGCAATTCAGCAGGTCACAAACTGCTGCAGACAGACGGGAGTGGTGATGATAGAAGATGAAGACAACAGCGGGTAGGTATAAGACTAGATAGAGGGACCTTAGATTAGAAGCACCACTCCAGTGCTGAAATAAACAAAAACTGCTGGAGTAGTGCTTTAATGATTCAAAATGGTAGTATTGACACCCTCAAAAATAATCTGGGTGAAATGGTGAAAGAGGATAAGGGAAAAGTACATTTATTAAATTTCTTTCTCTTTACAGTATTTGCACATTAAAATCAGATGACATGACATGTTTAGAGATACTATAAATTCTCCATTAAATGTCATCTTTTTGATAAGTAAAAAAGCACTAAAATAGACAAATTAGTGGGGCCCAGAAGACATACAGTATACCTAAGAGATCTGCAGAAATTAAGTTCTGTGATAGACAAACCATTATTTCTAATATTTAATTATTCCATAATAGCAGAGTCTGTTCCAGAGAACTGTCGTTTAGCAAATATAGTGCCAGTATTCAAAAAGGGGAAAAAACTAAGCCTGGAGACTATTGTTTTAGAAGTGTAATCTCTATTGTGGGCAAAATAATTGAAGGCTTTCTAAGAGATGCTGTTATGCAATGGGTCAATGGAAGAAATAAAAATGTGTAACCCTGCACTAACATGGGTTTATTAGGCCTTATTCCTGTTAAACTAATCAGATTATCTCCTATGAGGAGGTACAGACTGGACAAGGGTAATGCTGTGGATGCTGTATATCTGCACCTTTCAAAGGCATTTCATATTGTTAGGGCTGGTGGAAATAATATAAAGGAAGATATAAGGTGAGTTCGCAGCCCGGGGTCCATCGTGCAGAGATGACACCTTCTGCTCGGTAATGGCAGACAGTATATGGTGGTATAATGAGAACACAGACAGGTTAACTTCACCCGGTATGTAAGGAAGCAAACCATGTTGCGTCACAGGGCCGCAATACCGCTGAGTAAACGCTAGTGTTTGGTCACAGGACTCTGCCCCAAGGACACAGGGCTAGAGTCCCTCTAGACCCACTAGCACTCGGCACAGCAAGGAGAAACTAATGCTAATAGATTTAGTGCACTAGGTATGTGCAGCGCCGTTCTGGCGGATACCACTAACCACCCTAACTAGGGCCTGGAAAGCGTACTAATTGCGCATGGCTCCGTGCTGGCGGACAATGCTTTTTTGATGCTGTATGATCGTGCCTTATGCTGGATGGCACAATCTGGCGCTACTCAGCTCAAACACCCAACACATGCAACAACGCTAGGGAGGGGGTTGATTAGGAGTTTTCACCAGATATCAAACACACATACACACACAAATTCTGTTTATGCTAGCGCTTGGCTGAGCGGCCATGTGCACCTTTTATAGTTGCAGCCTTCCGGGACCTTCCCAGTGGTCCAATTAGAGCCGTTTCAGGACCTGAGCATGTGACCTCCGACCTCCAATGAGATGTCATCCCACGGGCATGCTCAGTAGGCAAAAAAGCAGGACTTAGTCCCTGGAGCTCGCTGCTGATTAATGCTGGTTCCAGTAGCTGAACCTGACAGCAGCACTAGCCAGATGCACAGCATCAGCTTGAGCAAGACACTGGGACCAACATCTCTGCTGAGCAGGCTCCTCTGTGGCTGGGGAAGAATGGGAGACCGCAGAGGACATGGTTCAAGATTCCCTCTTTGCAGCGGTGGGAAGTTGGAACTTAACACATATTTTCCCACATAAAAGGCTGATACATAAAATTCGAATAGTGGGACTAGGGCAAAATATGTGCAATTACAATAACAACTGGCATAGTGACAGGAAACAAAGAGTGTTTGTTTTGGAACAGCCTCTGATTGGATTACAATTAACAGTGGGGAACCTCAGAGGTCAGTATTGGGGTGTCTTCTTTTTAATATATTTTTAATGACCTTGTAGAGGACATATAATAGAGAATTTCAATATTAGCAGATAATACTGTCTATTCACCTTGGAACTAAGGGAGGAAAAAGAAAAGCACAATGAAGAGGTTAAATGGACTGGAATTACGCTCTATGAAATAGTATATGATTGATTATAGAAAACTGCTGATCAGGTGTGAACATCAGTGGAACTAGTTACAAAATGTTTGCTTCAGAGTTAAAAGGGTACCAGTCATCAAGTTTTCCCATGTAACCTATAGCCACCACCGTTCAGCTCCATGTGACAAGATTCCATAATGGTGTACTGTAAAGGGAAGTACCCCTGCTTGTTCTGGTATGTATTTGTATGCTAGGCATGCATGCAAGTGCATATACAGTTCAAACCAGAAGTTTACATACACTATATAAAAAGACACATATGCATGGTTTTCTCAATATATAACATGAAATCAGAATAAACCTTTCTCATTTTAGGTCAATTAGGATTACCGTTGCTGTACCTCCCCACATTCTCCCTGTGCACATCAGCCCGCAGCCTACGCTGCTCCCCAGTGCCCTCACCTGCTGCAGCACCCCCTCTGCTCCCTCCTGCACTATCTCCCTCAAGCAAGATCTTCAGCCATCAAGCAGGATAATCCTCCCCATCAGTGGCTAAGTATCACAACAGTTAACCCCTTGTTCTCTATAGGGATAGTATAGTTATAGGTGGGTGGGCTATAACAATTATTGTGTGTATGCTTTTAGGTAAGTGGGTGGGAAGTATAATTAGGTTATTGTGGGGTTAATTGTATATCAGTATTGTGCATTATTGAATACTGCATTACTGTGCTAATTTAGTAGTATATAACTGTAGACTTGTGTGTAATAACTACCTTTTATTGATACTGGTTTGTCTAGTCACGGTTTGTAGAATACAGTGTAAGGGAATTGTAGTACGCGACAGGTGAGGTATTAGCTGAATATTAATTAGTTAGGCTATGTGCACACGTTCAGGATTTCTTGCAGAAATATCCTGAGCAAAACTGGACACTTTCTGCAAGAAATCCGCATGCGTTTTTTTCCCGTTTTTTGCTTGTTTTCTGTGTGTTTTTGACGCATTTTTTTTTGAGCTTCCCAATGCATTAAATAGCGGGAAAAACGCGAAAAATCCGCAAAATTAATGAACATGCTGCGTTTTTTACCGCGATGCTTTTTTTTGCGGAAAAAAACGCATCATGTGCTCAAAAATTGCGGATTGCTTTCTAAATGATGGGATTCATAATGTATGCATTTTTTATCCGTTTATATAGTGAAAAAACACGGAAAGAAACGCAAAAAATCTGCAACGTGTGCACACAGCCTAATAGTCAAGCTTTACAGGAATAATTAATACCACCGTGTAACATGTATACTTGACTCCAATTCACCCTGTAAGGCAAAAACCCAGATTTATTATGCTCACCTACTGGGTCAGTCCAGTCTGATCGGGGTCACTGGTCTAGGTCCAGCGTCTCCTCTCTTCTTGGCACTGTGGAGAACAGTACTATGCTCTTCCCTCAACATGGCAGAGAGAATTGCACCTGTGTAGGAGCACTTCTGCGTAGGAGCTCTCCTACATCATCCACTGTGTGGGTGATGTAGGACACGTCATGCACACGAAGCAGAGAAGGTGGACAGCATCGCAAAAAGAGAGGATCAAGACCAGCGATGCCCATCAGACCGAACTGCCCAGTAGGTGAGTAGAATAAAAGGTTTTTTTTGCCTCACAGCATGAATTGGAGTCATATATACAGCATTATAGAATGCTGTCACATGGGGCTGAAAGGTGGTGGATGTAGGTAAGGCTTCTTTCACACTTCAGTTGTTTGGCGTCAGTCACTTCCGACATAGTGACGGATCGACGGATCCGTCACAATTGTTGAGAAAACGGTTCCAACGGATCCGTTTTTTTGACGGATCCGTTACTTGGGGGTTGTCTGGGAAAAGTATCTACTTTTTGGAGCATGCGCAATTGAAAAAAACGGATTGGGGCGACGGATCCGCCGAAATGACGGTTGCGACGGATCCGCTGCGAACCGTCATTTCGGCGTTGACAAAAAACGTTTCAATGTCCGTCTATATCTAGACAACGTCCGCCAAATTTCGACGGATCTGTCGCATGACGGATGGAACTGACGACCATCCGTCACAATCCGTCGCCAATGCAAGTCTATGGGAAAATAACGGATCCGCCAAAAAAAAAATGACGGATCCGTTATTTGAGGAAACTGGCGGTTTTAGACTGACGCCAAAAAACTGAAGTGTGAAAGAGGCCTTATATGGAGAAAATCTGGTGACAGGTTCCCAGTAACACGATTGGGTTATATGGAAGCTATTGGAACAGTAGCTAAATAATTAAAATGTGGAAACATTCATTTAAAATTTCAACATTGCAAAATACTTGCTTCTTTTACCCTTCATTTGGGCACTGCTGGTTTTGCTTGCTAGATTTTATATTGAGGTGATTTAGCATTATCTGTCAGTGAAGGAAAAAGATTACCTTCTTATTTGGCTTTGCATTCACTATTACATTGCTTCTTGTATAATTAATAAAGAGATCAGAGGAAGCAATGCGCTTAGTTCCCCTTGATCTTTTACTAGACATGTTCAATATTAAATGGATTATAAGCTATTTCAATTTAACTAAATGTAATCAGATTATTGAGGATTGTGACTGTGGGGTTTTTATGCAATGATATGCCTACTAAGTGTATTTTTATGTAGAAGCTGGATAAGATCATCGTCATTGGGAACAATGTTAGTAATGTATATCGCAATATGTTTTAGAATATCGTTTTGCTACATGTAGCAAGATGCATGTCCTTTTTTCCAATTATCTTCAATTTTTTATATATTATCAATGCTGCTTTAAGATTATTTGTACATGTACATGTAAAGGACTAATTTGATTTAATAAAAAGCATCTTTTAAAAAGCACTTCCATCAAAGTTTTTATCCTCTTAATATATTGCAGTCATCATATTGAACTGCTCAAAAAAATAATGAGAACACTACAATGCCCCATCCTAGATATCACTGAATGAAATATTCCAGTTGTAAATTTTTATTCATTATATAGTGAAATGCATTGAGAAACATACAACATAAAAATGATCAATGTAAATCAACATGAATATCCCATGGAGGTCTGGATTTTGAATGATACTCAAAATCAAAGTGGAAAATCAAATTACAGGCTGGTCCTACTTCAGCGGAAATGCCTCAAGACAAGGAAATGATGTTCAGCAGTGGTGGCCTCTATGTATAACCTCCCTACAATGCCTGGGCATGCTCCTGATGATGGGGCGGATGGGGTGGATGTTCTCCTGAGAGATCTCCCTGACCTGGATTAAAGCATCAGTCAACTCCTGGACCATCTGCACTGCATCGTGGTGTTGGTGGATGGAACGAGACATGATGTCCTAGATGTGCTTAATTGGAATCAGGTCTGGGGAACAGGCAGGCCAGTCCGTAGCATCAATGCTTTCATCATGCAGGAAATGATGACTCACTTTAGTAATATGAGGCCTAGCATTGTCTTGCATCAGAAGGAACCCAGGGCCCACTGCACCCGTATATGGTCTCACAAATGGGTCTGAGGATCTCATCCCGGTACCTAATGGCAGTCAGGGTACCTCTGGCTAGCACATGAAGGGCTTTGTGGCCCTCCAAAAAATACCTCCCCACACAATTACTTACCCAAACCGGTCATGTTGGAGAATGTTGCAGGCAGTAGAATGCTCTCCATGGCATTTACAGACTCTGTCACGTCTGTCACATGTGCTCAGATTGAACCTGCTCTCTTCTGTGAAGAGCACAGGGCAATATTGAATCTGACAGTCTCGATGTTCTCTGGCAAATGCCAATTGCCCTGCATGGTATTGTGCTGTGAGCACAAAACCTACTTGTGGACATCGGGCCCTTATACAGTACAGACCAAAAGTTTGGACACACCTTCTCATTTAAAGATTTTTCTGTATTTTCATGACTATGAAAATTGTACATTCACACTGAAGGCATCAAAACTATGAATTAACACATGTGGAATTATATATTTAACAAAAAAGTGTAAAACAACTGAAATGATGTCTTATATTCTAGGTTCTTCAAAGTAGCACCTTTTGCTTTGATGACTGCTTTACACACTCTTGGCATTCTCTTGATGAGCTTCAAAAGGTAGTCACCGGGAATGGTCTTCAAACAATCTTGAAGGAGTTCCCAGAGATGCTTAGCACTTGTTAATTACTAAATAATTTAATAAAACAGGGTGGGGACCTCTCTATTATTGATAACCAACCTTACTGAATCTGACAGCTGAGGCTTGCAGCCTCCAGCTGTGAGTTTTGCCTGGCTGGTCATAGAAAATAAAGGGGAACTTGTCATGGTTCCCAATGGCAAGGGAACGTAAGAAACATATAAGTAACGAACGAGCTCTCGGGTGATGGAAACTCGAGTTGACCGTGAGCTAAATCTACCACACAACTAACAGTAGCCAGGGAGCATACCTACGGCTTCCTATACGCCACGCGCCAGCCGGAGGACTAACTACGCCTGGTAGAGGAAGAAACAGACCTGGCTTACCTCTAGGGAAATGCCCCAAAAGATGATAGCAGCCCCCCACATGTAATAACGGTGAATTAAGAGGAAAAGACATACACAGTATGAAAGTAGATTTAGCAAAGAGAGGTCCACTTACTAGATAGCAGAAGGATACAAAAGAGGACTTCACGGTCAACTGAAAACCCTTTCAAAAACCATCCTGAAATTACTTTAAGACTCCTGTGTCAACTCATGACACAGGAGTGGCAATTTCAGCCCGCAAGAGCTTCCAGCTACAGAGAATTACAAAAACTGCAAACTGGACAAAAGATACAAAACAAAAGGACAAAGTCCACTTAGCTGATCAGCAGACTAGTAGCAGGAACATGCAACCGAAGGCTCTGGTTACAATGATGACCGGCAAGGAAATGACTGGAGAGCAAGGCTAAATAGGAAACTCCCAAACACTGATGGAAGCAGGTGAACAGAAGCAGCAAAGTGCAAACAAGTCACCAGTACCACCAGCAACCACCAGGGGAGCCCAAAAAGCGGATACACAACAGTACCCTCCCCTTAAGGAGGGGGCACCGAACCCTCACAAGAACCGCCAGGGCGATCTGGATGAGCCCTATGAAAGGCACGAACCAAATCCGAGGCATGAACATCAGAGGCAGTTACCCAAGAATTATCTTCCTGACCATAGCCTTTCCATTTAACTAGATATTGAAGTCTCCGTCTGGAAATACGGGAGTCCAAGATCTTCTCTACGACGTACTCCAATTCACCCTCCACCAGCACAGGAGCAGGAGGTTCAGTAGAAGGAACCACCGGTACCTCATATCTCCGCAACAACGACCGATGGAACACATTATGGATAGCGAAAGATGCCGGGAGGTCCAAACGAAAGGAAACAGGGTTAAGAATCTCCAAAATCCTATAAGGACCGATGAACCGAGGCTTAAATTTGGGAGAAGAAACCCTCATAGGGACAAAACGGGAAGACAGCCACACCAAGTCCCCAACGCGAAGGTGGGGACCAACACGACGACGACGGTTAGCAAACTGCTGAGTCCTCTCCTTTCTTCTGCCAATAAGTTTAACACAGGCCGGTCATACTGTCATGGTTCCCAATGGCAAGGGAACGTAAGAAACATATAAGTAACGAACGAGCTCTCGGGTGATGGAAACTCGAGTTGACCGTGAGCTAAATCTACCACACAACTAACAGTAGCCAGGGAGCATACCTACGGCTTCCTATATGCCACGCGCCAGCCGGAGGACTAACTACGCCTGGTAGAGGAAGAAACAGACCTGGCTTACCTCTAGGGAAATACCCCAAAAGATGATAGCAGCCCCCCACATGTAATAACGGTGAATTAAGAGGAAAAGACATACACAGTATGAAAGTAGATTTAGCAAAGAGAGGTCCACTTACTAGATAGCAGAAGGATACAAAAGAGGACTTCACGGTCAACTGAAAACCCTTTCAAAAACCATCCTGAAATTACTTTAAGACTCCTGTGTCAACTCATGACACAGGAGTGGCAATTTCAGCCCGCAAGAGCTTCCAGCTACAGAGAATTACAAAAACTGCAAACTGGACAAAAGATACAAAACAAAAGGACAAAGTCAACTTAGCTGATCAGCAGACTAGTAGCAGGAACATGCAACCGAAGGCTCTGGTTACAATGATGACCGGCAAGGAAATGACTGGAGAGCAAGGCTAAATAGGAAACTCCCAAACACTGATGGAAGCAGGTGAACAGAAGCAGCAAAGTGCAAACAAGTCACCAGTACCACCAGCAACCACCAGGGGAGCCCAAAAAGCGGATACACAACAGGAACTCATGCCATTTTTTTCATTTACTTATTTATTTATAGTGCAGGTCGGGGCTGATGAATACCCCCATCAGCGGCTCCTGCTGTCACTGTTATTAGCGGCAGCAGGGGTAGACTGATGGGAGTAATAGTCCTTTCAGCCGCCACCTGCTGTCTCTTTGGTATAAAACTCTGTGACACACCCATGATGTCAATATGATCACTGCAATCCTAAATGAATTCATTGAGAGGTGTAGTTCATAAAATGGGGTCACTTATGGGGGTTATGTTCTGGCACCTCATAGGCTCTCCCAGTGGGTAAATGGGACATGCAAACCATAACAGTAAAATCTGGCACTTCTTACCTTCTGAGCTTTGCACTGTGCCTGAAAAATATTTCTCGATTACATGTAGTATATCGGTGCACTCAGGAAAAAATGGACCTCAGTTTGTTGTAAAAAAAATTCTATTAGCCCTTAGAAAAATAAAAACAAGGGGCTTAAACAACATTTTAGTGGTAAAAATGTAATTTATTCTTTCTTCACCACTCAGTGGTTAAAAATTCTGTGAGGCACATGTGGTGTCATTATGATCACTGCACCCCTAGTTGAATTATTTGGGAAGTGTAGTTTGAAAAATGAGTTCAAATATGGGGTTTTATGCTGTTCTGGCACTCAAGGGGCTCTTCCAATGTGACATGGCACCCTCAAACCATTCTAGCAAAATCTGAACTCCAATATGGCGCCTCTTCCCTTCTGAGCTTTGCACTGTACCTCAAAAGTAGTATTCCCCTGCATATGGGGTATTGGCGTACTCAAGAGAAATTGCACAACAAATTGTATGGTGCAATTTCACTTGTTACCCTTATGAAAATGCAAAATTTGGAGCTTAATTAACATTTTTGTGAGGAAAATGTGATTTTATTATTTTCACAGCTCTACGTTATAAACTTCTGTAAAGCACCTGGGGGTTCAAAGTGCTCATCACACATCTAGATAAGTTCCTTTGGGGGTTTATTTTCCAAAATGGGGTCACTTGTGGGGGATTTCCACTGTTTAGGCATATTAGGGGCTCTCCAGACACAACATGGCATCCGATTCTAATTCCAGCCAATTTTGCGTTGAAAAAGTCAAATGGTGCTCCTTCCCTTCCGAGCTCTGCCATGCGCCAAAATTTTGTCAAATTTTGCTCTTGGCCTCAATGCATGGCAGTGCTTTATGATTACTTTAACATGCACCAAAATAGTTGTTTACCCCAACATATGGGGTATCAGCGTACTCAGGTCAAATTGCACATCAACTTTTGGGGTCCAATTTCTCCTGTTACTCTTGGTAAAATAAAAAATTGGGGGTGAAAAAATAATTTTTGTGGAAAAAATAGGATTTTTTATTTTCATCGCTCTGCGTTATAAACATCTGTGAAGCATTTTGGGGTTCAAAGTGCTCACCTCCAATCTAGATAAGTTCTTTGGGGGTCTAGTTTCCAAAATGGGGGGGTTTCCACTTTTTAGGCATATCAGGGGCTTTCCAAACGCGACATGGTGTCTGATCTCAATTCCAGCCAAATGTACATTGAAAAAGTCAAACAGTGCTCCTTCCCTTCCGAGCTCTGCCATGCGCCCTAACAGTGGTTTATCCACACATATCGAGTATCAGCACACTCAGGACAAATTGCACAACAACGGCTTGGGTCCAATTTCTCCAGTTACTACTGTGAAAATAAAAATTTGTGGGTGAAAAATCATTTTTGTGGAAAAAATATGATTTTTTATTTTCCTGGCTCTTCGTTATTCAACTTCTGTGAAGCCATTGGGGTTAAAAGTGCTCACCACACATCTATATATATGCTCCCTGGAGGGTCTAGTTGCAAAAATGGTTTAACTTGGTTTCCACTTTTTAGGCACATCATGGACTCTCCAAACGCGATATAGCATCCAATCTCAATTCAAGCCAATTTTGCGTTGAAAAAGTCAAACAACGCGCCTTCCTTTCGAAGCTCAGCCATGTGCCCAAACAGTGGTTAACTCCCACATATTAGGTATCAGCGTACTTAGGACAAATTGCACAACAACATTTGGGTTCCAGTTTCTCTTGTTACACTTGGAAAAAGAAACAATTGGGGGCGAAAAGATCATTTTTGTGGAATAAATATGATTTTGTATTTTCTCGGATCTACGTTATAAACTTCAGTGTAGCACTTGTGAGTTCAAAGTGCTTACTGCACATTTAGATATGTTCCATGGGGGGGTCTAGTTTCCAAAATGGTTTCAATTGTAGTGGGTTTCCACTTTTTAGGCACATCAGGGGCTCTCCAAACGCGACATGGCATGCAATCTCAATTCCAGTCAATTTTGCATTGAAAAAGTCAAACGGCGCTCCTTCCATTCCAAGCACTGCCATGTGCCCAAGCAATGGTTTACCTGCACATATCTGGTATCATCATACTCAGGACAAATTGAACAACAACTTTTAGGGTCCAATTTCTCCTTTTACCCTTGGGAACTAAAAAAATTGTATCTAAAGTAATTTTTTTGTGAAAAAAAGTTAAATGTTCGTTTTTATTTAAACATTCCAAAAATTTCTGTGAAACACCTGAAGGGTTAATAAACTTCTTGAATGTCATTTTGAGCACCTTGAGGGGTGCCGTTTTTTTTAATCATGTAACACTTGGGTATTTTCTATCATATAGACCCCTCAAAGTGACTTCAAATGTGATGTGGTCCCTAAAAAAAATGGTATTGTAAAAATGATTAATCACTGTTAAAATTTTAATCCTTATAACTTCCTAACAAAAATAATTTTTGTACCAAAATTGTGCTGATGTAAAGCAGACATGTGGGAAACATTACATATTAAGTATTTTGTGTGACATATCTGTGATTTAAGGGCATGAAAATTCAAAGTAGGAAAATTGAAAAATGTTCTAAATTTTTGCCAAATTTCCATTTTTTTCACAAATAAACGCAAGCCATATCAAAGAAATTTTACCACTATCATGAAGTACAATATGTCATGAGAAAACATTCTAGGATCACCAGGATCCATGGAAAAGTTCCAGAGTTATTACCTCATAAAGGGACAGTGGTCAGAATTGTAAAAATTGTCCCGGTCATTAACGTGCAAACCACCCTTGGGGTTAAAGGGGTTTTCCCAAAAACAAAGTGAATTTTAATCAATATCTTAATCAATAGATCTTTGTATTATAATAAGGTCCACTATTGGATGTGTGTAAATAAAATGTTCCTGTGCTGAGATATTTTATAAATTTATCCCTGCTGTGTACTGTGTAATAGCTGCGTCTGACCGTGCAGGAACATGGTCTGATCATACCACATCTCCTGGGCAGGGGAGGAAACAAAAGAGAGTATGCAGACACGATAGCATGGGATAACAGCTGATTCTTTCAGTGAGATAAAACATTGATTAAAAACAGGCAGGGAAATGTGCTGCCTCACAAAAAGAATTATCTTCAATCCGATGCTGTAATGTCGGTATGCTTTTTTACTTCCTCCCATACACTCAGGACAAATTGCACAACAACGGTTTGGGTCCAATTTCTCCAGTTACTACTGTGAAAATAAAAATTTGTGGGTGAAAAATCATTTTTGTGGAAAAAATATGATTTTTTATTTTCATGGCTCTACGTTATTCAACTTCTGTGAAGCCATTGGGGTTAAAAGTGCTCACCACACATCTATATATATGCTCCCTGGAGGGTCTAGTTGCAAAAATGGTTTAACTTGGTTTCCACTTTTTAGGCACATCATGGACTCTCCAAACGCGATATAGCATCCAATCTCAATTCAAGCCAATTTTGCGTTGAAAAAGTCAAACAACGCGCCTTCCTTTCGAAGCTCAGCCATGTGCCCAAACAGTGGTTAACTCCCACATATTAGGTATCAGCGTACTTAGGACAAATTGCACAACAACATTTGGGTTCCAGTTTCTCTTGTTACACTTGGAAAAAGAAACAATTGGGGGCGAAAAGATCATTTTTGTGGAATAAATATGATTTTGTATTTTCTCGGATCTACGTTATAAACTTCAGTGTAGCACTTGTGAGTTCAAAGTGCTTACTGCACATTTAGATATGTTCCATGGGGGGGTCTAGTTTCCAAAATGGTTTCAATTGTAGTGGGTTTCCACTTTTTAGGCACATCAGGGGCTCTCCAAACGCGACATGGCATGCAATCTCAATTCCAGTCAATTTTGCATTGAAAAAGTCAAACGGCGCTCCTTCCATTCCAAGCACTGCCATGTGCCCAAGCAATGGTTTACCTGCACATATCTGGTATCATCATACTCAGGACAAATTGAACAACAACTTTTAGGGTCCAATTTCTCCTTTTACCCTTGGGAACTAAAAAAATTGTATCTAAAGTAATTTTTTTGTGAAAAAAAGTTAAATGTTCATTTTTATTTAAACATTCCAAAAATTTCAGTGAAACACCTGAAGGGTTAATAAACTTCTTGAATGTCGTTTTGAGCACCTTGAGGGTGCCGTTTTTTTTAATCATGTCACACTTGGGTATTTTCTATCATATAGACCCCTCAAAGTGACTTCAAATGTGATGTGGTCCCTAAAAAAAATGGTATTGTAAAAATGATTAATCACTGTTAAAATTTTAACCCTTATAACTTCCTAACAAAAATAATTTTTGTACCAAAATTGTGCTGATGTAAAGCAGACATGTGGGAAACATTACATATTAAGTATTTTGTGTGACATATCTGTGATTTAAGGGCATGAAAATTCAAAGTAGGAAAATTGAAAAATGTTCTAAATTTTTGCCAAATTTCCATTTTTTTCACAAATAAACGCAAGCCATATCAAAGAAATTTTACCACTATCATGAAGTACAATATGTCATGAGAAAACATTTTTGGATCACCAGGATCCATGGAAAAGTTCCAGAGTTATTACCTCATAAAGGGACAGTGGTCAGAATTGTAAAAATTGTCCCGGTCATTAACGTGCAAACCACCCTTGGGGTTAAAGGGGTTTTCCCAAAAACAAAGTGAATTTTAATCAATATCTTAATCAATAGATCTTTGTATTATAATAAGGTCCACTATTGGATGTGTGTAAATAAAATGTTCCTGTGCTGAGATATTTTATAAATTTATCCCTGCTGTGTACTGTGTAATAGCTGTGTCTGACCGTGCAGGAACATGGTCTGATCATACCACATCTCCTGGGCAGGGGAGGAAACAAAAGAGAGTATACAGACACGATAGCATGGGATAACAGCTGATTCTTTCAGTGAGATAAAACATTGATTAAAAACAGGCAGGGAAATGTGCTGCCTCACAAAAATAATTATCTTCAATCCGATGCTGTAATGTCGGTACGCTTTTTTACTTCCTCCAATACCCAGGAGCTGTGGTATGATCAAACCATGTTCCTGCATGATCAGACACAGCCATTACTCAGTACACAGCAGAGGCACATTTATAAGATTATCTTAGCACAGGAACATCTTTTTTATACATATCCAATTGTGAAACTTATTTTTATTGTACTTTTTTCATGGGAAAACCTCTTTAATTTTCTCAAAGCTTCCTCATTGGCTGCTTGTTTTAACTCTGATTGATTAGGTCAGAGCTGTGACTAGTGACTATGCTTTAGCTACACTGTCTACAGAGACTTAAGGTACCTTCACACTAAGCGACTTTGCAGCGAGAATGACGATGATCTGTGATGTTGCAGCGTCCTGGATAGCGATCTCAGTGTGTTTGACACGCAGCAGCAATCTGGATCCCGCTGTGATATCGCTGGTCGGAGCTAGAAGTCCAGAACTTTATTTCGTCGCTGACCACCCGCTGTCATCGCTGGATCGGCGTGTGTGACGCCGATCCAGCGATGTGTTCACTTGTAACCAGGGTAAATATTGGGTTACTAAGCGCAGGGCCTCGCTTAGTAACCCGTTATTTACCCTGGTTACCATTGTAAAAGTTTAAAAAAAAAGTACATACTCACATTCTGATGTCTGTCACGTCCCCCGGCGTCCACAGGGTTACGCACTGCTGCCGAGAGCTTCCTGCACTGACTGTGTCAGCGCCGGCCGTAAAGCAGAGCACAGCGGTGACATCACCTTCAGTGCAGGAAGCTCTGAGCAGCAGCGCGTAACCCTGTGGACGCCGGGGGACGTGACAGACATCAGAATGTGAGTATGTACTGTGGTTTTTTTTTTTTTTTACTTTTACTTTTACAATGGTAACCAGGGTAAATATCGGGTTACTAAGCGCGGCCCTGCACTTAGTAACCTGTTGTGTATCCGCTTTTTGGGCTCCCCTGGTGGTTGCTGGTGGTACTGGTGACTTGTTTGCACTTTGCTGCTTCTGTTCACCTGCTTCCATCAGCGTTTGGGAGTTTCCTATTTAGCCTTGCTCTCCAGTCATTTCCTTGCCGGTCATCATTGTAACCAGAGCCTTCGGTTGCATGTTCCTGCTACTAGTCTGCTGATCAGCTAAGTGGACTTTGTCCTTTTGTTTTGTATCTTTAGTCCAGTTTGCAGTTTTTGTAATTCTCTGTAGCTGGAAGCTCTTGCGGGCTGAAATTGCCACTCCTGTGTCATGAGTTGACACAGGAGTCTTAAAGTAATTTCAGGATGGTTTTTTGAAAGGGTTTTCAGTTGACCGTGAAGTCCTCTTTTGTATCCTTCTGCTATCTAGTAAGTGGACCTCTCTTTGCTAATTCTACTTTCATACTGTGTATGTCTTTTCCTCTTATTTCACCGTTATTACATGTGGGGGGCTGCTATCATCTTTTGGGGTATTTCCCTAGAGGTAAGCCAGGTCTGTTTCTTCCTCTACCAGGCTTAGTTAGTCCTCCGGCTGGTGCGTGGCATTTAGGAAGCCGTAGGTATGCTCCCTGGCTACTATTAGTTGTGTGGTAGATTTAGCTCACGGTCAACTCGAGTTTCCATCACCCGAGAGCTCGTTCGTTATTTATATGTTTCTTACAATCCCTTGCCATTGGGAACCATGACAGTATGACCGGCCATGTGTTAAACTTATTGGCAGAAGAAAGGAGAGAAAAAGGAAGTCTGTAAATTTTTTTTTTTTTTTTCCTTTTTCCCTATGCTTGCTCCATAGTTGGATCAGTTGTATTTCAGCTCTAATTACTGCCTTTGCCTTTCTCTCCTTATAATCCTTGAATGGCTCTGAGCTCACCTGTTTAAAGATGGATCCTCAGAGTTTGGCTGCAGGTTTAAATAATCTTGCTACGAAGGTTCAAAATTTACAAGATTTTGTTATGCATACTCCTATTTCTGAACCTAAAATCTCTACACCAGAGGTGTTTTCCGGAGATAGATCTCGGTTTCTGAATTTCAAATATAATTGTAAATTATTCCTTTCTCTCAGACCTCACTCCTCAGGAGATCCTGTCCAGCAGGTTAAGATTGTAATTTCTTTGCTGCGAGGTGACCCTCAAAATTGGGCATTTTCATTGGCACCAGGGGATCCTGCGTTGCTCAATGTGGATGCGTTTTTCCTGGCTTTAGGGTTGCTTTATGAGGCACCTAATTTGGAGATTCAAGCTGAAAAAACTTTGATAGCCCTATCTCAAGGGCAAGATGAAGCTGAGATATACTGCCAAAAATTTCGTAAATGGTCTGTGCTTACTCAGTGGAATGAGTGCGCCTTAGCGGCAAATTTCAGAGAGGGCCTTTCTGATGCCATTAAAGATGTTATGGTCGGGTTCCCTGCGCCTACAGGTCTGAATGAGTCCATGAGAATGGC
Organism: Ranitomeya variabilis; assembly: GCF_051348905.1. Taxonomy (NCBI): domain Eukaryota; kingdom Metazoa; phylum Chordata; class Amphibia; order Anura; family Dendrobatidae; genus Ranitomeya; species Ranitomeya variabilis. Next base: position 222,117,906 of record NC_135234.1, read on the forward strand.
AATTCAGATTGATCGGCGTTTGCGGGAGCGCAAACCCGTGCACCATTTGGCGGTATCTTCTGAAGAGACGCCAGAGAAAATGCAATGTGACAGAATTATATCCAGAAGCGAGCGGCAGAATTATAGGCGTAAAAATGGGTTATGCTTCTATTGTGGTGATTCTGCTCATGTTATATCGGCATGCTCTAAACGTACTAGGAAGGTTGACAAGTCTATTTCAATTGGCACTTTACAGTCCAAATTTATTTTGTCTGTAACCTTGATTTGTTCATCATCAGTTATTACCGTGGATGCCTATGTGGACTCTGGCGCCGCTCTGAGTCTTATGGACTGGTCCTTTGCCAGGCACTGTGGGTTTGATTTAGAGCCTCTGGAAGTCCCTATACCTCCGAAGGGTATTGATTCTACACCTTTGGCTTGTAATAAACCACAGTTCTGGACGCAAGTGACTATGCGTATGACTCCAGACCATCAGGAGGTGATTCGCTTCCTTGTGTTGTACAATTTACATGATGTTTTGGTGCTTGGATTACCATGGTTACAGTCTCATAACCCAGTCCTTGACTGGAAAGCTATGTCTGTGTTAAGCTGGGGATGTCGGGGGGCTCATGGGGACACTCCTATGGTGCCCATTTCGTCATCTATTCCATCTGAGATTCCGGCATTTTTGTCTGATTATCGTGATATTTTTGAAGAGCCTAAGATTGGTTCACTCCCTCTTCACAGGGATTGTGATTGCGCCATAGATCTGATTCCTGGCAGTAAATTTCCAAAGGGTCGTTTGTTTAACCTATCTGTACCTGAACATGCTGCTATGCGCGAGTATATTAAGGAGTCCCTGGAAAATGGACATATTCGTCCTTCTTCATCACCTTTAGGAGCCGTTTTTTTCTTTGTCTCTAAAAAGGATGGCTCTCTGAGGCCTTGTATTATCGACTCCTGAATAAAATTACAGTCAAATATCAGTATCCGTTGCCTTTGCTGACTGATTTGTTTGCTCGCATAAGGGGGGCTAAGTGGTTCTCTAAGATTGATCTTTGTGGGGCGTATAATTTGGTGCGAATTAAGCAGGGGGATGAGTGGAAAACCGCATTTAATACGCCTGAGGGCCATTTTGAGTATTTGGTAATGCCTTTCGGCCTTTCTAATGCACCTTCTGTCTTTCAGTCCTTAATGCATGATATTTTCCGTGAATATTTGGATAAATTTATGATAGTGTACTTGGATGATATTTTGATTTTTTCTGATGACTGGGAGTCTCATGTTCAGCAGGTCAGGAGGGTTTTTCAGGTTTTGCGGGAGAATTCTTTGTGTGTAAAGGGTTCAAAGTGTGTTTTTGGGGTTCAAAAAATTTCCTTTTTGGGGTACATTTTTTCCCCTTCTTCTATTGAGATGGACCCTGTCAAGGTTCGGGCTATTTACGACTGGACGCAGCCTACTTCTCTGAAGAGTCTCCAGAAATTCTTGGGCTTTGCTAATTTTTATCGTCGATTTATAGCTGGTTTTTCTGGCGTTGCTAAACCTCTGACGGATTTGACTAAAAAGGGTGCTGATGTTGCCAATTGGTCCCCTGCTGCCGTGGAGGCCTTTCGGGAGCTTAAGCGCCGCTTTTTGTCTGCTCCTGTGTTGCGCCAGCCTGATGTTTCCCTTCCCTTTCAGGTTGAGGTCGATGCTTCCGAGATTGGAGCGGGGGCGGTTTTGTCGCAGAAAAGTCCCGACTGCTCAGTGATGAGACCTTGTGAGTTCTTTTTGCGAAAATTTTTGGCCGCCGAGCGAAACTATGATGTTGGTAATCGGGAGCTTTTGGCCATGAAGTGGGCATTTGAGGAGTGGCGTCATTGGCTTGAGGGTGCCAAACATCAGGTGGTAGTTTTGACTGATCACAAGAATTTAATTTATTTGGAGTCTGCCAGGCGCCTGAATCCTAGACAGGCACGTTGGTCGTTGTTCTTTTCCCGGTTTAATTTTGTGGTCTCGTACTTACCGGGTTCTAGGAATGTGAAGGCAGATGCTCTTTCTAGGAGTTTTGAGCCTGACTCTCCTGGGAATTCTGAACCTGCTGGTGTCCTTAAGGATGGAGTGGTTTTGTCTGCTGTCTCTCCTGATTTGCGACGTGCTTTGCAAGAATTTCAGGCGGATAGACCTGATCGTTGTCCGTCTGGTAGACTGTTTGTTCCTGACGAGTGGACCACTAGAGTCATCTCGGAAGTTCATTCTTCTACTCTGGCAGGTCATCCGGGAATTTTTGGCACCAGAGATTTGGTGGCTAGATCCTTCTGGTGGCCTTCCCTGTCTCGAGATGTGCATGTTTTTGTGCAGTCTTGCGATGTGTGTGCTCGGGCCAAGCCTTGTTGTTCTAGGGCTAGTGGGTTGTTGTTGCCCTTGCCTATTCCGAAGAGGCCTTGGACGCACATCTCTATGGACTTTATCTCGGACCTCCCTGTTTCTCAGAAGATGTCTGTCATCTGGGTGGTGTGTGACCGTTTTTCTAAAATGGTTCATTTGGTGCCATTGCCTAAGTTGCCTTCCTCATCTGAGTTGGTCCCTCTGTTTTTTCAAAATGTGGTTCGCCTGCATGGTATTCCGGAAAACATCGTTTCTGACAGGGGTACCCAGTTCGTGTCTAGATTTTGGCGGGCAGTCTGTGCCAGGTTGGGCATTGATTTGTCTTTTTCGTCTGCATTCCATCCTCAGACCAATGGCCAGACGGAACGAACTAATCAAACTTTGGAGACTTATTTGTGGTGTTTTGTGTCTGCGGATCAGGATGATTGGGTTGCCTTTCTGCCGTTGGCGGAGTTTGCTCTTAATAATCGGGCTAGTTCTGCCACTTTGGTTTCTCCTTTCTTTTGCAATTCAGGGTTTCATCCGCGTTTTTCATCTGGTCAGGTTGAATCTTCGGATTGTCCTGGAGTGGATGCGGTAGTGGATCGGTTGCATCAGATTTGGGGACAAGTGGTGGATAATTTGGAATTGTCCCAGGAGAGGTCTCAGCAGTTTGCTAACCGCCGTCGTCGTGTTGGCCCCCACCTTCGTGTTGGGGACTTGGTGTGGTTGTCTTCCCATTTTGTCCCTATGAGGGTTTCTTCTCCTAAATTTAAGCCTCGGTTCATCGGTCCTTATAGGATTTTGGAGATTCTTAACCCTGTCTCCTTTCGTTTGGACCTCCCGGCATCTTTCGCTATCCATAATGTGTTCCATCGGTCGCTGTTGCGGAGATATGAGGTACCGGTGGTTCCTTCTACTGAACCTCCTGCTCCTGTGCTGGTGGAGGGTGAATTGGAGTACGTGGTAGAAAAGATCTTGGACTCCCGTATTTCCAGACGGAGACTTCAATATCTGGTTAAATGGAAGGGCTATGGTCAGGAAGATAATTCTTGGGTAACTGCCTCTGATGTTCATGCCTCGGATTTGGTTCGTGCCTTTCATAGGGCTCATCCAGATCGCCCTGGCGGTTCTTGTGAGGGTTCGGTGCCCCCTCCTTAAGGGGAGGGTACTGTTGTGTATCCGCTTTTTGGGCTCCCCTGGTGGTTGCTGGTGGTACTGGTGACTTGTTTGCACTTTGCTGCTTCTGTTCACCTGCTTCCATCAGCGTTTGGGAGTTTCCTATTTAGCCTTGCTCTCCAGTCATTTCCTTGCCGGTCATCATTGTAACCAGAGCCTTCGGTTGCATGTTCCTGCTACTAGTCTGCTGATCAGCTAAGTGGACGTTGTCCTTTTGTTTTGTATCTTTAGTCCAGTTTGCAGTTTTTGTAATTCTCTGTAGCTGGAAGCTCTTGCGGGCTGAAATTGCCACTCCTGTGTCATGAGTTGACACAGGAGTCTTAAAGTAATTTCAGGATGGTTTTTTGAAAGGGTTTTCAGTTGACCGTGAAGTCCTCTTTTGTATCCTTCTGCTATCTAGTAAGTGGACCTCTCTTTGCTAAATCTACTTTCATACTGTGTATGTCTTTTCCTCTTATTTCACCGTTATTACATGTGGGGGGCTGCTATCATCTTTTGGGGTATTTCCCTAGAGGTAAGCCAGGTCTGTTTCTTCCTCTACCAGGCTTAGTTAGTCCTCTGGCTGGCGCGTGGCATTAGGAAGCCGTAGGTATGCTCCCTGGCTACTATTAGTTGTGTGGTAGATTTAGCTCACGGTCAGCTCGAGTTTCCATCACCCGAGAGCTCGTTCGTTATTTATATGTTTCTTACGTTCCCTTGCCATTGGGAACCATGACAGTAACCCGATGTTTACCCTGGTTACCCGGGTGCTGCAGGGGGACTTTGGCATCGTTGAAGACAGTTTCAACGATGCTGAAGTCGTTCCCCTGATCGTTGGTCGCTGGAGAGAGCTGTCTGTGTGACAGCTCCCCAGCGACCACACAACGACTTACCAACGATCACGGCCAGGTCGTATCGCTGGTCGTGATCGTTGGTAAGTCGTTTAGTGTAACGGTACCTTAAGCTAGTCTGAGACATATCCCCTGCTTCATCATTGGCTGTCTGCTTTTTTATCTCCCACCTGCCTCGGTAGTGCTGTTTCTTCTGATTAGCTGCTGTCCATAAGACAAGTCTTTTATAGGTTTATCGGTAAGATCACCACATGGAGAGCTGATTTATTTTACAGCAGTTGCAGAAGTACAAATTATTAAAACTCCAGTGTGAAAAAGATTATTAGGAAACTGATAAACATACACCAAGGGAAATAAGCCTTAGATGATGAGAGCTTTTAAAGTCTGCTCCTTACATTCTGACACAAAAGTAATAATGAACATGACCAGCCATTAGGGTGCCAGATTCTATTTTCCTTTCATCTTTCTTCATTTTATGCCTGTAAGATTTCTTATTCTTTATTGTTCCTTTATATTTCTGGATGTGAAGAATACAGTTATTTAAAAGCAATGAAGCATAAGCTTGTGTGGAAAAGAAATTAGGAAATTGGAGAATGGAGTGACATAGAATGTTAACTATTACCAAAAATATTGTGAACACTAAAACTAATACGTGTTGCATGACAATTGAATAACTGCTGACACTAAACAATAAAGACAATTAAAAATATATAAAATATTAAATTATGTTTTTGAAAGCACATTATTGTATTTGAAAGCAGTCCTGATGTAAACTCTTTGGACAATTTCTCATGAAGAATACATCACATACAAAGGCTTATATTACATGCAGAAGACTATTTCCCAAGTATGTCTTGCAGCTAAATGGTCTGTTGTTTCATAATAATCTGTTTCTTTTAATTTTTATTAATTGATATTAAATGTCAGAATCAAGTTAGAAAGCTGTACTTTGCATAAAATATTTGGCTAAAAAAGTAAAAAGACAACACAACGCAAAGTAAAAGGTTAATAAAACAAAAGTACACATCTGGTTGTATAATAAAGCGATTGTCTCATGAGAATACCTTTCAAACTGGCATTAGAGATTAACTATTTTTTTACTGGAATGAGATCCTACTCGAATATACAAAAAAATCTGCATTGTTGACAATATGAATTTTTGTAAATTTGCCGTTTTGCTGAACCATAGATGGCTGCCAAAAGTTAAAAAAAACAAAAAAAACAACCCCTTATAACCTTATATTGATTTCACAGCTCAACTGTTTGGCCTCTCTGCTGTTCACCTCAGAACGTCTTCTTTCTTCTGTTGTCCCACCAGCATATTCTCTCTAGTCAGGTACTTCCAGCCGCAACAAGGGCTCATCACGCAACTGAGATGTCACTGTGTACAATGCCCAGCGACCCCTGCAGCCTGGTTGTGACTGGAAGTCCTGGCCTAGAGTGAACAGACCAGGAGATGTATTGGTGAAGAGCAGAAGTAGCTCTGAGTACCGGACGGCGGTCAACTAGCAGCGGAGTGGCTGGACAGGAGAGTGATGAGTATATATTTTTTTTGTTTTCAACACCCTACATTTATTAAAGTCTGGGGCCTGAAGAGACCCCAGAGAAAGCTTGGACTGGCCCACAGGTGAATCCTTCTGGTGGGCCCCTGTGCAAGAGAGCACTACCATCCTTTTATATGAGCAGTACTAGGCACAATATACTTGAATCACTATGTACAAAGATAGGCAGCATCGTATTCATTTAACAATCTATCCAGTTCATTGTTATATAAATTTGTGATTGAGGATAATGTCACATTTGTACATACAGTTCAAACCAGAAGTTTACATACACTATATAAAAAAAACTCATGCATGTTTTTCTCAATATCTGACAAGAAATCAAAATAAACCTTTCCCATTTTAGGTCAATTAGGATTACCATAATTATTAATATTTGCAAAATGTCAGAATAAAGAGAGAGAATGTTTTAAGGCATTTTTAGTACTTATTGCAAAGTCAAAAGTTTATATACACTAAGATTACTATGCCTACCACCCCTTAACGACCGTCGATATACCTTTTAACGGCGGCAGTTAACCCCTGAGTGATGGGGCCAGTTTTTTAAAAATCTGACCAGTGTCCCTTTATGTGGTAATAACTATGGAATGGTTCAACAGATCCCAGTGATTTTGAGGTTGTTTTTCATGACATGTTGTACTTTATGTTAATGGTAAATTTATGTCTATATGTTTTGTGTTTATTTATAAAAAACTAGATGTTTCCAGCCAGTTAACGCTCGGCACGCTCATTGCTATCTAATTAATGCTGCTGGTGATTAAACTAAAGTAAATAATGACAACATTCAATAGCGCTTTCGCAGGTGGTAAATTAACTTAAAATGAAGTTAATAACAATAGTGTGGTGACGTGTTGGGGGCAGGATTATGTGTGGTGATGAGTTGGGGTGGGATTATGTGTGGTGATGTGGTGGGGGGGGCAGGATTATGTGTGGTGATGTGGTGGGGGGGCGGGATTATGTGTGGTGATGTGGTGGGGGGGCGGGATAATGTGTGGTGATGTGGTGGGGGGCAGGATTATGTGTGGTGATGTGGTGGGGGGCAGGATTATGTGTGGTGATGTGGTGGGGGGCGGGATTATGTGTGGTGATGTGTTGGGGTGGGATTATGTGTGGTGATGTGGTGGGGGGCAGGATTATGTGTGGTGATGTGGTGGGGGGTGGGATTATGTGTGGTGATGTGGTGGGGGGCAGGATTATGTGTGGTGATGTGGTGGGGGGGCGGGATTATGTGTGGTAATGTGGTGGGAGTCGGGATTATGCATGGTGATGTGGTAGGGGGCAGGATTATGTGGAGTGATGTGGTGGTGGGGTGGGATTATGTGTGGTAATGTGGTGGGTGGGCGGGATTATGTGTGGTGATGTGGTGGGGGGGCGGGATTATGTGTGGTGATGTGCTGGGGGGCGGGATTACATGTGGTGATGTGGTGGGGGGGCAGGATTATGTGTGGTGATGTGGTAGGGGGCGGGATTATGTGTAGTGATGTGGTGGGGGGCAGGATTATGTAGTGATGTGGTAGGTAAGTGGGATTATGTGTGGTGATGTGGTGGGGGGCGGGATTACATGTGGTGATGTGGTGGGGGGGCAGTATTATGTGTGGTGATGTGGGGGGCGGGATTATGTGTGGTGATGTGGTGGGGGGCGGGATTATGTGTAGTGATGTGGTGGGGGGTGGGATTATGTAGTGATGTGGTAGGTAAGTGGGATTATGTGTGGTGATGTGGTGGGGGGCGGGATTATGTGTGGTAATGTGGTGGGGGGGATGGATTATGTGTGGTAATGTGGTGAGGGGCCTGGATTATGTGTGGTGATGTGGTGGGGGCGAGATTATGTGTGGTAATGTGGTGGGGGGCCTGGATTATGAGTGGTGATGTGGTGGGGGGTGAGATTATGTGTGGTAATGTGGTGGGGGCTAGATTATGTGTGGTGATGTTGTGGGGGGTGGGATTATCTGTGGGGGGATTATGTGTGGTGATGGGTTGGGGGGATGGAATTATGTGTGGTAATGTGGTGGGGGGCAGGATTATGTGTGGTAATGTGGGGGGTGGAATTATGTGTGGTGATGTGGTGGAGGGCAGGATTATGTGTGGTGGGGGGCAGGATTATGTGTGGTGATGTGGTGGGGGGCGGGATAATGTGTGGTAATGTGGGGGGCGGGATTATGTGTGGTAATGTGGTGGGAGGGCAGGATTATCTGTGGTAATGTGGTGGGGGTGGGTGTTATGACCCCAATGGCGAGGGTCTCAGAGGAACAAGTAAGTCTGCGAAGTACAAAAATCCAGCTCATAGGGCAGTGGTAACTGGGTTGACCATATATCTACTCCTAACGCCAACACTAGAAGTAGCCGGGGAACATGCCTACGTTGGTCGCTAGATGTCTCGCGCCAGCCGGAGGACTAACTACCCCTAGAAGAGGAAAACAAAGACCTCTCTTGCCTCCAGAGAATAGACCCCAAAAGTTGGATACAAGCCCCCCACAAATAATAACGGTGAGGTAAGAGGAAATGACAAACACAGAGATGAACTAGGTTTAGCAAAGAGAGGCCCACTTACTAATAGCAGAATGTAGTAAGATAACTTATATGGTCAACAAAAACCCTATCAAAAATCCACACTGGAAATTCAAGAACCCCCGAACCGTCTAACGGCCCGGGGGGAGAACTCCAGCCTCCCTAGAGCTTCCAGCAAGGTTAGGATACAGATTATGTACAAGCTGGACAAAAATGCAAACAAAAACAAATAGCAAAAAGCAAGAAAGCAGACTTAGCTTAATCTAGCAGGAACCAGGATCAGTAGACAAGAGCACAACAGATTAGCTCTGATTACAACGTTGCCAGGCATTGAACTGAAGGTCCAGGGAGCTTATATAGCAACACCCCTGACCTAACGACCCAGGTGAGCATACAAGGGATGGCAGACATTCCCAGAGTCAAATCACTAGTAACCACTAGAGGGAGCCAAAAAGGTAAATTCACAACAGTACCCCCCCCTTAGTGAGGGGTCACCGAACCCTCACCAAGACCACCAGGGCGATCAGGATGAGCGGTGTGAAAGGCACGAACCAAATCGACCGCATGCACATCAGAGGCGACCACCCAGGAATTATCCTCCTGACCATAGCCCTTCCACTTGACCAGGTACTGAAGCCTCCGCCTGGAGAGACGAGAATCTAAGATCTTCTCCACCACGTACTCCAACTCGCCCTCAACCAACACCGGAGCAGGAGGCTCAGCAGAAGGGACCACAGGCACAACGTACCGCCGCAACAAGGACCTATGAAATACGTTGTGAATGGCAAACGACACCGGAAGATCCAGGCGAAAGGATACAGGATTAAGGATTTCCAATATCTTGTAAGGACCAATGAAGCGAGGCTTAAATTTGGGAGAGGAGACCTTCATAGGAACAAATCGAGAAGACAGCCATACCAAATCCCCAACGCGAAGTCGGGGACCCACACCGCGGCGGCGGTTGGCAAAACGCTGAGCCTTCTCCTGTGACAACTTCAAGTTGTCCACCACATGACTCCAGATCCGCTGCAACCTATCCACCACAGAATCCACCCCAGGACAGTCAGAAGGCTCCACATGTCCCGAGGAAAAACGAGGATGGAAACCAGAGTTGCAGAAAAATGGCGAAACCAAGGTGGCGGAACTAGCTCGATTATTAAGGGCAAATTCAGCCAACGGCAAGAAGGTCACCCAATCATCCTGATCAGAAGAGACAAAACACCTCAAATAAGCCTCCAGAGTCTGATTAGTTCGCTCCGTTTGTCCGTTAGTCTGGGGATGAAAAGCGGACGAAAACGACAAATCAATGCCCATCCTACCACAAAAGGATCGCCAGAACCTGGAAACAAACTGGGATCCTCTGTCCGACACAATATTCTCAGGAATGCCGTGCAAACGAACCACGTTCTGGAAGAACACAGGAACCAGATCAGAAGAGGAGGGCAGCTTAGGCAAAGGAACCAAATGGACCATCTTGGAGAAACGATCACATATCACTCAGATGACAGACATGCCCTGAGACACCGGAAGATCAGAAATGAAATCCATAGAGATGTGTGTCCAAGGTCTCTTCGGGACAGGCAAGGGCAAGAGCAACCCGCTGGCACGAGAACAGCAAGGCTTAGCTCGAGCACAAGTTCCACAGGACTGCACAAATGACCGCACATCCCTTGACAAGGAAGGCCACCAAAAGGACCTGGCCACCAGATGTCTGGTGCCAAAAATTCCCGGGTGCCCTGCCAACACTGAGGAATGAACCTCGGAAATGACTCTGCTGGTCCATTTAGCAGGCACAAACAATCTGTCAGATGGACAAGAGTCAGGCCTACCAGCCTGAAATCTCTGCAACACACGCCGCAGATCAGGAGAAATAGCTGACAAGATAACTCCTTCCTTAAGAATACCCACAGGTTCAGCGACTCCAGGAGCATCAGGCACAAAGCTCCTAGACAGAGCATCGGCCTTCACATTCTTAGAACCTGGTAAATACGAGACCACAAAGTCAAAACGGGAGAAAAACAATGACCAGCGGGCCTGTCTAGGATTCAGGCGTTTAGCAGACTCGAGATACATCAGATTTTTGTGATCAGTCAAGACCACCACACGATGCTTAGCACCCTCGAGCCAATGACGCCACTCCTCAAATGCCCACTTCATGGCCAACAACTCCCGATTGCCCACATCATAATTTCGCTCTGCCGGCGAAAACTTCCTGGAGAAAAAGGCACAAGGTCTCATAGTAGAGCAACCAGGGCCTCTCTGCGACAAAACGGCCCCTGCCCCAATCTCCGAAGCATCCACCTCCACCTGAAAGGGAAGTGAGGTGTCAGGTTGGCACAAAACAGGCGCCGAAGTAAACCGGCGTTTCAACTCCTGGAAAGCCTCCACGGCAGCAGGAGCCCAGTTAGCTACATCAGAGCCTTTCTTGGTCATATCCGTCAATGGTTTAACAACGCTAGAAAAATTTGCGATAAAACGACGGTAGAAGTTAGCAAAACCCAAGAACTTCTGAAGACTCTTAACTGACGAGGGTTGAGTCCAATCATGAATAGCTCGGACCTTGACTGGGTCCATCTCCACAGCAGAAGGGGAAAAAATGAACCCCAAAAAGGGAACCCTCTGTACACCAAAGAGACACTTTGAGCCTTTAACAAACAAAGAATTTTCACGCAAAATCTTAAAAACCATCCTGACCTGCTCCACATGCGAGTCCCAATCATCAGAAAAAACCAGAATATCATCCAGATAAACAATCAAAAATTTATCCAGATACTTCCGGAAAATGTCATGCATGAAGGACTGAAAAACTGAAGGTGCATTAGAGAGCCCAAATGGCATCACCAAGTACTCAAAATGACCTTCGGGCATATTGAATGCGGTTTTCCATTCATTGCCTTGCTTAATGCGCACAAGGTTGTACGCACCACGAAGGTCTATCTTGGTGAACCACTTGGCACCTTTAATCCGGGCAAACAAGTCTGACAACAGCGGCAAAGGATACTGAAATTTGACAGTGATCTTGTTTAAAAGCCGATAGTCAATACAAGGCCTCAAAGATCCGTCCTTTTTGGCCACAAAAAAGAATCCCGCACCAAGAGGGGAAGAAGAAGGACGGATATGCCCCTTCTCAAGAGACTCCTTGATATATGAACGCATCGCGGTATGTTCAGGTACCGACAAATTAAACAGTCTCCCCTTAGGAAACTTACTGCCAGGAATCAAATCTATTGCACAGTCACATTCCCTATGAGGAGGCAGTGCACTGGACTTAGACTCGCTGAAGACATCCTGATAATCAGACAAATACGCCGGAACTTCCGAAGGCGTAGAAGAAGCAATAGACAAGGGCAGGGAATCTCCATGAATTCCATGGCAGCCCCAACTTGACACCGACATTGCCTTCCAGTCCAAGACTGGATTATGGGTCTGTAACCATGGCAAACCCAAAACAACCAAATCATGCATCTTATGCAGAACAAGAAAACGTATCACCTCCCGATGTTCGGGAGTCATGCACATGGTAACCTGTGTCCAAAACTGCGGTTTATTTTTTGCCAAAGGCGTAGCATCAATACCCCTAAGAGGGATAGGATTTTCTAATGGCTCCAGAACAAAACCGCAGCGCTTGGCAAATGACAGATCCATCAGACTCAGGGCAGCACCTGAGTCTACAAACGCCATGACAGGATACGATGACAATGAGCAAATCAAAGTTACAGATAGAATAAATTTAGGTTGCAAATTACCAATGGCGACAGGACTAACAACCCTAGTAAGACGTTTAGAGCATGCTGAGATAACATGTGTAGAATCACCACAGTAGTAACACAAGCCATTCTGGCGTCTATGAATTTTCCGCTCATTTCTAGTCAGGATTCTATCACATTGCATTAAATCAGGTGCCTGTTCAGACAACACCATGAGGGAATTTGCGGTTTTGCGCTCCTGCAACCGCCGGTCGATTTGAATTGCCAGGGCCATGGAATCATTCAGACCTGTGGGAATGGGAAAACCCACCATCACATTCTTAATGGCCTCAGAAAGGCCATTTCTGAAATTTGCAGCCAATGCACACTCGTTCCACTGGGTCAGCACGGACCATTTCCGAAATTTTTGGCAATACACTTCAGCCTCGTCCTGGCCCTGAGACATAGCCAGCAAGGCTTTTTCTGCCTGAATCTCAAGATTGGGTTCCTCATAAAGCAAACCGAGCGCCAGAAAAAATGCATCAATATCAGCCAATGCCGGATCTCCTGGCGCCAGCGAGAAGGCCCAATCCTGAGGGTCGCCCCGTAAAAAATAAATAACAATTTTCACTTGCTGAGTGGAGTCTCCAGATGAACAGGGTCTCAGGGACAAAAACAATTTACAATTATTCCTGAAATTTCTAAATTTAAATCGGTCTCCGGAAAACAGTTCAGGAATCGGTATCTTAGGTTCTGACATAGGATTTCTGATAACATAATCTTGTATGCCCTGCACACGAGCAGTAAGCTGGTCCACACCTGTAATCAAGGTCTGGACATTCATGTCTGCAGCAAACACAAGCCACTCAGAGGTAAAGGGGAAAAGAAAAAAGAAATGAGAGAGAAAAAAAAAAAAAAAAAACCCTCAGAATTTTCTTTCTTATAATCCCGCTTCTGCAATGCATTTAACATTTAATAAGGGCCTGGCAAACTGTTATGACCCCAATGGCGAGGGTCTCAGAGGAACAAGTAAGTCTGCGAAGTACAAAAATCCAGCTCATAGGGCAGTGGTAACTGGGTTGACCATATATCTACTCCTAACGCCAACACTAGAAGTAGCCGGGGAACATGCCTACGTTGGTCGCTAGATGTCTCGCGCCAGCCGGAGGACTAACTACCCCTAGAAGAGGAAAACAAAGACCTCTCTTGCCTCCAGAGAATAGACCCCAAAAGTTGGATACAAGCCCCCCACAAATAATAACGGTGAGGTAAGAGGAAATGACAAACACAGAGATGAACTAGGTTTAGCAAAGAGAGGCCCACTTACTAATAGCAGAATGTAGTAAGATAACTTATATGGTCAACAAAAACCCTATCAAAAATCCACACTGGAAATTCAAGAACCCCCGAACCGTCTAACGGCCCGGGGGGAGAACTCCAGCCTCCCTAGAGCTTCCAGCAAGGTTAGGATACAGATTATGTACAAGCTGGACAAAAATGCAAACAAAAACAAATAGCAAAAAGCAAGAAAGCAGACTTAGCTTAATCTAGCAGGAACCAGGATCAGTAGACAAGAGCACAACAGATTAGCTCTGATTACAATGTTGCCAGGCATTGAACTGAAGGTCCAGGGAGCTTATATAGCAACACCCCTGACCTAATGACCCAGGTGAGCATACAAGGGATGGCAGACATTCCCAGAGTCAAATCACTAGTAACCACTAGAGGGAGCCAAAAAGGTAAATTCACAACAGGTGGGATTATGTGAGGTAATGTGGTGGGGGCGGGATTATGTGTGGTAATGTGGTGGGGGCATGGGATTATCTGTGGTAATGTGGTGGGGGGTGAGATTATGTGTAGTAATGTGGTGGGGTGGCAGGATTGTGTGGTGATTTGTTGAGGGGCGGGATTATGTGTGGTGATGTGGTGGGGGGGCGGGATTTGTGGGGGGCGGGATTGTGTGTGGTGATGTGGTGCGGATTGTATGTGGTGATGTGGTGGGGGCGGGATTGTGTGTGGTAATGGCGTGGGGGGCAGGATTATGTGTGGTGATATGATGGGGTGGAGCTACAGTGCAGGGGGCAGGATTAGCGAGTAATCACGATGCCTCTTATATATATAGATATCAGAAACGACAAAAATGTAAAAAAAATTGCAATTTTCAAACTTTGAATGAGTGTCCCTTTAATCCAGAAAGTCCATACCACACAAAAACATTAATAAATAACATTTCCCACATGTCGGCTTTACATCAGCACCATTTGTAAAATGTTATTTTATTTTGTTAGCCTTTTAGGAGGATTAAAAATGTAGCAGCAATTTTTCATTTCTTCAAGGAAATTTACAAAACTTATTTTTTTAGGGACCTATTCAGGTTTGAAGTGACTTTTGGGGTCCTAGATATTGGAAAACCTCCAAAAGTGATACCATTTTAAAAACAACACCCCCGACATATTGAAAACTGCTGTCAGATAGTTTATTAACCCTTCAGATGCTGTTCAGGACTAAATGTAAAGTGGCATGACACAAATGAAAAAAATGTATGTATTTTTACCACTTAAATGTCACTGACGTATGAAGAGGCCGCTGTAGCCGGCAGACTCTAAGGCCACTATTTGGCTGTGAATTGCCATGGCAAACATCATGACCACACAATCATGATCTCAGGATGCCGATGGGGTTAAAGAGGAAGCCCCCACACTCTGTTAACCATTTATATGTAGTCACTATTGACAGCAGCATCTAAGGGGTTAAACAGATATGGACAATGCCAACACTGATCATGGCTACTGCAGCAAGTTGTCAGCTATATTGTACAGCCAACAGCTGCTGGATTCTCACCTCTATGTCAATGCTATTCTCTTATATCTCAGGTCAGTAAAAAGATGTATTGGTGGTCATTACAGGGTTAAGGGTACTTATTTCTCAGTGCCGCTTTTTAAGCCGCTGAGAAATAAGGGTATAGAGCCCCCCAGCGTCAGAAAATCTTCAGGGTCTTGGCTACCGGGAGTAGCTGACACCCCGGATAACATGATTCGGGTCGGTTTTTACCATTGCCAGTCTTGTAATCGCAGTTATTCTCCGAATAACAGCGATCGCAAAAAAAGTCAGATTTCCCATTCATTTCTCTCCTCTGACATGATCTAGCATACCAGAGGAGAGAGAAATGGGGACCCCTGAGCCCCCCTGGTACCTTGGCCTTCCACAGGCCCTCCAGCTCCATCCCCTAGCCCTCCACGTCAATTTCCCAGAAGACAATGGCGGGCGCATGCATAGTGCACCCACTGAGATCTGCCAGTCAGCACCCGGTAACAACAGGAGGTTTTTCCTATTGGTTCATTTTGATCACTGTGATAGACCCTATCACAGTGATAAAAATAAACAAAATAATTAATCAAACCCCCTTTATCACCCCCTTAGCTAGGTAAAAATAATTAAACATGTATTTTTTTTCCATTTTTCATTAGGGTTAGGGTTGGGGCTAGGGTTAGGGTTGGGCTAGGGTTAGAGCTAGGGTTAGGGTTGGGCTAGGGTTAAGGTTGGGGCTAGGGTTAGGGTTGGGCAATGGTTAGGGTTGGGGCTAGGGTTAGAGTTGGGGTTAGAGCCAGGGTTAGGGTTGGGGTAGGGTTAGGGTTAGGGTTATAGAGCTAGGGTTAGGGTTGGGGCTAGGGTTAGGGTTGTGTTGGGGTTAGGGTTATGGTTGTGGTGTTGGGGTTACGGTTGTGGTGTTGGGGTTATGATTGTGGTGTTGGGGTTTGGGTTGTGGTTAGGCTTAGTTTTTGGATTAGGGTTAGGGTTGGGATTAGGGCCAGGAGTAGGGCTGTGATAGGGTTGGACTTAGAATTGGGGGATTTCCACTGTTTAGGTACATCAGGGGGTCTCCAAACGCAACATGGTGCCCGACATTGATTGCAGCCAATTTTGTGTTCAAAAATAGGGATGAACAAAAATGTTCGGAAAACAATCACCAAACATAAATTCGGCACGAATATGGTACATTCAGATTCGTGATGAGTAACACAAGCATTTTTCTTAAAATCGGAAAAAGTCGGTAACATTTGGTAAAAGATAGAATAAAAGACGGCAATCATTTGGTAAAAGATAGAATAAAAGACGGCAATTTATGTGCCGCAATCAGTAAAATCACAGAGTGACAAGCTAGAATATGATGGAATAGATATATACAAATAGAATACACATATATATAGATGTCAGTGACACACATATCCTTATATATTATTTCTAAACACTCTTTTTCGGTGATTACTTTGTATCTCCGTTCATACTGCACCCACACACACAAATGATACACCATTTGAAAGGTAAAATTGCCCCCTTCAGCAAGAAAATAGCCAAACAAACCACACATCCAGGATGTGATCACAAAATACAGTTTAAACATTAATTTTCATAAACCTTCAGTAAGGAAAAATGACCTGCAGGTGGCACCACACTACCCCAAAGCTGCTTACAGACATCACAAACAAATCCTAACATTTGCCTTGGGGGCTTTCCAGCTCGCCGAACTCTTTGCCCAGCCAATTTCAGGCACATTGGAGGATTGCACACTTCACTGCAGGTGAGTCACATATTCAACCACATTTGTAAACATGCACTGCCTATTCAGTTGCACACTTGCTCTGTTTATACTCCACTGACACACAAATGATACACCATTTCAAAGGTCAAATTACCTGCAGGCAGCATTTGCCTTGGTGTCTTTCCAGCTTGCTGACGTGCTTGCCCAGCCTATTTCAGGCAAATTCGAGGATTGCACACTTCACTGCAGGTGAATCACATATGCAAACACATTTGTAAACATGCTCTGCTTTTTCAGTGATTACTTCACCCCCACACACAAATAATATACCATTTAAAAGGTAAACTTGCCCCCTTCAGCACCAAAAGACACAAACAAACCACACATTCATGATTTGATCAATACAAACAGTTTAAATATTAATTTTCAGAAACCTGCAGAAAAAAGCAGCAACCTGGAGGTGGCACCACAACCTCAAGACAATTTTTTAGCCTCTACTTATCAAACCAATTTATTGTATTACCAATCTACATATATAAATACCTCTCTGATTTCATCACCTTATTAAATACATTAACATTTGACCAGCTTGATTTTGCTGAAATTGCCTGCACCCCAACAACCAATGTGCGAAAATATTGCACGGGCCAACTAGTATATATGTATTCATATTACATAGATAGAGGAAAAGCTGGCAATTCATGTGCCGTGATTAGTAAAATCACAGCATAACAGGTTAGAATTAGTGTGGAGACAGGATAGAAGAGATGGATTTCATACAGTAAATACATAAAGAACACATAAATATATAGATGTCAGTGACACATACAATTAATGCAGTGTGTGTGCAAATTACTGTACATGTATTTAATTAATAAAAGATTAATTTTCGGAAAAAATGACATGGGCTCTCACACAATTATCTTAACCAGCAGAGGGAAAGACGACGGCTGGGGGCACATGTTTATAGCCTGGGAAGGGGGTAATAGCCATGAAATTTCCCAGGCTATTAATAATCTATAAGATGTGCCAATTCTGCAACTTAGCCTCGCTCTTCCCACCAAATCCACAAACAATAAAAACAATTAAAAACATGTAAACATCATGGCAGTTCACCTGTGACCCTCAAAGTTAAAGGGTGACTATCAGATTTTATAACCGTGTGTTGAACCAACAGTAGACAAATTACAGTTAATAATAATCTATTGCAGGATCACAAAAAAATAGAGAGAATAGATAATAACAGATAATACATTGCAACTATAATCAAATGTCAAGCTGACCTGTTCAGGTTGACAATATGTCCCAGTCAGCCCCTATAACAATGAATTAAACTTGAATCAACTATCTTTAGGATTGCATGGTATGGAGGTCGCAACCCCCCCCCCACAAAATGTGTGCATCAAAAAGACCTAATCAAGTGTAATGCTATTCAATTCTAGTAGAGGAGAAGGCTGAAGACCTCAATAGAAATAAGCCAGTGACTGGAAGAAAGGATTCTTAAGTATGTCTACCTGAAAACACAGGAGTCACCAAGAGACTGCCATAATGAGCAGTGCATAAGGAAAGTGGGTGGGTGGAAAAGCCACCTGAGGCTGCATTCCCAGCTGGGCTGAACTGCGATGACCTCAGGACCATGAGAAAATACCAGTGATGAGGTCACCACAATTCAGCCCGGCTGGGAACGCAGCCTCAGTGATGTCATTGAGACTGTGCTCGCAGCATTTCATTCACTGGTGGTTCTCAGCCTGGACGGTCGCATCTTGGTACCATCCAGGTTAAAAACTATTAATCTCCTAGACATGGATTACAGCGTGGGACAGAACGACCGACAGGTATGATATATTGCTACTAATGGAGAATAAAGAGTCAAAAACTGGCCAAAAAAGTAACGTTAAAACATGTTTATTGAAAATTCAACTTTCAACCAGTGCACCAGGTTCACAGATCGGGACAAAAGTACAATGATAGTATAAATTAAATGTCGCGGCAGCAAGTACTTATAATCTCTGCATATGTACAAATAGATCTAATGTATGATAGCTAAAGTAAGTACTACCGTGGCATAATAGTGCTGACCATACCCCGCTTCATACATAAATGCCCAGCAACATATAAAGTGTAAGTAAAGAGGTAAGAAGGTTAATTACCCATGAATGTCCAAAAAAGGCCCGTCCGGATCCTGGATATGTACCCCAATGCGCGTTTTGCGTTCATGTGTCACCGCTTCCCCTGAGGAACATATCCAGGATTTCTAATAAAAGACATAATTCTTGCTGTGTCTTAATTTACAATACAACTATAGGATTAGTAATGGATAGGTGTCTTATAGACGTCTCTCCATTAGTAATCTGTGTGCTTGAGGTCACCTGACAATACAAAGATGACATCAACCCCACAAATATGAACCCCACTTGCCACCGCTACAGGGCAAGTGGGAAGAGCCAGGCAAAGCACCAGAAATGGCACATCTAATAGATGTGCCTTTTCTGGCAGCTGCGGGCTGCTATTTGATTTTAGGCTGGGGGGTCAATGTCCATGGCCCCTTAGGAGCATGAGAAGACCAGCCCCCAGCTGTGAGCTTTAGCAAGGCTGGTTATCAAAAATGGGGGGAACCCAATGATGTTATCATAAATTATTTGTTTAAATAATTTAAAAAAGCAGTGTGGGGACCCCTCTGTTCTTGATAACCAACCTTACTGAAGCTGACACCTGAGGTTTGCAGCACCCAGCTGTGAGTTTTGCCTGGCTGGTTATCAAAAATACAGGGGAACCCATGCCGTTTATTTATTTATTTATAGCGCAGGCAGCAACTGATGAATACCCCATCCGCTGCTCCTGCTTTCACTGTTATTAGCGGCAGCAGGAGTCGGATGATGGGAGTTAGGCCGGCATCACACTACTGTAGAATATGGGCGAGTGCTATGCGAGAAAACATCTCTTAGCACTCTGACCAGTGTTAATCTATGGGCAGCTCACATCACCGTATATTTTTTCAGGCATATTCAGCGTGTGTGTAAAATCGCAGCATGCTGCGATTGTCACCGAGACTCGCCAATGCAAGCCTATGGGTGCAACAAAAAATGAACATGCGAGTGCTGTCCAATTTTTATGCACTGGTGTCCTTTGAAAAACCAGCAATTCCTGTACCGCATGCAGCAAAACCACACTTACAGGTTAGAATAGAATAGATATATGCACATACAGTAGAATACACAGATATATAGATGTCAGTGACATATATATATATATACATATGTATATACTGTATATATACTATACTATATACTACATAGATAGAAAAGCTGGCAATTCATCTATTCATCTGTCCTGTACAGTGGACACACTGCAGGAGCTGAAAGGAATGAACAGATGGATTACATACAGTAAATGCAAATAGAATTGGTAGATATATAGATGTCTGTGAAATATACAAATAGTACAGTGTATGCAGCTTACTGTACATGTATTTAATTAATAAATACTTAGTAATTGCTTCCGTGCAATTTTCGTAACCAGCAGAGGGAAAGCCGATGGCTGGGGGCCAATGTTGATAGTCTGGGAAGGGGGTAATACCCATGCAGCTTCCCATGCTATTAATATCAGCTCACAGCTATATAATTAGCCTTTACTAGCTATTAAAATGGGGACCCCCAAAAAAATGACATGGGTCCCCCTATAATTAATAACCAGCAAAGCTCCATGCAACCATGCAGCCTGTCATCCAGTAGACACTGATCATCGTGGGCTCAGTGTCTGCTGGTCAACTGCTCTTCCCTGTCTGACTGCACCACGAGCGTGAGAAAGTTCTCCTGCTCACGGTGCTGTCTGACAGGTCCTGCGAGTTCACGGCCAATGAACTCACTTCACCTTTCTGATGTCAGAGTGAGCGCTGTGGCAAAATATCCCACTGCTCATGCTGACGTCACATAGGTGAAGTGAGCTTATTGGTCATGAACTCGGAGAACCTGTCAGACAGCACCGTGAGCAGGAGAACTTTCTCATGCTCACAGTGTCTGATGGGTGGCAGGCTGCATAGTCACATCATACAGTCTGCCATCTAGATGTAGCAGAGATGAACCTGTCATGGGACAAATGGGTTAAAAGCATCTCTTCGGAAAGGTGAGGAATATTGTTGCTTGCTTTTTTTACTTCTTTTGCAGATGACGAGGGCATCAGGGAATGGGCGAGGTCATAACTATGGTTTAATTAAGATTAAGGAGTCTGTGTCTTCTTTCAATTAAAGGTCTTTTTTTCTGGGTGTCTATGTTTTCTTCCAATCTGACTATGGGGTTAGTAATGGGGGCGTCTTATTGACGCATCTCCATTACTAACCTTGGGGCCTGATGTCACCTGACAATACAAAGGTGATATCAACCCCTCCAACTATCACCCCACTTGCCACCGCTATAGCAGCTATTTTACCATGAAGGCCTGCTGCACAAAGTCTCCTCTTAACAGTTGTTGTAGAGATGTGTCTGTTGGTAAAACTGTGTGTGGCATTGACCTGGTCTCTAATCTGAGCTGCTGTTAACCAGCGATTTCTGAGTCTGGTGACTCGGATAAACGTATCCTCAGAAGCAGAGGTGACTCTTGGTCTTTCTTTCCTGGGGTGGCCCTCATGTGAGCCAGTTTCTTTGTAGCACTTGATTGTTTTTGCCACTGCACTTGGGGACACTTTCAAAGTTTGTCCAATTTTTCAGACTGACTGACCTTCATTTCTTAAAGTAATGATGGCCATTCGTTTTTCTTTACTTAGCTGCTTTTTTCTTGCCATAAAACAATTTCTAACAGTCTATTCAGTAGGACTTTCAGCTGTGTATCCACCAGACTTCTGCACAACACAACTGATGGTCCCAACCCCATTTATAAGGCAAGAAATCCCACTTATTAAACCTGACAGGGCACACCTGTGAAGTGAAAACCATTCCTGGTGAATACCTCTTGAAGCTCATCAAGAGAATGCCAAGAGTGTGCAAAGCAGTCATCAAAGCAAAAGGTGGCTACTTTGAAGAACCTAGAATATAAGACATAATTTCAGTTGTTTCACACTTATTTGTTAAGTATATAATTCCACTTGTAAATTCCTAGTTTTGACGCCTTCAGTGTGAATGTACAATTTTCATAGTCATGAAAATACAGAAAACTCTTTAAATGAGAAGGTGTGTCCAAACTTTTGGTCTGTACTGTACCTATTGCATCAGATGACATAGCTCCCCAAACCATCATTGATTGTGGAAACTTCACACTAGACCTCAAGCAGCTTGTATTGTCTGTCTCTCTATTCTTCCTCCAGACTTTAGGACCTTGATTTCTAAGATCTAGAGTGAAGTATCCACAATCAATGATGGTTTTGGGAGCCATATCATCTGCTGGTGTAGGTCCGCTGTGTTTTATTAAGGGGAAAGTCAGCGCAGCCGTCTACCAGGAAATTTTAGAGCACTTCATTTTTCCCTCTGCTGACAAGCTTTTTGAAGATGGAAATTCCATTCTTCAGCAGGACTTCTCACGTGTCCACACTGCCAAAAGTACCAGTTCTTGGTTTAAAAACAACAGTATCGCTGTGCTTGATTGGCCAACAAACTCGCCTGACCTTAACCCCAAAGAGAATCTATGGGGTATTGTCAAGAGGATGATGAGAGACACCAGACCAAACAATGCAGATGAGCTGAAGGCTGCTATCAAAGCAACCAGGGCTCTCATAACACCTCAGCAGTGCCACAAGCTGATCTCCTCCATGCCACGCCTACATTGATGCAGTAATTAATGCACACGTAGCCCTGACCAAGTATTGAGTGCATTTACTGAATATACATTTCAGTAGGCCAACATTTCGGATTTTAAAATAATTTTTTCAAGCTGAGGTTATAAAGTATTCTAATATACTGAGATCATGACTTTGGGCTTTTCATTGGCTGTAAGCCATAATCATCATCATTAACCCCTTCATGACCTTGGGATTTTCCGTTTTTCCATGTTCGTTTTTCGCTCCCCTCCTTCCCAGAGCCGTAACTTTTTTATTTTTCCGTCAATTTGGCCATGTGAGGGCTTATTTTTTGCAGGACGAGTTGTACTTTTGAACGACATCATTGGTTTTCCATGTTGTGTACTAGAAAATGGGAAAAAAATTCCAAGTGCAGTGAAATTGCAAAAAAAGTGCAGCCCCACACTGGTTTTATGTTTGGCTTTTTTGCTAGTTTCACTAAATGCTAAAACTGACCTGCCATTATAATTCTCCAGGTCAGTACGAGTTCATAGACACCTAACATGACTAGGTTATTTTTCACCTAAGTAGTGAAAAAAAATTCCAAACTTTGCAAAAAAAAAAATGCGCCATTTTCCGATACTCGTAGCGTCTCCATTTTTCGTGATCTGGGGTCAGGTGAGGGCTTATTTTTTGCATGCCGAGCTGGCATTTTTAATAATAGCATTTTGGTGCAGATATGTTCTTTTGATCGCCCATTATTGCATTTTAATGCAATGTCGCAGCGACCAAAAAAACGTAATTCTGGCGTTTTAAATTTTTTTCTCATTACGCCGTTTAGCGATCAGGTTAATGCTTTTTTTTATTGATAGATCAGGCAATTCTGAATGCGGCAATACCAAATATGTGTAGGTTTGATTTTTTTTAATTGATTTATTTTGATTGGGGCGAAAGGGGGGTGATTTAAACTTTTATATTTTTTTTATTTTTTTCACATTTTTTTAAAACTTTTTTTTAAACTTTTGCCATGCTTCAATAGCCATGGGAGGCTAGAAGCAGGCACAGCGCGATCGGCTCTGCTACATAGCAGCGATCTGCTGTTCGCTGCTATGTAGCAGAAAATCAGGTGTGCTGTGAGCGCCGACCACAGGGTGGCGCTCACAGCTGCCGGGGATCAGTAACGATAGAGGTCTCAAGGACCTCTATGGTTACAATGGAGAAGCATCGCCGACCTCCGATCATGTGACGGGGTCGGCGATGCGCTCATATCCGGCCGCCCGGCCGGATGCGGTAGTTAAATGCCGCTGTCTGCGTTTGACAGCGGCATTTAACTAGTTAATAGCGGCGGGTGAATCGCGATTACACCCGCCACTATTGCAGGCACATGTCAGCTGTTCAAAACAGCTGACATGTCCCGGCTTTGATGCGGGCTCACCACGGAGCCCTGCATCAAAGCAGGGGAGCTGACCTCGGACGTACTATACCGTCCGATGTCAGTAAGGGGTTAATAGAAATAAACACTTGAAATATATCACTATGTTTGTAATGACTCTATATAATATATGAGTTTCACTTTTTGTATTGAAGAACTGAAATAAATTAACTTTTTGATGATATTCCAATTTTGTGAGATGGACCCGTATGTGTCTTTTTATATAGTGTATGTAAATTGCTGGTTTTAACTGTAGCTGAAAAGTAGGGCCTTGGAGTTGGTTACTAGATGGTCCTTGGCACCCCAGTCCAACATTGCCACAGTGTTGCTCTATTGCATAGATATTTTCTTATGTTTCTTCTGGAGTTCACCATCTGAAATCTCTGCTTTGTGCTTGTATGTTTCTTCAGTCTTCCCTGGGGATGTGCACTTTCATCCTTATTCACATATAAATAGAAAGGGGTGCACTACTCGTTGGTGTAGAAACAATAATAAGGAAGAGGGGTGCACTACCTAGTCTATGTATAGCAATATTTGACAACAAGAAGAAAGTTAGACTCTTTTTGTTCCAGTTATCAGGGATATTATATATCCACTAGACTGTGGCCCGATTCTAATGCATCGGGTATTCTAGAATATGCATGTCCCCGTAATATATGGACAATGATGATTCCAGAATTCGTGGCAGACTGTGCCCATCGCTGATTGGTCGAGGCAACCTTTATGACATCATCGTCGCCATGGCAACCATTATGACATCTACGCCGATACTGTGCCCGTCGCTGATTGGTCGAGGCGAATTCGCTGAAGACTGTGCCCGTCGCTGATTGGTCGAGGCAACCTTTATGACATCATCGTCGCCATGCTGTGTCCGTCGCTGATTGGTCGAGGCCTGGTGGCCTCGACCAATCAGAGACGCGGGATTTCCAGGACAGACAGACAGACAGACAGAAAAACCCTTAGACAATTATATATAGACTAGACTGTGGCCCGATTCTAACGCATCAGGTATTCTAGAATATGCATGTCCCCGTAGTATATGGACAATGATGATTTCAGAATTCGCAGCAGACTGTGCCTGTCGCTGATTGGTCGAGGCAACCTTTATGACATCATCGTCGCCATGGCAACCATTATGACATCTACGTCGATACTGTGCCCGTCGCTGATTAGTCGAGGCCTGGCGGCCTTGACCAATCAGAGACGCGGGATTTCCAGGACAGACAGACAGACAGACGGAAAAACCCTTAGACAATTATATATATAGATGGGCCTATGATATATAGGTTGTCCGCCTGGACCAAACAGGGATACTATTTAGGGTTGGCATTTTGGTGCACACAGGGTCTAGCATGTAATTGTACATACATTATTGTTTGTGATTGTGATATTTACTCTGTAATCACAGGGGGCTCATGTTTTGATTCAAGCCTATGAGTGGGGGGGGGCTTTTGTATTGTACTTTTAAATGTTTTTATGTATTTTGTGAGGTGACAATAAAGGTTTCTTGATATTTTTATATATGGTGTGGTTGTGCATACTGCAATTAGTCTAACTTTCTTCTTGTTGTCACACTTTCATCCTTATTGACCGGCCCATTTTCAGATCCCTTATGTATCAACACTCACAGTAATCATACAGTTGCTGCCACAAATTTCCCAGTTCCACACACATAGAACTTATTTTGTTAGTTCTAGATTGCCTATAATTATACAAAGGGGACACATTAATTCCATGCATTGCTCCCGCTAGCATACACAGGACTTCATTCACTGCCGCAGTGTATCTATAACCAGGTATTATTTATATAATTACATACAAGACAACCAATGTCAGCTACAATGTCCCCATTTGTCATCCACAATGCTCCATTCTTGAGCCTCATAGGCCCCATTATCTGCCACTGTGTCCCTTTACTGGTTACAGACTTTTTATAGGCTGCCACAGTGCCGATATTGCTCCTACTCCTAGATACAGAGCTATCATTGTCAATTACATTGCTGCAAATAATGACAGAGCCAAATAATAATTAGACATCTATTACCACATTTAATTTCTACTACAATGTAATACTGCAAACTTTGTTTATGAAAAAAATAAATAAATCGATTTCCAGAAAAAATAAATATTATCACAAAAACAAAGCCAAATACATTATAAAGATAGAAAAGGAGAATGACAGATTTTGTTAGTAGTTTGTCCCCTCTCCTTTACTATATGTCTCATATGTCACACAGCTTAATGCAGAGGTAGTAATCTTCTGAGAGGAAAAAAAAGAATTTCGGTAAAAGATGAGATGTCTGTCTAAGCCACAGATAGCATCTATCTTCCAAGTCAAAGCTTACAGCAAGCAGCGTTATGACAAATATAAAAATGTATTGGGGAAGAAAGCCATTGTGATATCTGTAATGTGTACTCTGCATGGAGCATTGATATATAAAAGAATTAAATACATCTGAAAAGATCAAGAAAATCAAGCTCTGTGAGTAAAGAGATAAATCCATTAAATGACTAAAAAGGATGGCTTTTACTATATATATATATATATATATATATATATATATATATATATATATACATACAGTTATGCTCACAATTTTACATATCCAGACAGAATTTTTGCTTTCTTGGCTTTTTTTTCAGAGAATATGAATAATAAATTCATAAAAAAATGGACTCTACTGAAAATATGCACCCAAGCAGCCTTAACTTTAAGGCCACTATTGTCACGAGCGTGTCACATCCCCCTGGAAGACCTTGAGTTAGATTGTCACGTCAAATAATGAATCGCAGGTCTTTTAAAGGTGCCAGCCACCTCTGCAGTAGATCTGGTCTTCAGCCTCTTGATAATTCAGGCTTTGGTTGCAGGGTGGATTTTTGGCATGTTGTCAGAGCTCAAGTTGCAGTTCAAGTGAAGGTCTGGGGTTACTAATTAACCGATCATTTACTGAGCACAGGTGAGGATGTAAACTAGGATTGGGTGCATTATATGACCAGGCGACAAAACTTTTGTCTTGCCAAAATCTGACCATTCTGTGTCCATTAACTGATCAATATTTCTGCATTGATGCCAATTTATTTTCTTAACCTAAACCACATTTCGGAGGGTTTCAGCTTTCAAAAAGAATAATTTTATACAACCAATGGATGAATTTAACGTCAGGTTATAAGCTTTTATTTACATAACATGGATAAGCGACATAACTTCTGTTCTACTGGTGGTGCATGAAGAGATATGGAGGATATCCTCATATATTTCTATTCCCAATTTAAAGGAGCTGGTCTCCTACATTTTGAATGCCCATACACTAAGTGTTTGGGCTGATAAACATTTCCCCCTGGGGGAGTAAAAAATGTTTTGGTTTCAAATTAGTAACAGGCATCATAAAAACACCATTCTACAAAAATTGAGTGACTTTTGCATTACGGAATACGTTCACCCTGTTGTTATAGTGGTTGTGGATGATGAGGATGAGAATAAGGAGGAGGATGAGAATAAGGAGGAGGATAACACCAAATAGACAAAATCAGGAAGCGTATACCCATGCGTGGTTGTGAAAACGTGCATGAGAATACACCTCCCAAAAAAGACAATGTATTTGAGTTTATGTTTCTCTGTTTTCATTCAGAGGTGTACAGAAGTCTTGCCCAATCCAGCCCTTGTTTATTTTATAAGAATCAGCCTGTCAGCATTTTCAATTGATAAGTGGATGCGCTTATCAGTTATAATTCCACCAGTGGCACTGAAAACCCTCTCTGACAGAACGCTAGCAGCAGGGCAGGCCAGGACCTCCAATGAGTAGAGAGCCAGTTCATGCCTCGTGTCCAGCTTGGATACCCAATAATTAAAAGGCACAGAGGAGTCACGGAGGATGTTTGTACAATCAGCAATGTACTCCCTCAGCATCTTCCCAAACATTCCACTTCTTGTGACAGCACCCCTTGCCTCTGTGCCGGCGCAATGGGAAGGTCTGAGAAAACTGTCCCAGAACTTTGCCATTGTTCCCATGCCTGTGCTGGATTGAACTTCTGTCTCTCTCACCTGTGCTCCTTGGTTGGCCAACAAACTCTGACGTCTGCTGCCAGCGTTATCTGATGGGAATTTTTTTTTAGTAATTCCGCTACAAGGGCCCTCTGGTACTGCACCGTTTTAGTACACCTGTCTGCCTCTGGAAGAAGAGATTGAAAGTTCTCCTTGTAGCGTTAGTCTAAAAGTGTCACAAACCAGTAATGAGTGTCACCAAAAATTTTAATAATGCGAGGGTCATGGGAAACGCAGCGCAACACAAAGTCAGTCATGCGTGCCAGACTACTAACAGGCCAGACTTCCGTGACCTCACCAACAGGATGACTGACCATGTTGTACTCCTCGTCCTCCTCCTCTCTGTCCTCAGGCCATCCACGCTGAACAGACATTGCCACATACAGATTATATTTTTTTGCACTGGTGTGCCACACGGCCAATCCCTGATTGAATGCTTGCTGTCTCATTTGGTATTATTGCACCTGTGCAGTTGCCATTATACTTGGGTCTGCTGCACCCTGTTAGTTCATTTGTATTGAGGCCCAGTTAGTCAGGTAAGAATCTCTGCCTGTTTTGGGTTTTTCTTGAATATTGGAGGACTTTTTCCTCTTTTTGTGGTTTTTATGTTAGAGTAGAACTGGCAAGGGTAAGGACCCTTGACGCGGGTTGCCAGCTTACAAATTATGGCCAGAATATAAACCAATACCTTACATATATTGTTATGGTTTTTTTGCATTTTATTTTACTTTTCTGGGTGCAGTTAGGCCCAAATGGTTCTGTCAACTGTGGCCTCTGTTCACACGGGATGCATTATAGTTAGCACTGGGCAGCCCTCCAAAAGGCATCATTAATATGCTGAGAACCAAATGCTCTGCATTCCTTGTGTGAACATTGCCACATACAGATTATATTTTTTTTCACTGGTGTGCCACACGGCCAATCCCTGATTGAAGGCTTGCTGTCTCATTTGGTATTATTGCACCTGTGCAGTTGCCATTTTACTTGGGTCCGCTGCACCCTGTTAGTGCATTTGTATTGAGGTCCAGTTAGACAGGTAAGCATCTCTGCCTGTTTTTGGATTTTATTGTCCAAAAATGTTGTAAGACACTCCAAACAATACTATAGTACCAAAAAAAGCCAGAATATTCTGTGCACTCACATCTGATGCCAGTACCAAAAAACAGGCCAGAATTTTCTGTGCACTCACATCTGATGCCTGTGACAAAAAAACTCATTTTAAATTGTTAGATTTTCACGCTCTTGTATTAAAATGACCTGGCTGTAGTCTGCAGTGTGACCAAGCAAGTAAATGTAGAAAAAGGGGGCTATGGATTGCTTTGTAATAAAATTAGCAGGTATAAGGTGCAAAAAGAAAAAATCCTAGCCACGGACACCTGCAGCTAGGTGTATATAAAATACGCAGCAGCAGACAGTAATGGAGCCTTTTGATGTATGCAGTGAGATCTATATACTCACATACAGTGCCTGAATGCCTTGCACTGATGTGGATATGTGCACATAGACTCCCCTGCCTACCTAGCATTGCAATCTATATACTCCTGAATTAGCCCTAAAAAGGACTGTTGGTTTGTCAGTATTTGTATTTGTGGATTGAACAATAGTAGACCCACACTAACTAATAAAAGAAGGAATCTGACCCTATCTCAACAGCAGTAGCTCTCCTTACACTAGCTGAGTCGGGAGCAGAATGCGCCGAGCAGGGCAGTGTCAGGTCTCTTATAGACCTGATGATGCTGTGCGGTCAGCCAATCACTGTAATACCACAACAAAGATGGCTGCGGTATTACAGTGTGCGGCGCCCTAGGGTCCTGGTCGTCACAGTGGTATTGCTTTCCTCTCTAGGAGAGTGATGCTATGTTTGGAGGCAAAGAAGGATAACTGCATCCAGGTATCACAAACATGCAACACATTTCACACTCCAGACCACCAGGGGGAGCTTCTGCTCTTATTTATTAGGTCACTCCCCACATATATATATAACTGGTAGTCTGTAAGGAAAGTCAGTCAGTGCCAGACAGGAGTCAGTTCCTGGCAGGGCTTCAGTTCCTGGCAGGGCTCCAGACAGGAGTCCTGTTAGTTCCAGACCAGAATCTGAGGAGGATGTAAGGTTAAAGGACCTCTGCATGCCCTCAGAGCTGCAGCTCCCAGAAAGACATATTGAAAGACAGAACTGTATTGCAGAGAGCATGAATGAAGCTCAAACAAAGGAGAGGATACCAGAATGGGACCAGCCCGGATCAAGCTGCCTCCTTCTGAGGCACAGAACACTAGTAGCCGGGACACCGAGGTAGTAAGGACCTTTATGCCTTACTTCAGAGACTGGCAGGACAGCTAATTGCAGGTTACCTGTTTGCACCTACACCCAGGAGGCACAGTGGCACCCCTCAGAGGCCATGGCATGCTAGAGTCCCTATAAACAGCCTCAAGCCACCAGTCATACGAGTTTTGTCCTCTCTGACTACAGGGGACACAGAGAGAGACACCACATCTGTGAGACCCTTATTTGAAGCTTATGCAGTAAGGGACTACACCAACACAGTGCAAGGGAAGGCTTTTGATTTCCTGCCCTGTGATCTGGTGTTCTGGACTGTGAATGCTGAAGTCTTCAGTAAAGGTAAAGAGACTGCAACCTTGTGTCCTCGTTATTCTCTGCGCCATTCACCATATCACCAACTTCACACCGGGAAGCCCTGGGGACATACTTCACCTGTGGGAAGTTATACCATCTAGCTGCCATAACATCACCCCAGTGGACCCTTTAAAGCAGCGTTGGTCACCCTGACCAAATACCACAGGTGGCATCACGAACATTCCCCTTAAAGACCTTTCCCTTTTACACGGATGTCCCAGGGCCTTGGACCAGGTCAGCCACCGTGACATCCCCAAGTGAATATCGGACCCGGTACCGAGTACCCCAAGGCCCTTGGGGGGCGATCAAATGTATGGCAGACAATCCTTGCATGTTCATTGGCGCTCTAAAAAGCGCCAAAATTTAAAGGCGGAGACCCGAGCTCCCACCGAATAATCCAGAAATGCTCTGTGCTCGCTGAGTACATTGACAATTTTACAATGCCACTAACAATCTAGAATAAAATTGTGGATACTCCAAAGAGGGCGCATGCACTAAATATACTAATTTGAGAAAATGATCTCTCGCTGTAAAACCTGCTACATCAGCTTACAGTTTTTCCAAACTGTGGAAGGCTGGCAGAGAAATCTCCATTTATAATACCAAAATTTCATATCACATTTGTAAACATTAGCAAGTATTAATATGTTGTTACATACAATAGTGAGAGGTTATACTTCTTTACAGAAAAAGTAACTTTTCAAGTTAATACCTAGTGTATCTGTTAGGCATCGGGAATCTCCTGCTGCGCGGGATAGAACACAAGCATTATCTGCTTCTGTGGTCTCCAATTCAGGTCTGGCCACTGTGATTGCTGCTCAGCACAGATGTCGGTCCAAGCATCTTGCTCAGGTTTATTGTATATGTTTGGGCACTGCTGGTGCTCCAGTCAAGTCTCTAGTTACCAGTGATATGCAGGTGCAGCCTTGCGCTCTGGAGTCTAAGTCCAGAGATCACCTTACCGAGCATGTCCGTGATGTGGCGGCTTTTCATTGGTGGTTGGACGTTAGCTGCTCTGATGATGTGGCAGCCCCGGATTGGCCGACGGGCGATGTCTCGGCAAACTGGGCATGGGTGTTTGGAGTGGAGCTTAGCATATAAAAGGCTCTCAGTGGCGCATGTAGTGTCATTTATGTTTGGTGTGTGTGGCTGGCTACTCTACCACTCTGTCTGCACGTTTGTGTGTGTCTTTGCTTAGAGACTGTACACGTTGGCAGACAAGTTGCACACTTATGTGGTTTTGTTCCCTTGGCTCAATGCCCGAGTCTCTATTCTGCTACATGCTTAGGTTGCCGGTCAGGCACAGGTTCAGTAGTGTCAGGACTGGCGTAACTAGTTGCTTGGCTTAGCATTTGTTTTGTTCTTGTGTGCGGTTAACACAGTTCAGTTACAGAACAAGCTCAATCCTTATGCCATACCTCTCGGTGAAGTAACTGAGCTTGGTACTCAGTGCTCCATTCACACTGAATGGCGTTAACTCAGTGTGTTCAAAGTAACCCTTGCTGTTGTGTTCCGTCATTGTTTACTAGCAGCAGTGTTCATCTCTGCATGGTGGACCCCGGGTTACGATTGCACTTCATTTCATATTTTATTTAGTGCTATCTGCCAACACTAACACATGCCATGGTCTAGCTAGTAATGGTGGATGAGCAGCAGCTTCAGCAGTACATCCAGCTAGAGGGCAGGTTGCCCACTCTCGAGCTGGCAACTTCAGCTGTGGATCTTATGGCAGTGGCAGCACAAGCAGCCATCAAAACCGCCACTATGGTTTCTGCTGCGACACTTGGCCCACCTTTTTCTTGCTATTTGCTGCTCGATAAGTTCACCAAGGCTTGCAGGGGTTTCGTGAACCAGTGCTCAATTCATCTGGAGCTACTGGCCTTATGATTCCCATCTGAGCGGGCCAAGGTGGGATTTGTGGTGTCCCTTTTGATTGACAGGGCGTTGGAGTGGGCTACGCCATTATGGGAGCGTAACGATCAGGTGGTCCAGAACGCCTCCCGTTTTCTGGACACTTTGAGACAGGTTTTTTGGGACCTCGGATTACCCATGATGCCGCACTCCAACTCTTGGAGTTAACCCAGGGCGCTTCCATGGTCAGTCAGTTTGACATCCAATTCCGAACTTTAACTTGCAAGTTAGAGTGGTCAGATAAAGTCCTGATTCCCATATTTTGGAGGGGTCTTTCTGACCATGTAAAGGATGCTTTGGCCACTAGGGAGATTCCTACTACTCTGGAGGACTTAATATCTGTGTCCACTCACATCGAACTTTGACATGCTTAGCGAAGATTAGAGTGAGCCCACTGTAGGCATAGAATTCGCTTAGCCCCGAACTTTGGTAATCCTTTGGAATCTCTGGCTCTGATGAGCAATCATGTGGAGCCTAAGGAAGTTTCTCGGGTGGAATTTAACTCCTGTCCTGTACGTCCACAACCAACCTGCTTGATCTGTAGGCAAGCAGACCATTACACCAATACGTGTCCCAGGCATCAGGGACGACCACGTCTAGTGGCTATCAGAGGAGGCTCTCTTGACACAGTAGATTTGTCCTCCAAGTTAACCTTTAAGGCTTCCCTGTCATATGGGTCGACTACTCTCTCTACAGAGGCCTGAGTGGATTCTGGTGCTGAGGGCAATTTTTTTGTCTTCCACCTTCGCCCAACAGCACACAATTCCCTTAGTGATGCTTCCAAGGCCAGTCACCATCCGGGTAGTTAATCGGTCTGTCCTCCTTACTCAGATTACTCATCAGATTAAGCCTGTTACCCTCAGCATGTCTCCAAAACATCAGGAGATAATCTCACTTCTTGTAATCTCTGAGGGCATGGATGAGGTACTTCTGGGCATTCCTTGGTTGCGCCGCCATTCACTCCATATAGATTGGGAAACAGGGAGCATACAGGAATGGGGTAGTTCATGTGAGGGACAATGTCTTAGGGCCCAAGTTCAGTTTGGGGCATCCAAAGTCACAATTGACCTAACCTCCCTACCTAAGCACTACTGGCAGTACAGAGATGAATTCCTCAAAAAGGCCACGGAGATGCTTCCTCCTCATCACCCCTATGATTGCCCTATAGATCTCATACCGGGGGCAGAGCCTCATTCTGGGCATGTTTACCCTTTGTCTCTCCCGGAGACAGAAGCTATGTCTGAGTATATTAGGCCATGTGCACACGTTCAGTATTTTTCGCGTTTTTTTCGCGTTTTTTCGCTATAAAAACGTGATAAAAACGCGAAAAAAACGCTTACATATGCCTCCCATTATTTTCAGTGTATTCCGCATTTTTTGTGCAAATGTAGCCTTTTTTTCCGCGAAAAAATCGCATCGCGGAAAAAAAAGCAACATGTTCATTAAAATGCGGAATTGCAGGGGATTCCGCACACCTAGGGGTCCATTGATCTGCTTACTTCCCGCACGGGGCTGTGCCCACGATGCGGGAAGTAAGCAGATTATGTGCGGTTGGTACCCAGGGTGGAGGAGAGGAGACTCTCCTCCACGCACTGGGCACCATATAATTGGTAAAAAAATAAGAATTAAAATAAAAAATAGTCCTATACTCACCCTCGATGTCCCCCGAAGTGTTCCCGCCTCTGTGCTGCACGCTGGCTGGTTCCTGTAGCTGGTGTGCGGTGAAGGACCTTGCTGAATGACGTCACTGTCCTGTGATTGGTCGAGACCGCTCACGTGACCGTGACGTCATGGAAGGCCCTGCGCGCACACACCATCTATACGGAACGGACGCCGGTGAGGAGATCTGATGTCTGCGGGTGAGTATAAGCATTTTTTTTATTTTTTTTATTATTTTTAAACGTTCTATCTATTACTATAGATGCTGCAAAAGCAGCATCTATAGTAACAAGTTGGTCACACTTGTCAAACGCTATGTTTGACAAGTGTGACCAACTTGTCAGTCAGTTTTCCAAGCGATGCTACAGATCGCTTGGAGCATTCTGCAAGCTAATTACGCTTGCAGAATGCTAAAAAAACGCAAAAAAAACGGGAAAAAAACGCAAAAAAAAAAATGCGGATTTCTTGCAGAGAATTTCCGATTTTCTTCAGGAAATTTCTGCAAGAAATCCACAACGTGTGCACATACCCTTAGGGTATGTGCACACGTTGCGGATTTCTTGCAGAAATTTCCTGAAGAAAACCGGAAATTCTCTGCAAGAAATCCGCATTTTTTTTTTTGCGTTTTTTTCCCGTTTTTTTTGCGTTTTTTTAGCATTCTGCAAGCGTAATTAGCTTGCAGAATGCTCCAAGCGATCTGTAGCATCGCTTGGAAAACTGACTGACAAGTTGGTCACACTTGTCAAACATAGCGTTTGACAAGTGTGACCAACTTGTTACTATAGATGCTGCTTTTGCAGCATCTATAGTAAAAGATAGAACGTTTAAAAATAATAAAAAAAATAAAAAAAATGCTTATACTCACCCGCAGACATCAGATCTCCTCACCGGCGTCCGTTCCGTATAGATGGTGTGTGCGCGCAGGGCCTTCCATGACGTCACGGTCACGTGAGCGGTCTCGACCAATCACAGGACAGTGACGTCATTCGGCAAGGTCCTTCACCGCACACCAGCTACAGGAACCAGCCAGCGTGCAGCACAGAGGCGGGAACACTTCGGGGGACATCGAGGGTGAGTATAGGACTATTTTTTATTTTAATTCTTATTTTTTTACCAATTATATGGTGCCCAGTGCGTGGAGGAGAGTCTCCTCTCCTCCACCCTGGGTACCAACCGCACATAATCTGCTTACTTCCCGCATCGTGGGCACAGCCCCGTGCGGGAAGTAAGCAGATCAATGGACCCCTAGGTGTGCGGAATCCCCTGCAATTCCGCATTTTAATGAACATGTTGCTTTTTTTTCCGCGATGCGATTTTTTCGCGGAAAAAAAGGCTACATTTGCACAAAAAATGCGGAATACACTGAAAATAATGGGAGGCATATGTAAGCGTTTTTTTCGCGTTTTTATCACGTTTTTATAGCGAAAAAACGCGAAAAAAACGCGAAAAATACTGAACGTGTGCACATGGCCTTAGGGAGAATTTGGTGAGGGGGTTTATCAGGAAGTCAATGTCTCCTGCTGGGGCAGGTTTCATCTTTGTTCAAAAGAAAAATGCAGAATTACAGCCCTGTATTGATTATAGGGGTTTGAACGTGATAATTATTAAAAACAAATATCCTCTGCAATTAATCTCTGAGCTCTTCAATAGGCTGCGGGTGCTAGGATATTCACAAAGTTGGACTTGCATGGGGCACATAATCTTATTCATATACGTCATGGGGATGAATTGAAGATCGCCTTTAATACCTGGGACGGTCATTATCAGTACTTGGTCATGCCATTCGATCTCTGTAAAGCTCCCGCAGTCTTTCAAGACTTCGTAAATGACATCTTTTGGGAATTATTATCCACATCTCTGGTAGTATATCTTGATGACATACTCATATATTCCCCAGATGTTGACACTCACCGTAAAGATGTGTAAAGTTTTTGAGCTCTTACGCGCCAATTCTCTTTTTTGCCAAACTGGAGAAGTGCATGTTTGAGCAAGAGTCCTTACCATTTCTTGGGTACATTGTTTCAGCCAAGGATTTTGCTATGGACTCTGCCAAGCTGGAGTCAGTGTTGAACTGGAAGGAACGGCATTTGTTATGATCCCAATGGCAGGGGACCTCAGAGATTACAGCAAAGTCTGCAAAACATAAATACCAGCTCATAGGGAAGTGGTAACTAGGCTGACCATATACCTGATCCTAGCACAAAAACACTAACAGCAGCCGGGGAACGTGCCTACGTTGATCCTAGACGTCTCGCGCCAGCCAGAGAACTAACTAACCCTATCAGGGAAAATAAGACCTCTCTTGCCTCCAGAGAAAAGACCCCAAAGTAATACAAGCCCCCAACAAATAATAACGGTGAGGTAAGAAGAAAAGACAAACGTAAGAATGAACTAGATTTAGCAAAGAGAGGCCCACTGACTAATAGCAGAATATAGTAAGAAGACTTATATGGTCAGCAAAAAAACCCTGCAAAATATCCACGCTGAATATCCAAGAACCCCCAAACCGACTGACGGCGTGGGGGGAGAATATCAGCCCCCTAGAACTTCCAGCGATAACAGGAATCACATTTTGTACAAGCTGGACAAAAAATATGAACAATGCAAATGATCAAAAGTACGAAAGCAGGACTTAGCTTATCTTGCAAAGAACCAGGACCTGCAGACAGGAGCAAACAGAAGTGAACTGATTACAACGATGCCAGGCACTGGACTGAGAATCCAGGAAGTTTAAATAGCAACACACCAGGCCTAACAAAGCAGGTGAGTACCAACCTGGGAAAGGACAATCCAAGTGCCAAACCACTAGTGACCACAAGAGGGAGCCAAGAAGTATAGTTCACAACAGTACCCCCCCTTTAAGGAGGGGTCACCGAACCCTCACCAAGACCACCAGAGCAATCAGGATGAGCAGCGTGGAAGGCACGAACCAAATCGGCCGCATGAACATCCGAAGCGACCACCCAGGAATTATCCTCCTGACCATAGCCCTTCCATTTGACCAAATACTGAAGCCTCCGTCTAGAAAGACGAGAATCCAAGATCTTCTCCACCACGTACTCCAACTCGCCCTCAACCAACACCGGAGCAGGAGGCTCAACAGCAGGAACCACAGGCACAACGTACCGCCGCAACAAAGACCTATGGAACACGTTGTGAATGGCAAACGACCAAGGAAGATCCAAACGAAAAGAAAACGGGTTAAGAACTTCCAAAATTTTATAAGGACCAATAAAGCGAGGCTTAAACTTAGGAGAGGAAACCTTCAGAGGGACATACCGAGAAGACAACCAAACCAATTCCCCAACACGAAGTCGGGGACCCACACCGCGGCGGCGGTTGGCAAAACGCTGAGCCTTCTCCTGTGACAACTTCAAGTTGTCCACCACATGATTCCAAATCCGCTGCAACCTATCCACCACAGAATCCACCCCAGGACAGTCAGAAGACTCAACATGACCCGAGGAGAAACGAGGATAAAAACCAGAGTTGCAAAAGAATGGCGAAACCAAGGTAGCGGAATTAGCCCGATTATTAAGGGCAAACTCAGCCAACGGCAAGAAGGTCACCCAATCATCCTGGTCCGCAGAAACAAAACATCTCAAATAAGCCTCCAGTGTCTGATTAGTTCGCTCCGTTTGACCATTAGTCTGAGGATGGAAGGCAATTGAAAACGACAAATCAATGCCCATTTTAGCACAAAAAGAACGCCAGAATCTGGACACAAACTGGGATCCTCTGTCGGACACGATATTCTCCGGAATGCCGTGCAAACGAACCACATTCTGAAAAAACAAAGGAACCAGATTGGAAGAGGAAGGCAACTTAGGCAAGGGTACCAAATGGACCATCTTGGAAAAACGATCACACACCACCCAGATGACAGACATTCCTTGAAACACCGGAAGATCAGAAATGAAATCCATGGAAATGTGTGTCCAAGGCCTCTTCGGGACGGGCAAGGGCAAAAGCAACCCGCTAGCATGAGAACAACAAGGCTTAGCCCGAGCACAAGTCCCACAGGACTGCACAAATGACCGCACATCCCGTGACAAGGAAGGCCACCAAAAGGACCTAGCCACCAAATCTCGGGTACCAAAAATTCCCGGATGCCCTGCCAACATCGAGGAATGAACCTCGGAAATGACTCTGCTGGTCCATTTATCAGGAACAAACAGTCTGTCGGGTGGACACGAGTCAGGTCTACCAGCCTGAAATCTCTGCAACACACGTCGCAAATCCGGAGATATGGCCGACACGATTACTCCCTCTTTAAGAATACCAGCTGGCTCCGAGACTCCAGGAGAGTCAGGCACAAAGCTCCTAGAGAGAGCATCAGCCTTAACATTCTTCGAACCAGGCAGGTATGAGACCACAAAGTCAAAACGAGAGAAAAACAATGACCAATGAGCCTGTCTAGGATTCAGGCGCTTAGCAGACTCGAGATACATCAGATTTTTGTGATCAGTCAAGACCACCACACGATGCTTAGCACCCTCGAGCCAATGACGCCACTCCTCAAATGCCCACTTCATGGCCAACAACTCCCGATTACCAACATCATAGTTCCGCTCAGCAGGCGAAAACTTCCTAGAGAAAAAGGCACATGGTCTCATCACAGAACAACCAGAGCCTCTCTGCGACAAAACAGCCCCAGCACCGATCTCAGAAGCATCCACTTCAACCTGAAAGGGAAGTGAGACATCAGGCTGGCACAAAACAGGCGCCGAAGTAAACCGGCGCTTCAGCTCCTGGAAGGCCTCCACGGCTGCAGGAGCCCAATTAGCCACATCAGAACCTTTCTTGGTCATATCCGTCAAAGGTTTAACAACGCTAGAAAAATTAGCGATAAAGCGACGGTAGAAATTAGCAAACCCCAAGAACTTCTGAAGACTCTTAACAGACGTGGGCTGAGTCCAATCATGAATAGCTCGGACCTTGACTGGGTCCATCTCCACAGCAGAAGGGGAGAAAATAAAACCCAAAAAGGAAACCTTCTGCACTCCAAAGAGACACTATGAGCCCTTCACAAACAAAGCGTTATCAAGCAAAACCTGAAACACCATCCTGACCTGCTTTACATGAGAATCCCAATCATCCGAGAAAACTAGAATATCATCCAGATACACAATCAAAAATTTATCCAGATACTTCCGGAAGATATCATGCATAAAGGACTGAAACACTGAAGGGGCATTAGAGAGCCCAAAGGGCATCACCAAGTATTCAAAATGACCTTCGGGCGTATTGAATGCAGTTTTCCATTCATCTCCCTGCCTAATGCGCACAAGGTTGTACGCACCAAGAAGATCTATCTTGGTGAACCACTTGGCACCCTTAATCCGAGCAAACAAGTCTGACAATAGTGGCAAAGGATACTGAAACTTAACAGTGATTTTATTCAGAAGCCGATAGTCTATACAAGGTCTCAAAGACCCGTCTTTCTTGGCCACAAAAAAGAATCCCGCACCGAGAGGGGAAGAGGATGGATGAATATGCCCCTTCTCCAAAGACTCCTTGATATAAGAACGCATCGCGGCATGCTCGGGTACAGACAAATTAAATAATCGTCCCTTAGGAAATTTACTGCCAGGAATCAAATCTATAGCGCAGTCACAGTCCCTATGAGGAGGAAGAGCACTGGACCTGGACTCACTGAATACATCCTGATAGTCACACAAATACTCAGGAACTTCTGAAGGAGTAGAAGTAGCAATAGACACCGGCGGAGAATCACAATGAATTCCCTGACAACCCCAACTTGAGACAGACATAGCCTTCCAATCCAAAACAGGATTATGGGTCTGTAACCATGGCAGACCTAAAACGACCAAATCATTCATTTTATGCAGAACAAGAAAATGAATCACCTCCCGATGTTCAGGAGTCATGCACATGGTCACTTGTGTCCAATACTGCGGTTTATTTTCCGCCAGTGGCGTAGCATCAATTCCTCTGAGAGGAATCGGAACCTTTAAAGGCTCCAGGACAAAACCGCAGCGCTTGGCAAACGACAAGTCCATAAGACTCAGGGCAGCACCTGAATCCACAAATGCCATAACAGGGTAGAAAGACAATGAACAAATCAAAGTCACAGACAAAATAAATTTAGGCTGCAAATTACCAATGGTGACAGGACTGACAACCTTGGTTAGGCATCTAGAGCATGCTGATATAACATGTGTAGAATCACCACAGTAAAAACACAGCCCATTCTGACGTCTATGATTTTGTCATTCGGTTCTAGTCAGGATTCTATCACATTGCATTGAGACAGGTGTCTGTTCAGACAACACCGCCAGAGGTTTAGCGGATTTGCGCTCCCGCAAACGCCGATCAATCTGAATAGCCAGCGCCATAGAATCATTCAGACTTGTAGGAATTGTAAAACCCACCATCACATTCTTAATGGCTTCAGAAAGGCCATTTCTGAAATTTGCGGCCAGAGCACATTCATTCCATTGAGTAAGCACGGACCATTTCCGAAATTTTTGGCAGTACACCTCAGCTTCATCCTGGCCCTGAGAGATGGCCAGTAGAGCTTTTTCTGCCTGAATTTCAAGATTAGGCTCCTCATAAATCAATCCGAGCGCCAGAAAAAACGCATCAACATCCGCCAATGCAGGATCTCCTGGCGCTAACGAGAAAGCCCAATCCTGAGGGTCGCCACGCAAGGAGATAACAATTTTAACTTGCTGAGCTGAATCTCCAGACGAACGAGGTTTCAAAGATAGAAACAATTTACAATTATTCCTAAAATTCCTAAATTTAAATCGATCTCCAGAGAACAGCTCAGGACAGGAATAGGTATCTTAGGCTCTGACATAAGGCTGCTAACAACAAAATCCTGAATGCCCTGCACACGTGCAGCAAGCTGATCCACACTAGTAATCAAGGTCTGAACATTCATGTCTGCAGCAAAGCTTCAAGCCACTCAGAGATAAAGGGGAGGAAGAAAAAAAAATTCCAAAAAAAAAACAAAAAAAACTCAGAACTTCTTTTCTTTTAATCCCACTTCAGCAATGCATTAACTATTTATCGGCCTGGCACACTGTTATGATCCCAATGGCAGGGGACCTCAGAGATTACAGCAAAGTCTGCAAAACATAAATACCAGCTCATAGGGAAGTGGTAACTAGGCTGACCATATACCTGATCCTAGCACAAAAACACTAACAGCAGCCGGGGAATGTGCCTACGTTGATCCTAGACGTCTCGCGCCAGCCGGAGAACTAACTAACCCTATCAGGGAAAATAAGACCTCTCTTGCCTCCAGAGAAAAGACCCCAAAGTAATACAAGCCCCCAACAAATAATAACGGTGAGGTAAGAAGAAAAGACAAATGTAAGAATGAACTAGATTTAGCAAAGAGAGGCCCACTGACTAATAGCAGAATATAGTAAGAAGACTTATATGGTCAGCAAAAAACCCTGCAAAATATCCACGCTGAATATCCAAGAACCCCCAAACCGACTGACGGCGTGGGGGGAGAATATCAGCCCCCTAGAGCTTCCAGCGATAACAGGAATCACATTTTGTACAAGCTGGACAAAAAATATGAACAATGCAAATGATCAAAAGTACGAAAGCAGGACTTAGCTTATCTTGCAAAGAACCAGGACCTGCAGACAGGAGCAAACAGAAGTGAACTGATTACAACAATGCCAGGCACTGGACTGAGAATCCAGTAAGTTTAAATAGCAACACCCCAGGCCTAACGAAGCAGGTGAGTACCAACCTGGGAAAGGACAATCCAAGTGCCAAACCACTAGTGACCACAAGAGGGAGCCAAGAAGTATAGTTCACAACAGGCATTACCTTAAAGCAGTGCAGTGCTTTGTTGGTGTTATCAATTATTACCTCCAGTTCATTCCTCACTTCTCCACATTAGAAGCTCCATTGGTAGCCCTCACCAAGAAGGGAGCTAACCCTAGGCAATGTTCCAAGGAGGTCTTCAAAGCCTTTTCCTCCCTGAAGTCTCATTTTGCTAGTTCATCAGTTCTGCATCGGCCCGATGTTGACAAGCCTTTCATCTTGGAGGTGGATGCTTCTTCCGTTGGAGCTGGGGTTCAAGGTTGGAAACATACATGCTTCTTTTTTTCTAAGACCTTTTCACCAGCGGATAGGAATTATTCCATTGGGGACAGGGAGCTGCTCACCATGAGATTGGCTTTTTTGGAATGGAGACATCTCCTGGAGGGAGCTCGGCATCCCTTTTAGGTTTTTACAGACCATTAAAATCTCCTGTACCTCCAGACTGCCCAATAGCTGAATTCTCACCAGGCCAGGTGGTCCTTATTCTTCTCATGATTCAATTTAACTATCCATTTTTTGTCCAGGGAGAAGAATTTACGTGCCGATGCTCTGTCCTTTTCAGTGGCCTCCTCCAAGGAAGGGGAAGAGCCACGTCTAATAGTCCGTTCGGAGAGCCTTCAAACGGTGGCACCGGTGTCTCTAGAACAAGTACCTCCGGGCAAATCTTATGTGCCACCTAATCTGCAGCTGGAGGTTCTCCCGTGTGCACACACCTCCCAATTGGGTGGTCATTTTGGTATCAAAAGGACCACCGAACTTCTAGAGAGGGATTATTGGTGGCCTCAGTTGGCACGAGATGTCAAGGATTACGTGAAAGCCTGTGTCTCGTGTGCCAGGATTTGGCCTTCCAGGCAGAGACCTTCGGGCTTGCTCTTTCCCTTGCCTGTTGCAGATAGACCCTGGGAGATGGTCTGAATGGACTTTATTGTGGACCTACCTAAATCTCATAATAATAAGGTAATTTGGGTCATCACCGATCATTTTTCCAAAATGGTACACCTGGTTCCTCTTCCTCGTATACATTTGCACATGCTCTTGTGGTACTATTTATCAAACATGTATTACGCTTTCATGGGTTGTCTGACAAGATTGTCAGTGACCGGGGTCTCCAGTCTTGTTTCTGGAGGGAACTTTGTCACCTACTTAGTATAGAGTTAAATTTGTCTTCGGCGTATCATCCTGAGACGAATGGGCTGGTGGAGAGTACCAATCAGACACTGGTCACATATCTACAGCATTTTCTGACCTCCAGGCATGACAACTGGTCATCCCTGATGCCATGGGCAGAGTTTGCATTAAATAGTGCTGTCTCTGATTCCTCAGGGCAGACTCCCTTTCTCCTGAGCTATGGTCAGCATCCGAGTCTAAGAGGGTCTCGCATCAATAACCGGCACTGTCGCCAGCACTCGGGACTTGAGCGTTCAGCTGCATAGAAATACATGTAGCCACACACTCCGGTCCCGAGTGCTGGCGGCAGTGCCATGTATTGAGGCGAGAGACTCATGCGAGTTTCTCGCATTGCACTCGCAAGTGTGACCCCGGCCTTAGTGTTACTATCTGTGGGAGTTTGCTTGGTACATGATTGTATATTGTATGTATCTCTCTATATATCTATCTGTCTAGCTATCTACTGTATCTATCTACAGAAAAGAAAAACCTTTCCAGCACTTCCATATAATGTGAATAGGTGCAAGCTGCAATGACTGTACAATATGCAAAAAGAAAGCTCAACAGGAAT
The DNA here is from genome assembly GCF_051348905.1 of Ranitomeya variabilis. Taxonomy (NCBI): domain Eukaryota; kingdom Metazoa; phylum Chordata; class Amphibia; order Anura; family Dendrobatidae; genus Ranitomeya; species Ranitomeya variabilis. The sequence goes on from NC_135234.1 coordinate 222,161,469, forward strand.
CTATAAGGGCCAAAGTATATGCAAACCCTGAATACATGAGATCTGAAATGTATTGATGATAAATAAAATGTACTTACAAAAATGAACTTGCAAAAATGAAGGTTCTTAGAGTATAAATTGTCCAATTCATGTGTGCCCATCAACCACGGCAAGGTGACACTACTCTAATGGGTAACTACTCTGATACTTATCAAACATGCCTCTCCTGGGCTTTAAGTCTACATTTTAATCCCTTCACGAAATGCACCATACATGTACTGAGCATGTCATATCCCTTTCTTTTGAAGTGGGCTCCGGCATTGAACCCACATCTTTCCCAGCATGTCAGCTGTTTTGAAAATCTGACATGTGCCCCTAACAGACGTGGGTGGAATTGTGATCCACCCACGGCCGTTAACCCGCTAAATGCCACTGTCAATCACTGACAGTGGCTTTTAATGTGATCACGCTGGAAGCGCGTCACTAATCCCGCCCAACAGCGTCTGTGTCACATGACCGAAGGCTGCTGATGGGTTGGCAAACTGGGGTCTGCAGGAGACGTTGTTGTTGTCATTGCCAATTGCTATGAGCGCCGCCCAGAGGTCCCATGCAGACTAATGAAGCATGCAAAAAGTAAAAATAAAATGTTTGTAAAAATATTAAAAAACTAAAAAATATAAAAGTTCAAATAACCCATTATTCACCCCATTCAAAATAAACAATTAAAAAACCCACATATTTGGTATCGCCGCATTCAGAATCACCCAATCTATCAAGTTATAAAAATAATTATTCAGATCGGTAAATGGCGTACAGAAAAAAAAAGAAGTAAAAACGCCAGAATGACTTTATTTAGTGCTGGACATGTGAAAAGGGTTTACATAAAAAATACAAATATAAATTACAATGAACAAACTAGATGGGTATTTCCTGAAGGAACTACAGATAGTGCTTTGGAATGGTGCCCGGGCTGCCCCTGCAAGACCTTCACACTTGGGTGCCCCTCAGATGCTGGTTTGGTAGTTGTAGCCCCTCAGGGTTGAGGATTTGGTGGGCGGGGCCACTCTGGGTCCGATTTGGGGGGCGGAGCCACTCTGGGTCCGATTTGGTGGGCCGGGCCACTCTGGGTCCGATTTGGTGGGCCGGGCCACTCTGGGTACAATTTGGCGGGCGGCGCCACTCTGGGTCCGATTTGGCGGGCGGCGCCACTCTGGGTCCGATTTGGCGGGCGGCGCCACTCTGGGTCCGATTTGGCGGGCGGCGTCACTCTGGGTCCGATTTGGCGTTCGGCGCCACTCTGGGTCCGATTTGGCGTTCGGCGCCACTCTGGGTCCGATTTAGCGTTCGGCGCCACTCTGGGTCCGATTTGGCGGGCGGCGCCACTCTGGGTCCAATTTGGCGGGCGGCGCCACTTTGGGTCCGATTTGGCGGGCGGCGCCACTCTGGGTCCGATTTGGTGAGCGGGGCAATAATTATAATAAGACTACAGATAGTGCTTTGAAATTGTGCTGTGCTATCACTTTAAGAGCTGATATTATCTGGCAAAACTGTGCTGGTGTGGTCATGTACAGTTCGCAGGCGTTGGCATAGTAACTGGACCTGACTGCGCATATCAATGAGCTAATCAGCCAGGTGGCAAGTGGCAGGTACATTTCAAATTGCCTCAGAAACCCGGCCATTATAACCTATGGGAAAATTTCCCTATTGAAATGCATTACAATGAGGGGAAAAAACATTTTCAAACGCAAATTGCGCCAAAACTACAAATCCGATCGACACGAAAAATACTTAGCACACCTCTTGGGGATGCTGGCTTCGAAATGACACCTCACTGAAGTCTGTGAGTGAAGCGGTTCGGGCCGCATTACGTGCGGACTGAATAATAATAAGAACTAGATGGGTATTTCCTGAAGGAACTACAGATAGTGCTTTGGAATGGTGCCCGGGCTGCCCCTGCAAGACTTTCACACTTGGGTGCCCCTCAGATGCTGGTTTGGTAGTTGTAGCCCCTCAGGGTTGAGGATTTGGTGGGCGGGGCCACTCTGGGTCCGATTTGGGGGGTGGAGCCACTCTGGGTCCGATTTGGTGGGCTGGGTCACTCTGGGTCCGATTTGGTGGGCCGGGCCACTATGGGTCCGATTTGGTGGGCCGGGCCACTCTGGGTCCGATTTGGTGGGCCGCGTCACTCTGGGTCCGATTTGGTGGCCCGGGTCACTCTGGGTCCGATTTGGTGGGCGGGGCCCCTCAGGGGCCGATTTGGTGGGCCGGGTCACTCTGGGTCCGATTTGGTGGCCCGGGTCACTCTGGGTCCGATTTGGTGGCCCGGGTCACACTGGGTCCGATTTGGTGGCCCGGGTCACTCTGGGTCCGATTTGGTGGGCCGGGTCACTCTGGGTCCGATTTGGTGGGCCGGGTCACTCTGGGTCCGATTTGGTGGGCCGGGTCACTCTGGGTCCGATTTGGTGGCCCGGGTCACTCTGGGTCCGATTTGGTGGGCCGGGTCACTCTGGGTCCGATTTGGTGGCCCTGGTCACTCTGGGTTTGATTTGGTGGCCCGGGTCACTCTGACTGACAGCAGGATAAGGGAATGGCTGATAACAGAGAATAGACTGACAGCAGGACAAGGGAATGGCTGATAACAGAGAGAATAGACTGACAGCAGGACAGGGGAATTGCTGATAACAAAGAGAAATAGACTGACAGCAGGACGGGGAATGGCTGATAACAGAGAGAATAGACTGACAGCAGGACAGGGGAATGGCTGATAACAGAGAGAATAGACTGACAGCAGGACGGGGAATGGCTGATAACAGAGAGAATAGACTGACAGCAGGACAGGGGAATGGCTGATAACAGAGAGAAATAGACTGACAGCAGTACGGGGAATGGCTGATAACAGAGAGAAATAGACTGACAGCAGGACGAGGAATGGCTGATAACAGAGAGAAATAGACTGACAGCAGGACCGGGAATGGCTGATAACAGAGAGAATAGACTGACAGCAGGACAGGGGAATGGCTGATAACAGAGAGAAATAGACTGACAGCAGTACGGGGATTAGCTGATAACAGAGAGAAATAGATGGGTATTTCCTGAAGGAACTACAGATAGTGCTTTGGAATGGTGCCCGGGTTGCCCCAGCAAGACTTTCACACTTGGGTGCCCCTCAGGCGCTGGTTTGGTAGTTGTAGCCACTCTGGGTCCGATTTGGTGGGCGCTGTATACTGCGCGGTTCTGCGCTGTATACTGCGCGGCTCTGCGCTGTATACTGCGCGGCTCTGCGCTGTATACTGCGCGGCTCTGCGCTGTATACTGCGCGGCTCTGCGCTGTATACTGCGGGGCTCTGCGCTGTATACTGCGGGGCTCTGCGCTGTATACTGCGGGGCTCTGTGCTGTATGCTGCGGGGCTCTGCGCTGTATGCTGCGGGGCTCTGAGCTGTATGCTGCAGGGCTCTGCGCTGTATGCTGCGCGGCTCTGCGCTGTATGCTGCGCTGTATGCTGCGCAGCTCTGCGCTGTATGCTGCGTGGCTCTGCGCTGTATGCCGCGCGGCTCTGCGCTGTATACTGCGCGGCTCTGCGCTGTATACTGCGGGGCTCTGCGCTGTATGCTGCGGGGCTATGCGCTGTATGGTGCGTGGCTCTGCGCTGTATGCTGCGCGGCTCCGCGCTGTATGCTGCGCGGCTCTGTGCTGTATAATGCGCGGCTCCGCGCTGTATACTACGCGGCTCTGCGCTGTATACTGCGGGGCTCTGCGCTGTATGCTGCGCGGCTCTGCGCTGTATGCTGCGCATCTCTGCGCTGTATACTGTGGGGCTCTGCGCTGTATGCTGCGGGGCTCTGCGCTGTATGCTGCGCGGCTCCGCGCTGTATGCTGCGTGGCTCTGCGCTGTATAATGCGCGGCTCTGCGCTGTATAATGCGCGGCTCTGCGCTGTATGCTGCGCGACTGCGCTGTATGCTGCGGGGCTCTGCGCTGTATGCTGCGGAGCTCTGTGCTGTATGCTGCGCGGCTCTGCGCTGTATGCTGGACGGCTCTGCGCTGTATGCTGCGCGGCTCTGCGCTGTATGCTGCGCGGCTCCGCGCTGTATGCTGCGCGGCTCCGTGCTGTATAATGCGCGGCTCTGCGCTGTATACTGCGCGGCTCTGCGCTGTATGCTGCGGGGCTCTGCGCTGTATACTGCGCGGCTCTGCGCTGTATACTGCGCGGCTCTGCGCTGTATACTGCGGGGCTCAGCGCTGTATACTGCGGGGCTCTGCGCTATATGCTGCGGGGCTCTGCGCTGTATACTGTAATAATAATAAGATTACAGATAGTCCTTTGGAATTGTGCTGTGCTGTCACTTTAAGAGCTGATATTATCTGGCAAAACTGTGCTGGTGTGGTCATGTACAGTTCGCAGGCGTTGGCATAGTAACTGTGTCTGACTGCGCATATCAATGAGCTAATCAGCCAGGTGGCATTTGGTAGTTAAGTTATTTTTAGAAATTGCCTCAGAAACCAGCCCATTTTAAACGTGTAGGAAAATTTCCCTATTGAAATGCATTGAAACAATGCTTTCCAATGAGGGGGAAACAATTTTCAAATGCAAATTGCGCCAAAACTACAAATCCGATCGACATGAAAATAACTTAGCACACCTCTCGTGGACGCTGGCTTCGAAATGACACCTCACTGGAGTCTGTGCGTTCAGCGGTTCAGGCCGCATTAACTGCGAAAAAAAGCCTAATAATAATAACTAGATGGGCATTTCCTGAAGGAAATACATGGTGCTTGAACAGCGCTGCCAGCTTTACAGCAGCACTTTTCACACACGGGACCAGGGGGGCCACTTACTTTTCCACACCCGGGACCGGGGCGCACTTACTTTTGCACACGGGGCCGGGGCGCACATACTTTTGCACACGGGGCCGGGGGCGCACTTACTTTTGCACACGGGGCCGGGGGCGCACTTTCTTTTGCACACGGGGCCGGGGGCGCACTTACTTTTGCACACGGGGCCGGGGGCGCACTTACTTTTGCACACGGGGCCGGGGGCGCACTTACTTTTGCACACGGGGCCGGGGGCGCACTTACTTTTCACACACGGGGCCGGGGGGCACTTACTTTTCACACACGGGGCCGGAGGGGCACTTACTTTTCACACACGGGGCCGGGGGGGGGCACTTACTTTTCACACATGGGGCCGGGGGGCACTTACTTTTCACACACGGGACGAGAGGGTGTCATAGTCACTTTATTCTGATGTTTGACTTTGATAAATGATCATGTCCTAAAATGGACACCGTACATTTGCATAGCTGCCATCTTTGGAAGGTCAACTTGGGGGTAATGGAAAGTTCGCCATTATTTCCTATGGGAAATTTTTTTAAAAAAATGCGATTTAAATAAAATCTACATATCGGATCGACTATAAAAGTCATAGCACACCTGTCCCCACCGAGGCCTTCGAAACGCCGCCTGAATGGGGTCTCTGCGCCGAGCGGTTCGGGCCGCATTAATTGCGGAAAACGCGGAGAAGAATAATAATAATAAACTAGATGGGTATTTCCTGAAGGAACTACAGATAGTGCTTTGGAATGGTGCCCGGGCTGCCCCTGCCAGACTTTCACACTTGGGTGCCCCTCAGGCGCTGGTTTGGTAGTTGTAGCCCCTCAGGGTTGCGGCCACTCTGGGTCCGATTTGGTGGGCCGGGTCACTCTGGGTCCGATTTGGTGGGCCGGGTCACTCTGGGTCCGATTTGGTGGGCCGGGTCACTCTGGGTCCGATTTGGTGGGCCGGGTCACTCTGGGTCCGATTTGGTGGGCCGGGTCACTCTGGGTCCGATTTGGTGGCCCGGGTCACTCTGGGTCCGATTTGGTGGCCCGGGTCACTCTGGGTCCGATTTGGTGGCCCGGGTCACTCTGGGTCCGATTTGGTGGCCCGGGTCACTCTGAGTCCGATTTGGTGGGCCGGGTCACTCTGGGTCCGATTTGGTGGGCCGGGTCACTCTGGGTCCGATTTGGTGGGCCGGGTCACTCTGGGTCCGATTTGGTGGCCCGGGTCACTCTGGGTCCGATTTGGTGGGCCGGGGTCACTCTGGGTCCGATTTGGTGGGCCGGGGTCACTCTGGGTCCGATTTGGTGGGCCGGGTCACTCTGGGTCCGATTTGGTGGCCCGGGTCACTGGGTCCGATTTGGTGGCCCGGGTCACTCTGGGTCCGATTTGGTGGCCCGGGTCACTCTGGGTCCGATTTGGTGGCCCGGGTCACTCTGGGTCCGATTTGGTGGCCCGGGTCACTCTGGGTCCGATTTGGTGGGCCGGGTCACTCTGGGTCCGATTTGGTGGGCCGGGTCACTCTGGGTCCGATTTGGTGGGCCGGGTCACTCTGGGTCCGATTTGGTGGCCCGGGTCACTCTGGGTCCGATTTGGTGGGCCGGGTCACTCTGGGTCCGATTTGGTGGCCCGGGTCACTCTGGGTCCGATTTGGTGGCCCGGGTCACTCTGGGTCCGATTTGGTGGCCCGGGTCACTCTGGGTCCGATTTGGTGGCCCGGGTCACTCTGGGTCCGATTTGGTGGCCCGGGTAACTCTGGGTCCGATTTGGTGGCCCGGGTCACTCTGGGTCCGATTTGGTGGCCCGGGTCACTCTGGGTCCGATTTGGCGGGCGGCGCCACTCTGGGTCCGATTTGGCGGGCGGCGCCACTCTGGGTCCGATTTGGCGGGCGGCGCCACTCGGGGTCCGATTTGGCGGGCGGCGCCACTCGGGGTCCGAATTGGTGAGCGGGGCAATAATTATAATATGACTACAGATAGTGCTTTGGAATTGTGCTGTGCTGTCACTTTAAGAGCAGATATTATCTGACAAAACTTGTGTGCTGGACTCATGTAGAGTTCATAGGCGTTGGCATAGTAAGTGGGTCTGACTGCGCTGTATACTGCGCGGCTCTGCGCTGTATACTGCGCGGCTCTGCGCTGTATACTGCGCGGCTCTGCGCTGTATGCTGCGCGGCTCTGCGCTTATACTGCAAGGCTCTGCGCTGTATACTGCGGGGCTCTGCGCTGTATACTGCGCGGCTCTGCGCTGTATGCTGCGGGGCTCTGCGCTGTATGCTGCACGGCTCTGCGCTGTATGCTGCGCGGCTCTGCGCTGTATGCTGCACGGCTCTGCACTGTATAATGCGCGGCTCTGCGCTGTATACTGCGGGGCTCTGCGCTGTATGCTGCGGGGCTCTGCGCTGTATGCTGCGGGGCTCTGCGCTGTATGGTGCGCGGCTCTGCGCTGTATGCTGCGCGGCTCCGCGCTGTATGCTGCGGGGCACTGCGCAGTATAATGCGAGGCTCCGCGCTGTATACTGCGCAGCTCTGCGCTGTATGCTGCGGGGCTCCGCGCTGTATACTGCGCGGCTCTGCGCTGTATACTGCGGGGCTCTGCGCTGTATGCTGCGGGGCTCCGCGCTGTATGCTGCGCAGCTCTGCGCTGTATACTGCGGGGCCCTGCGCTGTATGCTGCGGGGCTCTGCGCTGTATGCTGCGGGGCTCTGCGCTGTATAATGCGGGGCTCTGCGCTGTATACTGCGGGGCTCTGCGCTGTATACTGCGGGGCTCTGCGCTGTATACTGCGGGGCTTTGCGCTGTATACTGCGGGGCTCTGCGCTGTATGCTGCGCGGCTCTGCGCTGTATGCTGTAATAATAATAAGACTACAGATAGTGCTTTGAAATTGTGCTGTGCTGTCACTTTAAGAGCTGATATTATCTGACAAAACTGTGACCTGGTGGAGTTGGCAGGCGTTGGCATAGTAACTGTGTCTGACTGCGCATATCAATGAGCTAATCAGCCAGGTGGCATTTGGCAGTTAAGTTATTTTTAGAAATTGCCTCAGAAACCAGACCATTTTAAACGTATAGGAAAATTTCCCTATTGAAATGCATTGAAACAATGCTTTCCAATGAGGGGGAAACAATTTTCAAATGCAAATTGCACCAAAACTACAAATCCGATCGACATGAAAATAACTTAGCACACCTCTCGTGGACGCTGGCTTCGAAATGACACCTCACTGGAGTCTGTGCGTTCAGCGGTTCGGGCCGCATTAACTGCGAAAAAAAGCCTAATAATAATAATAAGAAGAAGTTTACCACGATGGAATAACAGTATAGTGCTTTGTTCCAAAGCACTATAATAATAATAAGAAAATATAAGAAATCGGATTACAATATGTTGCTTGAACCTAGGAGGTTCAAGCACCATAATAATAATAAGAAGAAGTTTACCACGATGGAATAACAGTATAGTGCTTTGTTCCAAAGCACTATAATTAACAATGATAGACTACTGTAGTACAGAGGGAATAGGACTCTACCCTCACAGGCTTATTTTCCCTGTTGTCTGTCTATCATCTTCCTTTCTATGATATAGTATGTTTATCTATCTCAAACAATCTTTTTATATTCCATAAGTGGAAACATTTATTAATATACATCTTTGGCTCCACTGTGAGCTAGGTAAATAGCTTTTTCACTTTCCAACCAAAATCCAATACACAGTTGACATTAAGGGATACTGTGATTGTATTACAGCTTTCTTTTTGTTCTAAATGTTCTCTCCTTTCAAGTCGTACTTCGTGATGGGCTCTAAAACACATTTTGGATCTTGTTCAAGTCCAAAAAACAAATGTCTTAATATAGTTTACTAAATCAAACTAAGCATTATAAAGAAGAGAAAAGTAATTGTGTTTTTTATCCACCCTGATGAGGTTCATCCAATCTCTTTCTTTAGCAGGAATGCCATCCATCTCAATCGGTTAGAACAGGGACAAATCAATGGTAATGGACAAAACTCCAAAGTGGACTTACTGCATCAGTCAGACTTAAGGATGCCGTCTGTATGAGCCGGGATAGATATATCATGGTGGACAGACCTTTCCCAGCATGTGAATGTTGGAAATTGCTCAATGACACTTAAAGAAAGCATTTTTCATATTGGAAAAGACATCTTCACTAAATCAAGTTAACCCTTCTTTTGACCTATTGACTAAGAAAATGGACGAAGTCACATTATTTGCTAAAAGAACATGAAAAATAGATTTTTTTCTGTAAATGCCTTTATTTACCATAGCAAACTTTTCTTCTTTCACATTTATCCAGACATTTACACTACATACATAGGTCAATGTTCATTACTTCCAAAACAGGATGTTGCATTGAAAATGTATGATTTTTTTGTGATAGAACAAAATGGACATTTTTCTGAAGAGCGAAGTCAGACCAACCTTATACGAAACCAACAGTGTAGCATTATGGCTCTGTGCTATGTTAAATAAGTGTACACACAATTGGAATTTGCTCTGTAGGACAGGATGACCCAACGACAGTTATAGACATTGTCTTGTTAAATAGGCAAGAAGTTAGAGCAATGACTCTAAACGGAAAAAGACGTCAATCAAATACGGTCAGCTTATGCTCTATTTCAGGGTAAAGCAAGAGGACACTGATAATACAGTACTTTAATCAATAAATAATTGTATTTATAACTGTAATATTTTACATTTATCTTTACTTTAATTGTTTTATTAACACCTTACCAACAAATGATGTACCAGCAGTGGTATAACTAGAGTGTAATGGGCCCACTGCAAGATTTGGACAATGGCCTCCCCATCCCGATAATATATATATATATATATATATATATATATATATATATATATATATATATATATATATATATATATATATATATATGCACAGCATGTCACATAAAATACTTAGAAAGTAACATTTCCCACATGTCTACTTGAAATCAGCACAATTTTGTTAGGAAGTTATAAGGGTTAAAAGTTGACCAGCGATTTCTAATTTTGCAGCACCATTATTTTATTAAGGACCACATCACATTTGAAGTCACTTTGAAGGGTCTATATGATAGAGAATACCCAAAAATGAAACCATTCTAAAAACTACACCCCTCAAGGTGCTCAAAACCACATTCAAGAAGTTTATTGACCCTTCAGGTGCTTTACATGAATTTTTGAAATGTTTAAAAAAAATGTAACTTTTTTTCACAAAAAGTTTAGTTCAGATCCAATTTGTATTATTTCACCAAGGGTAACAGGAGAAATAGGACCCCAAAAGTTGTTGTGCAATTTGTCCTGAGTACTCTGATACCCCATTTGTGGGGGTAAACCACTGGACGCATGGCAGAGCTCGGAAGGGAAGGAGCATCGTTTGACTTTTCAATGCAAAATTGGCTGGAAGTGAGATTGGATGCCATGTCGTGTTTGGAGAGCACCTGATATGCCCAAACAGTGGAAACCCCCCACAAGTGACACCATTTTAAAAAGTAGACCCACTAAGGAATGTATCTAGATGGATGGTGAGCACTTTGAACCCCCAAGTGCTTCACAGAAGATTATAATGTAGAGACGTAAAAATGAGAAATCATATTTTTTCCACAAAAATGATCTTTTTGCCCCCAATATTTTATTTTTCCAAAAGTAACAGGAGAAATTGGACTGTAAAAGTGATTGTCCATTTTTTTCTGAGCTCGCTGATAACCCATATGTGGGGGTAAACCTCTGTTTGGGCGCACAGCAGAGATCGGAAGGGAAGGAGCACCGTTTGACTTTTTCAACGCAGAACTGGCTGGAATTGAGATCGGATGCCATGTCATGTTTGGAGAGCCCCTGATGTGCCTAAACAGTTGAAACCCCCAATTCTAACTCCAACCCTAACCTCCACACACCCTTAACTATAATTCCAACCCTAACTATAACCATAACCACACCCCTAACCTGAACACACCTCTAACCCAATCCCAACCCTAACCACAACACTAAGCCAATACACCGCAAACCGCAACACACCCCTTAGCCTAATCCCATCCCTAACCATAACCCTAACCACACCCCTAACTGCAACACACCCCTAACCCTAATCCCAATCCTAACCATAACCCTAATCACAGGAAAAATCGATCACATCGCATTGTTCTGAGGGAAGCACGCAGGGAGCCCCCTCCCTGTGTGATGCTTCTCTATACCACCGGAATACTGCGACCTTGTTTGATCGCAGTGTTCTGGGGTTAAAGTGCCAGGAGAATCAGCTGAAACCCGGCCTCAATCGTCCGCACATCACCCGCGTGCGCGGCCGATCGGCTTCGACGTACTATCCCGTCCATGGTCAGACAGGCCCAGTTTTTTCGGACAAAGTGTGGCTCTCTAATTATCCCTGGTTGTGCTGTGATGTTATTTCATTATACACATGCATTCCACATGATTTAGCTATGCGTGCCCTTCAGTTTCACCTAGACAAATTCAGTAATTATTCGGTGGATTTAAAAAACTTTATTTTACAGGCTACTTTTTTTCTAATGACGCACCATTTTTTTTTTTTGATGGTCAATTTTTTTTACAGAAATCTGGTGTGGCCATGGGTGCCAAATTCTCACCTTCTTTGGCTAACCTTGTAATGGCATTTTGGGAATATGAATTTATATTTTCTGTATCCAATCCCTTTCTTTCCTGTTTAGTATGGTATAGCAGATACATCGATGATTTGCTCATAATTTGGAGTACCGATGTATCTGCCATACCAGAATTTATGAATTATCTCAACTCTAATCAGTACAATATTCATTTTACTTATAGACAGGAGTCTGGTCACATTCAATTTTTGGATTTAAGTTTATGTGGTACAGTAGATCGATTAATTTCAACCAGTACATATCACAAATCATTAAGTGGCAACACTATTTTACATGCCAGCAGTGGCCATCCTAGACACACTATTCGGTCAGTTCCTGTGGGTGAATATGTTAGAGTAAAACGTAACTGTAGTAATAATCTCGACAGAGAAATTGATTTGATATCCGGTAAATTAAAGCGCCGTAATTATCCAGATTGGACTTTAAAAAGAGCAAGTAAAATTTTAAGTCATAAAAATCGTGAGGACCTTATTGCACGCAAAACAGAAATGGTATCTTCTAATTCGGAAAACAACATTGGCAACAAACCCTATGTATGCTTTCAGTTCAGTCCACAGTTTTATCAAATCAAGGGAATTGTTAATAAATTTCTTCCGGTTTTATATGAAGATGAGAATCTGGCCAAAATATTGAAAGCTGGTAGCCAGAAAAGCCCCATCCATAGGTAACAAAATTTCGCCCAGTATGTTTTGTGCAGATAGACATAGAAATAAGACGTGGTTGGATTGCAGCGGTTTTTTCAAATGCAGTTCGAAAAACTGCAAAACTTGCGCACATGCACTCAATACTAAAGTGATTTATAACTATAACAACTCAGAAAGTTTCAACATCAAGCAATATATTAATTGTAATACTAATTTTGTTGTTTATAAAATTAATTGCACTGCATGCCATTTATCCTATGTTGGGTGTACATCGCGCAAACTGAAGGTTCGCATTAGCGAACACCTATATGACACAGGTTACATTGGGGACTCAACTCGCACTGTTTCTGCAGCCTCTAAGCATTTCATTATGAAACATGCTCGCAGCACAAAGTTTTTTCAAGTACACGGTATAGAACGTGTGAATAGACCCTTACGTGGTGGGGATGCCAAACGGTTTCTTCTCGCACGTGAAGCCTTTTGGATCTATTATCTTAACACTCGATTTCCAACAGCTCTCAACAAACGTAATGAATTGATGTATCACTATTGATGTCATATGCACCTGTCTAGCATGCTTTTAATTCTAATATATTTGTTGTTTTTTATTGTATTTCCTCCTGTTTTTCATGTGGAGGTCTGTAGTCTTGTATATTTGCAAATAATTGTTTTTTTTTTTTCTTGCTATTATGCCATTTACTATGATTCTTTTACATCTGAAGGACCTTTGGTTAATCATGTGACTATCTAATTGTTTCTCATTGGTCTGTGGGATCTATATATTGTGCATTGAACTATTTGTATATAGCTTTGATAAAAATCTTTAGTGATCGAAACGCGTCGCTCTTGTCCCGCTGTGCTTCTGGAGAGCACATTTCCACTGCTTTTAAATTGGCAAAATAAAGTTTCAAGCCTGAATTTTACAGATATGGAGATGGAACAAGTTCTTTTTTTTTTCCTTTCTCCTGAGACTACGTTGATCAGCGTGGTGTTCCTTGCACCTGCGGTGGTTACTCGGTGAGCTGGCTTTACTTACTATAGTTGTGTCCTCCACCCTGGTATACATATATATATATATATATATATATATATATACAGTACAGACCAAAAGTTTGGACACACCTTCTCATTTAAAGATTTTTCTGTATTTTCAAGACCATGAAAATTGTACATTCACACTGAAGGCATCAAAACTATGAGCCCAACAATGACCCCAAACACACCTCCAGGCTGTGTAAGGGCTGTTTGACCAAGAAGGAGACTGATGGGGTGCTATGCCAGATAACCTGACCTCCACAGTCACCAGACCTGAACCCAATCGAGATGGATTGGGGTGAGCTGGACCGCAGAGTGAAGGCAAAAGGGCCAACAAGTGCTAAGCATCTCTGGGAACGCCTTCAAAATTGTTGGAAGACCATTCCCGGTGACTACCTCTTGAAGCTCATCAAAGCAAAAGGTGGCTACTTTGAAGAACCTAGAATATAAGACATAATTTCAGTTGTTTCACACTTTTTTGTTAACTATATAATTCCACATGTGTTAATTCATAGTTTTGATGCCTTTAGTGTGAATGTACAATTGTGATAGTCATGAAAATACAGAAAAATCTTTAAATGAGAAGGTGTGTCCAAACTTTTGGTCTGTACTGTATATATACGCTCCGTCCAGGTATTTGTGTCCCTCACCCTGGCTCAAATCTTGTATATGTTCCTTATCTTTGGCCCTATCTTGATATGAACTGCTCAAAAAAATAAAGGGAACATTTAAACAACAGAATATAACTTGAAGTAAATCATACTTCTGTGAAATCAAACTGTCCACTTAGGAAGCAACGCTGTTTGACAAATAATTTCACATGCTGTTGTGCAAATGGAATAGACAACAGATGGAAACTATTGGCGATTATCAAGACACAGTCAAAAAGGAGTGGTTCTGCAGGTGGGGACTACAGACCACATCTTAGTACCAATGCTTTCTGGCTTATGTTTTGGTCACTTTTGAATGTTGGTTGTGCTTTCACACTCATGGTAGCATGATGCGGACTCTACAACTCACACAAGTGGCTCAGGTAGTGCAGCTCATCCAGGATGGCACATGAATGCGAGCTGTGGCAAGAAGGTTTGCTGTGTCTGTCAGCGTAGTGTCTAGAGGTTGGAGGCACTACCAGGAGACAGGCCAATACACCAGGAGATGTGGAGGGGGCCTTAGGAGGGCAGCAACCCAGCAGCAGGACCCCTACCTCAGCCTTAGTGCAAGGAGGAACAGGAGGAGCACTGCCACAGCCCTGCAAAATGACATCCAGCAGGCCACAAATGTGCATGTGTCTGCACAAACAGTTAGAAACCGACTCCATGAGGATGGTTTGAGTGCCCAACGTCCACAGATGGGGATTGTGCTCACAGCCCAACACCGTGCAGGACGCTTGGCACTTGCCACAGAACACCAGGATTGGTAAATTCACCACTGGTGCCCTGTGCTCTTCACAGATGGAAGCAGGTTCACACTGAGCACATGTGACAGACGTGACAGAGTCTGGAGACGCCATGGAGAGCGATCTGCTGCCTGCAACATCCTTCAGCATGACCGGTTTGGCAGTGGGTCAGTAATGGTGTGGGATGGCATTTCTTTGGAGAACCGCAAAGCCCTCCATGTGCTCGCCAGACGTAGCCTGACTGTCATTAGGTACCGAGATGAGATTCTCAGACCCTTGTGAGACCATATGCGGTTGGCCCTGGGTTCCTTCTAATGCAGGACAATGCCAGACCTTATGTGGTTGGAGTGTCAGCAGTTCCTGTAAGATAAAGGCATTGGAGCTATGGACTGGCCCGCTCGTTCCCCAGACCTGAATCCGACTGAACACATCTGGGACATCATGTCTTGCACCATCCACCAACGTCACGTTACACCACAGACTGTCCAGGAGATGGCGGATGCTTTAGTCCAGGTCTGGGAGGAGATCCCTCAGGAGACCATCCGCCGCCTCATCAGGAGCATGCCCAGACATTGTAGGGAGATAATACTGGCACGTGGAGGCCACACACACTACTAAGCATCATTTCCTTGTCTTGAGGCATTTCCACTGAAGTTGGATCAGCCTGTAACTTCATTTTCCACATTGATTTTAAGCATCATTCCAACTCCAGACCTCCGTGGGATATTAGTTGTGAATTACGTTGATCATTTTTAGGTTTTATTGTTCTCAACACATTCCACTATGTAATGAGTAAAGATTTACAACTGTAATATTTAATTCAGTAATATCTAGGATGAGGGATTTTAGTGTTCCCTTTATTTTTTTGAGCAGTGTATATATCCCCATTTCCGGTATTTGTCCCTTATCCTGCGCCCCATTCTGGTTTGCATACGTGGTCAAAATTGTTGGCACCCCTTGTTAAATGACAGAAAAACTCACAATTGTCATAGAAATAACTTGAATCTGACAAAAGTAATAATAAATAAAATATCTATGAAAATGAACAAATGAAAGACAGACATTGCTTTTCAACCATGCTTCCACAGAATTAAAAAAAAAATAAAACTCATGAACTAGGCCTGGACAGAAATGATGGTAACCTTAACTTAATATTTTGTTGCAAAACCTTTTGAGGCAATGACTGCAATCAAACGATTGCTGTAACTGTCAATGAGATTTCTGCACCTCTCGACAAGTTAGATAGATATAGAATTATTCATTGCTTGCATTTAGACAATACAAGGGATAAATAGCGATATTCATCCCTGTCATTCTATATTTTAAATGTCAGACCCAAGGACAGTCATGGCAACTAATATAACTTTACTATAATGGGGGTCATTTGGTTTCAATTAAAGTGTCCATCATTTGGCAGATGCCCTAATGTAAACTAAACAGACTCGATTAAAGATAAAGTAATATAGATATGTATGATTATTTTTAAAGAATCATTCCTCCTCCCATCAACATTTTTATTCTCTTAATATATTGCAGTCATAAAATAATATAGCACTGTGTACTTACAATTGCTCATTTTGTCTTTCTAACCAGTTAATTCTTCCCCTTACCATTAGATCAATGACATTACTTGATTAAAAACTGATTAGCTGAATCCTTCTAAGTCAGGCTTAATATAGGTTTGTATCTCATGAACCTTCAACTCCCAGTATGTCCTTAAAAATGGTAAGGAGATTAGAGATGGGCGGACACCTGCATGTTCGGGTCCAGCGGGTTCGGCCGAACAGTTACAAAATGTTAGGGTTTGGGTACCAGAACAGTACCGGGACCTGAACCTGGACCCCATTCACTTGAATGGGGGCCCGAACATCCAGTGTTTGCTGCTCTGTAATGTACATGACAGTGTGGCAAACACCGCTTCTGACTGGCGGTGAAATCATCCCCGCTGGTCAGAGAGCCGCGGTTTCCACGCTGTTAGAAGACAGCGTGAGCACTCAACTGTGATCGGTGGTATAAAGTTTACCGCCGTCACTGGTATCAGCTAAAGGGACAACTGCTTCCATCATCTGAAACCTGCTGCCACTAATAACAGTGAGAGCAGGAGCGGAGGATGGGAGTATTCTAGCTGCGGCTTTGGTGCAGGTGTACTTTGTCTGCCCTGATGAGGGCAAAGTACAGCAGTGCGCAGACGCCGGGAAAAGTCAGAGAGTCCCGGCAACTGCGCACTGCAGTACTTTGCTCTGCCCTCAACAGGGCAGAGAAAGTACGCCTGTGCCGCAACTGTGGCAGAAGACAAGAAGAGGACATCATCTAATAAAGATAGGAGGTGCTGGACCGGACCGCGATGCCCATCAGACCTGGACCACAGCGGGACCACCCCTGGGTGAGTATAATCTAATCTTTATTTCTCATCTTTCAGGTTACATCGGGGGCTTATCTACAGCATTACAGAATGCTATAGATAAGCCCCTGATGCTGGTGGGCTTAGCTCAGATGCGATTTTTGGGGTGACAGATTCCCTTTAACCAGCCAGGCAAAACTCACAGCTGGGGGCTGCAACCCTCAGCTGTCAGCTTCAGCAAGGCTAGTTATCAAGAATAGAGGAGTCCCCTTCATTTTTGACAACCAACCTTGCAAAAGCAGACAGCTGGGGGCTGTTATTCTCAGGCTGGTAAGGGGCCCCCTAAAGCCTAAAAATAGCAGCCCAGAAAAGGTACATTAGATGCGCCAATTCTGGCGCTTTGCCCGGCTCTTTTGACAGCGTGGGAACCGAGTCTCTCTGACCGGCGGGGATGATTTCACAGCCGATTAGAAGCTGTGTTTACTGCGCTGTCATGCCTTTGGTTCGGGCAGTTGAACCCAAACAGTAACACTGACTTCCTGGTGAAGTCCGTGTTCGGTGTCCGTGCCCGAACAGTAGTTGTTCGGTACGGATGCAGAACCTTACTGTTCGGGCTCGCCCATCTCTAATGGAGATACTGGGAGTTGTTATCAGTTTAAATCAGACTGTGGGCCATACAAGAACCAGAGTACTGATGAGACGTAATGCGGTAAACATTTACATCCAGGTACCTTATGGGTAACCTCTTCTCTGATCGAGCCTTTTCTTATCATCTCCATCTTGTCGAGACGCCATGATGGATTTCCACATCCACAGCTCATCTCTCCATATTCCATCTGCTCCAGTAGGGTTGAGCGACTTTTACTTTTTTAGGATCGAGTCGGGTTTCGCGAAACCCGAGTTTGTGAAAAGTCGGGTCGAGTGAAATCGGCCGATAATCGCGAAAAGTCGGGGATCGACAGAAACATGAAACCCAATGTAAGTCAATGGGGAATCAAAGTCGGCAGTGAGTGTAGGACAGGAAAACACCAACAGTGCCCATTTTAATGTCAAAAACATCAATTCTTGTCACTTAAGCTTGTGAATCTTAATTTACCTTATAATAATAGTTAGGCATTGAAAATTGGGGGTCATTTGGCTAAAGTTGTGGGGAGGGAGGTAGGGATCTGGCTCAAGTTTTTTGTGGGCCCAGGAAACGCAGACTACGTCACGGTGGTGGAGCCGGGAGAGGTAAGTATTAAAACTTTGCAAGTGCTATGATCCCGAGCAAGCAGGGGGGGCCCACTTGTTCACATTGGCACTGGCACAGGGCCCCTCAAAGTACGGCGGTGTGTTTGATGGCGGGGGTGCCTCCCATGGCAGAGACACTTTTGCGTACTATGAGGGGCCCTGTGCCAGTGACATCGCCAATGAGTATGCTCCCCCACCTGATGAAGGAACCTGCACTTTCATCTGCACCTTCCTCTTTGTCCCCGTGTAAGGTGGTATAGTATGCGGAAGGGGAACCTGACTTTCAGCAGGGTCAGATTCTGGCTGTGTAGAGTGCAAGGGGAATGTAGTGGTCTGGGTCAATGTGCCAGCAGACTCATTTAGCAGTGGCTGGACAATGGGCAGGATGAGGAGGAAACACAGATATAGTCCCAAAGAATAAAGTAGGCTAAATTCAGTTCAAAATTGGTAACAGGAGTAAACAAGCGGCACTGCTTTGTTCATTGGAGGAGAATACCAAGCAGCGGCAGACACCGTTAGTAGGCCCAACCAAACAAGTAGGCCAAATGCAGGTTAATATCTGATACAGGCCGAAAGCCTGAAAATTGAAGCTCAGCTATATTCAGTGGAGGAGACAAGCAAGGAGCGTCAGACACCGTTACTAGGGCCCAACCAAACAAGTAGGCCAAATGCAGTTTAAAATTTCCTATAGGCCAAAAGCCTGAAGATTGAAGCTCAGCTTTGTTCAGTGGAGGAGACAAGCAAGGAGCGGCAGACACCGTTAGTAGGGCCCAACCAAGCTGGTAGGCCAAATGCCGTTTAATATCTGATATAGGCCGAAAGCCTGAAGATTGAAGCTCAGCTTTGTTCAGTGGAGAACACCAAGCAGCGGCAGACACCGTTAGTAGGCATAAATAAGAAAGTAGGCAAAATGCCGTTCAAAATTGGTTAGTGGAGTATACAGGCAGCATAGCTTTGTTCAGCGGAGGACAACTGTAATAAGTGGCTCAGACAAACAGAGTAGGCCTACAATTAAAAAAGATGGCTAATTGCAGTTCAAAATTTGTAATAGGAGTACACAGTCGGCATAGCGTGGTTCAGCGGAGGAGGACAAGTGTAATTAGTGGCTCTGACACACTGAGTAGGCGTAAAATAAAAAAGAATGATATATGCAGTTCACAATTGGTAAGAGGAGTACACAGGCGGCCTTGCTGGGTTCAGCGGTGGAGGATAACTGTTGTGAGAGTCTGACACAGTTACTAGGACAAAATAAATAAGTAGGCTAAATGCTGTTCTACATTGGTAAGAGGAGTACACAGGCGGCCTAGCTTGTTTCGGGGGGGACAGTTGTAATGTGTGGCGCCGACAGACAGACAGACAGAGGCCTAACCTAAAAAAAGGTGTCTAAATGCAGTTCAATACTGCTAGCAGGACTAACCAGGCGGCCTAGCTTGTTTCAGGGGGGGACAGTTGTAATGTATGGCGCCGACAGACAGACAGACAGAGGCTTAACCTAAGAAAAGGTGTCTAAATGCAGTTCAAACCTGCTAGCAGGACTAACCAGGCGGCCTAGCTTGTTTCAGGGGGGGACAGTTGTAATGTGTGGCGCCGACTGACAGACAGACAGACAGACAGGCCTAAAATAAAACTGTTATGAGAGGATGACACAGTTACTAGGCACAAATAAGTAAGTAGGCTACATGCAGTTCACAATTGGTAACAGGAGTACAGAGGTGGCTTTGTTCAGCGGAGGTCAACTGTTAGAAGTGGCTGACACAGTTAGTAGGCCAAAATACTAAAGTGGGCTAAATGTCAGCCAAGGAATTGGTCATAAATAAACTGGTGGCATAGCGAGGTACAGGGGTGGGCTCCTCTGCAGAGCTGCAGACAGGGGTAGTTCGCGCAAAGTATTAAGGGGTCTAAATGGAGGCCAGGGCCCCTGTATATTTTTACTATCATCTATCATTGCAACAAATTTGTTATGGCAGTGCCATTTAAGGATTTAACAGCACAGACTACACAGTGGTGGGGCAGGGAGCGGTAAGTTTTACAAGTGGTAGAGCACAGTTCGAGCTGGGGGGAACACTCTATCGTGGGCGGCGGTACTGGCCCAGGGCCCCTCATATTACGACGGTGTGTCTGACGTTGGCTGTGCACCACCACCGTCAGAGACACTTCATTGTACTATGAGGGACCCTGTGCCAGTGCCGTGGCCCAAGAGTGGGCACACCCACCTGTCCAGGCAAACGGCACTCGCACGGGTGCTTGCGCCACGTTGTGACCACGGCCCTGTGGGGGGTGTCAGCCCATTTAGGGAGGCATACAAATGGCCTAAGGTGGACATTCGGCACCTGCAAATGGCGGAATTGGAGCAGTCAGTAAGAGGAGGCTAAAAACAAGAAATTTTTCTGACAAGCTACGTGTCAGCAGGGGAAGGTGGGGCAAAATAATTAGAAATCCATGATTGGTTCATTTTAATGAAGGTTAGATCATCAACATTTTGGGGAGTCAGGCGTGTCCTTTTTTCTGTCAGTATTGAACCAGCAGCACTGAAGACTCTTTCTGAGAGCACACTATCAGCTGGGCAAGCGAGCTCCTGTAATGCATATTCTGCCAATTCGGGCCAGGTGTCTAGTTTAGATGCCCAGTAATCAAAGGGGAATGACCTGTGATGGAGAACATCGATAATGGCGGAAAAATAGTTGGTAACCATACTGGACAAATGCTGTCTCCTGTCACTTTGAATCGATGCAGCAGTATCTGCCATGTCTGCGGTCATTGCAAAATCACTCCACAACCTGGTGAGAAATCCCCTCTGTCCAATGCCACTTCGGCTTTGTGCACCTCTAGCACCTCTGCCATGTTGCCCCCTACAGCTCGTGTGAGAACCATCAGCGCCACTGTGTGCTGGGAATGCCTGAAACAAACGGTCTACAAGAGTTGCTTGTTTGGTAGCTAATATTTTCTCAAGGTTCTCATGTGGCATGATATTTTGTAATTTGCCTTTGTATCATGGATCCAGGAGGCAGGCCAACCAGTAATCCTCATTGGTCATCATTTTGATAATGTGGGGGTCCCGTTTTAGGATACGCAGGCATACTCTGCCATGTGGGCCAAAGTTCCAGGTGTCAATTCACTGCTTGTGCTGGGTTGAGGAGCACATTCTTGAAAATCTACCTCACTTGTGGCCCGCAAAAACCCTGTACCTGACCTTGCAATGCCACCAGTTTCTATTGCCCCCTGAGAAGCATCCTCCTCCCATAAATATTCAGCCCCATCATCCTCCTCCTCCTCTTCATCCGCCACCTCATCCCGGAGAATACCCTGACCACACAATGGCTGAATGTCATCAAGGCTTCCCTCCTCCTCAGCCGCAGACGCCTGCTCCTTGATGTGCATCAAACTTTGCATCAGCAGACGCATTAGTGGGATGCTCATGCTTATGATGGCGTTGTCCGCACTGACCAGCCGTGTGCATTCCTCAAAACATTGAAGGACTTGACAGAGGTCTGGGAGCTTCGACGCCTCTGCTCGCACAGCCTCTGAAGCATGTGCAGTGTAGAGTTCCACCTTGTTGCAACATCTATTATTAGGTGGTGCTGGGGAAGATTCAGTGATCGCTGATGGTTAAGCATATGGCTGGAGTGGACGGGCGACCAGCAGATGTGCGAGCAAAGTCTGTGCACCTTCAGGAGCAGGGCTGGTAAATCAGGGTAATTCTTAAGGAAGCACTGCACCACAAGGTTCAAGGTGTGAGCCAGGCAAGGTATGTGTTTCATTTCGGAAAGGGCTATGGCAGCCATAAAATTCCTTCCGTTATCACTGACTACCTTGCCTGCCTCAAGATGTACACTGCCCAGCCATGACTGAGTTTCTTGCTGCAAGTACTCGGCCAGTACTTCCGCAGTGTGTCTGTTATCGCCCAAACATTTCATTTGCAGCACAGCCTGCTGACGCTTACCACTAGCTGTTCCATAATGGGACACCATGGGGGCAACACTGGCAGCTGCGGATGGAATGTTCGTGTGACTGAGCTCTGTGGACGAGCTTTCGCTTCTGGAGGAGGAGGAGGTGCAAACGCCTACAGCAAACTGTTTCCTAGACCATAGGCTAGGCAGAACTGTGCCACTATGGCTATTCCCTGTGGACCCTGCATCCACCACATTAACCCAGTGTGCCGTGATGGACACATAAAGTCCCTGGCCATGCCTACTGGTCCATGCATCAGTTGTGAGGTGCGCCTTTCTATTGACCGATTGCCTCAGTTCATGGACAATGCGTTCTTTGACATGTTGGTGGAGTGCTGGGATGGCTTTTCTCGCAAAGAAGTGTTGACTGGGTAGGTCATAGTGTGGTACTGCGTAGGCCATCAGGGCTTTGAAAGCTTCGCTTTCAACCAACCAGTAGGGCATCATCCCTAACGAGATTAGTCGAGCAATGTAGCTGTTCAAACCCTGTGTACGCGGATGAGAGGAAGAGTACTTTCTTTTCCTATCGGGAGTCTCTTGTAGGCTGAGCTGGACTGGAGAGCTGCATATGGTGGAACTAGCGGGGGTGGTGGACATGGCAGATTGAGAGAGGCTTGGTGATGGTATTCTTGATGTGGGCCTACCTACAGTGTTTCCAACCAAGAACCTTGTGATTCCCTGACTGCTTTGGCCTTGCGACAATACCTCCACATTTGTTACTGGTGGTGTCATAACCAGTGGGCTTCCAGTGAGGGAAGCAATGTTGCGTTGCTGACTAACTTCAATTTGAGCAGGTGCATCAACGGTACGGGAAGTTTGGTAGTTAGTCCATGCTTCCACATGCCTGCTGGTTAGATGTTTACGCATGCATGTTGAATTTAAACTTTGTAGATTCTTCCCTCTGCTAAAGGTCTTGGAGCATTTCTTACATATAACTTTGGACTGATCATTCGGATCTTGGTTAAAAAATTGCCACACTGCACTCGTCCTACTATGGAATACCTTTTCAGGCTTTGCACGCCGTGCTACTGTCACCAGATTGCAACGCTGTCCTACACCTGTTGTGGTTTTTGACACACGTTTTGGGCCTGATGCGGGCCTGCCAGATGAAAGCTGTTGCGATGTTGATGCCTGCTGCGGCTCATCGTTCTCTGCTTCAGAGCTACTGCCAGCAGCACCCTGTTCCCCCAATGGCTGCCAATCGGGGTCAACAACTGGGTCATCTATCACCTCCTCTTCAATGTCCTGTGCACCTTCTTCTGTGTCACCGTGTAAGGTGCTATAGCATTCGGGACGGGGCACCATAGTCTCATCAGGGTCAGATTCTGGCTGAGTACACTGCGAGGGCAATGTTGTGATCTGAGTGAATGGAACAGCATAATAATCTAGCTGTGGCTGTGCATCTGTGCACTCCATGTCCGATTCATCTTGTAATGGGCTGTGAACTATTTCCCTTTCTAACCCTGGCACGGTATGTGTAAAGAGCTCCATGGAGTAAACTGTAGCGTCGCCTGCCGCATCCTTCACTTTTGCTTTGGGTGAAGGACACAAGGAAGCGACTTGTTCCTGACCGTGAGCATCCACTGACGACTTGCTGCTTTTAAATTTGGAACTTTCGGAAGAGGAGGCGAAAGAGCTAGAGGCTGAGTCAGCAAGGAAAGCCAAAACTTTTTCCTGCTGCTCTGGCTTTAAAAGCGGTTTTCCTACTCCCAGAAAAGGGAGCCCTCGAGGCCTTGTGTAGCCAGACGATGACGTTGGCTCAACAACTTGAGCCTTAGGTGCTATTTTGCTTTTCCCACTACCACCAGATGCTCCATCACCACCACCACCACCATCACTACCAGCTGGCAATGACCGCCCACAGCCACGACCTCTTCCACCAGACTTCCTCATTCTTAGGAAAATGTAACCAAACTAACAACCGTTATATGGTACTGTAAAACAAGGTAAAAGGCGTATGTAAACTTGTTGTGAATTTAAATCTCCCTTTCTATATGTGTGGGAGACTGCAGCAAAATTCAGGCCCACTGTATTACACTACACAGTATAAGTGGCAGAAAGTGACTGGCAGATATACGCCAAACAGGACTGACGCAGATGCACTCATTGGCAATATAAATCTCCCTTTTTATGTGTCGGAGACAGCAGAAAAATCAGGCCCACTGTATTACACTACACAGTTTGAGTGGCAGAAAGTGGCTGGCAGATATGCCACAAACAGGGCTGATGCAGATGCACTCAGTGGCAATATAAATCTCCCTTTTTATGTGTGGGAGAATGCAGAAAGAAATCAGGCCCACTGTATTACACTACACAGTTTGATTGGCAGAAAGTGGCTGGCAGATATATCAAAAAATACAAGGGCTGTAGTAGAATTTCAATCTCCCTACAATGATCAAAGGACAAGTATGGCAGCAATAAAAAGGACTGCTGCACACAAGAGTGTGGACAAAGAAACAAGAGAACTGTGCAGAAAGAAGCAACAGGATTATTGCTTTGAAAAAAGCAGTTGGTTTGCACAGCGGCGTACAAACAGCAATGCAGCTATCAGGGAGCCTTATAAGCTACAGAGCTGATGCACAGAAATCTAGCCTCCACTGTCCCTGCAAAGAAAAGGTGGTGTTGGACAGTGGAAATCGTTTCAGCACAAGCGGTTTGGGGGTTAATCTTTCCTCCCTAACAATATCCCTGCTTCTGACGAAGCTACAGCAACCTCTCCCTATGCTCAGATCGGCAGCAGTAAGATGGCGGTCAGCGTGCATGCCCTTTTAAAGCCCCTGTGATGCTGCAGAAAGCAAGCCAATCACTGTCATGCCCTTCTCTAAGATGGTGGGGACCGAGACCTATGTCATCACCCTGCCCACACTCTGCGTCCACCTTCATTGGCTGAGAAATGGCGCTGAAAGCGTCATCCGAAACGTGACTTTGGCGCAAAGATCGCCAACAGCATGGCCAATCCCACGCTGGGATCGGGTCGGGTTTCACGAAACCCGACTTTGCCAAAAGTCGGCGACTTTTGAAATTGTCTGATCCGTTTCGCTCAACCCTATTCTCCAGTTTTCTACAGCAAATCCCAACTTGGTACCCTGTGTTATTAACAGTGCAATTAAAATCACCTCTGCATAAAAATATCTTTCCATACTATGACCTAAATAAGCCTCCTTTAGTATATAGCCCCAACGCTGTTCTCTTTAATAGGCTACACCCACCAAACTGTCTGCCTCTATCAGCTATAACCACCACATCATCTGCCCTTATGAACCATGGCTAATACCACGGCTGTCCCCTCTGGTTTTTCCTTACACTCTCTACATTTCCACACTGCCCCCCCACCATGCTAACCTCTCTCCATACTGTGCCCCATTTCAGGCTGCCCCCTCTCTATTCTGTGCTTCTTTTCACACTATGACCTCATACTGTCCACCATGTTGCCTCTCCAAACTGTATCCCTCCCTCACACTGTTCCCATACATTGCATGATGGATACCATTGGGGTCCATACAGTGTGATATCCACAACATCCCTCCAATGCACACTATGATGTTTACCACAGCCCATCAATATACAGCATGATGTCCCCCATAGCCACCTTTACAGTGTGATTTCTCTCCCACAGTCCCTTTTCAGTTATGTCCTCCATATCCAGAGCCAGCCCCTCATATGTCCCCCATAGCCAGCCCTTCATGTCCCCCACACCAACCCCGTCTTAAAGGGACTCTGTCACTCCAAAAATCGTATCTGAGCTAAGCCCACCAGCATCAGGGCTTAGCTCAGATTAAAGTACTGCAGTGCGCAGTACTTTGCTCTGCCCTCAACAGGGCAGACAAAGTACACCTGCGCTGGAGCCGCGACAAGAAGACAAGAAGAGGACATCATCAAATGAAGATAGGAGGCGCTGGGCCCGGATTGCGACCCCTGGGTGAGTATAATCTAACCTTTATTTCTCATCTTTCATGTTACATCGGGGGCTTATCTACAGCATTACAGAATGCTGTAGATAATCCCCTTATGCGGTGGGCTTAGCTCTTATCCGATTTTTGGGGTGGAAGAGTCCCTTTAAGTCCTTCATAGCTAGCCCATCTTATGTCCCTAACAGCGAGCCACTCATATTTTCCCCACAGCCAGCCCCTCTTATGACCCCTACAGCCTGTCCCTCTCATATCCCCTATAGCCAGCCCCTCGTATGCCCATCATAGCCAGCCCCTCATATGTCCCCCGTAGCCAGTCCCTCATATGACGTCCATAGCCAACCATTCATATGTCCCCCATAGCCAGTCACTCATTTGTCCCCATAGCCATACCCTCATATGTCTCCCATACCCATCCCCTCATTTGTCCCCAAATGCATCTCCTCATAGATCCCCTATAGCCAGCCCCTCATAGGTCCCCCCCCCATAGCCAGCCCCTCATATGTCCGCTATAGCCGGCCCCTCATATGTTGCTCATAGCTGGCCCCTCCTATGACCCTCATGTGTTAGCAAAATATCAGTGAAAAAATAAGGCTTATACTCACCTAATCTAGCCTCCCTGTATATCACGACCACCATCTTCTTTTCCTATCTGTATAGCAGTGGACGCTGAATGACCTCAAGGCATCATACCATCCAACATCCCCCAGGTGCGGTGTCTTCAGCAAAGCGCAGGCAGATCTCTAAGAAATTGGCACCTGAGGGCCACATAATTCCACTAAACCTCAGTGATCCACTGTAGAAATTCACAACAGAAGTCCTCAGTGGTGCAACTCACCTGTGTTAGATTAATGATTCTAGCTTCAGCAACCGGGATTTTGATTGGTTCATCATAGAAAACCCCTAAGGTGCCAAAAACGGCATCAACTGAAGACTATTCTGGGACATGATTACCAAGCATGTTAATGGAATCCATGCTCTCAGTAATGTGATGCTGAGCCACTACTCACAGACAAGCCATGAGACAGGGTAGTCAGCAGGTCAGAGGACAGATACCAGCCCGGCTTGTGGCACAGAGGGGCAAAGCAAAGGCATGATCAGGTAACAGTCTGGTGAGAGAGTCCAGAGCACAAGGGTTAATCAACACGACAATTCTTAGGTACGGCAAAAAGATTTGAAAAAGACACAATCAGACACTGAGCTAAGCACACACCAAAACAAAGCTACAGCTGTCACTGAACTGCTCACAGCTAGCTAGTTAAAGCTAGCAAATCACCAAGGATGTAAGGCACATGGGGAAACACCCACAGGTTAGGCCAAATTGAGCAGCAGAGATGTCAATCAAAATGATGAAAGCCCAGCATGACCCAGCAACAGATTGGATGACTGGACTGCACACTCCAAATCGCATAGGGTGGCATGCCGTCACTCACAGCATACCTAGACCACAGTATAGATTAAATAGTGACAGTATATATACTTCCCATCTTGATATATGTCCCCAGTTCTGCTGCTTTTCTTCAATGTATAGAAAAAAATAAACCATTATATTCACCAGGGTTGTACATAGAAGTCATGGGGCCCCATAGCAGAAGTAAAATGCTCTCCCCATAGTCCTCCATGTAGTATAATGTATAGCCCATAGTCCTCACTAGTCCTCATAGTCCTCACTCATATATCAGTGAGTGTAGGACCTGCGATGACGTCGCGGCTTGTGATTGGTCGCGTGAGCGGTCACGCGACCAATCACAAGCCGCGACGTCATCGAAGGTCCTTCACTCTGCATTCTTAGGAACGGAGGCTGCCAGTTACATCGCTAAGGTCCAGGGTCCACCGGAGGGGTGAGTATATCCATATTTTTTATTTTTATTCTTTATTTTTTACATGAATATGGATCCCAGGGCCTGAAGGAGAGTTTCCTCTCCTTCCGACCCTGGGAACCATCCAGGATACCTTCCGATATTTGTGTTTCATTGACTTGTATTAGTATCGGGTATCGGTATCGGCGAGATCCGATATTTTGCCGGTATCGGCTGATCCAATCCGATACCGATACTTTCGAATATCGGAAGGTATCGCTCAACACTAGTCAATATGTTTTGAGTTTATTTATAAGAAATATCAAAAATTTGAGAAAAATGTTAAAAAATTAGCAATTTTAAAAATTTGAATGATTATCCCTTTAATCCAGATAGTCATACCACAGCAAACCATTAATAAATAACATTTCCCACATGTCTACTCAGCACCATTTGTAAAATGTTATTTTGATTTGTTAGCATTTTAGGAGGTTTAAAAATGTAGCAGCAATTTTTCATTTTTTCAATGAAATTTAAAACATTTATTTTTTCAGGGACCTATCCATGTTTGAAGTGCCTTTAGGGGTCTCACATATCCCAATATGTGAGACCCCTAAAGTCACTTCAAACATGGATAGGTTTAAACCCACCAAAACCCACCAAAAGTTAAACCATTTTAAAAACAGCACCCCCTGACATATTGAAAACTGCTGTCAGGTAGTTTATTAACCCTTCAGGTGCTTTACAGGAATTAATGCAAAGTGGCATCACAGAAATGAAAATGTGTATTTTTACCACCTAAATGTCGGTAACTTCTGAACAGGTTACAACAGCCGTCAGACTCTGAGGCCGCTATTTGGTCATGAATTGCCATTGCAAACATAAGGACCACACAATCATGATCTGAGGGCACCAATTGGGATAAAGAGGAAGCCCCCACACTCTGTTAACCATTTTTAATGATGTAGTCACTATTGACAGCAGCATCTAAGGGGTTAAACAGATATGGACGGTGAAAACAGTGATTGTGGCTGATACAGCAAGTTGTCAGCTACAGTGTACAGCCGACAGCTGCTGGATTGTCATCTGTATGGGGATACTATGCTCTTATATCTCAGGTCAGTTAAAAGACATATTGGCTGTCATTAAGGGGTTAAAAAAATGACGTAGGGTCTCTTCTTTTTTTGATAACCTGCACAGGCAAAACTTACAGTTGCGGGCTGCAACCCTCAGCTGTCATCTTTATCATGGCTGGTTATCAAGAATAGAGGGGTCCTACACGTTTTTTAAAATTAATTATATAGTTTAAAAAATGATATGGGATCTCCCTATTTTGGAAAAGCAAACAGCTGGGGGCTGGTATTCTCAGACTGGTAAGGGGCTATGGATATTGGCCCCCCAGCCTAAAAATAGCAGCCTGCTACCACCTCAGGAAAGAGGCATTTATTAAATGAATCAATCCTCGTGCTTTGCCCATCAGCTGTTTTATAGCCGCTGACATCAAGCCCACAGATTAGTAATGGAGAGGCATCTAAAAGCCGCCCCTATTACTAACTCCATAGTTAGATTGTAAAAAAGACACAGTCAAGTGAAGCTGGGGATAGCAGTTCACTGATGAGAGCTGATTACTATGCCTTATTTTAGTAGGGGATTTTCCTGTTGAATGTTATCTATTTGATTGGTGAACTACCTTATTGATACTAAATCATCCCATGCATTCATATCTTCCACATCTTGTGTATCAAGTGTTTGTATCATAATTCCATGATAGATAAAGTATGGTGGGCTATAAATGTTATTATTACATGCTTCACTGAATTTCATCCTTTATATCTAGGAAAACTGTTGTCATCTATTTTTAGGGTATGTGCACACGTTGCAGACTTGCCTGTGGAATTTTCTGGGCAGATTCTTCCCTCTCTTGCCAGAAAACGCAGGTGCGGATTTGCTGCATTTTTTTGCGGTTTTTGATGTTTTGGTTTTTTTTTAATGCAGAGTTGTATGTGTTTTTGAAAGCTAAATAAAGATCTACTATTGAGCAAAAAAAAAAAAAAAAGAATTGTGATGTCATTTCTGGTCCAACCTCCTCTTTAACATTTGTCCAACCCACACTCCATTACACACACAGATAGATAGATAGAAGGAATGAAATAGATAGATAGATAGATACATCTATAGATAGAGATAGATACATCTATAGATAGATATAGATAGATTTATCGATAGATAGATCTATCTATCTATCAAAATATCTATCTATAGATCTATTGATCTATAGATCGATAGATCTATCTATCGATTTATCGATCGATAGATCGATCTATCGATAGATAGAAAAAATCCGCGTTAGGCCGGGGTCACACTTTATGAGAAACTCATACAAGTCTTGCACCTCAATACCCAGCAATGCCACCAGCACTCGGACCAGAGTGTTCAGCTGCATAGAAATACATGCAGTCGCACACTCCGGTCCCAGTATCGGCAGCAGTGCCGGTTATTGAGGTGCGAGACTCGTACAAGTTTCTCGCAAGTGTGACCCCAGCCTTAAACGCAATATCTGTTTAACCGGGGGCCAGTGTTTATAGCCTGGGAATAGCCTTTACTGGCTATTAAAATAGGGGGACCCCCCAAAAAATGTTGTTGGGTCCCCTATATTTTATAGCCAGAAAGGCTATGCAGACAGCTGCAGGCTGATATTTATAGCCTAGGAAGGGACCATGGATATTGCCCCCCTGGCTACAAATACCAGCAGCCTCCCCAGAAATGGCACATCTGTAAGATGCACAAAATCCGGCATTTAGCCTCTCTCTTCCCACTGCCCTGTAGCAGTGGCATATGGGGTAATAAGGGGTTAATGTCACCTTTATATTGTAAGGTGACATTAAGCCCAGTTAGTAATGGAGAGGGGTCAATAAGACACCTATCCATTACTAATCCTATGGTAGTGAAAGAGCTAAAAAAAAGACACAGCCAGAAAAAAGTATTTTAATATTCTTAGTTTCACCACACTTACAACCACACCTAATTCCTGCGACGCCCTTGATCGCCTGCAAAAAAATAAAAAATAATAAACCAACCGTATACTCCCTGTCCCACGTAGTCCAATTAATAACAAGTGTCTCATGACGATCTCTCCTAGAGAGCAGTGACATCAGGATATGTCACTGCTCTATAGGGCCTCCAGTGACACACTGACAGGAGACAATGGCTCCTGCAGTGCATCACTGAAGAGGATACTTTAGTTCATTGCTGTCACTTTTACAGCACTGCTGCATGAGAATTTTCCCACGCAGCTGTGCCGAAAGTGACAGTATGAACAATACTGTCTTCACAGCGGTGGAGGGATACATTGCAGAAAGATGCCTCCCATCATTGTATCGCCAGAGCCCCTGGAGAGCAGTCGCATCTGCTGATGTGACAGCTCTCCACAGGAGATCATTTTGGGACACTCATTATTACATGGATTACTGTGGATCAGGGAGTATATTGTTGGTTTATTATTTTAATATTTTTTAAAGGTGATCAACACCTTTGGGGACAAGGTGATTGGTGAGTATGTACTCTATGTTGTATGTTGTATGTACTGTATGTCTCAATGTGTGTACTGTATGTTGTATGTTGTCTGTACTGTATGTACTGTATATGTGTGTATGTGGGTTTTTGGGTTTTTTTACACTTGAACACCATAGCCGGATGATGGGACAGTATAGTCCTGTCACTGTAGCAGGCATAGCCGGATGGAACAAGTAGTCCCATTGGACGATGCCTGCCTACATACAGACCTGCACACACAGCCCCACACACACACAGCCTCGCACACACTCACGCACACCCACACAGACACAGACACACACAGCTCCGCAGACCCCTGGACAGGCCCTCGATCCCCGCACAGCCCCGTGATCTCTGCACAGCCTTCGATCCCCACACAGCCCAGTGATTTCTGCCTAGCCCCATGATCCCTGTAATCCTCACACAGCCTGTAATCCTCGCACAGCCCCACGATCCCCGCACAGCCCCGCAATCCCCACACAACCTGTGATCCTCGTGATCACCGCACAGCCTGCAATCCCAGCACAGCCCCACGATCTCTGTGATCCCCGCACAGCCCTGCAGACCCCTGCACACAGACACACAATTACGTTTATGGGTACATGAAGAAATTTACATGTACCCAAAAATTTGATTGAGGTTTCGACTTAAAATATGTGTTGTAAAGATTTGTCTCTGAAGCATTTACTGCTATTCTAATAAAGGATTTACAGCTACAAATATGGTTGGAAATCCATAGTGTATCTGCCATATATGAATATTTCCTAAGATTTTTAGAATATTTTACTTAGTACCATATGCTACTTTGAATATTTATATACACACAAGGTTTATATAGGTATGCGCTGGTTCGGGTAAC
The DNA here is from genome assembly GCF_051348905.1 of Ranitomeya variabilis. Classification (NCBI taxonomy): domain Eukaryota; kingdom Metazoa; phylum Chordata; class Amphibia; order Anura; family Dendrobatidae; genus Ranitomeya; species Ranitomeya variabilis. The sequence continues at coordinate 222,193,624 of NC_135234.1, forward strand.
GGAACTGATAATAGGAGCTTAAATATAGCTGTTAAAAAACTGAAAGACCTTTAAAAACAACTTAAAATGACAAGTAATCCTGAATGAAGGTATAAAATTCAAGTGAGTGCTAATAAAAGCCCAATGTGTTCACTTCAATGAACAGAGAGCGAGGTAGACACTTATAAAGAAAGATTTCTTCCTACCTCCGTTGCTTGCTGGCAGTCTTAAATCTTGATTCCGTTTCAGAAGTTTCTCGGCAAGTGGAGTATAAAATATAGGTGGGTGGCTGCCCCGGCCAGCGGCAAGCCACCATCAAAAGTCTTCCAGGTGGGAACGGGATCCTGCAGAGACGCCACTGTGTGCCGTCGCGGCGGTGAATACGAGCGGTGCGCAGGACCTGAGTGACGTAATTGTCACGTGACCGTAACCCCCGGAGAGTGAGTACGGAGTGCAGCTAGGACCAAACAACCAACGCGTTTCGGAGACACCTGTCTCCTTCCTCAGCAACCCTAGATGCTTGTCGAAGTTTTTTGTGAGATAGTTATGCCAAGGTTGCCTATTGGTTCGTCGCACTGTGCCATACATGAGAGGGGCGACTGAGTATATGGCTGATGTGAGGGTGGAGTTATAGAAAGCGGTGGCGCTGTCCGTGTCATGGAGTGAAGATATGGAGGACAGGGGTAGGAGAGAGTCTGAGAGTCTGTGAATGTCTAGATGTGCGAGGTTTCTGTGTGGATGTGGTAATGGCTGGACATGGGGGCAGGTGAGGAGGACAAGGATGAGAAGGTGAGTAGATGGTGGTCAGATGGGGGAAGGGAAAGGTTGTGAGATTAGATAAGGGACAGAGGCAGGTGAAGATGAGGTCTAGTGTATGTCTGTCTGTGTGGGTGGCTGTGGAGGACCACTGAGTGAGTCCAAAGGATGAAATAAGGGCCAGTAGTTTGGAGGCTGCTGGCTGGTGGGTGTCAGTAGGGATATTAAAGTCACCCATAATGATGGTGGGGATGTCAGCAGAGAGAAAGTGAAGGAGCCAGGTGGAGAATTGGTCGATTAAGGCAGTGGCTGAGCCCTATGGTCGGTATATGACAGCCATTTGGAGATTGGAGGGAGCGTAGATATGGACAGAGTGAACCCCGAAAGAAGGGAGGATGAGGGAGGATGGGGGTTGGATAGGGTTGAAGGAACAGTTTTTAGAAAGAAGGATACCCACTCCTCCACTATGTCTGTTGCCAGAGCAAGGAGTGTGGGTAAATTGAGGCCACCGTAATGCAGTGCTGCAGGCGAGGCCGTGTCAGGGGGCGTCAGCCAGGTCTCAGTGAGGGCCAGGAAGAAAAGGTTGCGGGAAGTAAAGAGATCACGGATCATGTGGAGCTTATTGCATATAGAGCGGGTATTCCAAAGTGCCCCAGAGAGAGGAAGCAGGAGGGCGGGGGTCAGTGGGACAGATTTTAAGTGTTGCGATAGTTTCTCATAGTGTGAGAAGGATAGGGTGAGGATTAGTGATGAATGGGGGGGGGCAGGATTGGGGGATGTGTCACCAGCAGTGAGAATAAGCAGAGAAAGAGAAGCAGGTGGGTGAAGGAGAGTGATTGGCTTATGTTATATTTTGGTAGTAGAGGTCTGAGGTTAGAGAGCAGGTCTGCAGATGAAGCGAGGTGGGGGTAAGAGAGAGGGGGAGATAGTTATGTGGTTTGAGGGTATGGGGAGAGGAGTGGAGGAGAGTGAGGATTAGTGGAGCAAAAATGGTGGGGGAAATGTGAGCATGGTTAAAGAGCAGGGGAGAAAAAGAAAGGCAAGTAAATTTAGAAGACAGTGATTAGTCTTACCATCTGGACGATTTCTGGACTATTTCTGGTATATTTCACATGATACACTTAAAATATGTCACTTGAAATTATGTCACATTTGACTAAAGTCAGATCTGACCCGCTCCATGCAACTTATATTATTCAAATGTCTAAGAAATGAAGCCAGGTGAGAGAGGGAGGTGTTGTGAACTGTGTTTCTGGGCTCCCTCTGGTGGTCACTAACGGTATTGTGTTAGGTATGTCTTGTTGCAGGCCTGAGCTCCAGCTGTGTCGTTAAGCAGCGGGTGTTTCCTATTTGAGTCTCCTCTGGACTCAGTCTCTTGCCTGGCATCGTTGTATCCAGACCTATTTGGTCTCCTCCGGATTCCTTTCAGTCTGCCTCATGCAAGAAAAGCTAAGTCTGTTTTGTACAATTTGGATCGTTTGCATTATTCAGTGTTTTTGTCCAGCTTGCTTTACATTTGATTTTTGACTCGCTGGAAGCTCTAGGGGGCTGATATTCTCCCTCCACACCATCAGTTGATGTGGGGGTTCTTGAATGTTCAGCGTGGATGTTTTGTAGGGTTTTCTGCTAACCGCATAGTCCACTATCTATTTTCTGCTGTCTAGACTATTGGGCCTCACTTTGCTGAATCTAGTTCATCTCTACGTTTGTGTTTTCCTCTTGCCTCACCGTCATTATTTGTTGGGGGCTTTCTATATCTTTGGGGTTCAATTTCTCTGGAGGCAAGCGAGGTCTTATTTTTTCCCTTTAGGGGTAGTCAGTTCTCCGGCTGGCTCAAGATGTCTAGAACCAACGTAGGCACGTTCACCGGCTACTTTTAGTTGTTTGTGTCAGGATCAGGTATGCGGTTAGCCCAGTTTCCACCTCCCTAGAGCAGTATTTATATTTTTGCTATCTTGCCGGAATATCAGAGATCCTCTGCCATTGGGATCATAACAGAATGCCAGGCCCAAAGAAAATGTTTAATGCATCGCAGAAGCGGGATTAAAAAGAAGTTCTGAGGTTTTTTTTTTGTTTTTTTTTTGCTGCAGTTTGCCTAGCTTCTGTCATCCCCTTTTTCTCTGAGTGGCTGAAATTCTGCTGCAGATATGAATGTCCAGACTTTGACTTCTAGTGTGGATCAGCTTGCTGCTAGGGTGCAAAGCATTCAGGATTTTGTTATCCATAGCCCTATGTCTGAACCACAAATACCTATTCCTGAGCCGTTTTTTGGAGATAGATCTAAATTCCTGAATTTTAGGAATAATTGTAAATTGTTTCTGTCTCTGAAACCTCGTTCCTCTGGTGATTCCGCTCAGCAAGTTAAGATTGTTATTTCCTTCTTGCGCGGTGACCCTCAGGATTGGGCCTTCTCTCTGGCGCCAGGAGATCCTGCATTGGTGAATGTTGATGCGTTTTTTCTGGCACTTGGTTTGCTTTATGAGGAGCCTAATCTTGAAAATCAGGCTGAAAAAATGTTGCTGGTTATCTCTCAGGGTCAGGACGAAGCTGAGGTATATTGCCAAAAATTTCGGAAATGGTCCGTGCTTACTCAATGGAATGAGTGTGCACTGGCTGCAAATTTCAGAAATGGTCTTTCTGCAGCCATTAAAGATGTGATGGTGGGGTTTCCTATCCCTACAGGTCTAAATGATTCAATGGCTCTAGCCATTCAAATTGATCGACGTTTGCGGGAGCGCAAATCTGATAATCCTTTGGCGGTGCTTTCTGAACGGTCACCTGATTCTATGCAATGTGACAGAATTCTGACCAGAGCCGAGCGACAAAATCATAGATGTCAAAATGGGTTGTGTTTCTACTGTGGTGATTCAACACATGTTATCTCAGCATGCTCTAAACGTTTAAAGAAAAAAGTTAATCCTGTCGCCATTGGTACTTTTCAGCCTAAGTTTATTTTGTCTGTGACTTTAATTTGTTCATTATCTTCTTACTCAGTTATGGCTTTTGTGGATTCTGGTGCTGCTTTAAGTCTGATGGATTTGTCGTTTGCCAAGCGCTGCGGTTTTGTCCTGGAGCCTTTGGAAAATCCTATTCCTCTTAGAGGAATTGATTCTACGCCATTGGCAGAGAATAAACCTCAGTATTGGACGCAGGTGACCATGTGCATGACTCCTGTACATCAGGAGGTGATTCGTTTTTTGGTACTGCATAAAATGCATGATGTTGTCGTTTTGGGTCTGCCATGGTTACAGGCCCATAATCCAGTTTTAGATTGGAAAGCTATGACTGTGTCTAGTTGGGCGTGTCAGGGGATTCATGGCGATTCTCCACTGGTGTCTATTGCTTCTTCTACTCCTTCTGAGATCCCTGAGTTTTTGTCAGACTTTCAGGATGTATTTAATGAGGCCAGGTCCAGTGCACTTCCTCCTCATAGAGACTGTGATTGTGCTATAGATTTGATTCCTGGTAGTAAGTTTCCTAAGGGACGACTCTTTAATTTATCTGTGCCAGAGCATGCCGCGATGCGGAGTTATATAAAGGAGTCTTTGGAGAAGGGACATATTCGCCCATCCTCGTCCCCTCTTGGTGCAGGATTCTTTTTTGTGGGCAAGAAAGACGGGTCTCTGAGACCTTGTATTGATTATCGTCTTCTGAATAAGATCACTGTTAAATTTCAGTATCCTTTGCCATTGTTGTCTGATTTGTTTGCTCGGATTAAGGGATCCAGTTGGTTCACCAAGATAGATCTTCGTGGTGCGTATAACCTTGTGCGCATAAAGCAGGGAGATGAATGGAAAACGGCATTTAATACGCCTGAGGGTCATTTTGAGTACCTGGTGATGCCTTTCGGATTATCTAATGCTCCTTCTGTGTTTCAGTCCTTCATGCATGACATCTTCCGGAAATATCTGGATAAATTTATGATTATTTATCTGGATGATATTTTGGTTTTTTCTGATGATTGAGAGTCCCATGTGAAACAGGTCAGGATGGTGTTTCAGGTTTTGCGGGAGAATGCTCTATTTGTGAAGGGCTCAAAATGTATCTTTGGGGTACAGAAGGTTTCTTTTTTGGGTTTTATTTTTTCCCCTTCTACTGTGGAGATGGACCCAGTTAAGGTCCGTGCCATTCATGACTGGACTCAGCCCACGTCTGTTAAGAGCCTGCAGAAGTTCTTGGGCTTTGCTAATTTTTACCGTCGTTTTATCGCTAATTTCTCCAGCGTGGTTAAACCTTTGACGGATATGACCAAGAAGGGTTCTGATGTTGCGAATTGGTCTCCTGCGGCCGTGGAGGCCTTTCGGGAGCTGAAGCGTCGGTTTACTTCAGCGCCAGTCTTGTGCCAGCCGGATGTCTCTCTTCCCTTCCAGGTTGAAGTTGATGCTTCTGAAATTGGTGCAGGGGCTGTTTTGTCGCAAAAAAGTTCTGATGGCTCCGTGATGAAGCCATGCGCCTTCTTTTCAAGGAAATTTTCGCCTGCTGAGCGGAACTACGATGTTGGTAATCGGGAGTTGTTGGCCATGAAGTGGGCATTTGAGGAGTGGCGACATTGGCTCGAGGGAGCTAGACATCGTGTGGTGGTCTTGACTGATCATAAAAATCTGATTTACCTCGAGTCTGCCAAGCGCCTGAATCCTAGACAGGCCCATTGGTCGTTGTTTTTCTCCCGTTTTGACTTTGTGGTCTCGTACCTGCCTGGTTCGAAGAACGTGAAGGCTGATGCACTTTCTAGGAGTTTTGTGCCTGATTCTCCGGGAGTCTCTGAGCCGGCTGGTATTCTCAGAGAGGGAGTAATTTTGTCTGCCATTTCCCCAGATTTGCGACGAGGGCTGCAAAAATTTCAGGCTGATAGGCCTGATCGTTGTCCACCAGAGAGATTGTTTGTCCCTGATGGATGGACCAGCAGAGTTATTTCTGAGGTTCATTCTTCGGTGTTGGCGGGACATCCTGGGATTTTCGGTACCAGAGATTTGGTGGCCAGGTCCTTTTGGTGGCCTTCCTTGTCGCGGGATGTGCGTTCTTTTGTGCAGTCCTGTGGGATTTGTGCTCGGGCTAAGCCTTGCTGTTCTCGTGCCAGCGGGTTGCTTTTGCCCTTGCCTATCCCAAAGAGGCCTTGGATGCACATTTCCATGGATTTCATTTCGGATCTTCCGGTGTCTCGGAAGATGTCTGTCATCTGGGTGGTGTGCGATCGTTTTTCTAAAATGGTCCATTTGGTGCCCTTGCCTAAGTTGCCTTCCTCCTCTGATTTGGTTCCTTTGTTCCTTCAGAATGTGGTTCGTTTGCATGGCATCCCTGAGAATATTGTATCTGACAGAGGATCCCAGTTTGTGTCCAGATTCTGGCGATCATTTTGTGCTAAGATGGGTATTGATTTGTCTTTTTCGTCGGCTTTTCATCCTCAGACTAATGGCCAGACCGAGCGAACTAATCAGACGTTGGAGACTTATTTGAGATGTTTTGTTTCTGCTGATCAGGACGACTGGGTTACCTTTTTGCCACTGGCCGAGCTTGCCCTTAATAATCGGGCTAGTTCTGCCACCTTGGTTTCACCCTTTTTCTGCAACTCTGGTTTTTATCCTCGTTTCTCCTCGGGTCAGGTTGAACCTTCTGACTGTCCTGGGGTTGATTCTGTGGTGGATAGGTTGCAGCGGATTTGGAACCATGTGGTGGACAATTTGAAATTGTCACAAGACAAGGCCCAGCGGTTTGCCAACCGCCGCCGCGGTGTGGGTCCCCGACTTCGTGTTGGGGATTTGGTTTGGTTGTCTTCTCGGCATGTTCCTTTGAAAGTCTCCTCTCCTAAGTTCAAGCCTCGCTTTATCGGTCCTTATAAGATTTTGGAAATCCTTAACCCGGTGTCTTTTCACTTGGACCTTCCAGCGTCATTTGCTATTCATAATGTGTTCCATAGGTCCTTGTTGCGGCGGTACGTGGTGCCTATGGTTCCTGCTGTTGAGCCTCCTGCCCCGGTTTTGGTTGAGGGCGAGTTGGAGTACGTGGTGGAGAAGATTCTGGATTCTCGTATCTCTAGACGGAAACTCCAGTATTTAGTTAAGTGGAAAGGCTATGGTCAGGAGGATAATTCCTGTGTTGTCGCCTCTGATGTTCATGCGGCTGATTTGGTTCATGCCTTTCACGCTGCTCATCCTGATCGCCCTGGGGGTCTTGGTGAGGGTTCGGTGACCCCTCCTCAAGGGGGGGGTACTGTTGTGAACTGTGTTTCTGGGCTCCCTCTGGTGGTCACTAACGGTATTGTGTTAGGTATGTCTTGTTGCAGGCCTGAGCTCCAGCTGTGTCGTTAAGCAGCGGGTGTTTCCTATTTGAGTCTCCTCTGGACTCAGTCTCTTGCCTGGCATCGTTGTATCCAGACCTATTTGGTCTCCACCGGATTCCTTTCAGTCTGCCTCATGCAAGAAAAGCTAAGTCTGTTTTGTACAATTTGGATCGTTTGCATTATTCAGTGTTTTTGTCCAGCTTGCTTTACATTTGATTTTTGACTCGCTGGAAGCTCTAGGGGGCTGATATTCTCCCTCCACACCGTCAGTCGATGTGGGGGTTCTTGAATGTTCAGCGTGGATGTTTTGTAGGGTTTTCTGCTAACCGCATAGTCCACTATCTATTTTCTGCTGTCTAGACTATTGGGCCTCACTTTGCTGAATCTAGTTCATCTCTACGTTTGTGTTTTCCTCTTGCCTCACCGTTATTATTTGTTGGGGGCTTTCTATATCTTTGGGGTTCAATTTCTCTGGAGGCAAGCGAGGTCTTATTTTTTCCCTTTAGGGGTAGTCAGTTCTCCGGCTGGCTCAAGACGTCTAGAACCAACGTAGGCACGTTCACCGGCTACTTTTAGTTGTTTGTGTCAGGATCAGGTATGCGGTTAGCCCAGTTTCCACCTCCCTAGAGCAGTATTTATATTTTTGCTATCTTGCCGGAATATCAGAGATCCTCTGCCATTGGGATCATAACAGGGAGGGGAGGAAGGAGGTGGAGGACAGTCCACAGCAGGGGAAAATTAGCATATTGCAGTTAATACAACATTTGACTACCAAAGATGAAGACAGAGGCAGGATAAGATCAAAAGATGGGGCTAGGTGTAAGGAGCACAGACATGTCAATATGCAGTCAGAAAATTTTCAGAATGATACAGGAATTAAAGTCAGGGAAAAAGAAGCAACGCACCACTTAGAACAGAGGGAGAGAAGTACATGGGATTCAGGGGTGCAGTGGCTATTCCAGAGTAGAAGATAGTTCATTAAATCATCCCAGACAGATGTCTGTCCAGCCTGTTTGAAGACTTCCATTGAAGGAGAACTCAGCACCTCTCGTGGCAGCCAGTTCCACTCATTAATCACCCTAACTGTCAAAAAGTTTTTTCTAATATCTAATCTGTGTCTCCTCCCATTCAGTTTCATCCCATTGCTTCTAGTCTTTCCTTGTGCAAATGAGAATAAAGATGATCCTTCTACAATATGACAGCCCTTGAGATATTTGTAGACAGCTATTAAGTCTCCTCTCAGTCTTCTTTTTTTGCAAGCTTAACATTCCCAAATCCTGTAAACGTTCCTCATAGGACATGGTTTGCTGACCTGTCACCATTCTAGTCCCTCTGGACCCTATATTCTCTCATCTGAAAAAATAGGGTCGATTATGGTGTTTTTTCAGTTGGAACAGACTGGTGGACAGTTTTGGTTACACAAATAAGTGGACGATACTTCATACGGGGCAAATGTAGACTTTAATGACACCTGCGTGATGGGAATGATTCTTTTAACTATGTTTCCTTAAAATGATTGGATGAAGACGGATGACAATGACTAGTTAGTTTCATGATTAAAAGAAATAAAAAGCTATGAAAATGGTTTGATGGACCAGGTGTATTTTAGAGAAAGGAATAATTCAGGCTGAAGAACTAAGCATACCCCGAACAACATTTGTCAATAGATCTGTTAATAACCATGTTGGTACAAGAACCTACTTTGAGTGAAAAATGGCTTTGGCTAGAAACTTGTCTTAAAAAAGGGTTACAATATAATAGGAGAGTCAAGCTGGTTGTCTGGAGCTAAAGTGAATGGTAGTGCAAATTTCTATTTAGAGTTAATGTAATGTACTGCAGGACTGCGCTGGTTCCAGAAGCAATAGAAAATTTGTATTCAGCTGTACTAAACAAAGGGCTACAAATAAAAGCAAATGTTTACATAAGCATAAAAAACATAGAGCGAGTGCTCTGCAGCCAGGAATAACCGAACACCGACATGCAAATGAGAACAAAGTCACCCATTTCTCATTTACACATTCAAACATCAACGTTCTTAAATGGAACTGCAATAATTAGCATTTGCTGCTAATTATTGTTCCTCAAGTTTTGCTAAAGTAATATTTGAATTGCAAGTAAAGTGACGGAAAAAAACATTTAAACTCAAACTCTTCTAAATGCCACATAATGTAATTTTAAAGGGAACCTGTCATGTTGAAAATGGCATCTGGCCTGGAGGAGCGATATTATAGATCAGGAGGAGCTGATCAGATTAATGGACATTTTTGTGGGAAATGTTTTAGTAAAGCTCGCAGTTTATTCATTGAAATTCCTTGTGCTTGGATGTATTAGTCCAGTGGCAGTCTTTCAGATATGAATAAGTATGCGAAACTTATGATAAATCACTAAAAAGACCACTTCCTGGACTCACATTTATACAGTATTAACACCAGTGATTTCAATTAACTCCTTCTTGACATTGGAATTTTCTGTTTTTGTGTTTCTGTTTTTTGCCCTCCTTCTTCCCAGAGCCATAACTTTTTATTTTTCTGTAAATGTAGCTGTGTGATGACTTGTTTCTTGTGGGACGAGTAGTAATTTTAAAGGGAACCTGTCACACACCCCCCCAGGCGTTTTTAACTAAAAGAGCCACCTTGTGCAGCAGTAATGCTGCATTCTGACAAGGTGGCTCTTTTAGTTCTGGGTGCTGTAACTGCCGAAATAATCAGTTTTATAATTTGTCCTAAATACCTTGTCTTCAGACAAGGAGGCAGGCCTTTCCCCCCCTGCTTCAGACACCACACAGCCGTCACTCAAATCTGTGCGGCCGCCCTGCTTGTGAATCCCAGCCCTGCAGTGACTTATGATTTATTCACATTGCGGGGCTGGGATTTACAAGCAGGGCGGCCACACAGGCGCAGTCACCGAGACTGCATATGAGGAAAGACGGGCAGCACTCACTGCGCCTGCCAAAGGCAGGAGAAAAGAGCGCAGGCGCCGGCTATTTTCAAAACAGCGCTGAAGAGGCGCCGCCAAGAAGATTTGAGTGATGGCTGTGTGGTGTCTGAAGCAGGGGGGAAACGCCTGCCTCCTTGACTGAAGACAAGGTATTTAGGACAAATTATAAAACTGATTATTTCAGCAGTTACAGCACCCAGAACTAAAAGAGCCACCTTGTCAGAATGCAGCACAAGGTGGCTTTTTTTTAGTTAAAAACACCTGGGGGGGGGGGGGGGGGGTGACAGGTTCCCTTTAAACAACATTATTGATTTTATCAATCAGTGTACTGAAAAGTAGGAAACCAATTCCAAGTGAGGTGAAATTGCAAAAAAATTGCAATACCACAGTAGTTTTTTTCTTTTACATTGTTCTATAAATAATAAAACTGACTTTTCCAGGTCACTATATGATTTTGCAGGTACCAAACATGTATAGGTTCTTTTTTATTTAAGTGGTGAAAAAAAATCCAAAGTTTGTAAAAAAAACCCAAAATTGCCATTTTCCGAGACCTGTAGCGTCTCCATTTTTGGGATCTGGGTCTGGATGAGGGCTTATTTTTTGCTCACAAAACTGACATTTTTACTGATAAAAGTATACTGCAGCCATGCTATGTGTAGCAAATATCATCATTTACAAACGCCAGCTACATGCCGGCATTCATAGCAGATCAGCCCCAAAATCATGTGATAAGGGTTTAATGTGGTGCTCTTTTGACATGATTGTGTTAAATGCATTTAACATGTTAACAGATGCAGGTGGATCATGATTCCACTTTTGGCTGTTAGGGGCACTTGACAGCTGATCAAATCAGATGTCATGAGCCTGAAAAGATATGAGTTCCGACCTACGATAAACCTATCCGTCATCGGTCATGACGAAGTCAATTAAATGTAAGTATTGCTGAAATTTGTTCCCAAAAAGTTGTATCTATCTGATCAACTCCTCTTGCTCTATAACACATTGCCTAAAGGTCAGATACCATTTTCAACATGACAGGTTTTCTACATCCTTCCAGCAAACTTATATACACTGATCAAAAAAATAAAGGGAACACTAAAATGCCACATCCTAGATTTCAATGAATTAATTATTCCAGCTGCAAATCTGTATTCATTAAATAGTGGAATGCATTGAGAATAAGACATATTATTTATCAATGTAAATAAAAATTAATATCCCATGGAGGTCGGGATTTGGAATGATACTCAAACTCAAAGTGGAAAATCAAATTACTGACTGATCCAACTTTAGTGGAAATGCATCAAGACAAGGAAATGATGCTCAGTGGTGTGTGTGACCTCCACGTGCCTGTATGACCTCCCTACAAGGCCTGTACAGTCTGTGTTGCAGCATTGTGTTAGTGGATGGAAAGAGACATGATGTCGCAGATGTGCTCGATTGGATTCAGGTCTGGGGAATGACCAGGCCAGTCGAGAGCATCAATGCTTTCATCAGGCATTGCATTGTCAAGCATCAGAAAGAACTCATGGCCCACTGCACGAGCATATTGTCTCACAATGGGTCTGAGGATCTCATACTGGTACCTAATGGCAGGCAGGGTACCTTTGGCTAGCACATGGAGGGCTGTACAGCCCTCTAAAGAAATGCATCCATACACTATTACTGACCCACTGCCAAACCTGGCATGCTGGAGAATGTTGCAGGTAGCAGAACTTTCTCCTTGGCGTATTCAGACTATCACATCTGTCACATGTGCACAGTGTGAACCTACTCTCATCCATTAAAAGCACAGGGTGCCAATGTCAAATCCGCTAATCTTGGTGTTCTCTGGTAAATGTCAATTGCCCTGCACGATGTTGGACTGTAAATGTAAGGAGGTTGCTTTCCCTGCTCCTTACCTGGAATCACTTAGTCACACAGCTGGGTTGTAGGGGGAAGACTTTTTGCCCTGGACAGAAGGGACCATGTGACTGCTGAGGGTAGAAAGGAAGAGAGAGGGGTGTGGTCAGAAAAGAGCAGGAGAGCAGAGCACGCAGGACAGAGGGGACAGCACACCAGAGAGAGAGCAGGCTGCAGCGCCACGCTCCCCAAGAAAGAGTGCTCCCCGTGAGGGCACTGAGGCTCAGATACCAGCCGTAGTGAAGGCTGGATGTGAGAGTGTGGACTTGGAAGCCTCCGTAATCAGATAAGACAGTGACAGTGACCCTGACAGTGATCAGAGCGTGCAGCCCCGGTGACCGCAGTGACAAGCCAGGACCACCGAGTGTGACAAGTATACTGCTCAGTGTGTGTGTAGCATTGCTACTGCAGAAAGACTGCCAGGCTAATATACAGAGACTGTGCAGCAGAGTGGCTGTGTTACTTCCTGCTTCCAGCTTCACTGGGAGAAAAGACTGCAAAGACTTAACCCCGGAGTCTCCAGTTCCCAGGAGACAGAGGAGAGACTTCAGGATCTTCAAGCGCTGCTGGTGTCTGTACCCACATTGGAATAAGAACCCTCCAGTCAGGACCGCCCTCTACTTATAAGTTACAAGAACATTTGTTAACCGTTTCGATTCCGCTTAACTGTTTACTGTTTCCTTTATCTCTATTAACCCCCTGTTTAGTCCCTGTGAGGAGAATCTTACTCCTGTTGATAAATTCCCCTCAACAGTTGGTCTGTCGGTTCCGTGGTGACATACTCAACCCTGCACCCTATTACACTTGGCGTAGTCAGCAGGATGTCACATGGTAGAAAGGGCAGACCAAGCAGCTGGGGGAGGCCCCAGGTCTAGCATCTCCCTGGGAGCCATGTTGCTTAACCTGCCAAAATTCTCAGGGAGCGATGTCATGTTGTGGAGTTGGACAGAGCGCATCCGGGGAATGATGCAGATGCATCCTATGATGCCGGCTCTGCAGGCAGAAATAGCTCTGATGGCCCTAGAGGGGGATGTACAGGACTCTGTTATGCTCAGACCCCCCCAGGCGAGAGATACCCTGGACAAAGTATTACGTATACTTGAGGAGACGCATGGGGACCCCCCTGACATAGGGGAGCTGCGCATGCGACTGTTCTGCTGGGTACAAAGAGAGGCGGAGACCGTGACACAATATATGAATGCCCTGCAGGAGCTTCATACAGCCATTAAACGGAAGGACGGAGTAGGTGTGGGGTCAGTTGACGTTGTGCTGCAAGACCAACTGGTGACAGGCTTGCGAGATGTGTTGATGAAACAGGCAGGCCCTACGAGAGCGCATGTGTGTAAAGCCAGACATGACCTTCTCTGAGGTCAGGAGTGAGGTACGCACCCGCGAACAAGAGCAAGGAATGCTAACACCAGTGGGGAAGGTATGGAGCGGGGAGGTAACTGCCCCTCAATGGGAAGAAGACTTGAAGAAGGAGGTTAAGCGGGTCCATGAGGAAGTGGCTGAATATAAGTAGACCCCTGCTGCAGAGTACAGCCCTCCAATGTGAGAAAGAGAGACCGCCCCCCAAAGTGAGACTAGTGCCGCTCGGCGAAGAAGACTGCCGACATGCTACAATTGTGGAGCACCCAGTCATAATGAAGAGGAGATGACAAGGACCCGGGATTCCCAGTTGAAGATAAGAAGAATCTGGGAAGAGATTGAGAGTCTGGGGAAAGCCCTGACTGCCGTTTTGGGGACCAGCGGCATACCCAGAGGTAACATGCGGAAGCAGCCAGAAAGAGATAGCTAAGAGGTGCGTAGCATGAAGAAGGCTTCAGTGGTGGCCCCAGAGTGTAACTCTGTATCCTGGAGTGAAGAGCAACCACAGATGAGAGATGTCTCCCACCGAGGTAGACGATCCAAACTGAAGGGCCCTCCAGACAGACGCAGACATGAGCGCTGGTCGTGCAGAAGGGTAGGACACATGTCCAGAAATTGCCCTACCTGAGAAGAGCGGTGGCAGATATCCGCTCACCCCTCTGCGGGTCCTGCTAACTGGAGGGAACATCGCCCCTGGAGAGAGTGGTACGGCAGGAAGAGAAGAGCCCCACCTAGAGCAAGACAGTACCACAATGTTGGATGCTCAGGAGAAGGGGAAAAAGTGGCAAGTGTTCTTGCGACGCTCGTTTTCAAGGTCCTAGTCGATGAGAAGGAGGAACCACTGATGTCGCCTCCTGAGGTGAAGAGTGTGCTGGCTGTAATCTCACAAGATCCTGATCAGACAGAGGCAATGGAACAGCTGTGTGAGACAGGGCGTGTGGCTGAGAAGCCCTGGGAAGTGATGCCCGCAGAGCCCGGCACAGATGAGGAAGAGTCCGGTCTGCATGGTCTTAATCCATCTGATTCTAGTTTCAACAAGAATGATCCTGTCAAAGAGAGGGGGAGCTATGGAGAAGAATTACTTGTACTAAGCCCCCAGACTGAGGAGCCCAGGCAAGAAGTCCCTAAAGTTTCCGATAACGACAAGGAAAAGGACAAATCATCTATGCAAGCATCTGCTAGCGGCAAAGCCAAAAAGAAGAAGAAAAAGAAGAGGACAGTGGATGCCGTTTGAAAATCTAATGTGACAACACAAAATTCGTAAGAGGAATTTTCCTCTATGGCTGCCGACGAGGTAGAGGAAGGATATCTCAACCTGACTGATGAACAACTCCTAGACCATTTAGTTTGGCAGTATGTGAAATAAGAAAGGCAGAAGGAGATGCGAGAATTGCAGGTATCTGACTCACCTCAAAAGAAAAAGAGAAGCAGGAAGAGTTCTCGCCCATGGAATGGCAAGCTTCAAGAGAGGGGGAATGTAAGGAGGTTGCTTTCCCTGCTCCTTACATGGAACCACTTAGTCAGACAGCTGGGTTGTTGGGGGGAAGACTTTCTGCCCTGGACAGAAGGGACCATGTGACTGCTGGGGGCAGAGAGGAAGAGAGAGGTGTGTGGTCAGAAAAGAGCAGGGAGCAGAGCGCACGGGACAGAGGGGACAGCGCACCAGAGAGAGAGCAGGCTGCAGCGCCACACTCCCCGAGAGAGAGTGCTCCCCGTGAGGGCACTGAGGCTGAGATACCAGCCATAGTGAAGGCTGGATGTGAGAGTGTGGACTTGGAAGCCTCGGTAATCAGAGAAGATGTATCCCCTGACAGTGACCTGAGCGCGCAGCCCCGGTGACCGCACTGACAAGCCAGGACCCCTGAGTGGGACAAAGTAAACTGCTCAGTGTGTGTGTAGTATTGCTGCTGCAGAGAGAGAGACTGACAGCCTAATATACAGAGACTTGCAGCCGAGTGGCTGTGTTACTTCCTGCTTCCAGCTTCACTGGGAGAAAAGACTCCAAAGACTTAACCCCGGAGTCTCCAGTTCCCAGGAGACAGAGAAGAGACTTCAGGATCAGGATCTTCAAGCGCTGCTGGTGACTGTACCCACGTTGAAATAAGGACCCTCCAGCCAGGATCTCCCTGGACTGATAAGTTACAAGAACATTCATTAACCGTTTTGATTCTGCTTAACTGTTTACTGTTGGCTTTATTTCTATTAACCCCCTATTTACTCCCTGCAAGGAGAATCTTACTCCTGTTAATAAATTCCCCTCAACAGTTGGTCAGACTGTTCCATGGTGACATACTCAACCCTGCACCCTATTACTTAAGCACAATACCCACTTGTGGACATTGGGCCCTCATACCACCCTAATGGCGTCTGTTTCTGTCTGTTTAAGTAGACACATGGATGTTAGTGGCCTGCTGGATGTCATTTTGCAGGGTTCTGGTACTGCTCCTCCTGTTCCTCCTTGCACAAAGGAGGAGGAAGTGATCATGCTGCTGGGTTATTGCCCTCCTACTGCCCCCTCCACGTCTCCTGGTGTACTGGTCTGTCCCCTGGTATCTGCTATATGCTGTGGACACTGTTGTGACAGACACAGCTACCCTGTTGGTCACAAATCACAGTCATGTGCCTTCCTGGATGAGCTGCAGTACCTGAGCAATCAATTTCTGTGGGTTGTAGACACCGCTTCATGCTACTGTACTGTACCTCTAGGTCTAGGGGTGAGAGCAATGACAAAATGCAAAAGTGACCAAAAAGGATGATAACAGTGCAATGGTCTGTAACCACCCCCTGCAGAACCACTCCTTTATAGGGTTTTACTTGCTAATTAGCTATTATTTCTACCTGTTTGTTCCATTTGCACAACAGCAGGAGAAATTGATTCACACTCAGTGTTGCTTCACAAATGGACAGGTTGATTTCACAGAAGTGTGATTGACTTGGAGTTACATTGTGTTGTTTTAGTGTTCCCTTTATTTTTTTATCAGTGTATATCGTTTTGCTCAACTTCTCCTCTATATTATGCTGTTCATCCATCAGGATGCATGTACTATATATGATGACAGGCTTTCTTTAAGTTTTATATAGGATTGGTGGCTTGTGTCAAGAGTATCAAACTCAGTTGGGTAAATGGGCTGCACATCAAAAAAAAAATATTGAATTTGACATGTCTCATACTCTGCAGGGGTGAAATGATGTTTTTAGTGATAACATTTTAAGCTAAATACCTTTTTGATCAGTTTTTCAAACATTTTATACTTCCTTGTTATTTCTTTTCTTTTTTTATGTTGTTTATAGTATGGGTTATTGAGTAATTACTAGGGATGAGCTAATAGCTTCAGATAACTCCTTATCCAAATAGCTACAGCACTTATCGAATAGCTGCATTGGTAACCCCAATACCTGGAGTGCTCCTGATAATCAGCTGTTCAGCGCCACAGCTGCATGTGTCGTGGCTGTGTGACAGTCACATCACATGCATGGAGGATCCAACATACAAACAAAATGTGTACTTTTTTTACTTTAGTTTATATATATATTTTTTTTTTTACTTTATTTTTTTAGCATTGTTAACCATTTTTTGTCCCTAATTGACCCCAGACAGTAATATCTGTTTTACAGTTGGCACTATATAGCAATTCTGGCCACCATCCTGTAAAAATGTACCCATCCTGTAATAATGTCCCTCTTTCCTCTAATAATGTTCCCCTTCTTGTAATAATGCCACCATGCATTATGTCCACCCTCTTGTAATAATGTCCTCCGTTCATAGCCATGTAATATTAACCTGACATGTAATAATGTCCCCCTTCATGTAATATTGTCCCCCGTTCTGCAATATTGCTCCCCTTGCTGGCCCCACCTGGTAATAATGTCACTCATATTGTAATATTTTCCAACTTCCTGTTTTAATATACCCATTCCGTAATAATGTCCCCAAACCGCTAATAATGTCTCTCTTTAAAAATGCCCAATTCCCGACCTCATTTCATAATAATGTATTCTGTCTTGTAATAATGTCCCTCTGTCCTGTAATAACGACTCTTTTCGGCAATAATGATCCCCTGTCCTGTTTAATATTCAGTAATAATGTCCCCTGTTTTGTCCCTATCTTGTCTTAATAACCTCCATCCTCTAATGATGTACCCTATGCTGGCTAGCATCCTATAATAATGTCCCCCATTCTGGCCTCATTCTGTAATAATGTTCCATTTACCTGTAATAAAGTCCCAGTCATGTCTCTTGTCCTGTAATAATGTCCCATATCCTGTAAAAATGTCACCCTGTAATATTGTCTTCCTTCCTCTCATCTTATAGTAATGTCCCCCCATCCGGGTTCCCATCTTGTAGAAATGTCCCGATCCTGAAGTGTCCGGAAATCCTGAAGTTAAGTCTTGACCCTGGACTTATGTTTGGTTCTTTGTAATGATAGAATCGATTTAATGTAAATCAAATTCTAATCAAATGTTTAATGTTATACACAAGTCCTGGTAATTTCAAACAATTTACTGCTACAACTTTGTTGTCGAGTATCCAGGGACTAGGGGTTCCTTCCCTGTCCCTAAGGCTAGGGGCTCCCCATCTTGCCCTGTTCCCTGTATTACTACTAATAGTGGAGACACAGGGGCCATGTACCTTGATTTATCTCCTGAATCCGCCCTCAGTCTGTACCCTTCCCCCACCCAGGAAAGAGGGGAGTAGTAGTGTACCGTAATACACCAACCAGATTAACAAAGTAATACAAACAGGGATAATGGAAAATACCAATCATACAAATATACTCACACAATCAACAGAGGTAAAAACCGGGGAGTGGAGGATGAGGAAAAACCAAAGTAGGAGAAGAAGGGGAGTAGCACACACCCAAAACCTCACCTCAATCTCAGATAAATCCAGCAAACACCTTCTCACACAACTACAACAAACCATCTCCTAACCATGCAGCATGAACCTTGCTCTGGCATTGAGTGCTTGCCAGGGCCCATATTATATATGAGATGGAAGTGGTTAACTGGGAACAGCTGAGAGCCTTAATGCAGGAAAGCTTCCAAGAGCTCTAAACTGAGCAGATTAACCCCTGCACTGCAAACAGAAACCTGCACCGTTTAATGTGATGGTAAAGTGCCTCTGATTAGTTCAGGACTAAGAGACATCAGATGCTTCGGTCTTCTGGCTCATCTCTGTCATGTTGACATTACCAATATGAATCACATAAAATGCCCTTCATCTTATTATACATTGCAGAAGACTGAATCAGTCACAAAAACTAACATAACCTCAAGTGCGACTGTGCGGGCTTGCTCTTAATGACTTGCAGCTATTATATGTTCTAGCACTGCCAATGAGTAAGGACTGTCATAGCCTGCATAAAAACTTAAACTAGGAATACAGCAGCCATTTAATGGTAATTTTTGGATAGTAGGTGTTTTTCAAAGCTCACAAGTAAACAGCAGAGATAGCAAGAGAAAGCCCTAAAACATTGGACAAATAATCACTGTGTTTGATCACTGATATGGTGTAACTGGCTATTGTACTGTTGTATTTGAATTACAATAACATCTATTTTCTTCACTTTTAATGCACTAAAAGCCAGCATCAAGAAAACACAATAGTTTTACATACACAAATTAATCTGGAATAAGTGTCAGAAAGTGTGCTTGATTGTAATAAGTCACTGAATTGTGTTTTTGCATTTTTTGCATAATCATGTTTATGAAAGTGGGAATTATTGATTTTTTTAAATAAAAATACACATTTTTTTGTATATTTGTTATACTAGTTAAATTTTACATCTGTATGCGCCATACTAATGCTGTGCCCTGTTGCAGGTGCTGTTTTCTTGGACATGTATATATCCAATCTTTAATATCTTATCATTTTTGTTAAAGGGGTTAAATTTTGTTGAAAAAAAATAGTGTAAAAAATGTAAACATCTAGTGCATGTCTGCTTTTGCACCCCTGTTTTACCAGTCCAATTTGACAATACATGCCACTAGAGTTGAGCGACTTTTACTTTTTGGGGGTCGAGTCGGGTTTTGCGAAACCCGACTTTGTCAAAAGTCGAGTCGAGTGAAATCGGCCGATCTTCTTGAAAAGTCGGGGTCGTTGTTCGGCCGAAACACGAAACCCAATGCAAGTCAATGGGGAAGCATAGTCGGCAGTGAGTGGAGGCCAGGAAAACACCTACAGTGCCCATTTTAATGCCAAAAACATTAATTCTTGTTACTTAAGCTTGTCAATCTTAATTTACCTTACAATAATAGGTAGCCATTGAAAATTGGGGGGTCATTTGGCTAAAGTTGTGGGGGGTAGGGCTGGTTCAAGTTTTTAGTGGGCCCAGGAAACGTGGACTACGTCACGGCGGTGGAGCAGTTAGAGGTAAGTATTGCAACGTTGCAAGTGCTGTGATCCTGAGCAAGCAGGGGGTCCCACTCGTTCGCATTGGCACTGGCACAGGGCCCCTCACAGTATGGCGGTGTGTTTGCACGGCGGGGGTGCCTCCCACCGGCAGCGACACTTTTGCGTACTATGAGGGGCCCTGTGCCAGTGACATCGCCAACGAGTGGGCCCCCCCACCTGATGAAGGAACCTGCACTTTCACCTGCACCTTCCTCTTTGTCCCCGTGTAAGGTGGTATAGTATGCGGGAAGAGGAACCAGACTTTCAGCAGGGTCAGATTCAGGCTGTGTAGAGTGCAAGGGGAATGTAGTGGTCTGGGTCAATGTACCAGCGGGCTAATCTAGCAGTGGCTGGGCAATGGGCAGAATGAGGAGGAAACACAGATCTAGGCCCAAATAATAAAGTGGCCTAAATGCAGTTCAAAATTGGTAACAGGACTAACCAGGTGGCATTGCTTTGTTCAGTGGAGGACAACTGTAATGAGAGGCTGACACAGTGAGTAGGGCCAAATAAGTAACTAGGCTAAATGCAGTTCTAAATTGCTAACAGTAGGAAACAGGCGGCACTGCTTTGTTCAGTGGAGGAGAACACCAAGCAGCGGCAGACACCGTTACTAGGCCCCAACCCAAGTAGTAGGGCAACAAAAGTGTTACAGTTAAAAATGCTTAATGAGAGCCAGAAGGTTGAAGCTCAGACAAGGAAACCTGGAGGAGAACACCAAGGAGGAGGAGAACACCAAGGAGCGGCAGACACCGTTACTAGGCCCCAACCCAAGTAGTAGGGCAACTGCAGTGTTACAGTTAAAAATACTTAATGAGAGCCTGAATGTTGAAGCTCAGACAAGGAAACCTGGAGGAGAACACCAAGGAGGAGGAGCACACCAAGGAGCGGCAGAAACCGTTACTAAGCCCCAACCCAAGTAGTAGGGCAATTGTAGTGTTACATTTAAAAATACTTAATGAGAGCCTGAAGGTTGAAGCTCAGCTTTTTCAGTGGAGGACAGCGTGATTTAGTGGCGCAGACAGACAAAGGTAGTATGTGTTAACTAAAAAAATTGGCTCTATGCAGTTTTAAATTGGTTACAGGGGTACACAGGCAGCATTGGTGTGGTCAGTGGAGGACAATTGGAAGGAGGGACCGCAGACAGACTTCCTAGGCCTAAAATAATAAAATAGGCTCTATGCAGCTTAAATTTGGCAACAGGGGTGCACAGGCAGCATTGGTGTGGTCAGTGGAGGACAATTGGAAGGAGGGAATGCAGACAGAATTCCTAGGCCTAAATAATAAAATAGGCTCTATGCAGCTTAAATTTGGCAACAGGGGTACACAGGCAGCATTGGTGTGGTCAGTGGAGGACAATTGGAAGGAGGTATCGCAGACAGACTTCCTAAATCTAAAATAATAAAATAGGCTCTATGCAGCTTAAATTTGGCAACAGGGGTACACAGGCAGCATTGGTGTGGTCAGTGGAGGACAATTGGAAGGAGGGACCGCAGACAGACTTCCTAGGCCTAAAATAATAAAATAGGCTCTATGCAGCTTAAATTTGGCAACAGGGGTACACAGGAAGCATTGGTGTGGTCAGTGGAGGACAATTGGAAGGAGGGACCGCAGACAGACTTCCTAGGCCTAAAATAATAAAATAGGCTCTATGCAGCTTAAATTTGGCAACAGGGGTACACAGGCAACATTGGTGTGGTCAGTGGAGGACAATTGGAAGGAGGGACCGCAGACAGACTTCCTAGGCCTAAAATAATAAAATAGGCTCTATGCAGTTTTAAATTGGTCACATGGGTACACAAGCAGCATTGGTGTGGTCAGTGGAGGACAATTGGAAGGAGTGTCTGACACAGTAAGTACTCCCAAAAACAAACTAGATGTTAATGTCTCCCAACCCCCCCCCCAAAAAAAAAAAAATAAATAAAAAATGGTGGCATACTTAGGTACAGGGGTGTGATCCTATGCTGACTTTCAGACATTGTAATTTTGCGCAAAGTATTTACTGGTGTAAATGTAGGACAGGGCCCCTGACTATTTTAACTAGCATCATACATGTCAACAAATTGTTATTGTCTGTGCCAGGCATGGAAGGATTTCAGCGCTAGACTAAACAGTGGTGGAGCAGCGACAGATAATTTTGCAAGTGGTAGAGCACTGTTTTACCTTGGGGGGGACACTCTCTCCTGGCCGGCGGTACAAGCCCAGGGCCCCTTATGTTACAACGGTGTGTCTGACGTTGGGTGCATGCCACCACCACCAGAGACACTTCATTGTACTATGAGGGACCCAGTGCCAGTGCGGTCGACCAAAAGTGGGCACACCCACCTCTTCAGACAAACGGCACTCTGACGGGTGCTTTCCACAAGTGGCGAGACCACGGCCCCGTGGGGGGAGTTAGGGCATTTAGGGAGGTGTAAAGATGTCGTATGCTGGACAAACAGCAGCTGCAAATTACGATATTGGAACAGTCAGTAACACCAGTCCCAAAGCAAGACCTTTTTACAGGAAAGCTAGGTGTCAGCCAGGAAAAGTGGGGCAAAATAATTTGAAATCCATGAGTGGTTCATTTTAATGAAGGTTAGATCATCAACATTTTGGGTGGCCAGACGAGTCCTTTTAGCACACTAGCTGCTGGGCAAGCAAGCTCCTGCAATGCATATTCAGCCAATTCAGGCCAGGTGTCTATTTTGGATGCCCAGTAGTGTTGAGCATTCCGATACCTCATTGAGGAGTTTAGGGCCTGCGATGACGTCGCGGCCTGTGATTGGTCGCGTGAGCTGTCACATGAGCGGCACGCGACCAATCACAAGCCGCGACATCATCGAAGGTCCTAAACTGCTCATTCTTAGGAACGGAGGCTGCCGGTTACAATTGGTAAGGTCCAGGGGCCACCAGACAGGTGAGTATATCCATATTTTTTATTTTAATTCTTTATTTTTTACATGAATATGGATCCCAGGTCCTGAAGGAGAGTTTCCTCTCCTTCAGACCCTGGGAACCATCCAGGATACCTTCCGATACTTGAGTCCCATTGACTTGTATTGGTATCGGGTATCGGTATCGGCGATATCTGATATTTTTCGGGTATCGGCCGATACTATCCGATACCGATACTTTCAAGTATCGGAAGGTATCGCTCAACACTAATGCCCAGTAATCAAAGGGGAATGACGGTTGAGGGAGAACATCGGTAATGGAGGAAAAATAGTTAGTAACCATACTGGACAAATGTTGTCTCCTGTCACTTTGAATGGATGCTGCTGTACCTGTCGTGTCAGTGGTCATTGCGAAATCACTCCACAACCTGGTCTGAAAACCCCTCTGTCCTATGCCACTTCTGATCTGTGCACCTCTAATGCCTCTGCCCTGTTGCCCCTGCAGCTCGTGTGAGAACCATCACCGGCGCTGTGTGCTGGGAATGCCTGAATCAAACGGTCTACAAGAGTAGCTTGTTTGGTTGCCAATATCTGTTCGAGGTTCTCATGTGGCATGATATTTTGCAATTTGCCTTTATAGCAAGGATCAAGGAGGCAGGCCAACCAGTAATCGTCATCTGTCATCATTTTTATAATGTGTGGGTCCCTTTTGAGGATACGCAAGGCATAATCCACCATGTGGGCCAATGTTCCAGTTGTCAAGTCAGTGCATATGCTGGGTTGAGGAGCACTTTCTGGCAAATCAACGTCACTTGTCTCCCTCAAAAACCCTGAACCCGGCCTTGCACCGCCAGCAGTTTCTATTGCCCCCTGAGAAGCTTCCTCATCCAAAAAATAGTCATCCCCATCATCCTCCTCATCCTCCTCCTCTTCGCCCGCCATCTCGTCCTGTAGACTTCCCTGAGCAGACAATGGCTGACTGTCATTAAGGCTTCCCTCCTCCTCGGCTGCAGATGCCTGTTCCTTTATGTGCATCAAACTTTGCATCAGCAGACGCATTAGGGGGATGCTCATGCTTATTACGGCATTGTCTGCACTAACCAGCCGTGTGCATTCCACAAAACACTGAAGGACTTGACACAGGTCTTGGAGCTTCGACCACTGCACAACTAACAACTCCATGTCTGCCATCCAACTGCCTGCCCGTGTATGTGTATCCTCCCACAAATACATAACAGCACGCCTCTGTTCGCACAGTCTATGAAGCATGTGCAGTGTGGAGTTCCACCTTGTTGCAACGTCGATGATTAGGCAATGCTGGGAAAGGTTCAAAGACCGCTGATGGTTCTGCATAAGGCTGGAGTGTACGGGCGAACGGCGGATGTGAGAGCAAAGTCTGCGCACTTTCAGCAGCAGGTCGGGTAACCCCGGATAACTTTTCAGGAAGCACTGCACCACCAGGTTTAAGGTGTGAGCCAGGCAAGGAATGTGTTTCAGTTGTGAAAGGGCTATGGCAGCCATAAAATTGCTTCCGTTATCACTCACTACTTTGCCTGCCTCAAGATGTACAGTACCCAGCCATGACCGAGTTTCTTGCTGCAAGAACTCGGACAGAACTTCCGCGGTGTGTCTGTTGCCGCCCAAACACTTCATTGCCAATACAGCCTGCTGACGCTTGCCACTAGCTGTTCCATAATTGAACACCTCATGTGCAACAGTGGCAGCTGCTGATGGAGTGGTCGTGCGACTGCGGTCTGTGGACGAGCTCTCGCTTCTGCTGGAGGACGAGGAGGAGGAGGGGGGAAAAACCCTACAGCCAACTGTTTCCTAGACCGTGGGCTAGGCAGAACTGTCCCAATATTACTGTCCCCTGTGGACCCTGCATCCACCACATTAACCCAGTGTGCCGTGATGGAGATGTAACGCCCCTGGCCATGTCTACTGGTCCATGCATCTGTTGTCAGGTGCACCTTTCTACTCACAGATTGCCTGAGCTCATGGAAAATGCAGTCTTTTACATGCTGGTGGAGGGCTGGGATGGTTTTTCTCGAAAAGAAGTGTCAACTGGGTAGCTCGTAACGTGGTACAGCGTAGTCCATCAGGGCTTTGAAAGCTTCGGTTTCAACTAACCGGTAGGGCATCATCTCTAACGAGATTAGTCTAGCAATGTGGGCGTTCAAACCCTGTGTACGTGGATGTGAGGATGAGTACTTCCTTTTCCTAACGAGAGTCTTATGTAGGGTGAGCTGGACTGGAGAGCTGCATATGGTGGAACTAGCGAGGGTGCCGGTGGACATGGGTGACAGAGAAGGTTGGTGATGGTATTCTTGATGGTGCCCTACGTACAGTTTTTCCGACCACGAACCTGGTGATTTCCTGACTGCTTTGGCCTTGCGATGAAACCGCAACATTACCTGCAGGTGGTGTGGTAAATGGTGGGCTTACAGTGAGGGAAGGGATGTCGCCTTGCTGATTAGCTTCATTGTGAGAGGGTGCTACAACGTTAAGGGACGTTTGGTAGTTTGTGCAGGCTTGCAAGTGCATGGTGGTTAAATGTCTATGCATGCAACTTGTATTTAAATTCTTAACATTCTGACCTCTGCTGAAGGTCCTTGAGCATTTCTTACAGATGACTTTGCGCTGATCATTGGGATCTTGGTTAAAAAAATTCCAGACTGCACTCTTCCTATCGGATACCTTTTCAGGCATTGCACACTGAGCTACTTTAATCTGATGGCCACGCTGTCCTACAACTGGTTTTGGTTTTGCCACACGTTTTTGGCCAGATACGGGCCTGCCAGATGGAACCTGTTGCAATGTTGATGCCTGCTGCAGCTCCTCCTCCTCCGCTTTAGAGCTACTGCTGCCTGCACCCTGTTCCCCCAATGGTTGCCAATCGGGGTCAACAACTGGGTCATCTAGGACCTCCTCTTCTATGTTCTGTGCACCTTCCTCTGGGTCACAGTGCTATAGCGTTCGTGACGGGGCTCCATAGTCTCATCGGGGTCAGATTCTGGATCAGTACACTGCGAGGGCAATGTTCTGATCTGAGTCAAAGGAACAGCATAATAATCTGGCTGTGGCTGTGCATCTGTGCACTCCATGTCCGATTCATCTTGTAATGGGCATGGCCTGTTAACAATTTCCCTTTCTAACCCAGGCACAGTATGTGTAAAGAGCTCCATGGAGTAACCAGTTGTGTCGCCTGACGCATGCTTCACTGTTGTTCTGGGTGAAGGACACAAGGAAGCGACTTGTTCCTGACCGGGAGCATCCACTGACGATGCACTGCTCTGACATTTGGCACTTTCCGAGGAGGAGGTGAAAGAGCTAGAGGCAGAGTCAGCAATGAAAGCCAATACTTGTTCCTGCTGCTCCAGCTTCAAAAGCGGTTTTCCTTCTCCCAGAAAAGGGAGCCTTCCAGGCCTTGTGAAGCCAGACAATGACGCTGGCTCAACAACTCGAGACTTAGGGGCTATACTGCTTTTCTCACGACCACCTGATGCTCCATGACCACCACCACTACCATCATTACCAGCTGCCAATGACCGCCCACGGCCACGACCTCTTCCACCAGACTTCCTCATTCTTGGAAAAATGTTACCAAATTAACAACCGTTATGTGTTCCTGTAAAACCAGGTATAACGTGTGTGTGAACTTGTTGGGAATGTAAATCTCCCTTTTTTATGTGTGGGAGAATGCAGTGAAAAATGAGGCCCACTGTATTACACTAGACAGTTTGATTGGCAGAAAGAGGCTGGCAGATATGACACTAACAGGAGTGACGCAGATAAAAACACTGGCAATAGAAATGTCCCTCTTTGTGTGTGGGAGAATGCAGTGAAAAATCAGGCCCACTATATTACAGTAGACAGTTTGATTGGCAGAAAGAGGCTGGCAGATATGGCACTAACAGGAGTGACGCAGATGCACACACTGGCAATAGAAATGTCCCTCTTTATGTGTGGGAGAATGCAGTGAAAAATCAGGGCCACTGTATTACACAACAGCACAGTTTGATTGGCAGAAAGAGGCTGGCAGATATGGCACTAACAGGAGTGACGCAGATAAAAACACTGGCAATAGAAATGTCCCTCTTTATGTGTGGGAGAATGCAGGGAAAAATCAGGCCCCCTGTATTACACAATACACAGTTTGATTAGCAGAAAGAGGCTGGCAGATATGGCACTAGCCGGACTGACGCAGATGCACACACTGGCAATAGAAATGTCCCTCTTTTTTTGATAGGGGAGACAAGGGATTCAATCAGGCCCACTATATCATGGTATAGTTCCTGTGGCACAAAATGACTGACAGATACCACAGACAGCACTCGCACACATGCACAGGTTTGGCAAGATTATTCTCCCTTTATTTTAATTTTTTTGGGGGATATGTGAGACAAGTGATTTAAGGCTACTTTCACACTAGCGTTAACTGCATTCCGTCACAATGCGTCGTTTTGCCGAAAAAACGCATCCTGCAAAAGTGTTTGCAGGATGCGTTTTTTCGCCATTGATTAACATGAAGCGACGCATTGTGACGGATTGCCACACGTCGCACCCGTCGTGCGACGAATGCGTCGTGCAGTGGCGGACCGTCGGGAGCAAAAAACGCTACATGTAACCGAGCCCGACGCTAGTGTGAAAGAAGCCTAATCTGGCCCACTGTTACACAGTAGGTTTTCTGTGGCAGAAAAATAAAAATAAATGCCACACACAGGACTGGCACTAATGCAGATTTGCCAATCTTAATCTCCCACTTTTATTTTTTTTTCTGGGAGAATTGTGAAGAAATCAGGCCCACTGCTATACAGTAGGTTTTCTGGGGCAGAAAAAAAAGACAGAAGCCACACACAGGACTGGCACTAATGCAGATTTGCCAGTCTTAATCTCCCACTTTTTTTTTGTTTTATGGGAGAATTAGGAAGAAATCAGGCACACTGTTATACAGTAGGTTTTCTGTGCCAGAAAAAAAAGACAGATGCCACACACAGGACTGGCAATAATGCAGAATTGCCAGTCTTAATCTCCCACTTTTTTTTTTTTTATGGGAGAATTAGGAAGAAATCAGGCACACTGTTATACAGTAGGTTTTCTGTGGCAGAAAAAAAAGACAGAAGCCACACACAGGACTGGCACTAATGCAGATTTGCCAGTCTTAATCTCCCACTTTTTTTTTGTTTTATGGGAGAATTAGGAAGAAATCAGGCACACTGTTATACAGTAGGTTTTCTGTGGCAGAAAGTGGCTTGAAGAGATATAACAAAAAAAAAAGTACTACATTTACTATCTCCCTACAGTAATCTCAGAAAAGTGTGGCAGGCAGCAATAAAAAGGAGTGCTGCACACAAAAGTCAAAAGTGTGGACAAACAAACAAGATAGCTGTGCAGAAAGGAAGGCGCAACAGGATTTGTGCTTTGAAAAAAGCAGTTGCTTTGCACAGCGGCGTACACACAGCAACGCAGCTATCAGGGAGCCTTATAACCTACAGAGCTGATGAAGAGAAATCTAGCCTCCACTGTCCCTGCAAAGAAAAGGTGGTGTTGGACAGTGGAAATCGCTACAGCACAAGCGGTTTTGGGGTCAATTTACCCTGCCTAACGCTATCCCTGCTTCTGACGAAGCGATAGCATCCTCTCCCTACGCTCAGATCAGCAGCAGTAAGATGGCGGTCGGCGTGAACGCCCCTTTATAGCCCCTGTGACGCCGCAGAAAGCAAGCCAATCACTGCCATGCCCTTCTCTAAGATGGTGGGGACCAGGACCTATGTCATCACGCTGCCCACACTCTGTGTGCATCTTCATTGGCTGAAAAATGGCGTCATATGAAACGCGACTTTGGCGCGAAGATCGTGTACCGCATGGCCGATCCCACGCTGGGGTCGGGTATCATGAAACCCGACTTTGCCAAAAGTCGGCGACTTATGAAAATGACCGATCCGTTTCGCTCAACCCTACATGCCACATTAACAGTGATGCCACATAAAGCTTTCTATACTTGCACCTACGTACCTAGCATTTATTATTGCTTCCTTTTTGGCAAGGGTTAAAAAAATTGGTGTTGAAAATATTGTCAAAAGTTAATAAAAGTGTTGCACAAAATGCATGGTAAAAGAAAAAGTGGCAATGACAATGGATGGAGTACTGTAAAAGAAAAAAAAAATACCATGCCTATGAATGTGGGAGCCACTAGTAGCAGCAGAGGCACCAGTACCACCACTGACACCAGCCATACAGAGAGTAGCAATGCCAATTGAAGGTCACAATTGACTTCTTTTGTCTCCAGCAAGTATATTAATGGAGAAAAAGCAGAAGGTCTTGTGGAATACAAAAAGAGAAGGAATATAAACCAGCTCACCTGTGATGCATAAGCTGAGTTTCGGGAGCACGGACCTGCTGTGTCCAGGCGTGTAGAGTCCAAGAGAAGAAAATGTCCAGCTTCACCGATGTGTCATGATTAAGGGAGCCTAGTCTCCAGAAACGCGTTGAGATTCTTACCCATATGGTTTGTGCTGAAGTTTGTATCCTCTATGTTTAAGTTTGTGAATAAAGAAAACTTTTTTCATGAATTCGGTGAAGCTGGACATTATGGAATATATTCTTGTACTTTTGTCTCAGTCATAGCAGGATGATGCTACCTTTAATAGCAATAATACAAAAGTCGACACGTCCGTCATTTTTAAACAAATCGCTAAAAACCACACATAAACACAAGTCTACAGACATCTCAATCATTTTGGAA
This sequence comes from Ranitomeya variabilis, assembly GCF_051348905.1. Lineage (NCBI taxonomy): Eukaryota > Metazoa > Chordata > Amphibia > Anura > Dendrobatidae > Ranitomeya > Ranitomeya variabilis. The sequence goes on from NC_135234.1 coordinate 222,222,857, forward strand.
TTAAGCAGCCTAGTTTACTTGTGGATTTTAATGATTCATTGAATCACTAAAGATTTATATTTTGCAAACAAGACCCAACTAGTTTCATGTTGTATTTGCTGCCATTGCTCTTGGTACCGGCAATAAAGTTCTGCGGTTGTAATGAGCTTTCATTATGTTTGTTATGATTTATCTTTAACAGTGACATCATTAGCTTGAGTCACTGTACTGCACACAATGGTCTACCTGCTCATAAATTACTAAGAGGACTAATTCTTGTATTGTTTTTAAATTTTAACCCCTTCCTGACATGTGCCACTCATATACTGCTCTGCGGGAGCAGTGTTCCTGCAAACAGCGGTATATGTATGGCAGCGCTATCGCACGGCCTCACGCTGATCGCTGCGGATATCGGGTGCGGGTGTCAGCTCTGTGTGAGAGCTGACACCCTGCAGCAACAGTCACGGTCGGGGTTGACATAGTGTTACGGTTGTGTCAGAGGCTGCAGACTGTTGCTCTGCCTCTGACTGCAGAAGGTCTCAGCAGTTTGCTTTTAAGACTTCTTCATGGGCCTTCTGATTCTAGGACCCAGTGGCAACCTTCCCCAGACTCTAGTTAACACACCTGAACTGGGGTGTTTATAACTTCCAGCTTGCTGCTTGAGGTTGCAGGTGATATTGGTATTTCCATTTCCCTGTTGAGGCATGGAGCTATAGCAGTCAGCTATCTTCCTCTCTAGTTTTTGGAGGATGTCCGGGTTTCTCTCTGTGTTTACTCAAGCTAAGTGTTTTCCTTGTTTGTTTATCCCATCTGTCTTTAATGGTAGTGGGGATTGATTAGCGCTAATCTTGTCTTTCCTGGTGCAGGGATTAGGTATCCTGCTTGACGATAGGTGCGGAAACTATGTAGGGATGATAGGTCATACAGGGTGATGGTAGATCTGCCTAGGGGTCTCCACTCCTCCCTTCCCTAGTATTTGGTTCCCTTTTCCTTATCCCATCATGTTACACTTAGCCTTTCCTACACGTTGTGTGACTCTTAGAGGAGCATCACGCTCACACTCAGGGACTGAGTTCACTGAGCGCTTCCATCAGGACCGACACAATGCGATCACGTTATTCTGATGGTCTCCATGGAGACCCCCAGCCACAAGATAGCCACGAGGTCCTTCAAGGTCCTGCAGGGAACGTGGCTTATAAGCACCTGCTGAGAGCAGGCGCTGACATGCCTCCTCCCTGCCTGTCAGATACTGATGTGATACTCTTCACTGACCAATGGTATAAAAGTCTGTGACACACCAGTGGTGTCAATATATTCACTACCCCACTGGATGAATTCATTGAGAGGTTTAGTTTGTAAAATGGGGTCACTTATGGGGATTTCTTCTGTGTTGGCTCCTCAGGGGCAGCAAAATCAGCACTATAATATGGCATTTCTTCCTTTCTGAGCTTTGCACTGTGCATTAAAAGTAATTTTTGATGACATATTGAGTATCGTTAAACTTAGTAGAAGTTGCACAAAAAATTTTGGGGTCCATTTTCTCCTGTTACCCTTGTGAAAATACAAAATTTGGAGCTAAAAAAGATTTTTGAGGGAAATGTTTTTTATTTTTATTTTCACGGCTTAATATTATAAACTTCTGTGAAGCACCTGGGGCTTCAACAAGTTCAATGCACACCTAGATTAATTTCCAATGGGTCTAGCTTCCAAAATTGTGTCACTTGTGGGGGATTTCCACTGTTTTAGCACATCAGGGGCTCTGCAAACACGACATGGCACCCACTAATTATGCCAGCAAATTTTGCATTCAAAAAGTCAAATGGCCCTCCTTCCCTTTCAAGCCCTGCCATGCACCTAAACAGTTATCTCTACATATTGGGTATCGGCTTACTCAGGAAAAATTGCTCACCAAATTTTATGCAGCAATTTCTTCTATTACCCATATGAAAATTCAAACTTTCCAGCTAAAAAAGATTTATCTGGGAAAAATGTGATTTTTTTTTTATTTCACGGCTCTACGTTATAAACTTCTGTGAAGCACCTGTGGGTTCAAGGTGCTCAATAAACATCTAAATAAGTTCTGTAAGGGGTCTCGTTTATAAAATGGTGTCACTTGTTGGTGGTTTCCACTATTTAGGCACATTAGGGGCTTTCCAAACACGACCTGGCATCCGCTAATTATTCCAGAAAATTTTACACTCAGAAAGTGAAATGGCACTCCCTCCCTTCCGAGCTCTGCTGTGTGCCCAAACAGTAGATTTAATCCACAAATAGGGTATCGGCATGCTCAGGAGAAATTGCACAACAAAATGTATGGTCCATTTTCTTCTATTACCCTTGCAAAAGTTAAAAAAATAGGTCTAAAGGAAAATTTTTGTGAAAGAAATGTAAATGTTTATTTTTTCCTTCCACATTACAAAAATTCCTGTGAAGCACCTGAAGGGTTAATAAACTTCTTGAATGTGGTTTTGAGTACCTTGAGGGGTGCCGTTTTTAGAATGACATCAATTTGGGGTATTTTCTGTCATATAAGCCCCTCAAAGTCACTTCAAATGTGCAGTGGTCCCTAAAAAAATGGTTTTGCAGATTTAGTTGTAAAAATTAGAAATCGCTGGTCAACTTTTAACCCTTATAACTTCCTAACAAAAAAATTATGTTTAAAAAATTGTTCTGATGTAAAGTAGACATGTGGAAAATGTTATTTATTAACTATTTTGTGTGATATGACTCTCATTTAAGGGTATAAAAATTAAAAGTTTGAAAATTGCAAAATTTTCAAAATTGTTGCCAAATTTCCATTTTTTCCACAAATAAACGCAAGTCATATCAAAGAAATTTTAGCATTATCATTAAATACAATAAGTCAGGAGAAAACATTCTCAGAATCAGTGGGATCCATTGAAGCATTCCAGAATTATGACTTCATAAAATGGCAGTGGTCAGAATTGTAAAAATTGTCCTGTTCATTATGTCATTAAGGTGAAAACAGGCTTCAGGCTGAAGGGGTTAAAACTAAGCATGAAAGCTTGTCACTGTACTGTGTCAGTAAATGGACTGTTGGTTTACTGACTTGCTATCCATTTATATGTTGAGGTTACTTGGACATTACATGGCTGTATTTGCGTTTGAAAGACTGAAAAGGGTTGGATACAGTCCTTAGAGTCCTTAGAGTATTATACACATCTTTTCAGTGCCATTGGAGTACCTGCAGTTTGCATCAAATTTATTCAGCATGATCATTATTTTTTATATTTATTGAACCTGACAAATTCGAATTTGAAATTATTCGAACATTTTTACTGACTCCGCAACCTAAACTACTTCTGCAATAATAGATGTTATTTTTGCATCTAAGCTTTCAACATGAATGGAAACAAGCACCCCATTCACTAAGACTATGCAGATTTGTTCTGTATAGCAGTGATCTGTAAAATACCAGATTTACCTTATATACTGTATCTATTTTTCTGACAAGCTTTCTTTGCAACCTAAGTGTGAAGAAAAAAAATATATATATGCACAGTATACAATAGTAACAACACCAGCATCCTAATTTCATGTTTCCTCCTACTTGGGCATAACTGTGTCCTTGCAGGAAAAAGTTTGACTTTTCTGCTTTTAAAAACTATCTCTGGCACAGCATGCATATCCACAACTGTTAGCAGGACGTTATTCTGTGCTTTGATCAGACTGTTTATCTAGCTAAGATGGACCAAAGGTTAATTGAAAAGCTGATGCATCCTCAGCCGCAGAGCCCCTTGTGAAGCGGAGAGTAATTGGAGGCACCCAAACACTGCTCTGTAGGACCTGACAATGTGACCCTAGGGAAGTAATCACATAATGTGCACTAGGATTCCTGTGCCTGTCCATGCCAGCAAACAATTAGTAGTGTAGGGGTGTTCTGTAATGCTTCATTAAATCACAGATAAAGAAAGCAAGGTCATCTATGAATTAAGAATGTGAACTTCTAACAGACACACAGACTAAACTAGGATATTTTGGTTATTTGATATATGGGCTATTGTGGCTCTTACGATAAAAAATAAGACAGCAGACACTGGGAAGTGCCATGACCAAATACAACACAAGGTCTCACAATGACAGGTTCTGCCATCATCATGATTGTCATTCTGTATTTATGTATATAAATAGTATTTATCACTAAGCCAAAGAATAATTTCTATTATTAGTATTACTGTCAGGGATCCCGGGTGTAACTACTGCCGGGAGGCTACTCACCGCAGTAAGAGAGTCCAGAGCAGAACGGCGGAGAACTCACCGGTTAGCAAACAGGACCTTAACCCTGTGACAGAGGGGGAGTAGCCAGGGGCGGAGCCAGGTGCCAGGGTGCAAAGGAGGCAAACAGCGCAGGAGAGTAGTCAAATGTGCCAAGGTTAATTACCGGGAGATAAGCGAGGTACTGGAGGGTGAGACAGAAGGATAGTCAGGTGGAAGCCGGAGATCAGGAAGCCAAGAGAATCAAACAGACCAGATCGAAAACAGAGAGCAAACAAACAACACAGTATGCTCACGCACACCAGGGGTCAGGCACTCAGACAGAACAAGAGTATAAAGGTACCTTCACACGAAGCGACGCTGCAGCGATAGCGACAACGATGCCGACCGCTGCAGCGTCGCTGTTTGATCACTGGGGAGCTGTCACACAGACCGCTCTCCAGCGACCAACGATGCCGAGGTCCCCGGGTAACCAGGGTAAACATCGGGTTGCTAAGCGCAGGGCCGCGCTTAGTAACCCGATGTTTACCCTGGTTACCAGCGTGAATGTAAAAAAAACAAACAGTACATGCTCACCTGCGCGTCCCCCAGCGTCTGCTTCCTGACACTGACTGAGCTCCGGCCCTAACAGCACAGCGGTGACGTCACCGCTGTGCTTTCACTTTCACTTTAGGGCCGGCGCTCAGTAAGTGTCAGGAAGCAGACGCTGGGGGACGCGCAGGTGAGCATGTACTGTTTGTTTTTTTTACATTTACGCTGGTAACCAGGGTAATCATCGGGTTACTAAGCGCGGCCCGGCGCTTGGTAACCCGATGTTTACCCTGGTTACCAGTGTAAAACATCGCTGGTATCGTTGCTTTTGCTTTCAAACACAACGATACACGGCGATCGGACGACCAAATAAAGTTCTGGACTTTATTCAGCGACCAGCGACATCACAGCAGGATCCTGATCGCTGCTGCGTGTCAAACTAAACGATATCGCTAGCGAGGACGCTGCAACGTCACGGATCGCTAGCGATATCGTTACAAAGTCGTTTCGTGTGAAGGTACCTTAACTGACAGAGAATCCTAGTCCAGAGTGGGTATAAATATCCCTCCCAGATCCAGACCTGAGAGGGCAGGACATTAACCCTGTCCAAACCATGACAGTAACAGGGGGCTACTGGACCCCCAGGCTTTTCTGGATATCTGGCAAGGAAGGCTCATACCAGATGATCAGCGTGCACTGAACTGCCCGGGACCCATGACCGATCCTCAAGGGAATACCCTTTCCAATGTATCAGATACTGGAGCTTCCGGCACACCAACCAACAGTCAATGATGCGCCCCACCTTGTACTCCAGCTGTCCCTCTACCAATACTGGCAGAGTATCGGATGAGGAATCTTCCCTAACCATCCCCACTGGCTTTAACAGGGACCTGTGGAAGACATCAGATATTTTGAAGGAGGTGGGCAGCTGTAGTCTGTAGGCCACCGGATTGACCGCCTCCACAATTCTGTATGGACCAATAAACTTGGGGCCCAGCTTCATATTTTAGAATCATATACCATAGAGGGCCACCAGAAACCCCTAGCAACTGCCCCCGCATAGCTGCAGTCCCAGGATGGGCACATAACACAGAATCGTGAAACTCCTGAGGAGTCTGAGATGGAACTGTTCCAGTACAAACAATTTACCTGGAGGTTTACTATCAGGAGCCCAGGTTTGGGCCTCCAAAATTTCTCTCTGCAAATCGGATGAGATTTCAGCCACCACTACGCCTGGCTGAAGAATGGAGAATGGGGGTTCTGGAGGGGACACAGAATCAAAGCTTTGGGATAAAGCATCAGCCTTAATATTTTTAGATTCTGGGCGGAATGTGATGGTAAATTGAAATCTAGAAAAAAAAACACCCACCGAGCCTGTCTGGGGGTCAGTCTCGTGGCAGACTCGATATACACCAAACTTTTATGATCAGTGATAACTGTAATGGGGTTGACAGCCCCCTCCAGGAAGTGCCTCCGTTCTTCAGAAGCCAACTTAACTGCCAACAATTCCCTATTGTCGACATCATAATTTCTCTCGGCCGGAGAGAATTTTTTAGAAAAGAAGGCACATAGCATCAGATTAGTGAATGTGGAAGGATCATGAGACAAAACTGCTCCCACCCCCACATCAGAAGTATTAACCTCCACAATAAAGGGTCTTGACGGATCCGGTTGTACCAACACAGAAGCTGAAGTAAAACTTTTTTTAGTGTCAGGAAATAATTTTTTGCAGCCACCGACCAATTTTTCAAATCAGCCCCTTGATGGTGAGGTCCATCAAATGCTTTACCATCTGTGAAAACCCCTTAATGAACTTCTTATGGAAGTTAGCAAAGCCCAAAAATCGCTGCAACCCCTTCAAGTCATGAGGCTGCACCCAATCCGTAATGGCCCAACCTTTTCAGGATCCATGAAGAATCCCTACCCTGACTGTTATGACCCCAATGGCAGAGGGTCTCAAAAGTACATACCAAGTCTGCAAACACAAAAAAACCAGCTCATAGGGCAGTGGTAACTGGGCTGACCATATATCTAATCCTAGCACCACAAATAGCAGCAGCCGGGGAACGTGCCTACATTGGTTCTAGACGTCTCGCGCCAGCCGGAGAACTAACTAACCCTAGAAGGGAAAAGATAGACCTTTCTTGCCTCCAGAGAAAAGACCCCAAAAGTTGGATACAAGCCCCCAACAAATAATAACTGTGAGGTAAGGAGAAAAGACAAACGTAAGAATGAACTAGATATTTAGCAAAGAGAGGCCCACTGACTAATAGCAGAATATAGTAAGATGACTTATATGGTCAGCAAAAACCCTATCAAAATTTCCACGCTGGATATTCAAGAACCCCCGAACCGTCTAACGGCCCGGGGGGAGAACACCAGCCCCCTAGAGCTTCCAGCAAAATCAGGAATCACATTTAGTACAAGCTGGACAAAAAATAAGAGCAAAGCAAAAAAACAAAAAACAAGGGAGCAGGACTTAGCTTAATTTTGCAAGATCCAAGACCAGCAGACAGGAGCAAACAGAAAGGAACTGATTACAACGATGCCAGGCACTGGATTGAGAAACCAGGAAGATTAAATAGCAACACCCCTGGACTAACGACCCAGGTGGGTGCCAAACTGAGGAAAGACAATCCCAGAGTCATATCACTAGTGACCACAAGAGGGAGCCAAAAAAGTCTAATTCACAACAGTACCCCCCCTTTAAGGAGGGGTCACCGAACCCTCACCAAGACCACCAGGGTGATCAGGATGAGCAGCGTGAAAGGCACGAACTAAATCGGCCGCATGCACATCAGAGGCAACCACCCAGGAATTATCTTCCTGACCATAGCCCTTCCACTTGACCAGATACTGAAGCCTCCGCCTGGAGAGACGAGAATCCAAGATCTTCTCCACCACGTACTCCAACTCGCCCTCAACCAACACCGGAGCAGGAGGCTCAACAGAAGGAACCACAGGTACAACGTACCGCCGCAACAAAGACTTATGGAACACGTTGTGAATGGCAAACGACACCGGAAGATCCAAGCGAAAGGACACAGGATTAAGGATTTCCAATATCTTATAAGGACCGATGAAGCAAGGCTTAAATTTAGGAGAGGAGACCTTCATAGGAACAAATCGAGAAGACAGCCATACCAAATCCCCAACACGAAGTCGGGGACCCACACCGCGGCGGCGGTTGGCAAAACGCTGAGCCTTCTCCTGTGACAACTTCAAGTTGTCCACCACATGATTCCAGATCTGCTGCAACCTATCCACCACGGAATCTACCCCAGGACAGTCAGAAGGCTCCACATGTCCCGAGGAAAAACGAGGATGGAAACCAGAATTGCAAAAAAATGGCGAAACCAAAGTAGCGGAACTAGCCCGATTATTAAGGGCAAACTCAGCCAACGGCAAGAAGGTCACCCAATCATCCTGATCTGCAGAAACAAAACACCTCAAATAAGCCTCCAGAGTCTGATTAGTTCGCTCCGTTTGTCCATTAGTCTGAGGATGAAAGGCAGACGAAAACGACAAATCAATGCCCATCTTAGCACAAAAGGATCGCCAGAACCTGGAAACAAACTGGGATCCTCTGTCAGACACAATATTCTCAGGAATGCCGTGTAAACGAACCACATTCTGAAAGAACAAAGGAACCAGATCGGAAGAGGAAGGCAGCTTAGGCAAAGATACCAAATGGACCATCTTGGAAAAGCGATCACATACCACCCAGATGGCAGACATGCCCTGAGACACCGGAAGATCTGAAATGAAATCCATGGAAATGTGTGTCCAAGGCCTCTTCGGGACAGGCAAGGGCAAGAGCAACCCGCTGGCACGAGAACAGCAAGGCTTAGCTCGAGCACAAGTCCCACAGGACTGCACAAATGACCGCACATCCCGTGACAAGGAAGGACACCAAAAGGACCTAGCCACCAGATCTCTGGTGCGAAAAATTCCCAGATGCCCTGCCAACACCGAGAAATGAACCTCGGAAATGACTCTGCTGGTCCACTTATCAGGAACAAACAGTCTGTCAGGTGGACAAGAGTCAGGTCTACCAGCCTGAAATCTCTGCAACACACGTCGCAAATCCGGAGAAATGGCTGACAGGATAACTCCCTCTTTGAGAATACCAACTGGTTCTGCGACTCCAGGAGAGTCAGGCACAAAGCTCCTTGAAAGAGCATCAGCCTTCACATTCTTTGAACCTGGTAAATACGAGACCACAAAATCAAAACGGGAGAAAAACAATGACCAGCGGGCCTGTCTAGGATTCAGGCGTTTAGCAGACTCGAGATACATCAGATTTTTGTGATCAGTCAAGACCACCACACGATGCTTAGCACCCTCGAGCCAATGACGCCACTCCTCAAATGCCCACTTCATGGCTAACAACTCCCGATTGCCAACATCATAATTCCGCTCAGCAGGCGAAAACTTCCTAGAGAAAAAAGCACATGGTCTCATTACAGAGCAACCAGGGCCTCTCTGCGACAAAACGGCCCCTGCCCCAATCTCAGAAGCATCCACTTCAACCTGAAAGGGAAGTGAGACATCAGGCTGGCACAAAACAGGCGCTGAAGTAAACCGGCGCTTCAACTCTTGAAAGGCTTCCACGGCTGCAGGAGCCCAGTTAGCAACATCAGAACCTTTCTTGGTCATATCCGTCAAAGGTTTAACAACGCTAGAAAAATTAGCGATAAAACGACGGTAGAAGTTAGCAAAACCCAAGAACTTCTGAAGACTCTTAACTGACGTGGGTTGAGTCCAATCATGAATAGCTCGGACCTTGACTGGGTCCATCTCCACCGCAGAAGGGGAAAAAATAAAACCCAAAAAGGAACCTTCTGTACTCCAAAGAGACACTTTGAGCCCTTAACAAACAAAGCATTCTCACGCAAAACCTGAAACACCATCCTGACCTGCTCTACATGCGAGTCCCAATCATCAGAAAAAAACAGAATATCATCCAGATAAACAATCATAAATTTATCCAGATACTTCCGGAAAATATCATGCATAAAGGACTGAAACACTGAAGGAGCATTAGAGAGCCCGAAAGGCATCACCAAGTACTCAAAATGACCTTCGGGCGTATTAAATGCAGTTTTCCATTCATCTCCTTGCTTAATGCGCACAAGGTTGTACGCACCACGATGATCTATCTTGGTGAACCACTTGGCACCTTTAATCCGGGCAAACAAGTCCGACAACAGAGGCAAAGGATACTGAAATTTAACAGTGATTTTATTCAGAAGCCGATAGTCAATACAAGGTCTCAAAGATCCGTCCTTCTTGGCCACAAAAAAGAATCCTGCACCAAGAGGGGAAGAGGATGGACGGATATGCCCCTTCTCCAGAGATTCCTTAATATACGAACGCATTGCGGTATGCTCAGGTACAGACAGATTAAATAATCTTCCCTTAGGAAATTTACTACCTGGAATCAAATCTATAGCGCAGTCACAGTCCCTATGAGGAGGAAGAGCACTGGACCTGGACTCGCTGAATACATCCAGGTAATCAGACAAATACTCAGGAACTTCCAAAGGAGTAGAGGAAGCAATAGACACCGGTGGGGAATCACCATGAATTCCCTGACAGCCCCAACTTGACACAGACATTGCCTTCCAATCCAAGACTGGATTATGGGTCTGTAACCATGGCAGACCCCAAACGACCAAATCATGCATTTTATGCAGAACAAGAAAATGAATCACCTCCCGATGTTCAGGAGTCATGCACATGGTTACCTGTGTCCAAAACTGCGGTTTATTTTCCGCCAATGGCGTAGCATCAATAACTCTAAGAGGGATAGGATTTACCAATGGCTCAAGAACAAAACCACAGGACAATGAGCAAATTAAAGTCACAGACAAAATAAATTTAGGTTGCAAATTACCAATGGCGACAGGACTAACAACCCTAGTTAGGCGTTTAGAGCATGCTGATATAACATGTGTAGAATCACCACAGTAAAAACACAACCCATTCTGACGTGTATGATTTTTCCGTTCATTTCTAGTCTGAATTCTACCACATTGCATTAAATCAGGTGTTTGTTCAGACAACACCACCAGAGGATTCGCGGCTTTGCGCTCCCGCAAACGCCGGTCAATTTGAATAGCCAGCGCCATGGAATCATTCAGACCTGTAGGAATGGAGAAACCCACCATCACATTCTTAATGGCTTCAGAAAGGCCATTTCTGAAATTTGCGGCCAGAGCACACTCATTCCACTGAGTAAGCACGGACCATTTCCGAAATTTTTGGCAATACACTTCAGCTTCATCCTGACCCTGAGAAATAGCCAGCAAGGCTTTTTCTGCCTGAATTTCAAGATTGGGTTCCTCGTAAAGCAATCCGAGCGCCAGAAAAAACGCATCAATATTTGCCAATGCCGGATCTCCTGGCGCTAGCGAGAAGGCCCAATCCTGAGGGTCGCCCCGTAAGAAAGAGATAACAATTTTTACTTGAGCTGAGTCTCCAGATGAACGGGGTCTCAGAGATAGAAACAATTTACAATTATTCCTGAAATTCCTCAACTTAAATCGGTCTTCAGAGAACAGTTCAGGAATAGGTATTTTAGGTTCAGACATTGGACTACTGGTAACAAAATCTTGTATGCCCTGCACACGAGCAGCAAGCTAATCCACACTTGTAATCAAAGTCTGGACATTCATGTCTGCAGCAAGCACAAGCCACTCAGAGGTAAAGGGGAGGAAAAAAGAGAGGAAAGAAAAAAAAAAAAACTCAGACTTTCCTTTCTTGTAATCCCACTTCTGCAATGCATTAAACATTCAACCTTGGCCTGGCATACTGTTATGACCCCAATGGCAGAGGGTCTCAAAAGTACATACCAAGTCTGCAAACACAAAAAAACAGCTCATAGGGCAGTGGTAACTGGGCTGACCATATATCTAATCCTAGCACCACAAATAGCAGCAGCCGGGGAACGTGCCTACGTTGGTTCTAGACGTCTCGCGCCAGCCGGAGAACTAACTAACCCTAGAAGGGAAAAGATAGACCTTTCTTGCCTCCAGAGAAAAGACCCCAAAAGTTGGATACAAGCCCCCAACAAATAATAACTGTGAGGTAAGGAGAAAAGACAAATGTAAGAATGAACTAGATATTTAGCAAAGAGAGGCCCACTGACTAATAGCAGAATATAGTAAGATGACTTATATGGTCAGCAAAAACCCTATCAAAATTTCCACGCTGGATATTCAAGAACCCCCGAACCGTCTAACGGCCCAGGGGGAGAACACCAGCCCCCTAGAGCTTCCAGCAAAATCAGGAATCACATTTAGTACAAGCTGGACAAAAAATAAGAGCAAAGCAAAAAAACAAAAAACAAGGGAGCAGGACTTAGCTTAATTTTGCAAGATCCAAGACCAGCAGACAGGAGCAAACAGAAAGGAACTGATTACAACGATGCCAGGCACTGGACTGAGAAACCAGGAAGATTAAATAGCAACACCCCTGGACTAACGACCCAGGTGGGTGCCAAACTGAGGAAAGACAATCCCAGAGTCATATCACTAGTGACCACAAGAGGGAGCCAAAAAAGTCTAATTCACAACACCTGACACAATTAAACCCAGAAAAGATAGTTCTTGCACAAAAAATGAAAATTTTTCCAGTTTAGCATATACATGATTCTCCTTGAGTCTCCTAAGTACCATATGCAGATGGTGTAAGTGGCTTTGACTGTCCACTGAGTACACTAAAAGATCAGCCAGGTAGATGACCACATAACACCCAATTATGTCAGAGAAAATAACATTAATGAAATTTTGAAAAACAGCAAGAGCGTTAGTTAGACCAAAGGGCATAACTAAGTTTTCAAACAGCCCCTCAGTCATCAGGAACTCTTTTTTTCATTCATCCAATTCCCAGACCCTTATAAGCCCCTAATAGATCAAGCTTAGAGAACCATTTGGCCCCCGTGAGTTGGTTGCATAAATCGGGGATCAGTGGAAGAGGGTACATGTTTTTTACCGTAATTTTGTTCAGTTCCCGAAAGTCGAGGCATGGCCGCAAACCACCATCTTTCTTTTTTTACAAAAAAGAACCATGCTGCCACAGGTGAAACAGAAGGCCGAATATGCCCCTCGCGGAGACTGTCTGCTATGTGCTCCTTCAAGGCTTCATGCTCTGGCCCGGGCAAAATAAACAAGCGAGCTTTGGGTAACTTGGCTCCCGGGACTAAATCAATGGCACAATCGAAAGGTCTATGTGGTGGAAGCGCCTCAGCCTCGCTTTCGGAAAACACGTCTTCAAAGTCCTTCAGGTATTCCGGAATACCCTCCAGACCGACAGATGACACAGATACAGATTTTACAGGGGTGACAAGAGGTGCCAGGATACAACATATACCGTTATCCTTACATCTCCACTGAGTGATCTCCCCCGTCACCCAATCAAGGATAGGATTATGGCGTTGAAGCCAAGGCATCCCTTGAACCTGTCCAGCAGACAAATTATCTAGAGCAAAACATCTTAATTTTTCCACATGAGTAGAACCCACTTTCAGAGAAAAAACTTCAGACATGAAACAAATTCTGTCCCTGGTGAGAGGAGACGAGTCAATAGCCACAATTTTAACAGGATCCTTAAGTCTGATTGTCCCTATCTTATTAAGAGTCACCACCCAGGCATCAATCAGGTTAATCGTGGAACCTCAGTCAACAAAGGTGGTGGTCATGACAGGACCACCAGCAAGTTCCAATTCCACCTGAAGCAAAATTTTAGCATGTGACGAAAAATGTACCTGGTAGTCTGGGTAACCTCCTCAATCGTTACCCAGACTTAGGCATTTCCCGACGGCTTAGCAGAAGAAGGAAAAGAGGGTCAGTCCCTTTTCCAATGTCCAGAGGCTCCGCAGTAAAAGCATAGTTGGTTGTCTCTGCGGTGTTTTTTCTCTCTTTCCATTATCGAGATAGCCCCAACCTCCATGGGCTCAGGGATGGATGCAGTGTCACCCAGGTTGGAGTATAATGAGGTCTCCTGAAGGTGGTCAGTTGACCTATTACTGTTACAGCATTCTATCAACAGTAGTTATGCAATGACTGGTGGTTATTGGTAGAATACCATATCTTTGTTAGATAATTACGATTGATTATTGGTTTTTGATATTTGATGTACCTCTATAACAATGTTACCAAATTTCTAAAGAATGCCTACTCAGCGCTCTTTAACTTCTTCTACACCACCATCTGTTATTTCTTTGTTCTCAGTATGTGTAAAATCAATAAAAAGATGTTTAAAACAAAACAGTAATAAGGCTACGTTCACATTTGCGGTGTGCGCCGCAGCGTCCTCGCTGCAACACAACGCAGGCGTCGTGCAGCCCTATCTTTAACATTGGGGCCGCATGGACATGCGTTGTCATTAGTGTTGAGCATTCCGATACCGCAAGTATCGGGTATCGGCCGATACTTGCGGTATCGGAATTCCGATACCGGGATTCCGATACTTGCCGCGTATCGGATACCGGAATCGGAAGTTCCCAGATTCAAACTGCACAAATTCAGCCAATGAGAATGATTCCAAGTGTGGGCACATCCTGTTCAGCATGGAGGGCATGAAACTACTGGCAAGGCTGTGATTGGCTGCTGAAATGATGTCATGATGCAGTTTAAAAGTCGCTGGCGCCATTTTGCGCTCACTCTGCTGTGAATTCAGTTAGTGACAGGACGCTGTTTGCTGACTGAGGGCCAGTTTAGAGATAGCGATTTGCTTCTTTGTGCTTTTCCAAGGCTAATTTAGCAACCGCTGTGTTCACCTACTAATCACCTTGCTTTTGCCTTGTAGCGCTGTTTTCACAGCGATCTGCAAGGTCTGTGTGTGTGTGTGTGTGAGTGCAGCCCACTCTCTAGTCTGAGTGCAGCCACATAGGCCATCCATAGCTGGTTGTATTCAGTTCAGGGAGGGTGGTTCATTGCCTCATACTGTTCTTTTTTTTTTTTTTCCAAGTAGTGTAGTCTGCTGCTAATTTTTTCAAAAAAATTCTATTAGTGTCTTTCCACCCGTCTCCAGCTAATTTGTGGAAAAACACTACATAGGATAACGTAGAGGAGGGTTTTTGGGCCTTGCAGCGCCGTTTACGGCTGTCTGCACGGTCTCCGTGTGACTGCAGCTCGCCCTGTAGTCTGTGAGCAGCCATAGCCTGGTTGTCTCCAGCTCAGGGTTCTTCACTGCGTCATACCGCAAAATCAATTTTCATTTTGTTTTAAGTAGTGCAGGCTGCTGCACATTTTTTCAAAAAATTCCTATTAGTGTCTTTCCACCCGTCTCCAGCTAATTTGTGGAAAAACACTACATAGGATAACGTAGAGGAGGGTTTTTGGGCCTTGCAGCGCCGTTTACGGCTGTCTGCACGGTCTCCGTGTGACTGCAGCTCGCCCTGTAGTCTGTGAGCAGCCATAGCCTGGTTGTCTCCAGCTCAGGGTTCTTCACTGCGTCATACCGCAAAATCAATTTTCATTTTGTTTTAAGTAGTGCAGGCTGCTGCACATTTTTTCAAAAAATTCCTATTAGTGTCTTTCCACCCGTCTCCAGCTAACTTGTGGAAAAACACTACATAGGATAACGTAGAGGAGGGTTTTTGGGCCTTGCAGCGCAGTTTACGGCTGTCTGCACGGTCTCCGTGTGACTGCAGCTCTATCTGTTGTCAGTTCAGCCCCCAAAAAATAAATAAATAATAAAGTTCACCAAACACACCAGTGACACCACTTTACATTTGTGTAGGCCACATTAGCTCATATTAAAGTCTAGTCCACACTTTAGAAAATTAGTGTTTCTTATACCTGTTAGGAGTTGTTCAGGAATAAGCACACAAAGCCGTTAGTACTTTTCTGCTTATCTTTATCAGTCAACCAAGATGAAGAAGGCAGTGAGTAAGGCACGTGGGCGTGGGCGCGGAGCAGGGAGGGGACGTGGGGATTCTGTGCCTGCTGCGGGCACCGGTGACTCATCAGCACCCACTTTCACCAGGGAACAGTCATTCATGCGCAGCTTTGTCGCAGAGCGCCGTACACCGCTGCTGCGTGAAGAACAAATTGAAGCCGTTGTTGGATGGATGGCAGCTAATGCATCAACTTCAATTAGTGCTACATCCTCTCAGACACAGAGCACTGGAGAGCAGCCATCTGTCTCTTCACCACCTGCCAAATTGCCCAGGCAGACAGAGAGCCCAGGACAGGAGCCATCTCTACTTCTGTTCTCTGAATCTCTTGGCTTGGAAACAGGGGGCCAGCCAAGCAGCATTGGAGAAATGGAAGAAGAGGCAGGGTGCAGTGATGCCCAACAGCTTTTTCTCTCTGAGTCTGAAGAGGCGGGTGGGCCAGTGGCTCCGGTCACCACATCGCAGGCCGCATCAGCTGATGATGACACTCAGGTGCCACTTACTGGTGCGTGCTCTGCTGCTGAGACTACCCAGGAGGAGCAGTTGGGGGCAGAGGGTAGTGTAGATGATGAGGTCCTTGACCCATCTTGGAGTGAGGGACAGGAAGGTGGTGGGAGCAGCTCTGAGGAAGAGATTCCCCATACGGCCCAAAGAGGGAGAGGGAGGGGGAAGACTGCGGATCCTGCAGCCTCCGCTTTGGCACCCGTTAGGAGTATGTCTCTTCCAAAAGCCAAAAAGGGCGCTCCCAAGACTTGCAGTGCCTGGTCCTTTTTTGACACAGTTGCAGATGACATTTGCTATGTCAAATGCAAGGTGTGTCATCACAAAGTGAAAAGAGGGAAAAGTGTCAGCAACCTCAATACCACAAATATGTGGAAACATGTGCGCAACAGGCACGCGGCGGAGTTACAGAAACGCACTGAAGAGCTAGGCCAACCAACAGCGGCAGCTACCACCTCTTTAGCTCGTGTTGCCTCTTCTCCAGCTCACACGCAGCTGGTTCGGCTTCCTCCCAGGATCGCCGTGGAAGAACCTCTGGCCCTGTTGTCCAGAGTCCCGCTGTAATTCCACCCGCAGCACCACTTTCCCAGTCATCCACACACTCCCAGCCCAGTCTACAGCCATCGGTAGTACAGGCATGGGAGAAAAGGCGGCCTTTCTCGTCAAACCACCCACGAGCACAGGCTCTGACTGCAGGCATTGCCAAACTTCTGTCACTGGAAATGCTGTCATTCAGGCTGGTGGAGACTGACAGCTTCCGTGACTTGATGTCATTGGCAGTCCCACAGTACAATGTGCCCAGCCGCTTTTACTTCAGCAGGCAAGCCGTCCCTGCCCTGCACAAGCATGTGGAGGGACACATAAAACACGCGCTACTGAACGCCGTCAGTAGCAAGGTCCACCTCACCACCGATGCGTGGACCAGTCAACATGGACAGGGGCGATACCTTTCCCTCACTGCCCATTGGGTTAATGTCGTTGAGGCGGGTACAGATCGTGCGAGTGGCGCAGGATGTGTCCTGCCCACTCCAAGGATTGCAGGAATCCATTCTGTACGCATTGACTCCTCCTCTTACACCAGTTCCTCAGAATCATCGCTGCAGGAGCCGTCACAGTCCGCCTCCACATGGACCCGTGATGAACGTTTACCTGTTACGACCGACATGAGCACAACCGTGGCCAAACGTCAACAGGCCGTCTTGAAATTAATTTATTTGGGGAATCGAAGCCACACAGCGCAGGAGCTCTGGAATGCCATCAAGCAGGAGAGCGATGTGTGGTTTGTGCCAGCGAATCTCCAGCCAGGCATGGTAGTGTGTGATAATGGCCGAAATCTGGTGGCAGCTCTGGGCCTCGGCAACCTCACTCACATCCCATGTCTGGCACATGTGCTCAATTTGGTAGTGCAGAGTTTTTTGAGGGACTATCCGGATCTTGATGCACTGCTGCACAAGGTCCGCCTAGAGTGTGCTCACTTGCGGCGTTCCTGCACGGCAAAAGCGCGCATTGCGGCTCTGCAGCGCCGACACCGCCTGCCGGAACATCGCATCATATGTGACCTACCTACCAGGTGGAATTCCACGTTACATATGTTGGAGCGGTTGTGTGAGCAGCAGCAAGCTGTAATGGAGTACCAGCTGCATCACGCGCAAAGAAGTCGCACTCCGCGCCGTACAGACTTCACAACCACAGAGTGGGCCACTATGAATGACGTCTGCCAGGTTTTGCATCCCTTTGATTATTCCACGCGGATGGCGAGTGCAGATGATGCACTAGTCAGCATGACTGTCCCCCTTATCTGCCTGCTTGAAAAATCACTGCAAGCGCTAAGGGATGATGTTGTGGAAGAGGTGGAGGATGAGGATTCAGCATTTCCATCATCTTCTGGACAGTCAGCGCCACGTGGTTCCTCACAAACGCGTAGGCAGGGGACAGTTTGTGAGGAGGATGAGGAGGAGTCAATGGAGGAGGAAGACATCCGTCCAGAGGAGGGAGTTACACAATTGTCCAGTACTCAGTGTGTACAGCGAGGGTGGGGTGATGACGAGCGGGCAGAGATCACGCCTCCAGCAGGGGACAGCGTTTCTTGGGCAGTTGGCAGTCTGCAGCACATGGTGGATTACATGCTGCAGTGCCTGAGAAACGACCGCCGCATCGCCCACATTCTCAACATGTCTGATTATTGGGTGTTCACCCTCCTCGATCCTCGCTACCGGGACAACGTAGAAAGCCTCATCACACCGTTGAACCGGGAGCGAAAAATGCGGGAGTACCAAGACACACTGGTGAATTCCATCATCTTCTCCATTCCAACTGAGAGAAGTGCTGCTAGTGCATTCCAAAGCAGCTCAGTGCGTCCAGGCAGTGGTGGAGGCTCTGCACAAAGAGGGAGCAGAAGCAGTGCCTCTGCCCAAGGCAAGACCAGTATGGCCCAACTGTGGCACAGTTTTCTGTGCCCGCCACAAAAGTCTACACCATCACAGACGGCTCCAGTCAGCAGGAGGCAACGGTTCCGTCAGATGGTGACAGACTACATGTCTTGCCCTCTTGCTGTACTCCCAGATGGCTCTTCACCTTTCAAGTTTTGGGTCTCAAAGCTGGATACATGGCCAGAGCTAAGCCAGTATGCATTGGAGGTGCTGACTTGCCCTGCGGCCAGTGTATTATCGGAACGTGTCTTTAGTGCTGCAGGTGGTGTACTAACTGACCGTCGCATGCGACTATCCTCCGATAACGTTGACCGGCTTACTTTCCTGAAAATGAACAAGGCCTGGATCTCGCAGGAATTTGCCACTCCTCTTCCTGATTAAATAATTAGGTGACTGTCTACAGTATCCAGGTCTCCTGTTGTGTTCATCTTTCTACCACCTGAACTTTAATTCCTGGGCTCCAACACCGCCAGTTGAGGCTCAGAAGTGCCGTCTGCACAGTCAAAACATACGACCCAGTGTTATTGGGTTTCCGTAACGTCAGCTGATCCCCAGCTGTGTAGCCGGCAATGTGTCCTGCGACCGCCACGCTGACACAACAACTGAAATGTAAGGGAACCTGTCCCCCCCCCAAGGTGTTGGTTACTGAAAGAGCCACCTTGTGCAGCAGTAATGCTGCACAAGGAAAAGGTAGCTATTTTTGTTTAGCTCCTTGCACACGCAGAACTTAACACTTATAAAATGTGTCCACTGATACCGTAAAACCGTCCCAGAGGTGGGACTTTCCTTCGTAATATGACGCAGCACAGCCGTCATTCCTACCCCCTTGGCGCTGTGCCCCAGCTCCTCAGTGTTGTTTGATTCCGTCCCGGAGCCTGCGCTGTTATGTTATCCCTTGGCCAGGCACACTTAACGCTGCCCATCTTCTGACATCATTTGGTGTCAGGCTGGCTGTGCCTGTGCGTCCGCGCTGGCCGAGAGCCCGCCTCGCAGTGTCTTCTGAATTAATCCCACTGGGGGCCTGAGATCCATGGACATGCGCAGTGCATATCTGAACCTCCGCCTCTCACTCATCTCCCTACGCCTTCTTCAGACTGTGCGCCGTCAGCTGATCCCTAATAGCATGCCACGGCCGTGACGCCGCACAGTCTGAAGAAGCCGTAGGGAGGGGAGTGAGAGGCGAGGATATGCACTGCGCATGGCCACGGATCCCAGGCCCGCGGTGGGATTACATTAGACAGAAAGCCAAGAGAAAGGCAGACTCATATGGTATGCACAACCACACAAAAAAATCAGATATAGAGATCATATATGTATATAAATATCACTAAGCCTTTATTACACCTCAAAAAAACATAAAAACATTTAAAATATACATATCCGTACATACACCATACCCCAAGGCAAATGAAAGCCTAATAAATATGTCCATACATGATGGATACCTCCAAAACACTCTATATATTGAATATATTGAATATGAGAGAAACCACATGGAGAACCCTAGAGGCCAACCCTGATAGTATATCTATCACACACCAAATTAGGTGTGTCTAAGCAAAAACCGTCCGTGCAGGGCAAGTGGTAATAATATCCAAAGTCATCCAAGTATATACAACCTGTCGATGGTCAATTGAACCCATGCATCAGGCTGGTGAAAAGGAGCAGCATAAATGATACAGGGTGATAAGCCAGGTTTAGGTATCCATGTGGCGAATAGAGGAGGCAGTAAAATAGCCTAGGGCTATGCCAGAGGTATGATGGGAGCAGACCCCACGCGTATCGCTGCCGCAGCAGCTTCGTCAGGGGAAGTAACCAGAGGTGTATTAAGCTGCTTTAAATAAAAAATGAAGTCATAATCATTACATACCGCTGTGGAGCAAAAGCGGCACCAGGAGGCGCGGGGAGAGGGAGCGCCATGTGCGCCATGTCCAATACACTAGCGTGGTGCTGGGAATAATGCAGCGTCCATAGGGTACACTGCGCGTGCGCACACCGCGATTCCTGATAGGGTCGCGTTGCGCATGCGCTGTCCCAAGCCGGCCGGACAGAGCAAAACAAGTAGAAAATATATGGCATAATAGGTAGTGAGGCAATGAAGCTGGAGAATAGATGTCACAGTTTGACTATACGGGAATGTGCTGAGAAGGGACAAGGAAAGGAGGAAAACTTAAAAAAAAAAAAAAAAAAATGTGAAGGGGGGGAAAAAACAGGACCAGATGTGTTGATATACATAGTTGCCACAAAAAATATATATGTGAAAAGCCCCAATGAGGCCCTATCACCTAAGGAGAAAACAGCCTGTTAATGGACAAACCATGTGTGCAACAGCACTTCATAAATATGCATCGATATGTATCTGGCATACAGTGCATGACATTGTGCCCATCAAAGTACATAATAAAACAATGATTGGTGATAAATGATGCACATACCCAGCTGTATAAGAATCCCCAATAAGATGATGAACCACCAACCATGGAGCATCCCAAAAGGGGGAAGGGAAGGAGGGGGGGAGGGGGAGAGGGAAAAAGAGAATGGCCACCGTATACATGAGTAGAAAGCATATATTGCTTGTTTATTCAGGAAAGTAACTGACCCTATATATGCATAATTGGACCAAATAGTCCAAGCACCTCTCCCATAATATAAGTCAATATAAATTAGTCCATGAGCTGTCCAGATGGAGAATAAATACAGCTCTAAATATCCTGTTATGGAGACTTGTTTCGTCTGGGTCCAAGGTGCTGCCATTCTCCTGAGTCACCATCCACATCCACCATTCCTTTAAGCCCTCTGGATCAGTGATAGCTTCCGGAGCTATACGATAGTTCCCAAACTGATGATAATATCCAATCCCAAGTGCTTCCATTCTCCTGAGTCACCATCCACATCCACCGTTTCTCAAGGCGTAATGGATCAGTAATAGCTTCCGGAGCTACACGATGATTTCCAAGATGATAGTATCCAGTATACAGACACGTAGTCACATTCCATATGCTCTCAGTGTCCCTAGAACAGAAATAATAAATAAAAGGCCAATCTTCAAAAGAAGAGAAGGCAAATGTCTGCAAGATCACCTACATCCAGAATCATATTGATAGTCTATCCAAGGAATCCCGTGAAGAGAAGCTCTTCATTGAGTCCCAGTGGTGTAACCGCCTGAAGATCAAATATCCACCTGGATTCCATGTGCAAAAGATGGTTGTGTATATTGCCACCCCTTTCACCACAAGAAACTCTCTGTAGCCCCACAATTTTGATATTAATGGGGGAGCCACTATGAGTCAATAAGAAATGTGTTGCCACAGGGGTAAGTATTTTACCTTTTACTTGATCTGTGGCTGCCAAACGTATGGTGGAGATGTGCTTCTGTGCTCTTTTCCGTAGTTCTTGAGACGTTTGCCCCACATAGATCCTGTTGCAGGGACATACAAGAGCATAAATGACATTCCTGGTCTTACAATTAATGTATGCTTTGAGGGTATGTATACTGGAGTTGGTAGGGTGAATAAAAACATCTTGGGTGGGTACCATAAAGGGACAAACGTTACATTCTCCACAAGGGAATGACCCCTTCAAAATGATGCCCCTATTAAGTCTCACCGTCGGCCGAGAAAAGTGACTCCTGGTCAGCAACTGTCTCAAATTTGGGGCCCTTCTGGATGTCAGAAGTGGCCTGCTACTGATGATATCTGTAGTTTGAGTATCCATTTGTAACACCGGCCAGTGTCTAGTCAAGATGGCTCTTACCCGTCCCCAATTATTATTAAACTCTGTGATGAATCTTGTTTGTTGTTGCCGAGGACGTACAGCCGGGGTCAATAGGGAAGCCTGGTCCCTTTGTCTCGCACGCTGGAAGGCCGTGGAGACCACACGTTTCGGGTAGCTCCTCTGTCTGAAACGATCTGTTAAATCCCGAGCTTGTGTTAGGAAATCCTGATCCAACGTACAATTGCGTCTAGTGCGCAAAAATTGCCCCGTAGGGACACCCACCTTGGTATGCCAGGGATGGAAGCTGTTAAATTCCAGAAGCGCATTTGTCGCAGTTGGTTTCCGAAACAAGTCTGTCACTAATCGATTATCCCTCACGAAAATCTTCAGATCTAAAAAATTAACCGAGCTGTTAGAGATAGAATGGGTGAGATAAATGTTATGGGAGTTGGAGTTAAGCCCATTGATAAATTCAGTGCAATCTTCCCTGGTACCCAACCATAAAAAGAAGATGTCATCGATATATCGATGCCAACTTCGAACCTGATCTTGAAAGGTGGTGGATGGGTACACAAACCGTTCCTCCCACCAACCTAAAAACATATTTGCATAGGTTGGTGCGCATTTAGCCCCCATTGCCACTCCTGCCGTCTGTAAGTAAAATGTCCTGTCAAACAGGAAGAAATTATGGTGAAGTACAAATCTGAGGAGATCTAGAAGAAAGGAGTCATGTCCACGATCCGAGTTTGTGTTCTTATCAAGGAAAAAAGTGACTGCATGTAGGCCGTCTTCATGCTCGATATTAGAATATAGAGCCTCTACATCACAGGTCACCAAATAAAATTCCTCAGGTAGTTCAACCTGTCCACACACCTCGATGAAGTGCGCAAAGTCCCTGATAAATGAGGGCAGGGTAGTGACAATTGGTTGGAAGAAAAAGTCCAGATACTCACTTGCCCGCTCGCATATGCTGCCAATGCTAGAGACGATCGGTCTTCCAGGTGGCCTCCTCTCATCCTTGTGTATCTTTGGCAACATATAAAATGTTGCCGTGACCGGATGTTCGACCCAAAGATACTTTTTCTCTTGAGGTGAGATAATACCAAAACGCTGTGTCCTGCAAAGTAAAGCGTCAAGTTTAGATGCAAAGATATCTGTTGGGTCAGATGGTAATTTTTGGTAGCACCTGGTGTTAGTGAGTTGTCTATTCGCCTCAATCAAGTATGCTTCCACGGACCATAGCACCACATTCCCCCCTTTATCTGCCTCTTTGATGACAAATTCTTTGTTGTTTTGTAGGTCCCGCAGTGCTCGTTTTTCCTCATGGCTGAGATTGGAAAAAGTACCCACCTGCGTTGGCATGGCCAGTATGTCCCGTTTGACTAGTTCAAAAAATATCTTGATGGCGGGTACCAACGAGAATGAAGGAGTTTTTAAAGATTTGTTTCTTCCAGGAAATCTTCTCCTGTTACATCCCGATTCACTTTCCTCTAGTAGTTCTAATAAATCCTGGAAGGCTTGGCGTTCATCCAGGGGCATAGACTGCAGCATGTCCGGTTTTTTATACATGACTTGGAATGTGAGATTCCTACAAAACAAATAGAGGTCTTTAATCAAAATAAATTTGTCCACCACATGTGTGGGGACAAAAGTTAGACCCTTCTGGAGGACAGCAAGTTCGACAGTAGTCAATACATGGTTTGAGAGATTTATTACCTGTAGAGTGGAGGTAGAGGGTCCTGGGGTCCGTGACGTATGGAGGGAGGCAGTTTCCAAATTTACTTCCGCCTCGTTGGATATTGGTGATAGAGTGGTGGATTGCGGCCCTTGTGACGTACTCTCCGTTTTCTTATGGCCCCTCCGTCTCTTCCCTCGTCTGGTCCGTGATCTATTTCGCTTCCGGTGGAGGATAAAAAATCACTTGAGTTTTCTTCACCACGAGACGGTATAGTAGATGTGGTGGTGACCACTGGAGACCCATTTCCATGAGCTCTAGTCCGGCGTGGATTGCCCCTGTGTGTCCATCTATATACCGCATTTTGCTCATAATCCATCTTATCCCTAAGCAGTTTTTTACGCTTTCTACCAGTCACCTCTGCTTCATATTTATCCAAGGTCTCTTTAAGTGTGGTTCTAAAGGTGTTGACCTTGGTCCCCTCAAACATACCCAATTTAGTATCAAGCTCTTTAATCTGAGCTTTTGTGGTGGCAAAGAGATCCTTATCATGCTCTAATAATAAATTTAGCACTATGTTCGAGCACCTTGTCAGACCCTGTTCCCAGACCTGTTTGAATGATACAGAGGGTTCCCACGCTGGGAAGATGGATACCCGTAAACCACGGGGTATCAAACCCAATTTAATGTACTCTTCAAGACTCCTCATGTTCCACCATAATCGGATACCTGTCTTATGTGCCCTCATCAGATCTGAACAAACCATAGAAAAACCTGCATCGGACTCTGTAATAGCAGAGCCTGAGAGATCAAAAGCATTAAATGGCTTGGCTAACCATGCCGCCTCCCTAGCCTCCCAATCCATAATGCTCCACACAAATATGTCATACAATACAAAAATATCTGTAAATATCAATAACGCTAAAATATGCGTGTGCCGCACCCCGAGAAAGCCCCGGAACACGAGGCCCAAGTAACCATACAAGTTAAGCAAAGATGGGGGCGCACCGATGTCTTATATAAGCTCATGAGCACAAGGGGGTGCAATACCGAGTCTGTACATCATAACTAACAGAAAGCCAAGAGAAAGGCAGACTCATATGGTATGCACAACCACACAAAAAAATCAGATATAGGGATCATATATGTATATAAATATCACTAAGCCTTTATTACACCTCAAAAAAACATAAAAACATTTAAAATATACATATCCGTACATACACCATACCCCAAGGCAAATGAAAGCCTAATAAATATGTCCATACATGATGGATACCTCCAAAACACTCTATATATTGAATATATTGAATATGAGAGAAACCACATGGAGAACCCTAGAGGCCAACCCTGATAGTATATCTATATTACATTAGACGACACTGCGAGGCGGGCTCTCGGCCAGCGCGGCCGCACAGGCGCAGCCAGCCTGACACCAAATGATGTCAGAAGATGGGCAGCGCTAAGTGTGCCTGGCCAAGGGATAACATAACAGCGCAGGCTCCGGGACGGAATCAAACAACGCTGAGGAGCCGGGGAACGGCGCCAAGGAGGTAGGAATGACAGCTGTGCTGCGTCATATTATGAAGGAAAGTCCCACCTCCGGGACGGTCTCACGGTTTCAGGGGACACATTTTATAAGTGTTTAGTTCTGTGTTTGCAAGGAGCATCATGAAAAGAGCCACCTTTTCCTTTTGCATCTTTTGTGCTGCACAAGCTGGCTCTTTCAGCTACAAACGCCTTGGGGGGGGGGGTTAAAGGTTCCCTTTCGACTTTCTCCAATCAGGCTTCGGCCTACATTGTGTTCTTCTGCTTCTCCTGCTGTCCCTGGGCTCCAACACCGCTAGTTGTTGCCTGGTAGTGCTGTCCGCACAGTCCCAACAGTCGCTCCTCTGTTATTGGGGTTCAGTAACGTCAGCTGTTCCCCAGCTGTGTGTGTGGCAATCCCTCCTATCTCCTCCACCTCCTCCTCCTCCTCCTGTCCCTGGGCTCCAACACTGCTAGTTGCCGTCCAGAAGTGCTGTCCGCACAGTCCCAACAGTCGCTCCTCTGTTATTGGGGTTCAGTAACGTCAGCTGTTCCCCTGCTGTGTGTGTGGCAATCCCTCCTATCTCCTCCACCTCCTCCTCCTGTCCCTGGGCTCCAACACCGCTAGTTGCCATCCAGAAGTGCTGTCCGCACAGTCCCAACAGTCCCTCCTCTGTTATTGGGGTTCAGTAACGTCAGCTGTTCCCCAGCTGTGTGTGTGGCAATCCCTCCTATCTCCTCCACCTCCTCCTCCTCCTCCTGTCCCTGGGCTCCAACACCGCTAGTTGCCGTCCAGAAGTGCTGTCCGCACAGTCCCAACAGTCCCTCCTCTGTTATTGGGGTTCAGTAACGTCAGCTGTTCCCCTGCTGTGTGTGTGGCAATCCCTCCTATCTCCTCCACCTCCACCTCCCCCTCCTGTCCCTGGGCTCCAACACCGCTAGTTGTTGCCTGGTAGTGCTGTACGCACAGTCCCAACAGTCCCTCCTCTGTTATTGGGGTTCAGTAACGTCAGCTGTTCCCCTGCTGTGTGTGTGGCAATCCCTACTATCTCCTCCACCTCCACCTCCCCCTCCTGTCCCTGGGCTCCAACACCGCTAGTTGTTGCCTGGTAGTGCTGTACGCACAGTCCCAACAGTCCCTCCTCTGTTATTGGGGTTCAGTAACGTCAGCTGTTCCCCTGCTGTGTGTGTGGCAATCCCTCCTATCTCCTCCACCTCCTCCTCCTCCTGTCCCTGGGCTCCAACACCGCTAGTTGCCGTCCAGAAGTGCTGTACGCACAGTCAACAGTCACTCCTCTGTTATTGGGGTTCAGTAATGTCAGCTGTTCCCCAGCTGTGTGTGTGGCAATCCCTCCTATCTCCTCCACCTCCTCCTCCTCCTCCTGTCCCTGGGCTCCAACACTGCTAGTTGCCGTCCAGAAGTGCTGTCCGCACAGTCCCAACAGTCGCTCCTCTGTTATTGGGGTTCAGTAACGTCAGCTGTTCCCCAGCTGTGTGTGTGGCAATCCCTCCTATCTCCTCCAACTCCTCCTCCTCCTGTCCCTGGGCTCCAACACCGCTAGTTGCCATCCAGAAGTGCTGTCCGCACAGTCCCAACAGTCCCTCCTCTGTTATTGGGGTTCAGTAACGTCAGCTGTTCCCCTGCTGTGTGTGTGGCAATCCCTCCTATCTCCTCCACCTCCTCCTCCTCCTCCTGTCCCTGGGCTCCAACACCGCTAGTTGCCGTCCAGAACTGCTGTCCGCACAGTCCCAACAGTCGCTCCTCTGTTATTAGGGTTCAGTAACGTCAGCTGTTCCCCAGCTGTACGTGTGGCAATCCCTCCTATCTCCTCCACCTCCTCCTCCTCCTCCTCTCCCTGGGCTCCAACACCGCTAGTTGCCGTCCAGAAGTGCTGTCCGCACAGTCCCAACAGTCCCTCCTCTGTTATTGGGGTTCAGTAACGTCAGCTGTTCCCCTGCTGTGTGTGTGGCAATCCCTCCTATCTCCTCCACCTCCACCTCCCCCTCCTGTCCCTGGGCTCCAACACCGCTAGTTGTTGCCTGGTAGTGCTGTACGCACAGTCCCAACAGTCCCTCCTCTGTTATTGGGGTTCAGTAACGTCAGCTGTTCCCCTGCTGTGTGTGTGGCAATCCCTCCTATCTCCTCCACCTCCTCCTCCTCCTCCTGTCCCTGGGCTCCAACACCGCTAGTTGCCGTCCAGAAGTGCTGTCCGCACAGTCCCAACAGTCCCTCCTCTGTTATTGGGGTTCAGTAACGTCAGCTGTTCCCCAGCTGTGTGTGTGGCAATCCCTCCTATCTCCTCCACCTCCTCCTCCTCCTCCTGTCCCTGGGCTCCAACACCGCTAGTTGCCATCCAGAAGTGCTGTCCGCACAGTCCCAACAGTCGCTCCTTTGTTATTGGGGTTCAGTAACGTCAGCTGTTCCCCAGCTGTGTGTGTGGCAATCCCTCCTATCTCCTCCACCTCCTCCTCCTCCTCCTGTCCCTGGGCTCCAACACCGCTAGTTGCCGTCCAGAAGTGCTGTCCGCACAGTCCCAACAGTCCCTCCTCTGTTATTGGGGTTCAGTAACGTCAGCTGTTCCCCTGCTGTGTGTGTGGCAATCCCTCCTATCTCCTCCACCTCCACCTCCCCCTCCTGTCCCTGGGCTCCAACACCGCTAGTTGTTGCCTGGTAGTGCTGTACGCACAGTCCCAACAGTCCCTCCTCTGTTATTGGGGTTCAGTAACGTAAGCTGTTCCCCTGCTGTGTGTGTGGCAATCCCTCCTATCTCCTCCACCTCCACCTCCCCCTCCTGTCCCTGGGCTCCAACACCGCTAGTTGTTGCCTGGTAGTGCTGTACGCACAGTCCCAACAGTCCCTCCTCTGTTATTGGGGTTCAGTAACGTCAGCTGTTCCCCTGCTGTGTGTGTGGCAATCCCTCCTATCTCCTCCTCCTTCTCCTCCTCCTCCTGTCCCTGGGCTCCAACACCGCTAGTTGCCGTCCAGAAGTGCTGTCCGCACAGTCCCAACAGTCCCTCCTCTGTTATTGTGGTTCAGTAACGTCAGCTGTTCCCCTGCTGTGTGTGTGGCAATCCCTCCTATCTCCTCCACCTCCACCTCCCCCTCCTGTCCCTGGGCTCCAACACCGCTAGTTGTTGCCTGGTAGTGCTGTACACACAGTCCCAACAGTCCCTCCTCTGTTATTGGGGTTCAGTAACGTCAGCTGTTCCCCTGCTGTGTGTGTGGCAATCCCTCCTATCTCCTCCACCTCCTCCTCCTCCTCCTGTCCCTGGGCTCCAACACCGCTAGTTGCCGTCCAGAAGTGCTGTCCGCACAGTCCCAACAGTCCCTCCTCTGTTATTGGGGTTCAGTAACGTCAGCTGTTCCCCAGCTGTGTGTGTGGCAATCCCTCCTATCTCCTCCACCTCCTCCTCCTCCTCCTCCTGTCCCTGGGCTCCAACACCGCTAGTTGCCATCCAGAAGTGCTGTCCGCACAGTCCCAACAGTCCCTCCTCTGTTATTGGGGTTCAGTAACGTCAGCTGTTCCCCTGCTGTGTGTGTGGCAATCCCTCCTATCTCCTCCACCTCCTCCTCCTCCTCCTGTCCCTGGGCTCCAACACCGCTAGTTGCCATCCAGAAGTGCTGTCCGCACAGTCCCAACAGTCGCTCCTCTGTTATTAGGGTTCAGTAACGTCAGCTGTTCCCCAGCTGTACGTGTGGCAATCCCTCCTATCTCCTCCACCTCCTCCTCCTCCTCCTCTCCCTGGGCTCCAACACCGCTAGTTGCCGTCCAGAAGTGCTGTCCGCACAGTCCCAACAGTCCCTCCTCTGTTATTGGGGTTCAGTAACGTCAGCTGTTCCCCTGCTGTGTGTGTGGCAATCCCTCCTATCTCCTCCACCTCCACCTCCCCCTCCTGTCCCTGGGCTCCAACACCGCTAGTTGTTGCCTGGTAGTGCTGTACGCACAGTCCCAACAGTCCCTCCTCTGTTATTGGGGTTCAGTAACGTCAGCTGTTCCCCTGCTGTGTGTGTGGCAATCCCTCCTATCTCCTCCACCTCCTCCTCCTCCTCCTGTCCCTGGGCTCCAACACCGCTAGTTGCCATCCAGAAGTGCTGTCCGCACAGTCCCAACAGTCCCTCCTCTGTTATTGGGGTTCAGTAACGTCAGCTGTTCCCCAGCTGTGTGTGTGGCAATCCCTCCTATCTCCTCCACCTCCTCCTCCTCCTCCTGTCCCTGGGCTCCAACACCGCTAGTTGCCATCCAGAAGTGCTGTCCGCACAGTCCCAACAGTCGCTCCTTTGTTATTGGGGTTCAGTAACGTCAGCTGTTCCCCAGCTGTGTGTGTGGCAATCCCTCCTATCTCCTCCACCTCCTCCTCCTCCTCCTGTCCCTGGGCTCCAACACCGCTAGTTGCCGTCCAGAAGTGCTGTCCGCACAGTCCCAACAGTCCCTCCTCTGTTATTGGGGTTCAGTAACGTCAGCTGTTCCCCTGCTGTGTGTGTGGCAATCCCTCCTATCTCCTCCACCTCCACCTCCCCCTCCTGTCCCTGGGCTCCAACACCGCTAGTTGTTGCCTGGTAGTGCTGTACGCACAGTCCCAACAGTCCCTCCTCTGTTATTGGGGTTCAGTAACGTCAGCTGTTCCCCTGCTGTGTGTGTGGCAATCCCTCCTATCTCCTCCACCTCCACCTCCCCCTCCTGTCCCTGGGCTCCAACACCGCTAGTTGTTGCCTGGTAGTGCTGTACGCACAGTCCCAACAGTCCCTCCTCTGTTATTGGGGTTCAGTAACGTCAGCTGTTCCCCTGCTGTGTGTGTGGCAATCCCTCCTATCTCCTCCTCCTTCTCCTCCTCCTCCTGTCCCTGGGCTCCAACACCGCTAGTTGCCGTCCAGAAGTGCTGTCCGCACAGTCCCAACAGTCCCTCCTCTGTTATTGGGGTTCAGTAACGTCAGCTGTTCCCCTGCTGTGTGTGTGGCAATCCCTCCTATCTCCTCCACCTCCTCCTCCTCCTCCTGTCCCTGGGCTCCAACACCGCTAGTTGCCGTCCAGAAGTGCTGTACGCACAGTCAACAGTCACTCCTCTGTTATTGGGGTTCAGTAATGTCAGCTGTTCCCCAGCTGTGTGTGGCAATCCCTCCTATCTCCTCCACCTCCTCCTCCTCCTCCTGTCCCTGGGCTCCAACACTGCTAGTTGCCGTCCAGAAGTGCTGTCCGCACAGTCAAAACAGTCACTCCTCTGTTATTGGGGTTCAGTAACGTCAGCTGTTCCCCAGCTGTGTGTGTGGCAATCCCTCCTATCTCCTCCACCTCCTCCTCCTCCTCCTCCTGTCCCTGGGCTCCAACACCGCTAGTTGCCATCCAGAAGTGCTGTCCGCACAGTCCCAACAGTCCCTCCTCTGTTATTGGGGTTCAGTAACGTCAGCTGTTCCCCTGCTGTGTGTGTGGCAATCCCTCCTATCTCCTCCACCTCCTCCTCCTCCTCCTCCTCCTGTCCCTGGGCTCCAACACCGCTAGTTGCCGTCCAGAAGTGCTGTCCGCACAGTCCCAACAGTCGCTCCTCTGTTATTAGGGTTCAGTAACGTCAGCTGTTCCCCAGCTGTGCGTGTGGCAATCCCTCCTATCTCCTCCACCTCCTCCTCCTCCTGTCCCTGGGCTCCAACACCGCTAATTGCCGTCCAGAAGTGCTGTCCGCACAGTCCCAACAGTCCCTCCTCTGTTATTGGGGTTCAGTAACGTCAGCTGTTCCCCTGCTGTGTGTGTGGCAATCCCTCCTATCTCCTCCACCTCCACCTCCCCCTCCTGTCCCTGGGCTCCAACACCGCTAGTTGTTGCCTGGTAGTGCTGTACGCACAGTCCCAACAGTCCCTCCTCTGTTATTGGGGTTCAGTAACGTCAGCTGTTCCCCTGCTGTGTGTGTGGCAATCCCTCCTATCTCCTCCACCTCCACCTCCCCCTCCTGTCCCTGGGCTCCAACACCGCTAGTTGTTGCCTGGTAGTGCTGTACGCACAGTCCCAACAGTCCCTCCTCTGTTATTGGGGTTCAGTAACGTCAGCTGTTCCCCTGCTGTGTGTGTGGCAATCCCTCCTATCTCCTCCTCCTCCTCCTCCTCCTGTCCCTGGGCTCCAACACCGCTAGTTGCCATCCAGAAGTGCTGTCCGCACAGTCCCAACAGTCCCTCCTCTGTTATTGGGGTTCAGTAACGTCAGCTGTTCCCCTGCTGTGTGTGTGGCAATCCCTCCTATCTCCTCCACCTCCACCTCCCCCTCCTGTCCCTGGGCTCCAACACCGCTAGTTGTTGCCTGGTAGTGCTGTACGCACAGTCCCAACAGTCCCTCCTCTGTTATTGGGGTTCAGTAACGTCAGCTGTTCCCCTGCTGTGTGTGTGGCAATCCCTCCTATCTCCTCCACCTCCACCTCCCCCTCCTGTCCCTGGGCTCCAACACCGCTAGTTGTTGCCTGGTAGTGCTGTACGCACAGTCCCAACAGTCCCTCCTCTGTTATTGGGGTTCAGTAATGTCAGCTGTTCCCCTGCTGTGTGTGTGGCAATCCCTCCTATCTCCTCCACCTCCTCCTCCTCCTCCTGTCCCTGGGCTCCAACACCGCTAGTTGCCGTCCAGAAGTGCTGTCCGCACAGTCCCAACAGTCCCTCCTCTGTTATTGGGGTTCAGTAACGTCAGCTGTTCCCCTGCTGTGTGTGTGGCAATCCCTCCTATCTCCTCCACCTCCTCCTGTCCCTGGGCTCCAACACCGCTAGTTGTTGTCCAGAAGTGCTGTCCGCACAGAGCCAAACACCTCGCCAATGTGTTAGTGGGGTTCAGCACCGCTGGTGTTTGGCTCTCTGCAGCCAGCACATCTGGGCCCCAACTGGCGGTGTTAGAGCCCAAGGTCAGCAGGAGGAGGAGAGGGATTAGAGTGTAGGCCGAAAGCCTGCACTGGAGCAAGTTGAAAGGGAAACTTTAACCCCCCCCAAGCGTTTGTAGCTGAAAGAGCCATCGTGTACAGCACTAATGCTGGAAAAGGTAAACTTAGCTCTTTTAATTATGGTCCTTGCACATGCTGAACCTAACACTTATGAAAAGTGTCCCCTCCTACCGTGATACCGTCCGGTAGGTGGAACTTTCCTTTGTGATGTGACGCAGCACAGCCGTCATTCTTACCCCCTTGGCGCCGTGCGCCGCCTCCACAGCGTTGTTTGAATCAGTCCCGGAGCCTGCGCTGTTATGTTATCCCTTGGCCATGCACACATTTTGCGCTGCCCGTCTTCTGACATCATTTGGTGTCAGGCTGGCTGCGCCTGTGCGGCCGCGCTGGACGAGATCCCGCCTCGTACTGTCTTCTGATTTAATCCCACTGGGGGCCTGAGATCCATGGACATGCGCAGTGCATATCTGAACCTCCACCTCTCACTCATCTCCCTACGGCTTCTTCAGACTGTGCGGTGTCAGCTGGTCCCTAATAGCATGCCACGGCCGTGACACCGCACAGTCTGGAGAAGCCGTAGGGAGGGGAGTGAGAGGTGAGGATATGCACTGCGCATGGCCTACACTCTAATCCCTCTCCTCCTCCTGCTGACCTTGGGCTCTAACACCGCCAGTTGGGGCCCAGATGTGCTCTCTGCAGAGAGCCAAACACCAGCCAATGTGTCAGTGGGTTTCAGCACCGCCAGCTGTTCCCCTGCTGTGTAGCCGGCAACGTGTCCTGCAACAGCCACGCAGGCACAAGAACTGAAATTGAAGGAAACCTGTCCCCCCTCCCCCAGGCGTTTCTACGTTTTACAGCCACCTTGTACGACAGTAATGCTGCATGTGTGCAAGGTGGCTCAGAAACTTATTCTCCTTGCCCAGGTTGAACTGAACACGTCTAAAATGAGTCCTCTGCGACCATTAAAACGTCCCTCAGGTGTGATTTTCCTTTGTATTGACATGCAACAAGCTCCTTGGTAGCGCTGCCCGTCTTCTGGCATCATTGTATGGCTGCCTGCGCCTCTGCGGCCGCCTTGCCCCACACAATGCCCCTCGGTGTCTTATTTATTTGGACTGCGAGGGTGTGATTGATGGGCATGAACGGTGCATTTCTTCGCCTGTCCCTCATCTCCTTCCGCCTTCTTCGGACTGTGCGTCTTCATGGCCGTGGCATGCGATAAGGGATCAGCTGACGCCGCATAGTCTGAAGCGGGTGTAAGAACCCAAGCAAGAGGCGAACATATGTACTGCGCCAGGCCATGAATCCCAGCCCCGCAGTGTTTTAACAATGTTAAGACACTGCGGGGCTGGGATTCATGGTCATCGCAAACCGCAACGGCCGACATTACATGATGTCAGAGGATTGGCAGCGCTAACAGCGCAAGGCCAAGGGATAACACAAAAGCGCAGACTCCTGTGCAACAAAGAACGATGCTCAGGAGGCCGCGCAAAGCACCAAGGTGGCATTTTTGCCAGCTGTACTGCGTCTCTTTACGAAGGGAACTCACGCCTCAAAATCAGTTTGACTGTGTAAGGGCCTAAATGTTATACGTGTTCCTTTCAGCGTGTGCAAGGAGCAAAATTAAAAGAGCAACCTTTGACTTGTGCAGCATTACTGCTGCATAAGCTGTGGCTCTTCTAGTTTGTAACCCCTGAGGGGGGGTTAAAGGTTACCTTTGAAATTTGTTCAATTAGGCTTCGGCCTACACTCTGCTCCCTCTCCTCCTCCTGCTGTCCCTGGGCTCTAACACCGCCAGTTGGGGCCCAGATGTGCTAGCTGCACAGAGCCAAACACCAGCCAATGTGTCAGTGGGGTTCAGCACCGCCAGCTGTTCCCCTGCTGTGCAGCCGGCAACGTGTCCTGCAACAGCCACGCAGACACAAGAACTGAAATTGAAGGGAACCTGTCCCCCCTCCCCCAGGCGTTTGTATGTTTTACAGCCACCTTGTACAGCAGTAATGCTGCATGTGTGCAAGGTGGCTCATAAACTTATTCTCCTCGCACATGTGGAACTGAAAACACGTCTAAAATGTGTCCTCTGTGTGACCATTAAAACGTCCCTGAGGTGTGACTTTCCTTTGTAATGACACGCAGCAACCCCCTTGGTAGCACTGCCCATCTTCTGACATCATTGTTTGGCTGGCTGCGCCTCTATGGCAGCCCTGCCCGACACAACGCCCCTCGGTGTCTAATTTATTTTGACTGCGAGGGTGTGATTGACGGGCATGAGCAGTGCATATCTTCGCCAGGCTGTCACTCATCTCCTTCCGCCTTCTTCAGACTGTGCGGCTTCATGGCCGTGGCATGCGATAAGGGATCAGCTGAGGCCGCACAGTCTGTAGCAGGTGTAAGGACCCGAGCGAGAGGCAAACATATGTACTGCGCCAGGCAATGAATCCCAGCCCCGCAGTGTGAAACACTGTAAAGGCACTACGGGGCTGGGATTCATGGTCATCGCGAACCGCACCGGCCGACATTAAATGATGTCAGGAGACGGGCAGCGCTAACAGCGCAAGTCCAAGGGATAACACGACAGCGCAGACTCCTGTACAGCAAATAACAACGCTCAGGAGGCTGCACCCAGCAACAAGGGGTGATTTTTGACATCTGTGCTGCGTCTCATTACGAAGGGAACTCTCGCCTCCAACACAGTTTGACTGTATAAAGGGCTAAATGTTATACGTGTTTCATTCAGCGTGTGCAAGGAGAAAAATTAAAAGAGCAACCTTTGACTTGTGCAGCACTACTGCTGCATAAGGTGTGGCTCTTCTAGTTTGTAACCCCTGAGGGGGGGTTAAAGGTTACCTTTAAAATTGGTTCAATTAGGCTTCGGCCTACACTCTGCTCCCCCTGCAGAGCCTGGGCTCTGACACCGCCAGTTGGGGCCCGGTACTGCTAGCTGCACAGAGAAAAACACCAGCCAATGAGTCAGTGGGGATCAGCACCGCCAGCTGTTCCCCTGCTGTGTAGCCGGCATCGTGTCCTGCAACAGCCACGCAGACACAAAGCTGCAACCAGTGCAGGCTTCGGCCTACACTCTGCTCCCTCTCCTCCTCCTGCTGACCCTGGGCTCTAACACTGCCAGTTTGTGCCCGGTACTGCTAGCTGCACAGAGAAAAACACCAGCCAATGTGTCAGTGGGGTTCAGCACCACCAGCTGTTCCCCTGCTGTGTAGCCGGCAACGTGTCCTGCAACTGCCACGCAGACACAAAGCTGCCGCCAGTGCAGGCTTCAGCCTACACTCTGCTCCCTCTCCTCCTGCTGACCCTGGGCTCTAACACCGCCAGTTGGGGCCCGGTACTGCTAGCTGCACAGAGAAAAACACCAGCCAATGTGTCAGTGGGGTTCAGCACCGCCAGCTGTTCCCCTGCTGTGTAGCCGGCATCGTGTCCTGCAAAAGCCACGCAGACACAAGAACTGAAATTGAAGGGAACCTGTCCCCCCTCCCCCAGGCGTTTGTATGTTTTACAGCCACCTTGTCCTGCAGTAATGCTGCATGTGTGCAAGGTGGCTCATAAACTTATTCTCCTCGCACATGTGGAACTGAAAACACGTCTAAAATGTGTCCTCTGTGTGACCATTAAAACGTCCCTGAGGTGTGACTTTCCTTTGTAATGACACGCAGCAACCCCCTTGGTAGCACTGCCCGTCTTCTGACATCATTGTTTGGCTGGCTGCGCCTCTGCGGCAGCCCTGCCCGACACAACGCCCCTCGGTGTCTAATTTATTTTGACTGCGAGGGTGTGATTGACGGGCATGAGCAGTGCATATCTTCGCCAGGCTGTCACTCATCTCCTTCCGCCTTCTTCAGACTGTGCGGCTTCATGGCCGTGGCATGCGATAAGGGATCAGCTGAGGCCGCACAGTCTGTAGCAGGTGTAAGGACCCGAGCGAGAGGCGAACATATGTACTGCGCCAGGCCATGAATCCCAGCCCCGCAGTGTGAAACACTGTAAAGACACTGCGGGGCTGGGATTCATGGGCATCGCGAACCGCACCAGCCGACATGAAATGATGTCAGAAGACGGGCAGCGCATGGCCAAGGGATAACGCAACAACACAGACTCCTGTACAGCAAAATGCGATGCTCAGGAGGCCGCGCCAAGCACCAAGGTGTGATTTTTGACATCTGTGCTGCGTCTCATTACGAAGGGAACTCTCGCCTCCAACACAGTTTGACTGTATAAAGGGCTAAATGTTAGACGTGTTTCATTCAGCGTGTGCAAGGAGAAAAATTAAAAGAGCAACCTTTGACTTGTGCAGCACTACTGCTGCATAAGCTGTGGCTCTTCTACTTTGTAACACCTAAGGGGGGGTTAAAGGTTACCTTTAAAATTGGTTCAATTAGGCTTCGGCCTACACTCTGCTCCCCCTGCAGAGCCTGGGCTCTAACACCGCCAGTTGGGGCCCGGTACTGCTAGCTGCACAGAGAAAAACACCAGCCAATGTGTCAGTGGGGTTCAGCAACGCCAGCTGTTCCCCTGCTGTGTAGCCGGCAACGTGTCCTGCAACAGCCACGCAGACACAAAGCTGCCGCCAGTGCTGGCTTCGGCCTACACTCTGCTACCTCTCCTCCTGCTGACCCTGGGCTCTAACACCGCCAGTTGGGGCCTGGTACTGCTAGCTGCACAGAGAAAAACACCAGCCAATGTGTCAGTGGGGTTCAGCACCGCCAGCTGTTCCCCTGCTGTGTAGCCGGCATTGTGTCCTGCAAAAGCCACGCAGACACAAGAACTGAAATTGAAGGGAACCTGTCCCCCCTCCCCCAGGTGTTTGTATGTTTTACAGCCACCTTGTACAGCAGTAATGCTGCATGTGTGCAAGGTGGCTCATAAACTTATTCTCCTTGCCCATGTGGAACTGAACACGTCTAAAATGTGTCCTCTGTGACCATTTAACCGTCCCGGAGGTGTGACTTTCCTTTGTAATGACACGCTGCAACCCCCTTGGTAGCGCTGCCCATCTTCTGGCATCATTGTTTGGCTGGCTGCGCCTCTGCGGCCGCCCTGACCCACACAACGCCCCTCGGTGTCTTATTTATTTGGACTGCGAGGGTGTGATTGATGGGCATGAGCAGTGCATATGTTCGCCTGTCCCTCATCTCCTTCCGCCTTCCTCAGACTGTGCGGCTTCATGGCCGCGGCATGCGATAAGGGATCAGCTGACGCCGCACAGTCTGAAGCGGGTGTAAGGACCCGAGTGTGAGAGGCCAACATATGTACTGCGCCAGGCCATGAATCCCAGCCCCGCAGTGTGAAACACTGTAAAGACACTGCGGGGCTGGGATTCATGGGCATCGCGAACCGCACCAGCCGACATGAAATGATGCCAGAAGATGGGCAGCGCTAACAGCGCAAGGCCAAGGGATAAAACGACAGCGCAGACTCCTGTACAGCAAATAACAACGCTCAGGAGGCTGCGCCCAGCACCAAGGTGGGATTCTTGACATCTGTGCTGCGTCTCATTACGAAGGTAACTCCCGCCTCCAACACAGTTTGACTGTATAAAGGGCTAAATGTTATACGTGTTTCATTCAGCGTGTGCAAGGAGAAAAATTAAAAGAGCAACCTTTGACTTGTGCAGCACTACTGCTGCATAAGCTGTGGCTCTTCTACTTTGTAACACCTGAGGGGGGGTTAAAGGTTACCTTTAAAATTGGTTCAATTAGGCTTCGGCCTACACTCTGCTCCACCTGCAGAGCCTGGGCTCTAACACCGCCGATTGGGGCCCGGTACTGCTAGCTGCACAGAGAAAAACACCAGCCAATGTGTCAGTGGGGTTCAGCACCGCCAGCTGTTCCCCTGCTGTGTAGCCGGCATCGTGTCCTGCAACAGCCACGCAGGCACAACAGACCCAAAGCTGCCGCCAGTGCAGGCTTCGGCCTACACTCTGCTCCCTCTCCTCCTCCTGCTGACCCTTTGCTCCAACACTGCTAGTTGGGGCTCTAGGAAGACAAGCTTGAATAGGTCCCCATCCTGGTTCCAGCACCGTCAGCTGGTTCCGGGCAGAGCCTTTGGCTTAGGTGCCTCCTTCTGGGTATCCAAGTTCCACCAACGTCAGGTGGTCCTTGGTAGTGCTTTCAGGCACGGGTACCTCCTGCTTAGTAACCGGGTTCCAGTAACGTCAGCTGGTCCTCGGTAGTTCTATTGGCTCTTGTACCTTCTGCTCCCCATCCTGGTTCCAGTACTGTCAGCTGGTTCCGGGCAGAGCCTTTGGCTTAGGTGCCTCCCTGTGGGTATCTGAGTTCCACCAACGTCAGGTGGTCCTTGGTAGTGCTTTCAGCACGGGTACCTCCTGCTTAGTAACCGGGTTCCAGTAACGTCAGCTGGTCCTCGGTAGTTCCATTGGCTCTTGGACCTTCGGCTACCCATCCGGGTTCCAGTACCGTCAGCTGGTTCTCGGCAGTGTCTTTTGCTCTTGTACCTTCTGCTCCCGATCCTGGTTCCAGTACCGTCAGCTGGTTCCGGGCAGAGCCTTTGGCTTAGGTGCCTCCCTCTGGGTATCCGAGTTCCACCAACGTCAGGTGGTCCTTGGTAGTGCTTTCAGGCACGGGTACCTCCTGCTTAGTAACCGGGTTCCAGTAACGTCAGCTGGTCCTCGGTAGTTCCATTGGCTCTTGGACCTTCGGGTAGCCATCCGAGTTCCAGTTCCATCAGCTGTTTCTCGGCATTTTCTCAGCCTTCTTGTACCTTCTGCTACATTTCCAAGTTCAAGACCCTAAAGACGACGACCACCCCTAAGATGACGACGACACCAGAGACGACGACCACTGAGATGACGACGACCCTGGAGACGATGACCCTGAAGACCACCCCGATGACGACGACCCCGGAGACGACGACCCTGGAGACGACGACCCTGGAGACGACGACGACATGGGAGACCGAGAAGCAGAAGAACAAGGGGCTGCAGAACAAAGAGCAGAAGAACATTAAGCATAAGACTAAATATCAGAGCAAAAGATATTATCTAAATTATAAGCAGAAGAAGACTAAGCAGTGTATGGGGGTGAGTCCGTTCCTCTTCGTGGTGCCCCTGGATAAAGCCTGATGCTGCAGGCCAAACTGAACGCGGACAAATGTAACTCTTTTGTGACAGGCAGAACGGAAGGTGTAATCTTCAAACTTTTATAGATAACAACTACGGGAATGCCTGTCACAAATAAGAATATGATGAAGAAGTTGAATATGAAAAAGATAATAGTTAAATAAAAAGAATATGAACAATGTAAAAAAAAAAAAAATATAGGTAGAAGAAGAAGAAGATGAATAAGGTGAAGATAGTTGATGTCAAAGAAGCTGATGATGAGGATAATGAAGAAGAAAGTTGGAGAAGTAAAAAAGAAGGTGAAGGACGTGGAAGTAGTGAAACATCAATATCTGAAAAAAAAATAAAAATAAATAACATAGTCAAAATCTTTCTAACGCCGAATGTCATAAAAAAAAAATATAAAAACCTGCTATTCTATTTGTGTGGGCTAAACCTCTGTGCCTTTAATGTCTCCGCCACCTCCCCCAATACATCCTACATTATTCTTAGTTGTTTTCCTTCATGTAGAATTTACCTACAAGGAAAGAAAGGGTTTATTTTAATTCCGATATTTTCCTCCCATTGACTTGCATTGGGATCGGGTATCGGTATCGGATTAGATCCGATACTTTGACGGTATCGGCCGATACTTTCCGATACCGATACTTTCCGATATCGGAAGGTATCGCTCAACACTAGTTGTCATGCGTTGTGTTGCGTAGTTGTAGCGCCCCCACTGCCGCACGGCCGAGGGGTACCCGGTACCGGGCCTCTGAGTCTCTGCTCTGGGGTTGTCACGGTGGCTAGGCCCCGGTCCGTGACCCTGCCGAAGGGCGCACAGTATCTGATAGATGTGGATGGTGGTGGTGGTGCGGTGCAGTAAATAACGAGGACACCAGGTTGCAGTCTCTTTACCTCTTTACTGAAGATCTCTTGGTCCTCAGTCTGGAATACGGTTCACCAGGCTACGCAAGTCCGGCCGGCCCAATGGCACCTCCAGAGTTCTCTTTGCAGGTGGAAATCTGTGCCTTCCTGCTAGCGCTATGTGTTGTGGTCCTCCCCTGCTGTGCTTACGGGATAGTACCCCACAACTGTTGTGTCTGTTTCTGATGTTCCCTCACAACTCGTTCGGATGATGTTCTTCTCCTCCGTCCCTCCCTGATGTTCTGGTTAGGATGGCACCCGTATGACGAGTAGGCTCGGAGCTCTTCCGGGACCCTAGAGTCGCCCCTCTCCTAGTGCGTCCCCCATGTCTTCATAGGTGATGTATGTGAGACAGCCCACCTGAGACTGACTGTCCTGCCGTTGGTTTGAAGTATTGCTTGGAGCTAGATATATAAATA
The DNA here is from genome assembly GCF_051348905.1 of Ranitomeya variabilis. NCBI lineage: Eukaryota > Metazoa > Chordata > Amphibia > Anura > Dendrobatidae > Ranitomeya > Ranitomeya variabilis. Next base: position 222,263,673 of record NC_135234.1, read on the forward strand.
CTTCCTCGGCGTTCCGGCCGCCGGTTGTGCGCCTCAGTAGGATGTTGCCTCGGTCTTACAGCACGACTCCTACTGGTATTTCTCCTCTTGCTTTGATCTCGTTTCTCACTCAGCACAATATATCTCGCTTCTAATCCTTTCTTAGGGCACCGCCGCTATGCTGAGCAGGCACGGTCCCGTGACGTTCTTTCTTGTAGCCAGGCCTCTGTCAGGGTCCCAAACCTGACAGGGACCCTACCGAATCTTCCCCCACAACACCCTCTACCACAAGGTGTTGCCTGGTTCCAACCCAGTCAGCTTTCTGTCTAACTTCCTGCCTGACCCCCAGTTTACCCACAGTGGTGAGGAGTGGCCTAATAAATAGCACCCTTAGCTCCCCCTGGAGGCCCAACTGTGAAATGTATTGGTGTATGTGATACCTGGTCAGATGAACTCCTTCAGTGCCATCAGACGTACCATAGCCCCCCTTAGCGGCGGAGCCACAGTACTGCAACGACCAGGACTCTGGGGCGCTGCACTGTACAACGCATGCGTCGTTAGGGCGCACCTGGCAGGGCGCGGCAAACGCAACATGTTGCATTTTTCGGGCGGCGCCAACCTTTTAAAAAACGCATGCGTCGTGTTTGCGTCGTGTTTGCGTCGACGATGCGCCTTTTTCCCCATTGAACTGTATTGACAACGCAGAGGACGCAAGTACTTGCATCGTGGTGCGTTGTACGACGCATGCGTTTTCAATTAAAAACTAGCAAAAAATGTCTAGACGTTGTCTAGACACTGACAAAAGTCAATATATATATATATAAAAAAAAGGGGTTGGCATTGTCTTTCACAAGGCTATTCTCTACAGAGAAGACAGAGAGGAGCAATCTGCTTTCAAAACCTGTAAGTATATAATTTCTCTTTGCATTTTTATTCTGCTTTTATTTCTTGATTTTGAATGTAATTTGTGCAATGTTTGGTCTGTGCTATTGTACGGTTATGGCACTGTGGGTTGTTATTGAAAATTTGTGTTTTTTAATCTGGTTCTGATGTATTTCTGGCGTTATATGATGGCGTTTCTTGTCTTCGGCCTTGCTTGGTTTTGGATTAGTTTTAATGGATTTTGGGTTGTTCTGGTGTCATGCGGTTGTTCAATGTAATTTTTTGGATGTTTTTTAGTTTTTTTATTTCTGGTGCATGTCTTTTTCTGGTTTCTATTTTTGGGGGTAACCGTATGGCGTTTTCTTGGCTCATGTCTTGCTGTGTTTTATTGTTACGTATGCTGTTGGGATTGCCTTTTCTTTACCGTATTTTTTTTTTCCTTGAGTGTCTTTTCTTGGTGGTGGGGGGGCTACATTTATGATGTTTCATTTGTATTGTATTGTTCCTTTTGGCTATATGCCATTCTATTGTCAATTGTATTTTTATGTTTTCATATATGTTATTATTATTTTTTTTCTTTTTCTGATGGTTTTCCGGCGTTTGTAACCGTATGGCATATACTCTCCTTCCTTCCTTGACTGTTTGCATAGTAAAGTTTGGAGTATGGATGTATTGTTTTTTGTGGGGGGGTTTCTTTCATGGTTTTTTTTTCTATTTGACTTATCTTGTATTGGGTTGCTGTATATTTTAACAGCGGTTGTACCATAATGTTTATTGCTTTATATAGAATGGTTTTTAGTACCTGTTTCTGATGTATTTCTGTGGTTCTATGTCACGAGATGGTGTTGTTGTGGATCATGTCTTGTTGTAATTGTAAAGTATTGCGTTCAATAGTTTGCTATTTCATTGATCCTCTTTTTTTTTTTTTTTCACATTTGGACATAGGGGTCTATTTTAACTTAATTTTTTTTTGGTCTATTATTGTGGATGACACTTTTTGCTATACTCTGCATTGTGTTGTATCTGCTATTGTATTCTCTTGCAATGTATGGCGTTGTGGTATCGCTTGTTGAGTTTGCATTGTCCTATGAGTCAACAGTCCTTTGTGGTAGATTTTTTTTGTTTTTTTTTTTGTTTTTTGCTATTTCATTGTATGTGGCAGTGTTTGCTTTGAATTTGATTTTTTTTTCCTTTTTTCATTGCAGAATAACGTGCAAGAATGGCGACTGAGTCAGCATCTAGCCAATCGGCGCAGGGGAGTTCAGTGAGTAATTATGTCCAGTTTCTTACTATTCGCTGTCATTTGTAGCCTTGGCACTAATTTTTGTCTTCAACAATTTTTACAGTCTTCTTCAAGTGAGGAGGAAGGGAACCAGCAGGAGCAGCGAGCTCGGGGCCAAGATGTGGCGTCAAGCGGGCGAGTAAGTTATTTTTTTTTTTTGGGGGGGGGGGAATTTTTTTTTTTTAAGTACATGTGACTAGCATCCTGCTGTGAGGAAGAGTACATTTGACTAGCATCCTGCTTTCACTAGTGATGTTGAGAAAGCATTATTGATTTTAAGGGCTGTAAGTATTGGGGGAAGGTGACATACAGGTGAACTCCCTGCACAAGAACATACATAAAAACAGCTATAGAAATCTGAGTTACATACATCAAATGCCATATTTTTAAAAGACAGGACAGGGCAAAAGTACATATCATGACAGGAGCTGGTGGTTGTTCATATTTTCAAATCTTTAACCTTAATGTTTCCAATTATTCTAGGTTTCACAACGGGACCACGGTGAGAGTATTGATGTAGACCTCCTAATCACAAGCATACAGGAGCGTGGCCCGTTGTGGGACCCCCGTGACCCCCGGCACGCGGACCAGGTGGTGTTGAGGCGGATGTGGGCGGAGGTGGCAAAGTCATTGTGAGATGGCTTTGACAGCGCTCCTGCCAAGGACAAAGGCAACTTTGGTGAGTATTGCTGAAACACCGCTATGACCCATCAGGCCCGGATAACACAACCATGTGTGGTGCAATCAACGCCTTCAACCTTGCATCGCACACGGTTGTTTTATCATTTTAAAATGCTAAATATGTAACCATTTTTGTTGTTTTCATTCATAGTCAAAAAGTTGAAGACCAGATGGCGATCCATGAAGGACCGTTTCAATAAGGGCATCCGTAATGATGAGAAGCAAGCTCGCAGTGGTGCTGCTGCGGCCAGGTCTGTGCCCTATAAATACAACCGGGCGTTACAGTTCCTGAGACCGGTCCTTGGCCGACGACAGTAAGTATTGGTACTGCACAATATGCATGTCCACATACCATATTGCCCAGCCACATAGCATATTGCCCAGCCAAGTACATTGCGCATCCACATAGTATATTGCCCAGGCACATAGTGTATTGGCCATCCATGTAGTCAGCGTAGCATATTGGCCATCCACGTTACTTTTTCCCTAGTGGGATGGTATATTGGCCATTCTCTTTAGTAACTTTTTGGGTTAACTGCGTGAGTTCAAGTAGTCCATGACAGGTTACGTTCAGAGTCAGGGTAGGTCTGATCGCAGGAATTATGATGACGTCTCGATCACATGACCCTAACGTCATGGCAGTTCCTGCGATCAGCGTAAAAATGGCAGTCGTCTGAAAAGTCACTGTAGATAATAAATTTTTTTTGGTTTTGTTTTACATTTTTCTCTTAACTTAAAATTTTTTACTATTAATGCGGCATAGGCAGCGTCAATACTAAAGAGTTTATGACAAAAATGTTTTTTCTCCCAAAAAAAAAAAAATAACGCCAGACGTGTGTTCGCCGATGACAGTGGTATGCGGTCAAAAGGCTTTGGCAGTGGGAAGGAGCGCTCATTTTGTTCTGCAGTTGGTACGTCCATGATTGGTCTCGTCAGCCATAACAAGCAGCTGGCGATAACAATCAGCAATTTATTAAAGGCCAGACAGACTAAGAGACAGAGGATTGTAATCTATTGTTGTGTCATGTAATGTTAACTTTAATTATTACAGGAGTTGGCGTATGTGATAGGTTATTAATTGAAGACTAATGTTTCCCTTATCTTTTCACAGAACACACAGCAGCACCCTCGAGCCTGCTCGCCCATCTGGAGCGGACCTTCATGAATCGCCATCTGACCCGTCCCAGCCATCCCACAGCGAGAGCAGGCTTGCACCACCATCTGGAGAACAGGCAGCCAGTCCATCAGGTGTTCCCCTGGCCGAGGCCTCTGGCGCTCCTTCTTTCGGGTTTTCCCGACAGCGCCAGCGGGCCTCGGACAGGCCAACAATGCCCGAATTTTTGCATTTGGGCACGGTCTTCCAGAATTGTTTCAAGGCGCTGGGCGATAGAATGGACACTGCTCTGTCCAATATCGACCGGCGCCTTGAAAATATGGAATCCGAGCTCTCGAGGCCGGCCAAACATTTTTTAGTGCCATTGCTAAGGGCATGGTGGAACACCATACGCCGGAACTCCAGATTTCGGTGATGCAGGCCTGCAACACTGCCTACGTGAGGGCTCTGCAGGCGGCTCGGAGAATGCAGTCAGCGACTACAATGCCCGTAGTGCCGTCGCTGGCTAGCATGACTCCGACTCCTGCTGCAGAGTCACTCCAGCCACCCCACCGAGGTCCGCGTGCGGAGGGACGCCACCGCAGACACCATGACATCGAGCCGCCGACTCCTGCTCCTGCCAGGCCCTCATCCTCCTGTAGCCATCATGCTGTGGGAGCTGCCGAGGAAGAGAAGGAGGACATCTACTGCGTCTCTGGCTGCTCCAATACAGACACCTACTTCGCGACAGGGGTCTAGCCACAGCAGGGGCAGCCAGAGCCAGTCAAGAACCAGTGGAAGACTTGTTTTGCCTCCTCCCTCCCCTACAGAGGTTGCTGTCTAGTCGCCAGGGTACGTTGAGGGCTTTGAATTGCCGTCTAGCCTACTGGACTATGGCTCAACATCATCCTCTTCCTCTCACCATTCCCCAGAGACTTACCACTCACCCATGGTAGCTGAGGTTGATACGCCATAAGTTTCTTCCCAACTTTTTTTCCTGTTTCCCCAATAAAAAATGTTATGTTTCCATCAATATTTGTTTTTATTGTGCAGTATACTTCTCGGCAATTCACACCGTGCGCCGTCTACACATATTTTGTGCTTCAAAAACCTCATATATATGCAATGTCAGACAGTATTTTAACAATTTTGATTTTGACTTTTTTTTGTTGTCTGTCATTGCTGTATGAGGTGTTTCCAAACACTAAAGGTACCTTCTCACTTAATGCTCCAGCGATACAGACAATGATGCTGATCGCTGCAGCATCGCTGTTTGGTCGCGGGAGAGCTGTCACACAGACAGCTCTCCAGCGACCAACGATGGCGAGGTCCCCGGGTAACCAGGGTAAACATCGGGTTGCTAAGCGCAGGGCCGCGCATATTAGTAACCCGATTTTTAGCCTGGTTACCATAGTAAAACTAAAAAAAAAAACAGTACATACTCACATTCGCGTCCCCCGGCGTCCGCATCCCTGCACTGACTGAGTGCCGGCCCTAACAGCAGAGCGGTGACGTCACCGCTCTGCTGTGCTTTCACTTTACGGCCGGCACTCAGTCAGTGCAGGAAGCGGACGCCGGGGGACACGAATGTGAGTATGTACTGTTTTTTTTTTTTAGTTTTACGATGGTAACCAGGGTAAACATCGGGTTACTAAGTGCAGCCCAGCGCTTAGTAACCTGATATTTACCCTGTTTACCATTGTAAAACATCGCTGGTATCGTTGCTTTTGCTGTCAAACACAACGATACACGGCGATCTGACGACAAAATAAAGTTCTTGTAACCAACGACCAGCGATATCACAGCATGATCCTGATCGCTGCTGCCTGTCAAACTCAACGATATCGCTAGCCAGGACGCTGCAACGTAACGGATTGCTAGCGATATCGTTTAGTGTGAAGGTACCTTAACTATTATTACATAGATTGTATACATAGAATAAGGTCAGTGTTCCTGTGGTTGCAATGGTCACATGGCAAAGTGTTGACACTATTTGAATCAGGATGTATGTCTGCATCCTGACTTCAATACTTTACAATAGCAAGAGTGGAGCGAACTAGATCGGCTCCCTCGTTGGCAAAGTGTACACTTTCCAAATACTAGCATATGGACACGGCTTCCTTGTGTGCGGTTGATGATCTGCTTTTTTCCCGCACTGCAGCCGCATGTTCCAAGGCTGTGTGAGTGGCACAACCCATGCACAACCGAAGCCTGTTGGCCTCGCCATGGTGTGGTGCCAGTCACAGTGCCGCGGCACATGCAGCTGCTTTGGCGTGAAAATGTATTATCAGCAAGCGCGCTCAATGAAGCCGTGTTCCACATGAAAGTAGTCTGGAATCTGGACAGTTTGCCAAGGAGGGAGAGAATCATGTTCGCTCAACCAACGAACACACGGCCATGTGAACAAAAGTGTGGGGTTTTTTGCACACCATTTGGGAGCTGGTGATCACCAGAGTACATTTTTGGCGGTACATTAGCGCAGTTGGTAGAAAAATGTACTTTGGAGCAGTGTAGAAAACTTTTAAATATTTTTTATTAAAAAACATTTAAAAAAAAGGGTATCAAGTTTTTAGATAGGGCACATTACAGTAAGTCAAAACACAAACATTTATGAAGTATAGGCAGATGAAAAATTTGACATAACATTAACCCACCTAAACTGATGACATTTATTGCACATAATACTGTAGAAATATTTTATTATCATTATATTATATTTTTAACACAGTCACAGTAGAGGTATTTATTGGTGTTTAAAACCAGAATAAAGTCCAACAGTAAAAAACATAAACACTACACCATTGTATCTTGCCATGACACACGGCCAACATCTGAAACAAAATAGGCAGCAAATCGATCCCTCATCTGCGCAATTTCAACACTTGTCCTCAGAGGATGATCTTGGTAATCGGGCAATGGGTTTGGTATGGGTTCATCGAGTTCCACGTTCAGTCTCTCTTTGGCCATAATATAATTGTGGAGAACCACACAAGCCTTCACCACCTCATCCACTGTCTCAATTTTAAGATTAATGGCGGATCCTAATATACGCCATTTGGAGACAAGGATGCCAAAGGCGCACTCCACAGTTCTTCTGGCCCTGGACAGTCTGTAATTGAAAATCCTTTTTGTGTGGTCCAAGCCCCGACTGGAGTAGGGTTTCAGTAGGTTGGCACACATTTGAAATGCCTCATCCCCAACCACAACAAATGGCATCGCCGGGCCTTCGGTGTTGGGAAGAGGTCGTGGCTGGGGGAAATTAAAATTGTTCCCATATAATCTTTGGCCCATATCCGACTCCTTAAATGTCCGTGAGTCATTTGCACGGCCAAACGCACCAATGTCCATGGCGAGAAACCTGCAGTCCGCACATGCAATTGCCATGAGCACGGTGGAAAAATATTTTTTATAATTAAAAAACAGAGATCCACTTCTTATAGGCTTTGTAATCCGAATGTGTTTCCCATCCACAGCTCCAATGCAGTTAGGAAAAGAACACAGTTGCTCAAATTTCTGGGCGTTTGCCTCCCAGATTTCACTTGTAGGGATGGGTAAAAATTGCTCCCAGAGATTATCCCACAAAGCCCGTATGTGTCGGCAATAATTCCGGAAAGAGTGGCGACTCCAATCCTGAATTGGAAATGCAGGGATCTCAAGGTCTCGCCGGTAGCCAGGAAACTGCCAAGAAGATAAATAAAGAAATTACATTAAAGTACATTGTAATTTATAAAATTACATTGACCATACCAAACCCAAAACAAATTCCCAAAAAAGATTAAAAAAAAGGGAAGAACATATCACAGTCATTCAAAGAGCTACGTACCGTAGAGTCACCAGCAGCCATTCCTCTGCGGAAATTGATCTCCTGAGCTGCGTGTCCTGCCTGGTAATGGCTCCTTCCACCCGACGCAGAAGATAGCGGAAGCTGTCTTGAGACATCCTGGTATATTCATAATATTTATCCTGGTTCTCATTTAGCTCGCCAAACAAGCAATGGTAGGCTCCACGGCTCTCACGGACTTCCACGATAGGGTGTAGCCAAAAGCGCCGATGACTCCTCCGTTTATCCCTTTTCCTTTGATGATAACAGGCGACAGCATAGGCATTAGCCAAGCCAAAATCCATCTCCATATCCATGTAGATACTCTCCATGGGACGCTCCATCATGATGCTGTAAACACAAGCAAAATGGGAGGAATTCATCTCTGCCAGGGTATATATACACAATTACATTACACCCACCCTCTTCTAGCCATTACACCCACCCTCTTCTAGCCATTGGTGGTCTTTATCTAGTGTCTAGACACAATTTGTGGTTTTTTTGTTGAAGAATGACATCACTTTAGGAAAACGCATGCGTCTGAAAACGCAGCGTTTTTTGTTCACAACGCAACAGTTTTTCCAAAAAACGCAAAGTTTTTTGACGCATGCGTTGAACGCATGCGTCCTAAAACCATGCATTTTTCATGCATTCTCATTGCGTCGTGCGTTGCGGCGAGGACGCTGTGGTGCACACCGCAAATGTGAACGTAGCCTTAGCTCTCCTATTGCATCACTCCTCTAGCATGGAGCCTGTGGTCCATACAGAGCGCCTGTGTCATGGCATCCTTCAGGGTATCGGGGGGAGAATGTTATGCCAGAGCGTCCTGTAAACGATCAAACAGGCCCCTGCGGAACAACCCCCTCAGGGCAGCATCTTTCCAGGATACTTCAGAGGCCCAGCATCTAAACTCTGAGCAGAACCATTTGGCTGAGTGCCTCCCCTGTGTCACATTCATCACCTTATCCTCTGCTAGACACACTCTATCAGGCTCATCATAAATGTGCCCCAAAGCCTCAAAGAACAGGTTCACTGACATATGTTCAGAAGCAGAGGGAGAGAGAGAGTAAGCCCATGCCTGCGGAGCCCCCCTTACAAGGACATAATGATCCCCACCCTCTGCCTTTCATTACCAGAAGCTCGGGGATGTAACTCAAAAAACAACTTGCATCCCTCTTTAAAAATCCTAAACAATTTTTTATCCCCGGAAAATTTGTCAGGTAACTTTACTGGTGGTTCGGGGTCCACTACGGACACATCAGTGGGACCCCCATCCAGAGTCCCCAATGGAACAGGACCCTGTATGGCGCCTGCCACCTCTTTCTGCACCTGTTGGTGCGAGTGAACCAGGGCTTGCTGCTCTATGGACAGCTTCTGCATAAATTGTGAAAGCTCATTAGCCTGCTCTGTGAGAGACCGTAATGGCCAGGGATGGAGCCAGATGCCGGGGATGCAAAGGAGGCAAATGGCGCCAGAGAGTAGTCAAACGTACCTAGGTTAGTTACCAGTAGATAAGCGAGGTACTGGAGGGTGAGACAGAAGGATAGTCAGGTGGAAGCCGGAGGCCAGAAAGCCAAGAGAATCAAACAGACCAGATCAAACACGGAGAGCAAGCAACACAGTATGCACACGCACACCAGGGGTCAGGCACTTAGACAGAACAAGAGTATAACTGACAGTGAATCCTAGTCCAGAGTGGGTATAAATATCCCTCCCAGATCCAAAAAGAGGCCACAACAATTAACCCTGAGAGGGCAGGGCATTAACCCTGTTCAAACCATGACAATTACATTTTAAAAACACTTTACTATTTTGATAACAATGTACAGTGTATTATTTTAGCTTAGCAAAGTAAACGGAATAAGCTTGAAGACGTCCTATCCTCCATTATCTAGAACTTCCCTAGTGATTATTTGAGAAAGAGATGCACGTAACATTAAGACTGACATATGAACGATTATAAAAAGTAAATGTTTCTGGATAAGGTTCTAGAAACACTACACCGATGTATAACAATCACTATGGTTTGCAAATACTATTTATTTCTCACATGATCACTTGCACAGTTGACATCTTAAGGCTGTAGAAATCACATGACCTTATAGCAAAAATGTATTCTAATTGGGCATATCCATCGCCTCCCACCAAAACAATATATTGTACATAAATACAGTATAAATCACACACAATATTATGACCCCCACAAAGTACTGTATCATGGCCAGTCAGTATAATGCCCCCAATCAGTATGATTGCCCTCACTTACTTGCACAGCGTCTAACCCACAGCGTACAGATGTCACAGCATAGTGGATGGAATTTCAAGAAATTCCATGCCCACTATGTGTCCACAGACGCCCGCGGCTCACCCATGGGGATGGACATGCAACGCGTCTTTCCAGACTGCAGCATGTCAATTTATCTTGCGGAGATGTGAGTCTCGGCAAGATAAATTTCACCCTTACAGTATATTGGACACTGTGAATATGCACAGTTCAGTGAACACATGCGTTGAATATCCGGCAGCGCTTTGGGCACAGCGGACATGTGCTGCATCGAAAGTGCTGCCAGTTACTGAACGTGTGCACATACCCTCACTCTGCTGATATATAAATCAAATATTACAGAACCGAACTTTGGACTAGAGTTCGGGTCAGGTACCAGAACCTGAACTTCCAGGGGTCCACTCATCCCTAATAACCATACTAACAAAAAAAACAAAACCAAGCAGAAAAAAAAAACAAAACCTATACCTATTAATTCAGCCAAATGCAGAATTCGATTTAATGTCATGGATGTTGTAGAGGTTGTAAAAAGTTTGGAGTAACTCCTAAACTCCTAAGGCTCCTATCTAAAGTGATCACATAAACCTCTCTGCCCAGAAAAATGGAACCTCCAAATAGACTGCCCCTTAAAGACCTTGCTTCATGTCAGAAAATCGCTATAACCATTCTTCAATTTCAATCCCATAGAGTTTGAATTGTCAGATAGAGTTCCATAGTCTGTGAGAATGAATCCAGTAAAATGGACACTGGCTGACTGCCATTTTGCTGAACTGTAGAGGACTGACAAAAGGTTAAAAAACCTCCAAACTAATACATCACCATTCACCTCTCCAACCACCTTCACTGCTCACTCTACCCCTAATGTTTCTTGGTACATCTTCTTACTGCTGTCACTGCTGCATCTTCTTGCTAAGCCACGACTAAGTCCTGTACAAACCCTGCACACTTGCAGGGTCATCTGTGGCCTAGTTATGGAAGGAAGTCCTGACCTAGGGTGTGCATCGTAAGGTCGTAGTGCATGTGACGTCAAGGAATTCCTGGTTTTGAATGCACAACTTTGCCGAGAACAGAATTTTCCGGTAAAATCCATGTAATGTGGTGAAGTTGAATTTCATTAGACCCGCTCATCCTTACTTAAAATACAGTTTCAATAACCCTAAATACATACTCAGAAAAAATACAAGCTTTATTAAAAAGAATACAAACATATTAAAAAACAATTTTGTCGCTAGATGGTGTTATATATTTATTTTTTAATAAATATATTCATTGTCTACCAGGATTCAAGCTCATCGTCCTGAAGCAGGAACATGCAAGGCAGAAACATTAGCAGCCATTTATTTGCCTAAAAATCTCCTCCTTTATTACAGACATAATGCACTGATATATACTGTATATAGATCTTTTTCTATTTGCCAGTAAATAGGTAAAAAATACATTTTTCCAAAACATTTTTAATGCAATAGTGCAAAAACAATTATGTTATGGAGTCAACTAGTGAGCTAGATTCTTTAAGTTGTGTGTCTCTGTAGGCGTACAGATAGGAGGCAACAGTGCAGTAAAATGAGTCTTCACGTACAACTTATGGATCAGCAAGGACTAGAACAGCAGCTGATGCAAGATGACAGACAGATGTGGAGCAGGTAGTATAGTATAGATATAGCAGAGTCAGTAGTCGTTATGTATTAAATAAACATAACAAACTGGTAATAAAATAGATATTTTATATATGTTAAAACCTGTACAGTACAGTTAACACTGAAGACCTTATTCATGGAGATAGGTAAATGGCATAAATAGAAATCGTGCATTTGTTTTTTTGTGTGTATTTAATCTATTCTAAATGTAATTCTTATATATAGTGACATGTAAAACTTTGGGCACCTCTGATCAAAACTACTTTTTTTGTGAACAGTTAAGCCAGTTGAAGATTAAATAATCTCTAAAAATGCTAAAGTTAAATATAACACATTTCATTTGTATTTTAGGACAACAAAAATATATATATATATTTTTTTTTTCATTCTTTACTTTTTAAAAATTCCAAAAAGGAAAATGGGCCAATGCAAAAGTTTCGGCAACTTTGGAGATTTTGTTCTCAAATAACTTTGATCAAGGTTACAGACCTTAATGAGCCTGTTAGGATTATGGCTTTTTCACTATTTTTGTTAGAAAAGGCTAGATTATGCAAATTTCCTGGCTTTAAAAAAGCCCAGTGTTCTCTAACCTTGTGCCAAAAACAACAGCCGTGGGTTTTCCTAAACAGCTGCCTAGCACTCTGAAAATAAAGATGGTGGAGGCCCACAAAGCAGGAGAAGGCTATAAGAAGATAGCAAAGCATTTTCAAGTTGCACCCCCCAGTGTTCGAAATGTAATTAAGAAATGGCAGTTAACAGGAACAGTAGGGTCAAGATAAGGTCTGGAAGATGAAGCAAAATATCTATGAGATCTCCTAGTAGGATTGCTAGAGAGGCAAATCAGAACCCCCGTTTTACTGTAAAAGACATTCAGAAAGATGTAGAAGACTCTGGAGTTGTGGTACAATGCTTTACTGTTCAGATACACCGGAACAAATATGGCCTTCATGGAAGAGTCATCAGAAGAAATCCTCTCCAGCATCCTCACCATAAAATTCAGTATCAGAAGTAGTCAAAAGAACATCTAAATAAGCCTGATGCATTTTGGAAACAAGTCCTATGGACTGATGAGGTTAAAACATAACTCTTTGGCCACTATGATCAAAAGTATCTGTGGAGAAAAAAAGGCACAGAATTTCAGGAAAAGAACATCTTCTCAACCATTAAGCATGTGGGTGGATCAATCATGCTTTGAGGTTGTGTTGCAGAAATTTTAAGGATGGAGGAAACATGTCGCTCACTGTATCCCTCTGCTAGTAAAGCTAGAATTGAGCCCTTCTTTTCCTCACACAAGAGTTTTCTTTTCAACTCCTTTGGCATGGTTAAAAGTTATTTTTTCATTCCTATTACTTTTTGGGATATTACTAGCACTTGCTTTGCCATCCAACTTGTCCTATTGCAAGAGGATTGAACACAACAGCAGGGTTTTTTTTATATTTTCCTTCATTAAATAAGATTTGGTTCAGGTGATCACCTAATCAGAAGCACATTAAGTACAATGAAGTGTACTCTGGTTGGAATTCAACTGACACTGGAATGGAATGGCTGTCAGACATGTACAGAAGCTGATTTTTATAAAACTGTGCAGTGGTCTCTTAGTTTTTGCCAGAGCTGTATATAAAACTCCATTCTCACCCCCCAATGGGGGTGGTCTTTTTTGTCCTTTCTCATTCTTGGGTCCTCTACCAGAGGCCTAGGAGTTTGAGTGTTCTGCGCAGGATCTTAGTTGCTCCCAGCATTGAGCTTTTCTGGACAGAGAGTTCAGATGTTGCTCCTGAGTAGGGTTGAGCGACTTTTCATTTTTTGAGATCGAGTCGGGTTTCACGAAACCCGACTTTCTCAAAAGTCGGGTCAAGTGAAATCGGCCGATCTTATTGAAAAGTCGGGGTCGGGGATCAGCCAAAACACGAAACCCAATGCAATTCAATGGGGAAGCATACTTTTTTAATATTTGCTTCAGCGCGATAATGTTGAAAAGCCGGTAATTCAATTGTCGGCTTTTCATTTCTCCTGCCTAAACCCGACATGATATGAGACATGGTTTACATACAGTAAACCATGTCATATCCCCCTTTTTTTTGCATATTCCACACTACTAATGTTAGTAGTGTGTATGTGCAAAATTTCGGCGCTGTAGCTATTAAATTTAAGGGTTAAATCGCGGAAAAATTTGGCGTGGGCTCCCGCGCAATTTTCTCCGCCAGAGTGGTAAAGCCAGTGACTGAGGGCAGATATTAATAGCCAGGAGAGGGTCCACGGTTATTGCCCCCCCCCTGGATAAAAACATCTGCCCCCAGCCACCCCAGAAAAGGCACATCTGGAAGATGCGCCTATTTTGGCACTTGGCCACTCTCTTCCCACTCCCGTGTAGCGGTGGGATATGGGGTAATGAAGGGTTAATGCCACCTTGCTATTGTAAGGTGACATTAAGCCAGATTAATAATGGAGAGGCGTCAATTCTGACACCTCTCCATTATTAATCCAATTGTATGAAAGGGTTAAAACACACACACACACACATGATTAAAAAGTATTATAATGAAATAAACACACAGGTTGTTTTAATATTTTATTGCTCTCTCAATCCACCTGAAGACCCTCGCTTGGAAAAATAATAAACCAACAATATACATACCCTCTGATGAACTGTCACGTCCCACGAGGTAAATACATCTGAAGGGGTTAAAATAGTTTACAGGCAGGAGCTCTGCTATAATGCAGCTGTGCTCGTGCCTGTAAACCCCGGCGAATGAAGGTAATGTAGGTCAATGACCTATAGTTACCTTCAGTCGCGGTGATGCGCCCCCTGGTGGATGTCCTCATATGACCTGGAGCGTGGGAAAAAGTTCCCAGGCTGCAGTTCATGAGGACAGAAACTGTATGTAAACCATGTCTCATATCATGTCGGGTTTAGGCAGGAGAAATGAAAAGCCGGCAATTGAATTACCGGCTTTTCAACATTATCGCGATGAAGTAAATATAAATATATATATATATATATGTGTCTCTATGACATATATATACACTCACCGGCCACTTTATTAGGTACACCTGTCCAACTTCTTGTTAACACTTAATTTCTAATCAGCCAATCACATGGCGGCAACTCAGTGCATTTAGGCATGTAGACATGGTCAAGACAATCTCCTGCAGTTCAAACCAAGCATCAGTATGGGGAAGAAAGGTGATTTGAGTGCCTTTGAACGTGGCATGGTTGTTGGTGCCAGAAGGGCTGGTCTGAGTATTTCAGAAACTGCTGATCTACTGGGATTTTCACGCACAACCATCTCTAGGGTTTACAGAGAATGGTCCGAAAAAGAAAAAAAATCCAGTGAGCGGCAGTTCTGTGGGCGGAAATGCCTTGTTGATGCCAGAGGTCAGAGGAGAATGGGCAGACTGGTTCGAGCTGATAGAAAGGCAACAGTGACTCAAATCGCCACCCGTTACAACCAAGGTAGGCCTAAGAGCATCTCTGAACGCACAGTGCGTCGAACTTTGAGGCAGATGGGCTACAGCAGCAGAAGACCACACCGGGTACCACTCCTTTCAGCTAAGAACAGGAAACTGAGGCTACAATTTGTACAAGCTCATCGAAATTGGACAGTAGAAGATTGGAAAAACGTTGCTTGGTCTGATGAGTCTCGATTTCTGCTGCGACATTCGGATGGTAGGGTCAGAATTTGGCGTAAACAACATGAAAGCATGGATCCATCCTGCCTTGTATGGAGCATCTTTGGGATGTGCAGCCGACAAATCTGCGGCAACTGTGTGATGCCATCATGTCAATATGGACCAAAATCTCTGAGGAATGCTTCCAGCACCTTGTTGAATCTATGCCACGAAGAATTGAGGCAGTTCTGAAGGCAAAAGGGGGTCCAACCCGTTACTAGCATGGTGTACCTAATAAAGTGGCCGGTGAGTGTATATATATATATATATATATATATATATATATATATATATATATATATATATATATATACAGGTCCTTCTCAAAAAATTAGCATATAGTGTTAAATTTCATTATTTACCATAATGTAATGATTACAATTAAACTTTCATATATTATAGATTCATTATCCACCAACTGAAATTTGTCAGGTCTTTTATTGTTTTAATACTGATGATTTTGGCATACAACTCCTGATAACCCAAAAAACCTGTCTCAATAAATTAGCATATCAAGAAAAGGTTCTCTAAACGACCTATTACCCTAATCTTCTGAATCAACTAATTAACTCTAAACACATACAAAAGATACCTGAGGCTTTTAAAAACTCCCCGCCTGGATCATTACTCAAAACCCCCATCATGGGTAAGACTAGCGACCTGACAGATGTCAAGAAGGCCATCATTGACACCCTCAAGCAAGAGGGTAAGACCCAGAAAGAAATTTCTCAACAAATAGGCTGTTCCCAGAGTGCTGTATCAAGGCACCTCAATGGTAAGTCTGTTGGAAGGAAACAATGTGGCAGAAAACGCTGTACAACGAGAAGAGGTGACCGGACCCTGAGGAAGATTGTGGAGAAGGACCGATTCCAGACCTTGGGGAACCTGAGGAAGCAGTGGACTGAGTCTGGTGTGGAGGAAATGGGCTACAGGTGCCGCATTCCCCAGGTAAAGCCACTTTTGAATCATAAACAGCGGCAGAAGCGCCTGACCTGGGCTACAGAGAAGCAGCACTGGACTGTTGCTAAGTGGTCCCAAGTACTTTTTTCTGATGAAAGCAAATTTTGCATGTCATTCGGAAATCAAGGTGCCAGAGTCTGGAGGAAGACTGGGGAGAAGGAAATGCCAAAATGCCTGAAGTCCAGTGTCAAATACCCACAGTCAGTGATGGTGTGGGGTGCCATGTCAGCTGCTGGTGTTGGTCCACTGTGTTTCATCAAGGGCAGGGTCAATGCAGCTAGCTATCAGGAGATTTTGGAGCACTTCATGCTTCCATCGGCTGAAATGCTTTATGGAGATGAAGATTTCATTTTTCAGCACGACCTGGCACCTGCTCACAGTGCCAAAACCACTGGTAAATGGTTTACTGACCATGGTATTACTGTGCTCAATTGGCCTGCCAACTCTCCTGACCTGAACCCCATATAGAATCTGTGGGATATTGTGAAGAGAAAGTTGAGAGACGCAAGACCCAACACTCTGGATGAGCTTAAGGCCGCTATTGAAGCATCCTGGGCCTCCATAACATCTCAGCAGTGTCACAGGCTGATTGCCTCCATGCCACGCCGCATTGAAGCAGTCATTTCTGCCAAAGGATTCCCGACCAAGTATTGAGTGCATAACTGAACATTATTATTTGATGGTTTTTTTGTTTGTTATTAAAAAACACTTTTATTTGATTGGCCGGGTGAAATATGCTAATTTATTGAGACAGGTTTTTTGGGTTATCAGGAGTTGTATGCCAAAATCATCAGTATTAAAACAATAAAAGACCTGACAAATTTCAGTTGGTGGATAATGAATCTATAATATATGAAAGTTTAATTGTAATCATTACATTATGGTAAATAATGAAATTTAACACTATATACTAATTTTTTGAGAAGGACCTGTATATATATATATATATATATATATATAAAACGAAACCCGACTTTGGATTACAGATCGTGTACCGCCGACCCGATCCCAGAGTGGGATCGGGTCGGGTTTCATGAAACCCGACTTTGCTAAAAGTCGGCGACTTTTGAAAAGTACCGATCTGTTTTGCTCAACCCTACTCCTGAGATCTGTTGTAGCCATTTTCCCAACTTAGGGGTCACTGCTCCAAGTGCTCCTATCACCACTGGAATCACTGTTGCCTTCAACTTCAACATCTCCAGTTCTCTTTGAGGCCCTGGTATTTCTCCAGCTTCTCATATTCCTTCTTTCTGATGTTGCTGTCACTTGGCACTGCCACATCTATTATCATTACTGTCTTCTGATCCTTGTCTACTATCACAATGTCTGGTTGGTTAGCCAACACTTGCTTATCCTTCTGGATCTTGACATCCCACAGTATTTTAGCCCTTTCATTCTCCACCTCTTTTTCTGGGGTCTGCCACCTGGACTTAGGGGACTTAGCCCATATGCTGTGCAGATGTTCCTGTATACAATTCCTGCTACTTGATTGTGGCGTTCAGTATACGCTGTTCTTGCTTGCATTTTTCATCCTGCCACTATATGTTGGACTGTTTCTGAGGTTTCTTTGCATATTCTGCACCTTGGGTCTTGTCTTGTCTGGTAGATTCCTGATTCTATGGATCTGGGACTTAGTGCTTACTCTTGTGCCACTATGATTAGTGCCTCTGTGCTGCCTCAAGTCCAGATTTCTCTCAAGCCATTGGTAGAATTGCTCCATGTCCGCCACCTCCATTATCTGTTGATGGTACATGCCATGCAGCGGCTTGTCTTGCCATGGCGCTTCATGTTCCTGTTCTTCCTTCCAGATCTATTGTTGCTGCCTTAGGCTTTCTCTCAGCATCTTTTCTTTTGTGTCATTTTTCTGATGTATTCCTGGATACTCCTGGTTTCATCTGTGATGGTAGCTTGCATGCTTATCAAGCCGCAATCATACTCCTTTCTGTTGGTATGCAATCTTTGGGTGTTAGACTTAGGTTGGAGACATCCATGCATTGTGAGGAGCCTTAGTGTCTTCATATTTGCAGCTTCCATCTCTTCTTCTGGCCAGCACACTATGCCAGCAGGGTATCTGATAACTGGCAGGGCATATGTATTGATGGTACGGATTTTATTCTTCCCATTGAGCTGACACTTAAGGACCTGTCTTACCCTTTGATGGCATTTGGATGTTGCTGCTTTCCTTGCTTCCACATCATGGTTAGGCAAGGAAAGCAGCAACATCCAAATACCATCAAAGGGTAAGACAAGTCCTGAAGAGCCAGCTCAATGGGAATAGGAAGAATAAAATCTGCTCCATCAATTCATATGCCCTGCATATGTATGCATATACAGTATATGCTGCCAAAAATGTAAAGAAAATTTGGCATCTTTAATTTTAGGTCTTTTAGAGGTCATTTCATCTTCAGCTTGCTTAACTAATCACAATAATAGTAATTTTAACCAGGGGTGCCCAAACTTTTACATGCCACTGTATGTGTTTGTCTAAATTGCACCTATTAAGTAAC
The DNA here is from genome assembly GCF_051348905.1 of Ranitomeya variabilis. NCBI lineage: Eukaryota > Metazoa > Chordata > Amphibia > Anura > Dendrobatidae > Ranitomeya > Ranitomeya variabilis. The sequence goes on from NC_135234.1 coordinate 222,282,467, forward strand.
AGCCAATGTCACGCACAAAAAAACACTTTAAATATCAATATTTGAATAGAATTAAAAAGGTACAACTGGAATGTGTTAGGACTTGTGGAATGCACCAAATAAACATAAGTATAGAAATAAGGTGCGTTCGCAGTCCCGAGGTCCACCGTGCAGAGATGGTACCTGTTGCTGAGTAAAAGCAGCACTCTATGGCGGTTTTACACCAAAGTACACACGGGTTAACGTCACCCGGTGTGAACAGATGTGAACCCTGTTGCTTCACAGAGTTGCAGAGCACAATAGAACGCTGTACCCCGTTAGCTGACACAGGGCGCAGCAGAGTAGGAGCTAGTGGGATCCCTAATGCTCACCCCCACTGCACTGGTGGATGAACCCGCTCTGTCACTCAGTGGCTTTTGAGCCCATGCCTGAGGACGCTTGGAGACAGATGCTGAGTTCAAGCGAGAATTCCCACCCTACTCTGACAAAGGAATTGTGCTCAAATAATTAATATGGAAAACTGCTAAAGGAAAGCAGTAGTGCAAGGATTGCGAGCAGTGTGGTGCTTGCATACGCTGTTACTGAAGCTGACCTAGAATGTGGCAGAGGCTTAGCCACTGACTGGCGCTGTATCTTAGCTCCACTCACCCTGATGCCAAAGCAACAACCGGAGGGAAGGAGAACTTTAAGGAGCATTCACAGGATACTATGACACAAGCTCAAACACACCATTTAGGTTAATACTAGCTCATGGCCGAGTGGCCATGCGAGCCTTTTATAGATGCAGCCTTCCGGGACCTTCCCAGTGGTCCAATCAGAGCTGCTACAGGACCTGAGCATGTGACCTCCGACCTCCACTGAGAAGTTGTCCCACGGGCATGCTCAGTAGACGAAAAGCAGGACTTAGTCCCTGGAACGTCTGCTCGCCGCTGATCAATGCTGGTTACAAAGGCTGAACCTGGGACGGAAGATATAACCAGATGCACAGAATCAGCTAAAGCCAGACACTGGGACCGATGTCTCTGCTGAGCAGACTCTACTGCGGCTGGGGAAGAATGAGAGGCCGCAGAGAACATGGTTTGAGATTCCCCCCTGTGCAGTGGCGGGAAATTGACACCTAACAGAATGCCTGTGAATGTGGGTTATCTGAACAAATATATCACAAAAATTATAGTGGTATAAAATTGAAATACTAATTTTGCAGCATGCCGCTAACTTTCATTTTTTTTCATGCATTCTTTTGTAGAACATTTTTATCGTATTTAAGTTGTGTATATAATGTGTCTATGTATGTGAATGTGCTTAATTCACGAATGTTTGCATGTAAATGCATGATGGAATTAATGGGGTGGAGTCTCAAACTGCTGACACAGACTCAGGGGCCCTTATATAAGCCTTGTTAGGGTAGACACTTCTGAACATTAATTGATCTAATGAAAATGTTTTCTTTATGGGCAATGATAACAGCAACGTTTAGTAAGTAGATGAGCACGTGCTCTCTACAAACCTTCAAAATTATTTCCTCTGATGGGTCTATAGGTTAGATTGGTCTGACTAGTTTGATAAATGCCGTACAATATTGTTCAATAATTAATGTCATTAAATTAGAAAACTAGAAAAATGACACTCACCAAATTCTTGCAAAAATATGTTTCTTTAATCTTTTAGGGATACAAACATGTCAACAGGCAGGGAGTGAGCTTCTATGGATCCAAATCATCATATATAATTCACCCTAAAAACCTCACTTAAAGGTGACTATAGACTTGTGAATCGTCACAACGCCCAGTGTGCGCACTGCCAACATTCTCTGGTGCCATGAGTGGCATGTGTATGACCTTAAGTATGCAATTTGCATACATGCGGTCACGTGCCAACTAGTCGTACCCGGTCTCATTCAATATAAGTGAATTGAGCAAGGCCTGATATGTCTAGACAGAATCTAGCAGGAAGTATGCAAACCATATACTTGCAGTCACATGACCGCCCGCTCCCGATGCCAACACTATAAGAATCCTGACTGTTCGCTGTGAGCTCCAAGTCTGGACAACTCCTTTAACAGGTGCAAATCAGTTTTTAAATATATATATAATATGTTCACCTCCATCCCTGATGCAAACTTATAATTAATAAGGGTCCATGCCACATACCCTTGCCTCGTTATACATAGCACACTGATGAAGGCCTTGCTGGCCGAAACGTTTGTGATACTGTATGTATTGTATTAAACACCCTTTTGCATTAGACTCACTGGAGTGTGCTAAGTATATTCTATACCACTTTGGATTATAAGACGCACCTTTATTTTCCTCCCAGATTTGGAGGAAGAAAAGTGCGTCTTATAATCCGAAAAATACGGCAAGTGCCAAATTATCAGAAAATGTATACATTTATTTAACTTGTAGAACTCACATAACTGTTCAGCAGTAAATCTTGCATTTGATGGTCCCGAAGTTTGATGTTGTATCTCTGATTTAGAAAATGCTCTTGTTTGCATAAGAACAAAGACACTTTACATTTTTGCACTCACGCTGACCCTTCAGCTGTGAATGAATGCATACTTAAATTGATGAGTTGTTTCACAAACCTTGGCAATTTGTTTACCCTAATAGAGCTAAATGCACTTAAAAGCTGATTTGGGACAATCAGGAAAAGCTTATGAATATTTTATTATACTGTGCTGGCTCATTATTTGGAAAGAGAATGTGATATCCATGACAATCTACTGTCAACAGAAGTGCTTTGTCAGCCGAGCACTGTATAAAAAATTACATACTAGAAGAAGTCTATGAAGTTACCTGTCTGTTTCAATATAGTACCCTGAGCTGCTTGACATTAAACATTTTTTTGTGCTGAACCTAAATAATAAATTAGGATAGACATATGATTAAAACAAACTTTGGTAAACATATTGGTTAGTAAGAACATAAATTTACACTCCATGTTTTACAGAATATCATCTAACATTCAAACATTAATATAGTAGTAAAAAAAAAAGAAAACTGATTATCATTACACAGCACTCTTTTTGAATACTATAGTTTTACACATCAGGATGTAATAAAAAAAAAACCCTGGCCCTTCTAAGGTCTAAATACAATCTCAGATGAACTACAACAAAAGACAAATTACATTGTGTCATTATTTAGTTAACAAAAACTAAGTGAAAATGCAGATGACGTGTGAAAATCTAAGTACACCCCAAGAATCAATAGCTTGCAGCACCTTTGGAAGCAACAAGTTGAAGTACCGTATATACTCGAGTGTAAGCTGACCCGAGTATAAGCCGACACCCCTAATTTTGCCACGAAAAACTGGGAAAACTTATTGACTCGAGTATAAGCCTAGGGTGGGAAATGCAGCAGCTACCGGTTAATGTCAAAAATAAAAATAGATACCAATAAAAGTAACATTAATTGAGACATCAGTAGGTTAAGTGATTTTGAATATCCATATTGAATCAGTAGCCCCATATAATGCTCCATACAGTTCATGATGGGCCCAATAAGATGCTCCATATTAAAATATACCCCATATAATGCTGAACAAAGGTTAATAATGGCCCCATAAGATGCTCCATAGAAACATTTGCCCCATACAATGCTGCATAAAGGTTGATGGCCCCATAAGATGCTCCACACATTATGGCCCAATAAGATGCTCCACACATTATGGCCCCATAAGATGTTCCACACATTATGGCCCAATAAGATGCTCCACACTTTATGGCCCCATAAGATGTTCCACACATTATGGCCCCATGAGATGCTCCATACATTATGGCCCCATGAGATGCTCCATACATTATGGCCCCATACGATGCTCCATATATTGTGGCCTCATGAGATGCTCCACACATTAGGGGCCCCATGAGATGCTCCACACATTATGCCCCATAAGATGCTCCTCATATATGCCCCATAAGATGCTCCTCATGTATGCCCCATAAGATGCTCCATACATTTGTCCCATTTGCTGTTGCTGCGATTAAAATAAAAAAAATCACATACTCACCTCTCTTCGCTCAGGCCCCCGGCACTTGCGATAGTCACCTTCCACGTTCCATCGCTGCGCGCTGCTCTGTCTTCCATCCTCTGCACTGACTGTTCAGGCAGAGGGCGGCGCGCACACTAATTGCGTCATCGCGCCCTCTGACCTGAACAGTCACAGCCAGAGGACGGAAGACAGAACAGCGCGCAGCGATGGAACGAGGAAGGTGACTATCGCGCAATGCTCACCTCCCCTGATATACTCACCTGCTCCAGGCGCGGTCCCTGGCAGCGTCTCACTGTCAGATGGTCTCCGGGAGCCGGCGGCATCTTCCTGTGTTGAGCGGTCACGTACCGCTCATTACAGTAATGAATATGCGTGCATATTCATTACTGTAATGAGCGGTACCACGTGACCGCTGAACACAGGAAGAGCTGCCCGGAGACCATCGGATATGCAGGGACCGTGCCAGGAAGAGGTGAGTATATCACAGCCGCTGCTCCCCCTCACCCGCCGACACTGACTCGAGTATAAGCCGAGAGGGTCACTTTCAGCCCAAAAAAGTGGGCTGAAAATCTCGGCTTATACTCGAGTATATACGGTAATCATATTCTGTATGACATTTTGTGTCTCACTCATCATTCGGAAGGAATTTTGTCTCACTATTCTATAAAATGTTGCAGAAGTCCATTGAAGTTTGTTGTCATTCATTTATGCACAGTACTCCTAAAGCTCCACCAAAGCAATTTAGCTTTAAAGTGATTTTCCCATTAACAAAGTTCATTTTAATCAATAGATATTTTAATAATAAAATGTTCCATAGTTAGATTTGTTTTAAAAAAAATATTCCCGTTCTGAGATAATCTTATAAAGGTGCCCCTGCTGTGTACTGTGTAATGGCTGTGTCTTACCATGCATGGAACACGGTCTGATCATACCACACCTCCTGTGCAGGTGAGGAAGCAAAAAAGTATACATACATACCCAGCTTGCCCTGTGTTATTTATGACATTGTTTACTTAGTCTTGATTGTATGCATCTGGTCCACCCTTAATTCTCTGACCAAGATGAGCAGAGACCACTCCTCTCTGCTCCACACCTGAACGCACTTAGTTTTCCATATATTGCATAGCACAAGTCTGCTAGACTTCAGTCTGCAGTGTGATTTCTAGAAGTGTGTTCTAAAAGTGTGGATTACATTAGAATTAAAACCTGAATTGAACCTGAAGGGAACTGAAGGTAACTGGCCAGTCACTGTAAACAATGTTTCTGTTTGTTGTCACTTTTACCCCGATAATCTTTCACTTTCTGCTACCTCCCCCAATCCCCACACCAAGTAAGGAACTGTTCATCTCCTCTTCAATCCTCCCCATCCATCTCACCTCTTCCTCAGAACTGTTCCTTAACATACAATCCTCTGTCTCAAAGCACAGGCAGCCCCCTCACGCTCTCTCCTGCTCCCACCTGCTAACACTATCTCTGCTCCTTCTCACTGCTGGTGATATCTCTCCAAATCCTGGTCCTCCTCACCACATTCCCACAGTCATTTCTACCTCCCATCCACGCTCCATCACAAACTTCCGTAACCTCTCTAACCTTATACCCATTCGCCCAGCCCCCGCTTCCCCAGTCCCACTAACAGGAGCTCTATGGAACGCTCGCTCTGTCTGTAACAAGCTTTCCTACATCCATGATCTTTTTGTTACTACCAAACTTTCCTTCCTCGCCATCACCGAAACCTGGCTCACCCCTTCTGACACTGCCTCTCCTGCTGCACTCTCTTACGGTGGCTTCCACCTTTCTCACACACCCCGCCCCAGCAGCAAGCATGGTGGAGGAGTTGGTTTTCTCCTGTCAGATAACTGCTCCTTCACCCCAATCCCACTGCCACCCTCTGTTACCCTCCCTTCCTTTGAGGTGCACTCTGTGCGCATCTACTCCCCCTCCAACCTCCAACTGGCTGTCATTTACCGCCCCCCGGGGCCAGCCACCATCTTCTTTGACCACTTCACCACCTGGCTACTTCATTTCCTTTCTGCAGACATCCCCACTATCATCATGGGCGATTTCAACATCCCCATTGACACTTCCCTCTCAGCTGCCACTAAACTTCTATCTCTCTCTTCCTCTTTCGGCCTCACTCAATGGTCTTCTGCAGCCACTCACAAAGATGGTCACACACTGGACCTCATCTTCACCCGCCTCTGCTCCCTATCTAACCTCTCTAACTCACCTCTTCCTCTCTCTGACCACAACCTTCTCACATTCTCATCTCTCTCCACTCCATGTCTAGAGTCCCCACCCCACAAACTTTCACACCCTCGCAGAAATCTTAAACATCTTGACCTACATTCATTCTCTGAATCCCTCCTCCCTCTCACAGACATAAGTTCCATACACAATGCGGATGACGCTGCCGCTCTATATAACACCACAATAGCTGTAGCTTTGGAATCTGCTGCCCCACTTACACATACCAAAGCTTGCAAAATCAACAGACAGCCCTGGCACACCAGCCTGACCAAAGAACTGAGGCGAGCTTCCAGGGCTGCTGAGCGCAGATGGAAAAGATCCCACTCCAACGACCACTTAATCGCATTCAAACAGTCCCTCACTACTTTCAAGACCGCACTCGCCACAGCTAAACAAACCTACTTCTCATCTCTCATATCCTCCCTGTCTCACAACCCTAAACAGTTATTCAACACCTTCAATTCTCTCCTCCGTCCCCCAGCACCTCCTCCCTCCTCACTTATCTCTGCTGAAGACTTTGCCTCATTCTTCAAGCAGAAGATTGATAACATCAGATACAGTTTTGGTCAACAAGCCCCAGAGCCCTTCCTCCCAACTTCCCTACCCTCCACCTCCAAAACGAACTACTCCACCATTACAGAAGATCAACTCGCCACTCTACTATCAAGATCGCATCTCACCACCTGTGCACTTGACCCGCTCCCATCCCACCTCATCCCAAACCTCACCACAATCTTCATCCCAACCCTAACCCATCTCTTCAACCTATCACTAACAACTGGTGTTTTCCCCTCAAGCTTTAAACATGCCTCCATCACACCTATCCTCAAAAAGCCCTCTCTTGACCCATCCTCTGTATCTAGCTATCGCCCTATATCACTTCTGCCCTATGCCTCAAAACTACTGGAACAACACGTCTACCTTGAACTGTCCTCCCATCTCTCTTCTTGCTCCCTCTTTGACCGCTTACAATCTGGCTTCCGGTCACACCATTCCACTGAAACTGCGCTAACTAAGGTCACCAATGACCTCTTAACCGCCAAGAGCAAGCGACACTACTCTGTTCTCCTCCTCCTCGACCTGTCGGCTGCCTTTGACACAGTGGACCATTCCCTATTATTACAGACCCTCTCATCCCTTGGCATCACAGACTTGGCCCTATCCTAGATCTCATCATACCTAACAGACCGGACATTCAGCGTCTCCCACTCACACACCACCTCCTCACCTCGCCCCCTCTCTGTCGGAGTCCCACAAGGTTCAGTCCTTGGGCCCCTGCTCTTCTCCATTTACACCTTTGGCCTGGGACAGCTCATAGAATCTCATGGCTTTCAGTATCACCTCTATGCTGATGACACACAGATCTACATCTCTGGACCAGATATCACCTCCCTACTAACCAGAATCCCTCAATGTCTGTCCACTATTTCATCCTTCTTCTCCGCTAAATTTCTGAAACTTAACATGGACAAAACAGAATTCATCATCTTTCCCCCATCTCACGTGACCCCCCCAACGAACCTATCCATTACAGTAAATGGCTGCCCACTCTCCCCAGTCCCACAAGCTCGCTGCCTCGGGGTTATCCTTGACGCTGATCTCTCCTTCAAACCACATATCCAAGCCCTTTCCACTTCCTGCCGACTTCAACTCAAAAATATTGCACGAATCCGTTCATTCCTCAACCAAGAATCTGCAAAAACCCTAGTCCATGCCCTCATCATCTCTCGCCTTGACTACTGCAACCTCCTGCTCTGTGGCCTCCCCTCAAACACTCTCGCACCCCTCCAATCTATTCTAAACTCTGCTGCCCGACTAATCCACCTGTCCCCCCGCTATTCTCCGGCCTCTCCCCTCTGTCAATCCCTTCACTGGCTCCCCATTACCCAGAGACTCCAGTACAAAACCCTAACCATGACATACAAAGCCATCCACAACCTGTCTCCTCCATACATCTGTGGCCTCGTCTCCCGATACTTACCTGCACGCAACCTCCGATCCTCACAAGATCTCCTTCTCTACTCCCCTCTTATCTCCTCTTCCCACAATCGTATACAAGATTTCTCTCGCGTATCACCCCTACTCTGGAACCCTCTACCACAACACATCAGACTCTCGCCCACCATCGAAACCTTCAAAAAGAATCTGAAGACCCACCTCTTCCGACAAGCCTACAACCTGCAGTAACCACCAATCGACCAAACCGCTGCATGACCAGCTCTACCCTCACCTACTGTATTCTCACCCATCCCTTGTAGATTGTGAGCCTTCGCGGGCAGGGTCCTCTCTCCTACTGTACCAGTTATGACTTGTATTGTTCAAGATTATTGTACTTGTTTTTATTATGTATACCCCTCCTCACTTGTAAAGCGCCATGGAATAAATGGCGCTATAACAATAAATAATAATAATAATAATACATTACAGCGTGGGATCGCAAATAATTCTTTCTTTGACGTAAAACATTTTTAAAAACAGGAAAGCAAATACTTTATCTCAGAAAAAGAAGCAACTTTGATCCCATGCTATCCTTACTGTATACTGTTTTGCTTCCCCCCTGCCCAGGAGCTGTTGTATGATCAGACCATGTCCCTTTACAGTCAGACACAGCCATTACACAGTACACAGCAGGGGCACATTTATAAGATTTTCTCGTCAGAGGAACATTTTTTTTAACACATTCGATTGTGGACATTATTATTATTCCAAGATATATTGATTAAAATCAACTTTAAAATTAACTTTGTTCATGGAAAAACCCTAGAAAAAGTCTAGACTTTGACTCCTTACAACAACTGGATTATTTTCTTTCTTAGTCATTCTGATGTAGATTTACTAGTGTGCTTTTGCATAATTGTCTTATTGCATGACCAAGTTTTCAGCCAAGTATTAACTTTTGAATAGATGTGCTCACATTTGACTCCAGAATATGTTGGTATACGGAAGAGTTCATGTTTGTCTCAATGACTGCAAGGAGCCCAGGTCCTGTTGTTGCAAAATAAGAAGAGATCATGCCCCCTCCACCAACATGCTTGAAAGTTGGTATTTGGTGTTTGTGCTGACATTCTGTGTTTGGTTTTCATTAAACATGGGGCAAGACATAATGGCCAAAACCTTCAACTTAAGGTACCTTCACACTAAGCGACTTTACAACGATAACGATAGCGATCCGTGACGTTGCAGCGTCCTGGATAGCGATATCGTTGTGTTTGACACGCAGCAGCGATCAGGATCCTGCTGTGAGATCGCTGGTCATTGCTGAAAGTCCAGAACTTTATTTCGTCACTGGATCTCCCGCTGACATCGCTGAATTGGTGTGTGTGACACCGATCCAGCGATGTCTTCACTGGTAACCAGGGTAAACATCGGGTTACTAAGCGCAGGGCCGCGCTTAGTAACCCGATGTTTACCCTGGTTACCAGTGTAAAAGTAAAAAAAAAAACACATACTCACATTCCGGTGCCCGGCGTCCGCTTCCCTGCTCTCCTCCTGCATCCTGTGTAAGTGCCAGCCGTAAAGCAGAGCGGTGATGTCACCGCTCTGCTCTGTGTGAGATGCCGCAGATGTTCGGCACTGACACAGGATGCAGGAGGAGTGCAGGGAAGCGGATGCCGGGCACCGGAATGTGAGTATGTGGTTTTTTTTTTTACTTTTACAATGGTAACCAGGGTAAACATCGGGTTACTAAGCGCGGCCCTGCGCTTAGTAACCCGATGTTTACCCTGGTTACCAGGGGACTTCGGCATCGTTGGTCGCTGGAGAGCCGTCTGTGTGACAGCTCTCCAGCGACCACACAACGACTAAACAGCGACGCTGCAGCGATCGGCATCGTTGTCTGTATCGCTGCAGCGTCGCTTAGTGTGAAGGTACCTTAAGGCCTCATCTGTCTAAAGAACACCTGAAAAGTCTTGTTTGCTTATATGAATCTTTGTAAACTTTACTTGTGCTGCCATGTGCTGTTTAGCAGAAAGAGGCTTTCTCCTGGCAACCCTTCCCAACAAGTCATATTTATTCAGTCATTTTTTACCTTTAGTGTCACGAACTTAATCATGATGTCTTTAGAGTCTTACCTAAAGCTCGCAATTGTTTTTGCGCTTTCACTGAGAATTGCACAATTTGATCTTGATTTGAATTTGCTGAGGCATCTACATCTTGGAAGATTGTCATCTTTTTTTAATGTGTTTCATTTGTGAACAATCTTTCTTATTGTAGAATTCTGGACCTTGAATTATTTGTAAATGGCCTTATTCCAAGATTAATGAACAGCAACAATTGCATCTGTAAGATAATTGCTGATGTCTATTCTCATTGGCATTGGGTTCACACAAGCCTACATACTTCATAGAAGCAAACTGATAAGACTTTTGACTTTATAATGCAAATCAAGTTTCTAGTTTGGCTTTTTATACTAAGTCAAGTGGCAAGACCTTTTAAAAGGTTGATAAAAACTTTTAGGATTGCTACTTCCAATAGGTGATACTAGAGTTCTGATCCATTCTTTGCATGGCTTATAAGTCTCCATACATCAACTTGGCACTCTCAGGAAGGAGAAATTGTACCCTTTAGACCCCCTGTATGTTATTCAAAGATCTGTCATCTCTGCAGCTACTGTTTAGTATAGAGCAGAGCTGAATGTGATCACAAACACTTCCATATCTCCTCTTATGGCAATCAATGAGGAGGGAGGGAGAATACAGCAGAGTAGGGTTTTATTACTAACACATTTGCAACTGAAGCTCTCATTTCACAGCTGTGTCAGCACTTTACCTCCCCACATTGATATTCTCATAAGAGGAGGAGTGCTTGTAATCACAGTCAGAACTGATGGACTCGTACCACCAAAGTGACTGCTGTGAGAGGAGATCTGGAAGTGTTTGTAATCACACTCAGCTTTCCTGTATTCTCCATCCCCATTATGATTGTTACTGTTATGCAAAGGACAAAATACATGCCCCCAGAGAAGAATCTCAGGTAATTCCCCATTTGGTTTATTTGTATTACCTGAACTGTATTATTATTTATTTATATAGAACCATTAATTCCATGGTGCTGTACATGAGAAGGGGTTACATCAAAATACAAATATCACTTACAATAAACAAACTAACAATTACAGACTGATACAGAGGGGAGATGACTCTGCCCTTGCAGGCTTACATTCTACAGGATTATGGGGAAGGAGACAGTAGGTTGGGGGTTGCAGTAGCTCCAATGATGTTGAGGTGGCCATGTGGTCATTACAGGTTGTAAGTTTTCTTGAAGAGGTAAGTTTTCAGGTTACTTTTGAAGGATCCAAATGTTGTGGATAACCGGACGTGTTGGGGCACAGAATTGCAGAGCATGGGGGATATTCGGGAGAAGTCTTGGAGGCGATTGGGTGAGGAGCAAAGAAGGAGAGAAGGAAGTCTTAGGAGGACCGGAGATTATGTGAGGGAAGATATTGAGAGATTAGTTTGGAAATATACAAAGGAGAAAGGTTATGGATGGCTTTGTTGTTCAGTATTAGTAGTTTAAACTGGATACCCTGGAAAATTGGGAGCTAGTGAAGGGATTTGCAAAGAGGGGAAGCAGAAGTGTAGCGAGGAGAGAGATTAATTAGTTGGGCTGCAGAGTTAAGGATGGACTGTATAAGCTACAATCTCTAGAATGGATATGAAAAATTACAAAATAAAAAATACATTTTATTCAGCTTTGTAGCCAAAATTTCATGATGGGGATAGTGCAGAATGCTATATTTGTTGAAAGATCCTCTACATACACTAAAAGTCACCTGTCTTTTCAGGATCTTTGTTCTCCTGTATGAAAATTACACAAGGAATCTCTGAGTGATCTCTGCAACTGTGAATAATGCATAGTTGACAGTGCTAGAATACTTAAAACCAGTGTATCTGAAACAGCCACACAGTGTTGTGAGTTTATTGAAATGGTATGATTGAGATAGAGCATCCAGAAAATCCTAAGTAACAGTATGGGGGGAATGTTCTTTTAGTACACATTGGGTTGTTTAATAAATGTGAATGGATGTTTGTCAAAGGGAACCTGTCACGTAGGAAAACACTATTTACCTGCAGATATAGGGTTGCCCCCTTCACCCCAAAGCCTGATTTCACCTTCCTGACCAGGCCAATTTTTATAATTCTGACCACTGTCATTTTATAAAGTCATAACTCTGGAACGCTTCAATGGATCCCACTTTTCTCGTGACATATTGTACTTTATGATAGTGGTAACATTTTTCTGATATGACTTGCATTTATTTGTGAAAAAACGGAAATTTTACAAAAATTTTGTAATTTTTCAAAATTTAAATTTTATGCCCTTATATCAGAGAGTCATATCACACAAAATAGTTAATAAATAACATTTATAACATGTCTACTTTACATCAGCACAATTGTTTAACCTTTTTTTTTTAAGGAAGTTATAAGGGTTAAACATTTTCCAGCGATTTCTAATTTTTACAACAAAATTTGCAAAACCATTTTTTTAGTGACCACCTCACATTTGAAGTGACTCTGAGGAGCCTATATGACAGAAAATACCTAAAAGTGACACCATTCTAAAAACTGCACCCCTCAAGGTGCTCAAAATCACATTCAAGAAGCTTATTAACCCTACAGATGCTTCACAGACCTGTTTTTTTTACTTTCACAAAGGTAACAGGAGAAAATTGACCATACAATTTATTGTCCAATTTCACCCCAGCATGCCGATACCCAATATGTGGGGGAAATCTACTTTTGGGCACACGGCAGGGCTCAGAAGGGAAGGAGCGCCATTTCACTTTTTGAATGCAAAATTTTCTGGAATAATTAGCCAACACCATGTTGCATTTGGAGAGCACCTGGTGTGCCTAAACAGTGGAAACCTCACACAAGTGACATCGTTTTGGAAACTAGACCCCTTATGGAACTTTTCTAGATGTGTATTGAGCACCTTAAATCCACAGGTGCTTCACAGAAGTTTATAATGTAAGCTATAGAAATAAAAAAAATCACATTTTTCCCAAATAAATCATTTTAGTTTTGAATTTTCATAAGGGTAACATTAGAAATTGCTCCACACAATGTGTGGAGGAAAACTACTATTTGGGCACATGTCAGTGCTCGGAAAGAAAGGAGCACCATTTCACTTTTTAATGCAAAATTTGCTTGAATAATTAGTGGACACATTGTCGTGTTTGGAGAGTCCCTGATGTGCCTAAACAGTGGAAATCCCTCAACAAATTACACTCTTTTGGAAACTAGACCCCTTTGGGAATTCATCTAGATGTGTATTGAGCACCTTGAACCCATAGGCGCTTCACAGAAGATTTTACGTTAAGCCGTTAAAATAAAAAAATCACATCTTTCCCACAAAATCTTTTTAAGCTACAAATTTTGCATTTTCTCAAAAGGAGAAAATGGACCACAAAGCTTGTTGTGCAATTTCTCCTTAGTTCACCGATATCCCATAAGTGGTCAAAAACTACTTTTGAGGCACAGTGCAAAGCTCAGAAGGAAAGTAGTGCCATATTACAGTGCAGATTTTTCTGCACTTGTTTGAGGGTGCCATGTTACATTAGCAGCGCCCCTGAAGTGCCAGAACAGCAGAACTCCCCATAAAGCACCCAATTTTACCAATTAAACCTCTCCCTGAATTCATCTAGGGGTGCAGTGATTATATTGACGCGACCGGTGTGTCACAGACTTTTATACCATTGGGCTGTGAAGACAAAATTTTCATTTTGGGAAATGGGTAAAAAATGGCTTCAAAATGTGTCCCACAGTTTCTGCTAAATGTAGAAATACCCCATATGTGGCTGTACAGTACTGCTTAGCCATATAGAGAGACTCGGGAGGGACAGAGCGCCATTTGCCTCCTGGAGTGCATGTTTTCCTAGACTAGTTTGCGGATTCCATATACACAGCAAATATTTGCTAGAAGAGCAGAATCCCCTCTCAAGTGACCCCATTTTGAAAATAATAACCCTTTGGGATGTAGTGATGATTTAGACGCCATGGTTGTTTTCCAGAAACAGGAAGCAGTGGATATTGCTGAGTGAAAATTTCAAACTGCAATTGTATTAAACCGTGCCAGGTTATGCCCAGTTCATGATTCTGGAGACATGTACCCATAAGTTAGGTGGGCGCTCATCACTACAGAAATGCCAAACATGTGGGCGCTAAATGTGATTTAGGCACACTGGGGCTCAGAAGGGAGTGGGGCATTTGGGTTTGGGAGTGGAGAATTTGCTAAATTTCTTTTGGGGAGCGAGGAGCCATTAAGCATTTCCTTTGTGCTTCCAGTAATGTGGAAGCCCCCTATATTTCCGTTAACAAACAGATCACAGACCTGAGTTGAGACTTGCATTTATGTGTGGATTGAGTTGAAGCTTTTATTGGGAACATTTTACATAACGTTTGGAATCACATTTATCAGGCATTCTACGCTGAGCACTTACATCACAGTTTCCATCAAAATTTCCAAGTGACATGACAGATGAAACCCACGATGGATCCATTCACTATAATGAGGTAGCAGAGTTACTCTGGCCTCCTTCTCTCCGTCTAGCCTCTGTTCAGTGGTGTCCTTTTCAGAAGTGCAAAAGACTGTGGCCGACGGCAATTTTATTCAATCCTAAAAAGTCGGACACCGCCAGATAACAGGTCCTATGGCATCCACAGTGCCTCCATCTGTCTCATTATTAGGAATCATCTGCAAGATTTTCGGTCTCAATCATGTATTTCAGAGGTTTACAAGGAAACCCGGGTGTAAGCGCTCAGAGTAAAGCACAGGATAAATATAAAATCAGGTTTTTATGTTTGGCCACTGTGACACACTAAAAGATGCTTTTTATTGCATAAACTAGTTTTTCTATCACCATATTTTGAGAGCTATAATTTTTCCATATTTCGGCCGACAGAGTCATTTGAGGGCTTGTTTTTTGTGGGACGAGCTGATGTTTTTATTTGTTCCATTTTGAGACACATGGCATTTTTGATCACTTTCTATTCTGATTTTTGGGAAACAGAATAAACAAAAACCAGCAATACAGGAATTGCTTTTTAGTTTTTTTTAATACCATTCCACGTGTAGTAAAATTGGTAAGGCAGCTTTATTCTATGGGACAGTACGATTACAGCGATACCTCATTTATATCTGTTTTTATGTTTTGGCGCTTTTACGCAATAACAACTGTTTCATCGAAAAACTTTTTTTTTGCATCGCTTTATTCTGAGAGCTCTAATTTTTTTTTTCTGCTGATGGAGCTGTATGTTGGCTTGTTTTTTGCTGTACAAGATAGCGTTTTTAGCAATACCATTTTTCTTTACATCCATCTTTTTGATCGCATTTTATTGCACTTTTTGTTCAGCGGTATGATGATAAAGCATTGTTTTTTGCCTCATTTTTTATTTATTTTTTGGGGGGAACAGTTTTATAGAGCGGTTTGTTATGGATGCAGCAATACCAAATATGTGTACTTTTATTTTTATTTTTTTATTTACAGAAATAAATGTATTTATTGGAAAAAGTATTTCTCTCTTTTTTTTCTTTATTTGGGGAATTTTTAAAAATATTTTTACACTTTGTAATATTTTTTTTTTTTTACTTTTTTACATTGTCCCATCCCGGAACAACATTGCACATTGTCAGATCGCAGATCTGATACTCTGCAATGCTTCTGCACTGCAGAGTATCACATCAGGATCTGACAGGCAGGGAAGGAGGCATCTCAGGTCCTACTCTGAGCAGTCGCTCACAAGGTATCTTCCTTGCAGGACCCGGAAGGACACCGCAGCCATCTTGTGGCCAGGGGTCTCCATAGAGACCATCAGGACAACGCGATCGCATCAAGTTGTCCTGGTGGAAGTGCGCAGAGAACCTATTCCCTGCCCGATGCTCCTCTATGTCACTGTCACTACTGATGGTGGCATCAGAGTTGTTAAATGCCTGCTATCGGTACTAGCACCGATCATGGACTTTGCTGCGGTGTGTCAGCTAACACAAAGCTGACACCTGCACGTGATTACCATGTCGCTCAGTGTGAGGCTGCGTGATCGCTGTGGGGTACATATACTGCTGTTTGCGGGAAAGCAGCTCCCGCAGAGCAGTATATGTACTGCTCTTGTTGGGAAGGGGTTAACAGCATTGCAGTGCTGTCTGTGACCTTACATCTGGAAGAAAATGAACTTATTTCCTCCGGCCGGCTTTCAGTCATGGGAGCATGCACAGAATCGCTACAGTTATCACTAATACTGATCTGCTCACCATACTGTGAGCAGCGGCTGTAAGCATGCTCACATTGTGATTGATAGCTTGCTCTTCAGATGCTTTGCAGAGTCTACTGTAAATCAAAGTGCTAGAGCATACTTACAGTTGCTTGCACATGGCAGCATGACTGAAAGCCATTGGCTGCATAGAAGAAATAAGCTAATTTCCTCTTGGTATCCTCACTTTTATTTAGGCATCTGGGCGGCATTATTACACTATATATATGCAGATTAACCCTTCATCTATAAGTAAATAGTATTTTGCAAGTTGAAAGTATTGCGCTCAAATAAGTTCATCTCTCAATTCTGCCTTTTAAACTTATGGTAGATGCACACATTAAGCAGCAGAGTTCACCATGCCACAAAGGTCATATAGTCAAGAACTAATTTCAGAAAATATCAGTGAGTTCTCCATGCTTCCTTATTCTTCAAATTCTTCCACCCTAATCCTACTGAGTATAAGTAGACTATTGAAAGCTTGCCAGGACCTACATCTAATTTTCAGCAATTATGAGAAGCAATCCATCTACTCTTACAGAACAATTTCAACATCAAAAATCTTTGATATAATGAATTGCAGTGGCACTGAGTGACAAAAGAGGCTGGTAGGTGGGAGTCTCAAAAAAGTGGTTATTCAGGTTTGTTATAATACTATATATTATATTTATATATCTATATATAAAACAAGGCATCTCCCAAAAGACAATATGAAACCAAAAAGAGGAATGGCGATAAAGTCCAAGAATAGTAATATATAATGCTTTATTAAATACAATTATACAATTAATTAATATGGACACACACATAACACATTTTTGTGAGAAAAGGGGTAAAAACAAGAAAAAAGGGAATAGGTATAGGGTAGTCTATGAGGGCCAATATAGAGAGAAAGGTCAGCCAGATGAATGTAAAGAAGAGGGCCTGTATGAGTAGGGTGTTTATAAGATGCTAGTTATACAGTCTCACAGAAACTAATACATTACCTTTAGTGATGAGCGAGTGTGCTCATTACTCAAGTGCTTGAATATTATGTATGATTCCCCGCTGCTGCATGATTTGTGGCTGTTAGACAACCTGAACACATGCAGGGATTGCCTGTTTGTTAAGGAATCCCCACATGTATTCAGGCTGTCTAGCAGCCGCAAATCATGAAGCTGCATCTTTGCAGGGACATAGTAACATAGTAACATAATAACATAGTTAGCAAGGCCGAAAAAATACATTTGTCCATCCAGTTCAGCCTATATTCCTTCAGAATAAATTCCCAGATCTATATCCTTCTAAAGAACCTAATAACTGTAAGATACAATATTGCTGCGCTCCAGGAAGACATCGAGGCCTCTCTTGAACCTCTCAACTGAGTTTGCCATCACCACCTCCTCAGACAAGGAATTCCAGATTCTCACTGCCCTAACAGTAAAGAATCCTCTTCTATGTTGGTGGAAAAACCTTCTCTACTAAAGATGCAGCTGTGTTGAACAGCTGACATGTGCCCGCAATAGCCGCAAGTGGAATTGCGATCCACCTGCGGCTATTAACCAATTAAATGCAAACTTTGACAGTGGCTTTTAAATCGCGCTTCCGTCAAAAGCGCCGGAAATGCGCACACTGGTGACCTCGTCACATGATCGCGGGTCACCGGTGTGTTGGCATAACAACCTGAGGTCTCCTGGAGATCTCTATTGTTGTCAGTGCCAGCTTGCTGTGAGCGCCTCCCAGTGGTCGGCACTCATAGCAAGTGAGTAAATGTGCTATATAGAGGCGATCTGAACAATGCCTCTATGTGTCAGAGCTGATCGGGTTGAGGCAGCTTCTAGTCTCCTATGGAGCCTATTGAAGCATACTAAATGTAATAAAAAAATATTTTTAAAAATATAAAAAAAAATAAAAAAAATATAAATGTTCAAATCACCCCCCTTTTGCCCCATTCAAAATAGAACAATAAAAAAAATCAATTGCCCAATTGATCAATAATAAAAAAGGATTAACCTGATCGCTAAATGGCGTAGCGAGAAAAAAAGTTAAAACGCCAGAATTACGTTTTTTTGGTCGCCACGACATTGCATTAAAATGCAATAACGGGCAATCAAAAGATTAAATCTGCACCAAAATGGTATCATTAAAAACATCTGCTCGGCACGCAAAAAAGTAAGCCCTCACCCAACCCGAGATCACGAAAAATGGAGACGCTACGGGTATCGGAAAAATGCACAATTTATTTTTTTTAACAAAGTTTGGAATTTTTGTTCACCACTTAGATAAAAAAGAACCTAGACATATTTGGTGTCTATGAACTCGTAATGACCTGGAGAATCATAATGGCAAGTCAGTTTTAGCATTTAGTGAACCTAGTAAAAAGCCAAACAAAAAACTAGTCTGGGATTGCACTTTTTTGGAAATTTCACTGCACTTGGAATTTTTTTTCCTGTTTTATGGTACATGATATGGTAAAACCAATGGTGTTTTTCAAAAGTACAACTCGTCCTGCAAAAATCATGCCCTCACATGGCCATATTGACGAAAAAATAAAAAAGTTATGGCTCTGGAAAGAAGGGGAAAAAAAAGCAAAACCGAAAAAAAGCTCCGGGGGTTAAAGGTTTAAGGATCGGATATTGGTGAATATAGATCAAAATAATTGTAAGTCGATACCTGTAGACATGGTAAGTGTATGGAAAACCTTGATGCTCTTTCATTGTGTTAAGCAACTTCTTCAGGAAGTATAGAGTAATAGAAACAAAGGGATATACACGGCTCGAAAAAAAAAGGGAACACTAAAATATCACATACGTGTTATCACTGAATGAAATATTCCACTTTCAATTCTATATTCATTACATAGCATAATGCATTGAGAAGAACAAAACATAAAATGATCAATGTAAATAATAAAATAATATATTTTTTTATATAGAGAGCTAACATATTCTGCAGCGCTTTATAGTTTTCACACATTATCATTGCTGCCCTCGATGGGGTTCACAATCTAAATTCCTTATCAGTATGTCTTTGGAATGTGGGAGAAAACCGGAGTACCCGGAGGAAACCCACGCAAACACATGGAGATCATCAGAGGCGTAGCTAGGGTTTCACCTTAGGGGGGGCGAAACATCTGAGTGGGCCCCTAACCAGCTAACCCTGATTACAGCTACGGTTGCGCACTCTAATTGTGAATATAGTGGAACCTCAGAATATGACCCTACTGTTATTAAAAATAAATCTATATACAAAAATGAACATTGACTTTACTGCCATATTGTGACCATATGCAACTTTGATGGTCACAATACTCTGAGTGTCCCTATAACAATAATGCTTTAGTGCCCACTTAACATTTAATAATGTTCCCTAAGTTCCCCCATGTACTGCTCCATTATACACAGTATGGTGAGCTCAAAGCTTCCCTATACACAGTCTAAGGCCCCCACAGCTCCCCTATACACAGTATGATGATTCTATAGCTCCCCTATACACCACATGATGTTCCCACTGCTCCCCTCTACACAGTATGATCCCACTGCTCCCCTATAGATAGTATGAGCCCAATGCTCCCCTATACACAGTATAATGCTGACAGAACTCCACTATAGAAAGTATAATGCCCCCCAGAGCTCCCCTATATACAGTGTAATGGGCCAACAGCTCCCATATGCACAATATGCCTTCACAGTTCCCTATACACAGTATGATGGGCCTGCAGCTCCCGTCAAACATTATGATGTCCCTCATAATTCCCCTGTACACAGTATGATGGGCCCACAGCTTCCTTATACACAGTATGATGGGCCCGCAGCTCCCGTATACACAGTATGATGGGCCCGCAGCTCCCTTATACACAGTATGATGGGCCCGCAGCTCCCTTATACACAGTATGATGGGCCCGCAGCTCCCGTATACACAGTATAATGGGCTCGCAGCTTCCTTATACACAGTATGATGGACTCACAGCTCCCTTATACATAGTATGATGGACTCACAGCTCCCTTATACATAGTATGATGGACTCACAGCTCCCTTATACACAGTATGATGGGCCCGCAGCTCCCGTATACACAGTATAATGGGCTCGCATCTTCCTTATACACAGTATGATGGACTCACAGCTCCCTTATACATAGTATGATGGACTCACAGCTTCCTTATTCACAGTATGATGGACTCACAGCTCCCTTATACACAATATGATGGGCCCGCAGCTCCCTTATACACAGTGTGATGGGCCCTCAGCTCCCTTATACACAATGTGATGGGCCCACAGATCCCTTATACACTGTCTGATGGGCCTGCAGCTCCCGTACAAACAGTATGATGGACTCACAGCTCCCTTATACATAGTATGATGGGCCCGCAGCTCCCGTATACACAGTATGATTGGCCCGCAGCTCCCTTATACATAGTATGATTGGCCTGCAGCTCCCTTATACATAGTATGATGGACCCGCAGCTCCCTTATACATAGTATGATGGACCCGCAGCTCCCTTATACACAGTATGATGGGCCCGCAGCTCCCGTATACACAGTATGATGGGCCCGCAGCTCCCATATACACAGTATGATGGGCCCGCAGCTTCCGTATACACAGTATGATTGGCCTGCAGCTCCCTTATACATAGTATGATTGGCCCGCAGCTCCCATATACACAGTATGATGGACCCGCAGCTCCCTTATACATAGTATGATTGGCCCGCAGCTCCCATATACACAGTATGATGGGCCCGCAGCTCCCATATACACAGTATGATGGGCCCGCAGCTCCCTCATACACAGTATGATGGACCCGCAGCTCCCGTATACACAGTATGATGGGCCCGCAGCTCCCTTATACACAGTATGATTGGCCTGCAGCTCCCATATACACAGTATGATGGGCCCGCAGCTCCCATATACACAGTATGATGGGCCCGCAGCTCCCTTATACACAGTATGATGGGCCCGCAGCTCCCATATACACAGTATGATGGACTCACAGCTCCCTGTCATGATTTGGATACCCTGGTCATTTACTCATCCTCCGGCGTATTCACTATTTTGTGGCACTGCTGCAGTGCCGCTGCTCAAACTTGTGAGCGCAGCTACTGACAGGCCAGAAGTTAGAAGCTATGTCATAAGCGCTCAATGTACCGTTATAATAGATGAATGTGAATTTTATCCACATTCATCTATTACAGTATAACGGTTCTGAGAGGTCGCAACGCTGACCTGTGGATCTGCAGCAGCTGACAACTACACGCTTTTACTTTGTACCACCAGGTGAGCAGTTCTCTCATAATTGATTGGAAACAATCCTGGGGATAAGACCCTATTTGCGCTTTTTTGTCTCCTACCTTTCGATACAAGCGCTCAATGCAAGACTATGAGGCTATGTGCACTTGTTGCGGATTCGTGTGCGGATTTACTGCGGATTTCCTGTGTTTTTTGTGCAGATTTCACCTGCGCTTTACCACCTGCGGAATCCTATACAGGAGCAGATGTAAAACGCTGCGGAATCCGCAAAAAGAATTGACATGCTGCGGAAAATACAACGCAACTGTAGCGCCCCCACTGCCGCAGGGCTGAGGGGTACCCGGTACCGGGCCTCTGAGTCTCTGCTCTGGGGTTGTCACGGTGGCTAGACCCGGTCCGTGACCCTGCTGAGGGGTGCCAATAATAGGTGTGGATGGTGGTGGTAGTGCGGTGCAGTGCCGGCCACAGTAAATAACGAGGACACCAGGTTGCAGTCTCTTTACCTCTTTACTGAAGGCTTCGAGTTAGCCAATCCAGAGCACTGTTAACCGGGCTGTCTGAGACCGGCCGGTCCAAAGGCACATTAGGAGTTCCCCTTGACAGGTGAGAATCAGCGTCTACCTGCTAGCACCTATGTGTTGTAGTCCTTCCCTGCTGAGCACCCCGGGATAGTCCTCACAACTGATTCTGTCTGTCTCTGATGTTCGTTCTCTCCGTCCCCCAGATGATATGGCTAGGACGCACCCGTATGACGGGGTAGGCCTGGAGTTCTTCCGGGACTCTAGAGTCGCCCCTCTCCCACAGCTGCCTCCGTTGTCTGCTTAGGTGTCAAAGTGAGACAGCAAACCTATAATTGGCTGTCCTGCTGTGGTTTGAAGTAAAGCTTAAAGTCTCTTACTTTCTCGGTGTTCCGGCCACCGACTGTTTGCGCCTCAGAAGGATGTTGCCTCGATCTTTCAGCACGACTCCTTCTGGTCCTATTGCCTCTTTGCTGTATTCCCGTTGCTCACTTGTTGCGTTGTTCTCTTAGGAGTCTGCCAGGATCCCATCCCTGACAGGTCCTCTCTCTAGCTCTTCCCAGTTACTTCTCTCTGTCTTGCTGTCCAACCCCCAGTTTTACCAGAGTGTGTGAGGAGTGGCCTACTAGATAGAACCACCCCCCCTGGTGGCCGGAGTGTGAAGTGTAGTTTGTGATACCTGATCAGGTGAACTCCCTTAGTGCAATCAGACGCAACATCACTCCCCTTAGCGGCAGAGCGACGTTACTGCAATGACCAGGACTCTGGGGCGCTGCACTCCCCCCCGGTTAAATCCAGTACTCCCGGACTGGGGAAATCAGAACAACAATACATGTTAACAGAAAACACACAAAATTCTGAAATATCATAAACAATTAAACATAACAGTGCTTCCCTTTATGGGAGGTGAGGATTCTTGAACGCTGCAAAGGTTAGGTCATGCACAGTTTTATGACTCTCAGTTCAGTGGTTGAAACAGCGGGGACCCCGGGTAAACAAAGGGGTCCCCTTCTAGAAGTTTTTGGAGCAATCACTGTCCATTACTCCGTTGTCCATTTAAAAACCTGTAACAAAAGATATGCACACAAACAATTGTTGACTAAATAGCAGCCCTCACTAATACCTCCAAGTTTTGTAGCAGAGGGGAGTTTGATTCTGAGTGCTGCGCGTAGACCTTCGCAGCGCAGGGGTTGCTACTGGCCTAACAGGGCCCACTATGCTTGCTACTGCTGGTGTAGTGCACTGCCTTCTAGCGACACTTCTAGTGAGTCTGGGTAGCACTGGCAGGCTGGGGTTCTCAGGGCTGCTGCTAGCAACAGTGGGTACGGCAGGCTCGCCAATAGCAGAGGGAGGATTTGCCAGTTCAACGGTCGGCACAGCATCTTCAGGTAGGGCTTGTTGAGGTTGCGGGACCGGATGATCTGGTACCACCATTGGTTCTGGTGGGTCCGGCTGTTGGAATGTTAGAACAGGTACCACGATGGCCTGATTTATCTGAGTCCAGGACTGGGGAAAGTCACCAAGGACAGTGTGGATCATCTTCTCCTTTTCTACAGATGGGGAGGTTCCTGGATCCATTTCCCTTGCTCTCAGTTTATCAGGGCAGGCTTTAAGGTGGTCCCTGGATATCACCGTCGAGGTCTCCTCTCCATCCTTGCTGATGAGGCAAACCTTCGTGTTGTCGAAATCGGATGGCAGGACAATATACGGTTCCGCTTCCCATTGGTCGTCGAGTTTGTGTAGCCTCCTCTTTCGTTTGAGTACGTGCTCACCAGGTGGCAAGGGAATTGCAGGGGCATGCTGGTTGTAGTCCCTTTCCTGTTTTTGCCTGGCCTGATCAAGGCTTCTTTCCACGCACTCCTGTACCTTGCGGTACCTTTGCCGCCTCTCGGTATCCCAATCGGCATCCGGCGAGGTATCCTCGGGGGTTAGGACCCCCATGTCCAGATCAACGGGTAACTTGCTAGACCTTCCTCGCATCAGGTACGCTGGAGTGCAGTTGGTGGAATTTACTGGGATGTGATTATATATGTCCACCAAGTCAGGCAACTTCGTTGGCCACAGGCTCCGTTCCTCTACGGGCAAGGTCTTTAGTAAGTTTATCACCACCTAATTCATCTTTTCGCACATCCCATTGGTTTGGGGATGGTACGGTGTGGTTCTGATCTTCTTACACCCGTACAATTGGCAGAACTCTTGGAACACTTCCGCTTTGAATGCTGGTCCCTGATTGGTCAGTACCTTCTCCGGGTAGCCATGGGGCCTACAAAAGTACTGCTGGAAAGCCTTGGCGGCCGTCCTGGCCGTTAGGTCCTTGACAGGCACAACCACCAAAAATCTGGAGTAGTGATCCACGATGGTAAGAGCGTAGACATAGCCTGACCGGCTAGGTGTCAGCTTCACATGATCCAGCGCGACCAGTTTGAGCGGCCGCTTGGTGATGATAGGCTGCAAGGGAGCCCGTTGGCTGCCACGGTCCCTCCTGCGTAGGCTACATGGACCGCACTCTCGACACCACTTCTCAATGGCTCTCTTCATGCCAATCCAATAGAACCTCCCTCGGAGTAGCCTCTCCAGCTTCTTCCATCCGAAGTGTCCGGCTCCATCGTGGTAGGCTCCCAGAACCATGGGCGCATCTCGCCTTGGCACTACTATCTGCCATACCAATTCGTGAGTACGTGGGTCGATGCCTCTCTGGCACAGCTTGCCATCATGGATAAACAGTTTACTTCTCCCCTTCCACAGCTGTTGGGTCTCCTGTGGATCGTCTGGGCTGGGATGCAACCCTGCCTGCGTCAAGAGCTCTTTCACCTGACGGACCGCGGGGTCACCATCCTGGGTCTCCGCCCATCCATGGTGGGGCAGGGGATTCAGCAGGGCATCCGGTTGGTTCTTGTGCCTGTTCTTCACATGATGGGAGTTCTGAGTGGCTTTGGGGCGATGGAATGCAGGCAGCTCCACCTCTTCAAGTGCCTCCGGGTCTTCTCCCGTTTTGGGCAAATTGGGCATTCGGGACAGGGCATCGGCATTTGCATTCTTGCGTCCTGCCCGGTACTTGATGGTGAAGTCGTAGTTGGACAGTCGGGCCATCCACCGCTGTTCCAAGGCCCCGAGTTTGGCGGTATCCAGATGCGTTAGCGGATTGTTATCCGTGAAGACGGTGAATTTCGCTGAGGCCAGGTAGTGTTTGAACCTCTCCGTCACTGCCCAGACGATGGCAAGGAATTCCAGCTTAAAGGAACTGTAGTTGTCAGGGTTCCTTTCCGTGGGATGAAGCTTCCTGCTGGCGTAAGCGATTACCCTCTCCTGGCCTTTCTGGACCTGGGACAGCACGGCCCCCAATCCTACGTTGCTGGCATCCGTGTACAGCACAAACGGTTGGTCGTATTCGGGGTAGGCCAGTACCTCTTCTCCCGTCAGTGCCGACTTTAAGCAAGTGAAGGATCCCTCCAGCCCCTCGTTCCAATCAAATGGGGTGTTCCTCCCCTTGGTCTTCTTCGATTGGCCCACCAACAGGTCTTGCAAGGGCGCGGCCTTCTTGGTGAAGTCCTTAATGAACCTCCGGTAATAGCCTACCAGCCCGAGGAACTGCCGGACTTCGTGGAGGTTGCTGGGCTTTGGCCAGTCCTGGATCACCGTGACCTTGTCGGGGTCTGGGGCCACTCCTTCGGCGCTCACCACATGGCCCAGGTACTGCACTTTAGGTTTCAGCAGATGACATTTGAACGGTTTCACCTTTAAGCCAAAGTTGGACAGGGCTTCAAACACCTCAGCCAGGTGCTTCAGATGGTCTTCGTAGGTCTTAGAGAAGACAATGACATCATCCAAATACAGCAGTATGGTTTCAAAGTTCTTGTGCCCCAGGCAGCACTCCATCATCCTCTGGAACGTCCCCGGGGCATTGCACAATCCGAAGGGCATGTAGTTAAATTCGCAGAGACCCATCGGTGTCGTGAAGGCCGTCTTCTCCTTGTCCACCTCCGCCACGGGAACCTGCCAGTACCCACTGGTGAGATCTAAGGTAGAGAAGTAGTTAGCAGATTTTAAGGCAGCCAGAGACTCCTCTATCCTGGGCAGTGGGTATGCGTCCTTATGTGTAATGCGATTCAACTGCCTGTAATCAACACACATCCTCATTGTACCATCCTTCTTTTTAACAAGGACTAATGGAGCTGCCCAGGGGCTATAACTGTCTCTCACCACCCCGGCCTCCTTCATTTCTCGCAACATGTCCTTGGCACACTGGTAATGAGCTGGGGGTACAGGGCGATATCTCTCTTTTATGGGTCGGTGATCTCCCGCGGGGATGTGATGTTGGATCCCTTTCACCTGTACAAAATCTAAGGGGTGTTTGCTGAATACCTGCTCGTACTCATGAACCACCCTGTAGGCCCCCTGTTTCTGATGGGATGGGGTAGAGTCAGTGCCCACATGCAATTCCCGACACCAATCTTTCGAGTGCCCTGCAGAACCGTCGTCCTCCGCCACATTTGACGGGACCAAGGGTTCAGGTGTCTGTATCACACTATTATTGACAGCGAACAGTTTGGCGAGTGTGGCATACTTGGTGAGGTGGATCTCTTCCTCCCCACAATTGAGGACACGTACGGGCACCCTCCCCTGGCGGACGTCGACCACCCCCCGGGCTGTCAGGATAGTAGGCCTATTGTCTGAATATATGGGTTCTACCAAGGCCTGGTAGTCCTTACCCCTGAGGCCTATGGCTGCCCGACACCATATTAACATCTCACTCCTGGGGGGTATCGCGATGGGGTTTGAATCACTCACAGTGACACGACCAATCTCACCACCAGTCAGCTCTACCTGCTGTCTCTGCATCAGAGCTCTGATTTCTTTTTGCAGGGCACGTTGTTCACTGTGGCCAGCGGTTTCTGCTACCTGTTGCAACAAAACAATAACTTCTGCAAGACAATTTTCTATCACATTAGTACCGATAGTCATCATGGGATTACATTCTCGTCGATCAATATCAACAATCACAATCCCTTGGGCTTTCAATTCCACCCGCCCCACCTTGATGGTGACCTCTTTATACCCCACTTGTGGCAACGGCTGACCATTACTGGCTATTATGGTGAAATCATCATCGGGGCCACGAGTAATATCGGTGTCCTCCCAATACCGTTTATAAAGCACGTAAGGCATAGTCGTCACCTGAGAACCGGTGTCCAGCAAAGCGTTCATGGGGATACCGTCAACCACTACAGGAAGAACTGGTCGCCCTCCAATGTATTTGGCTCTCCAATGCTGCGGGCCTGACCGTCCTACTCCTGGGGGTTGGCCCTTTGCCCCAGGGGTTGCTTGTTTAAAGGACAGTACCTTGCAAGGTGGCCCACCTGATGACAGCGGCGGCAGATGGGTCGCCCGTCCCGATGAAAGCGATCGTGGTCCCGGCCTCTGGTCGGCGGAGTCCTCCTCTGTCGCATCCAAGGGACATCCTCTGGTCTGGAGGCCAGCTGGATCTTCTCCTTGGGGGCCTCCTGTAGGGACTGCACCGTCCGGGCCAGGGCAGCAACGCTCTTGGTCAGCTCCTGCATCTGGAGGCGGAGTCCTGCAGGGGAGTCGTCCTCTAGGCTCTGGGCATCGGCCTCGGCAGCGACTGGGGCATCCGACGCCACCTCCTGGTGGTGCGTGAGAGCGGGAAGCCTGGGAGGTGCTGCACGGTTGGGCTGTCGCTCCTGCAACGCCTGGATAGCTTTATCCTTGAATTGCGCAAAAGTCAAGTCTGGATTTTGCATGGCTAGGAAGTGCAATTGGCCCCGTTGGTGACTGCACAGGAGCCCCTCAATGAACCGCTCCTTCAGGAGTTTATCCTCATCCTGCATGCTGTCGGGATCACTCAGCTTAATAGCCCGCAGCGCCTCCTGGAGATTAAGGGCATAGTCCCGTAAGCTATCCTGCGGTCTCTGTTTGCATCCATAGAAAGTCAGTTTAATTTCTTTAGCAGTGCGGGTATCGAAGGTGGCTTTAAGCTTTGCAAAAACCTGCTGTGCATTTCCCTTATCCGCAGCGGGCCAGGACTTCACTTCTCTCAGAGCCGCCCCGAAGAGTTGGCCGATTATCATATGAACCTTCTGAGGCTCCGTCAGGGGATAGAACTCGAGCAGGCTGCAGATTCCCTTTTTAAAATCATTTAATGTGTGCGACTCCCCGGAGTATCGCGGGAGCCAGGCCGCTCCGGGCAGGTACGGCATAGAGAAGGGCATTATGGCCTTTGTGGTAGCGGCAGTGTCTGACTGGCTGATGGGGGCAGCGGGCTCCGTGGCCACCAGTGGTGGTATTAGGGCCGCGGCTACGTCCGCTACGGGGACCGGAGCTGCCTCTGCGTTCATGGCTGCGACCGCCGCCTCCGCTTCCCCTGACTCAGACATGGCTGTCCCTTCCTCCCACTAACCTGCTGGAGGTCGGAGTCCCTCTTCCGGGGTGGGCACCTTACCGCGCTTTCTCGTTCCGCGCTTCTTTTTGACCGGTTCCGCCCACGAAACTAAGGCTCCTCCCTCCGTGCGCAGCGATGGCGAATTGTGGCGGGAACTCTTGGCGGCAATAACAATGCACAGTCTTTGCAATAAGTCACAGTCCAAGCACAATAAATCACAGTTCCAAGGCACACATGACCTGATTCTTCAGGCTTAAGTAGATCCTGTTCGTGACGCCAAGTTGTAGCGCCCCCACTGCCGCAGGGCCGAGGGGTACCCGGTAATGGGCCTCTGAGTCTCTGCTCTGGGGTTGTCACGGTGGCTAGACCCGGTCCGTGACCCTGCTGAGGGGTGCCCAATAATAGGTGTGGATGGTGGTGGCAGTGCAGTGCAGTGCCGGCCACAGTAAATAACGAGGACACCAGGTTGCAGTCTCTTTACCTCTTTACTGAAGGCTTCGAGTTAGCCAATCCAGAGCACTGTTAACCGGGCTGTCTGAGACCGGCCGGTCCAAAGGCACATTAGGAGTTCCCCTTGACAGGTGAGAATCAGCGTCTACCTGCTAGCGCCTATGTGTTGTAGTCCTTCCCTGCTGAGCACCCCGGGATAGTCCTCACAACTGATTCTGTCTGTCTCTGATGTTCATTCTCTCCGTCCCCCAGATGATATGGCTAGGACGCACCCATATGACGGGGTAGGCCTGGAGTTCTTCCGGGACTCTAGAGTCACCCCTCTCCCACAGCTGCCTCCGTTGTCTGCTTAGGTGTTAAAGTGAGACAGCCAACCTATAATTGGCTGTCCTGCCGTGGTTTGAAGTAAAGCTTAAAGTCTCTTACTTTCTCGGCGTTCCGGCCACCGACTGTTTGCGCCTCAGAAGGATGTTGCCTCGATCTTTCAGCACGACTCCTTCTGGTCCTATTGCCTCTTTGCTGTATTCCCGTTGCTCACTTGTTGCGTTGTTCTCTTAGGAGTCTGCCAGGATCCCATCCCTGACAGGTCCTCTCTCTAGCTCTTCCCAGTTACTTCTCTCTGTCTTGCTGTCCAACCCCCAGTTTTACCAGAGTGTGTGAGGAGTGGCCTACTAGATAGAACCACCCCCCCCTGGTGGCTGGAGTGTGAAGTGTAGTGTGTGATACCTGATCAGGTGAACTCCCTTAGTGCAATCAGACGCAACATGACTCCCCTTAGCGGCAGAGCGACGTTACTGCAACGACCAGGACTCTGGGGCGCTGCACAACGTTTCTGCGCGGTATTTTCCGCACCATGGGCACAGTGGATTTGGTTTTCCATAGGTTTACATGGCACTGTAAACCAGATGGAAAACTGCTGCAGATCCGCAGCAGCCAATCCACACCGTGTGCACATAGCCTGAAAGTGAGAAAGAGGCCAGAACGAGGCTCCCATAGACTCACACTGATTAGTGACCTCTGCGCTGCTCCATGAAACACTGGAGCCTTGGACAGGCCACAAACTGCAGGAGACGGAGCCGAGCGGAGTCTAAAACAGATGAAAATGCCAGAAGGTGAGTATCAGACAGGGGGCAGGGGACGGGGATTGTCAGCACCACTCCAGCAATGAAATAAAAGATAATGCTGGAGTGGTGCTGTAAATGTGATGCAGCTCTTGGTTACTGTATGCGGGCTCCTAATACTAATACTCATAAAATACCCAGGTGGTACTTATCAAAGGCCCCCTACCCCCCATCTCCAGCCTCCCCAGACAGCAAATATTACATGATGGAGTACATATAATATCAGAACAAAACATTATAATATTCAGCCCCCAGTGCCCTGTCCCCCCTCCCCCACTTCAGCCCCAATACCCCCATCGTCTCACATCCACCCCTCAGTGCCCTGTCCCACCTCACCCACCACAACACCCCCATGGTCTCACATTTACCCCCAGTGCCCTGTCCCCCCTCCCCCACTTCAGCCCCAATACCCCCATCATCTCACATCCACTCCTCAGTGCCCTGTCCCACCTCACCCACCACAACACCCCCATGGTCTCACATTTACCCCCAGTGCCCTGTCCCCCCTCCCCCACTTCAGCCCCAATACCCCCATCATCTCACATCCACTCCTCAGTGCCCTGTCACACCTCACCCACCTTCTGCCCTCACAACCCCCAAATGGTCTCACATCCACCCCCCAGTGCCCTGTCCCCCCTCACTCACTTTCAGCCCCCACAATACCCCAACGGTCTCACAGTGACATACCTGAATTTAATAAACCTAATAAGTTCCATCCCCAGCACTTACTGATAACGTTTCCACGGCAGGCAGGACCAGGAAGTGTAAGTGAAATGCAAGGTGGGCACTAGGACCCAGCGTGCCTGAGCCAATCCCAGCCTGCACAGAGTGAAGAAAACTGCAGCCAGAAAAGCTTCATGATCAGGTCAGACGGGCGAAACCATTCACTGCAGGGGGGAGACTCTGCAGCCGGCCACTGTACTAATAGCGTGCAGAGTCTCCGTCAGAGGGGAGCAGACATTATACTGCTCTGCTCCTATGCGGTGTTCTGCCCCGTCGCAGAAGTGGCCCTGGCTCCCAGTGGGCCCCTTCATGTGACAGGGCCCGGGGCGATGGCCCCCTTTGCCCCCCCAGTAGCTACGCTACTGGAGATCATACAAACTCCTTGCAGATGTTGTCCTTGGTGGGATTTGAACCCAGGACTCCAGCGCTGCAAGGCTGCAGTGTTAACCACTGAGACTAAATCAAAATTAATATCCCATGGAAGTTTGGATTTGGAATGATACTCAAAAATCAAAGTGGAAAATCAAATTACAGGCTGATCCAACTTCAGTGGAAGTGCCTAAAGACAACTAAATGATGCTCGGTGGTGTGTGTGGCCTCCACATGCTTGTATGACCTCCCTTCAATACCTGGGCATGCTCCTGATGAGGCGGCAGATGTTGTCCTGAGGGTTTTCCTTCCAGACCTGGATTAAAGCATCAGTCAATTCTTGAGCAGTCTGTGGATGAAACGAGACATGATGTCCCAGATGTGCTCAATTGGATTCAGGTCTGTGGAATGGGCTGGCCAGTCTATAGCATCAATGCCTTCATCAAGTTGGAACTTCAGCCACATGAGGCACATGACTCTGTGCATTTGCATATGGTGTCACAATGGGTCTCAGGATCTCATCCCACTACCCAATGGCAGTCAGAGTACCTCTGGCTAGAACATGGAGGGCTGTGCGGACCTCCAAAGATATGCCTCCCCACACCATTACTGACCTACAGCCAAACAGGTCATGCTGGAGGATGGTGCAAGACTCTCTCACGTCTGTCACATGTACTTAGTGTGAACCTACTCTCATCCATCAATAGCACAGGGTGCTAATGTGGCATCTGACAATGTTGGTGTTCTCTGGCAAATGCCAGTCGCTCTGCATGGTGTTGGGTTGTAAGCATTACACACACTTGTGGATGTCAAGCCCTCATATCACCTTCATGGAGTTTGTTTCTGACAGAGCAGACACATGAGTGTTAGTGGCCAGTTGAATATCATTTTGCAAGGCTCTGGCACTGCTCCTCCTGTTCCTCCTTGTTCAAAGGAGGTGGTAGCGGCCCTACTGCTGGGTTGCTGCCCTCCTACAGCCCCCTCAATGTCTCCTGGTGTACTGGCCTGTCTCCTGGTATCAGCCCCATGCTCTGGACACTGTGTGCTGGCAGACACAGTTACCCTTGCTGCCACATCTTGCATTGATGTGCCATCCTGGATTAACTGCACTACCTGAGCAATTTCTGTGGGTTGTAGACAGCAGCTCATGATATTGTACAGTACCTCTAGGTGTGAGAGTAATGCCAAAATGCAAAAGTGACCAACAGCCAAAAATGATGAGAACAGAGAAATGGTCGGTGGTCACCCCTTACAGAACCATGAGTTTATAAGGGTTTTCTTGCTAGTTGCCTATCATTGTTACCTGCTGTGTGTACCTTTTGCGCAACAGCAGGAGAAATTGACTAATAATATGTGTTGCTTCATAACTGGACAGGTTGATTTCAATGAAGTGTGATTGACTTGAAGTTACATTGTATTAAGTGTTCCTTTCATTTTTGTAAGCAGTCTATATACTTGTACATACCATGGCCAAATGGGATGAACATTCATCGAAATGCGCTTCCAGGCACCCAGAGAACCGGTGTGTGTAGAAACAATTTTAACTCCTTCCCAACAATGGACATTCTGCAACATCCTATTTTGAGTCCCTATCTTTGATGCAGGCTCAGGAGCTGCAGCATTGCCGGGCAGATGATTACTGTGTCACACAGCCACCATCTGCCTCTAACAGCAATGAACAGAGCTGAACTCTGCCTGCTGCAGTGAATCCCTTACATGCGACAGTGCGACAGTAAATCTCTGATAATGACATTTACAGTGGGCAGTCTGGGAGGTTTAACATTCTGGGGTACCAAAGGCTTGCCATGGCAGTCAGTTGAAGGTCCCCGAGCCTGCCATAACATTGCTCCTGTGAAAACCATCCTATA
Source organism: Ranitomeya variabilis (assembly GCF_051348905.1). NCBI lineage: Eukaryota > Metazoa > Chordata > Amphibia > Anura > Dendrobatidae > Ranitomeya > Ranitomeya variabilis. The sequence continues at coordinate 222,315,610 of NC_135234.1, forward strand.
GCTTCCATTCATGGGAAACTAGGATTTTACTATACACTGCACATTGGAATTGCAGTATATTTTAAGTAGCAGGACAAATACACTTCCATGTCTTCTGAGGGGACTAAAAAATAAAGTAAGTTTTTTTAAATGCAGAAAAAAATGCATAAAAATTTGAATCACATTCCTTTTCCCCATTAAAAAATTATCACTGTGTCTGTGAAAGTTTGATTTATCAAAACATAAAACAAATTATCCTGATTGGTAAGCAACGTATAGAGGAAATGTCAGATTTGCATTTTTTCAGTCGCCACAACACTACAGAACAGAAAATAAATTATCTAAATATTGTCACGACTCCCGGGTATTACTGCAGCGGGGAGAGCTGCACACAGCAGCAAGGGAGTTGAGCAAAATGCCAGGTAACTCACCAGGTAACCAGGACCTGAAACCATGTCACAGAGTAGGAGGTGGTAGGGGGTGGAGCCAGACCTCGGGGTGCAGAGGAGACCATAAACACAGGAGAGTAGTCAAACAAGCAAATATCTGAGCCAGAAGATCATGAGGTACCAAAAGGGGTGAGACAGGGGATTGTCAGAAAGGAAGCCAGAGGTCAGAAATCCAAAACAACGAACAAGCAGAGTAAAGCACGGAGAGCAAGAAAGACAATTGCAAACCGGGCACACACTCCAGAGGTCAGGCACACAGACTAGAAGAACGTATAGCTGACAGGGAATCCTATTCTGGAGTGAGTATAAATACCCCTCACATAACCCAATGTAGGCCAGCAAAATTAATCCTGAGAGAACAGGACATTAACCATGCCCTAACCATGACAAATATTTGATCTACTTCAAAATGGTATAAATAAAAATAATCAAAATGCCTCTTCCAGTATTGATCACAGCACAAAACAATTGCAAATTTGTTTGTGTGTGTGTGTGTGTGTGTGTGTGTTTGTGTGGGGGGGGGTTGTGCAATTTCACTGTATTTGGATTTTTTTCTGTCTTCCAATACATTGAATTGTAATATGAATGCTGTCATTTAAAACTACAACTTGTCCAGCAAAACTCAGGCCTTGTATGATTATTTCGATGAAAAAGTTAATAATTTATGGTCTTCGGGAGAAAGGGAGGAAAAAATAAAAGTGCAAAAATGCTAAATTGCCGAAACTTTAATGGGTTAAAGATAAAATAAGAACTTTCATTTGTAAACTTTATAGTTGCTTTATGCTTAATGCTTTGCATTAAGTGGTATAATTACATTTGGGGAAGGATACAAAATGTGTAAAATAAAATTTTCCTTTGAGTAAGTAAAGAAAAAATCTTTGTGTGGGCAAAAAGTAAAAAGCGTTGCATTTGTAATGCTTTATTTCAAAAGGTGATATATGCCATAAAGTGCCGAAAATCCTGCAGTGAGGAAAAGCTTAAAAATGACATGCGGCTAAGAAGAATGAGGAACAAGAGTGCACTGAGCAATGTTATTCAGTTATGCTAATATAAAAATGGAACTTGAGGGACACTACAGCGTACAAAGATCTTTCACTATATAGTTTCATGAAATTCACTAAAATACAAATTTGACATTAGACAAAGACAAAGTTATTACTAAAGAAAACCCTCACACTATCCATCATCTAAATTATATACTTGATCTTAAGTTATACATTTTTATATTACAATATCCTTTCTAGAGTCATCATATGCCCAACTACATTCTAATTAGAACAAATTGGTGAACGTTGTATTATTAAAGAACATGTAGTGATATATTGCCTAATAATATCTCTCTGCTGTATAGTTATGGCCAAAAGTTTTCAGACTGGCACAAATTTTGGTTTTCGCAAAGTTTTCTGCCTTAGTGTTTTTAGATTATGCAAAGACTCAATATTTATAGTATTGACCCTTTTTTCCAAAACTTCTGCAATATGCTATAGCATGCTGGATATCAGCTTCTGGGCCAAATCCTGACTGATGAAAAGGCATTCTTGTCTAATCAGTGCTTGGAGTTTAACACAATTTCTGTGTTTTTGTTTGATCACCTGCTTTTTGAGGATTGAACATAGGTTCGCAATGATATTGTGTTCTGTTAGTACAGTTGTAGCAATGCTGCAGCAATACATGCTCTCTGAAAGCCGAATAAGCCTGTGCTCCAGTTAGGGGGGAAATAGGAGCACAAGGCAAGCCACGCAGGTGCTGGTAGTGGAGATTCCATTACTTGGAGAACAGATAAAGAAATCTGTCACAAAAACAGAGATCGCCAAACATTGTGTTGTCTTCCCAGCTCTCAAGTTTGGTGCATCACCGATTGGGTTGACAGATTACTAGGAGGGGATGGTGAGGACCCAGCAGTCATGTTTCACATCAGTACCAATTAAAAAGTTAGAGGTAGGTGAAAGGTCCTTAAAAATTTCAGGGAGTTAGACTAAATATGCACGTTGTCTCATTAGCGAGAAAGGAGACTAGAACTCTAGTGCCACCTATTGGAAGTAGCAAAACAAAAAGTCAATATAAACCCTTTAATGAGCCATGCCATGTGACTTAGGATAAAAGCTAAACTAGAATCTCAATTTGCAGACAGTGTTTAAGGGTATATTCCCTCATCTGTGCAAAGTGTGAGATCTGGTTTGGCTGGGTTAGAGGTGTCTGCCTGGGATCCAAGGAGTAACGTTTCTTCTTCTGAAAAAGTGGTGGGTAAAGCCTGGCATGACAAGGTTAGGAGACATTTAGGCCTTGCAATGCTCCTCTGGGAAATTAAATATGTAAATTGTCTCTTCTTCCTCTCTGAAGAGACAATTTGTATATTTATTTTCCAGAGGTGCATTTTAAGGCTTAAAAGTCTCCTCACATGGGCATGCCAAGCTTGACATTTCACTCTCAAGGAGAAACGTTATCCCTTGGATCCAGGGAATTAGACTGCAAGCTTAAGTCGACAACCTTGAACTTAGCATTATCTGATATACTGCTTGCACCACGACTGAGAGGTAGTAGCAGATTAGAAATGTGAATGTGTTTTCTGTTGGATACAGGTATTATGCTAGAGATCACCAAAACAATTCTCTATACATGATGGAAAGCAACTCATAAGGGTATATATAAAACAAACTAAGAAAAAATAGGAAATATAGCCAAAATAATATACCAATCACATTACTTTATTAATTATTATGCATGCTGGTACAAAAATTTATATTAATTTTGAAAAGTAAAAGCAATTAATAGGAAGGTGAAAAAAAAGGTGGATTTTATAATATCAATAATTAATGTAAACAAAAGAGACACAGGAAATGGGGAGTATTATCAAATGGTTAATATAGTAGTCCAAATGACATATAGAAAGTGTTAGTGCTTATTTAATACAGTTGAAATTAGCTAATAAAGTCACAGAATGTAGTAATCCTAGGAAATACAGTTGTGCCCAAAAGTTTACATACTCTGGCAGAATTTTTGCTTTCTTGGCCGTTTTTCAGAGAATATGAAACTTTTTTCCAGTCCTGTTTAGTGGTTGGGTGAAGCCATTTATTGTCAAACTACTGTGTTTTCTCTTTTTAAATCATAATGACAACCCAAAACATCCAAATGACCTGATCAAAAGTTCACATATCCTGGTTATTTTGGCCTGATAACGTGCGCAGAAGTTGACATAAAAGGGTTTGACTGGCTACTAAAGGTAACATCCTCATCTGTGACCTGTTTGCTTGTAATCAGTGTATATGCATAAAAGCTGAGTGAGTTTCTGGGATCCAGACAGACTCTTGCATCTTTCACTCAGCCACTGATGTTTCTGGATTGTGAGTCATGGGGAAAGCAAAAGAATTGTCTACGGATCTATGGGAAAAGGTAGTTGAACTGTATCCCCTGGCCCGGATGGTATGTACACCTTTCACTACAGGAAATAAAAACCATGGTAGACAGACTGTTATGTTTAATACAATATTTACAGATTCCTCAAGACTGACACAGATACCAAAAGACTGACACATAGCAAATGTTGTGCCAATTTTCCAAATAAGGACAAAATCTGAGCCTGGAAATTATATACCAATAAATTTAATCTCAGCTGTGGGTAAAATCTTTGAAATTTTCCAATAGATTTTATCCTAGAGTATCTCAACGAGAATAACCTCATGACCCAACATCACCATGGGTTTTTGAGGGATCAATTCTGTCAAACTAATCTGATCAGCTTCTTAGAGGAGATAAGTTCCAGACAAGACTAAAGGTACCGTCACATTAAGCGACGCTGCAGCGATAGCGACAGCGATGCCGATCGCTGCAGCGTCGCTGTTTGGTCGCTGGAGAGCTGTCACACAGACCGCTCTCCAGCGACCAACGATGCCGAGGTCCCCGGGTAACCAGGGTAAGCATCGGGTTGCTAAGCGCACGGCCGCGCTTAGTAACCCGATGTTTACCCTGGTTACCAGCGTAAAAGTTAAAAAAACAAACAGCACATACTCACCAGCGCGTCCCCCAGCCTCTGCTTCCTGACACTGACTGAGCTCCGGCCCTAACAGCACAGCGGTGACGTCACCGCTGTGCTTTCACTTTCAGTTTAGGGCCGGCGCTCAGTCAGTGTCAGGAAGCAGAGGCTGGGGGACGCGCTGGTGAGTATGTGCTGTTTGTTTTTTTAACTTTTACGCTGGTAACCAGGGTAAACATCGGGTTACTAAGCGCGGCCCTGCGCTTAGTAACCCGATGTTTACCCTGGTTACCAGTGTAAAATATCGCTGGTATCCTTGCTTTTGCTGTCAAACACGGCGATACACGGCGACCTAGCGACCAAATAAAGTGCAGACCTTCTAGCAGCGACCAGCAATTTCACAGCGGGATCCAGATCGCTGCTGCGTGTCAAATACAGCGATATCGCTATCCAGGTCGCTGCAACGTCACGGATCGCTGGCGATATCGCCTAGTGTGACGGTACCTTAAGGAAACAAAGTAGGTGTTATCTATATCAACTTTTTAAAGACATTTGATGTGGTGCAACATAATAGGCAGGTATATCAGGTAGGAAATAGGTAGGAAAATCAGAGTAATGGGACAAGGGCAAAATATGTGTGACTGGGTTAACAACTGACTCAGTGATAGGAAACAATGGGTGGTCAAAAAGGATGATCTAATGTGCTCGGTGATACTTGGATATCACTCTAGTATTCAGGTGATCGGATGTGCTCGGCACTCAATGAGCATTAGCTAGTGCTTGAATATAAAGCTCAAATTCCTGCACCACATGCTTGACACCTGTTATACAGCCAATAAGCATGAGTGGATTGCCTGCCAGTCACTGTAATACCATAGGCATCTTGGTAATGGCATTACAGTGATTGGCTGGCCGCATCACTTCATCAGAGGTTATAAATGGATTGGCGCCGCAGGGCTTGACTCGCTGACACCATTGCACAGCTTAGGGCCAGTTCTGATTGGAGGTTATCCAGATATCCAGGCCTGTGTGTGCACATTTTAACTAATCAGAGTCCTCTAATGTTGATACTGGTGCTGATGCTAAACCATCATACTAACTCTTTCTAAGGGCCAGTCTTGTGCTTTGTTGTTTGCATCAGGTACATCAAGCATTTTGCCTAGGGACAGTTGCAGGAACAGGGAGAGTGTCAGAATGCCGCATCTACCCAGGGCTTAGGGCTTTGCAGTCCATTGCTAAACATATAGCTGCTGCGCATGACCACATTCTTTTTTGGGGGGTGAAAAAATGTACTCTATTGTCATCCATAGATTATTACGTGCTTTGTATTACATTACAGTGGTATTTAACACTTTAAAAAGGTCAAACATTTTTCTGGATTCAATTAGTCATCCATAGAGTATTACGTGCTTTGTTTTACATTTTCATGGTACATAATACTCCAAAAAAGCATCCAAAATTTTTTGAGATTCAGTTTGCGATCCATAGAGTATTATGTTCTTTGTTTTACATTTCGGTAGTATGTAAGACTTCAATAAAGCATTCAAAAAGTGCTTGAGATTCAATTTGTGATCCACAGAGTATTATGTTTGTTTTACATTTCGGTGGTATATAACACTCCAAAAAAGAGGTCAAATTTTTTTTCTGGATTGAATTATTCATTCATCCATACACTATCATGTGCTGTGTTTTACGTTTTGGTAATATGTAACACTCCAAAAAAGTGGTAAAAATATTTTCTCTGGATGCAATTTGTCATCCATACAGTATTACGTGCTTTGTTTTACATTTTGATAGTATATAACATTCCAAAAAAAGCATCATTTTTTTCTCCATTCAATTAGTCACCCATAGAGTAATACATGCTTTGTTTTACATTACAGTGGTATATAAAACTCCAAAAAAGCATTAAAACTTTTAATAGATTTAATTCATCTTCCTTAAAGTATTACGTACTTTGTTTTTCTTTTTGGTGGTATATAACACTTAAAAAAAGAATTAACATTTTTATCTGGATTCAGTTAGTCATCCGTAGAGTATTTGTGCTTTGTTTTTAATTTTGGTGGCACATAACACTTCAAAAATGTTTCTGGATTCAATTAGTCATTTATAGAGTATTGGTTCTTTGTGTTACATTTTGGTGGTTTATAAACCTCCAAAACAACTGAATTAAATTAGTAATCCATACACTGTAACTAGTGATGGGCGAGCACTGAAATGCTCAGGTGCTCGTTGCTCGGGTCGAGCAAATTGGAATACTCGGGTACTCAACCCGAGCAACGAGCCCAATGTACTGTAAGTCTATGGGAAACCCGAGTATTTTTAAAGCAATTCCCCCCCGGGGGTCCTTTTAAGGTCTAAAAACGTCTGAAAATGATGGAAACACTGCTCAAATGACATGGGAACATCATGGGGATCGCCCCTGGAAGCATTTCTGACTCCTAGGTCACAGCTGTAAGCAATGTTGTCAGAGTTTCACCCCATTTTTACAGGTGCACACAAAAACAAAACTAAAATGGATTTTGCTGGGAAATATGTTAAGGAACATCCTTTCCAGAGTAATGACTTGTATATAAGGCAAAATAATGAACCCCAGACAAAAATGTTCCTCCACCACTTGGGCTATGTTTACACGCAGCGTTTTTTATGCGTTTTTCAACTTTAAAATTGCTTTCAACCAATACAAATGCATTCACTGGGAAATATCATTGTAACATTTCACAACCCTAGCTGGCCACGTGGTGTGTGACACATAAGGAGACACATTTTGTTTCATTTATGAAGGATGGACTCTTAAACTCACAAAGCTTTCTTTTAGAAGGGCATCAGGTGGCATTAATATTCTTAAAGGGCCATTATTAAACAGTGTGTCTCCTATGCCGTTATTGCCTAGGCAGTGAGTAGCTGACCTACGATGCACCCCAATACCCCTTTCACGAGAGGTATAGGAGGGCTTCCTGAAAAAATGCTGCATTGAATGCAAAGCCTGCCCTGCTATCAAGTCATGTGCACCCCAATAAGCCTTTGAACCCATGTACTGGATGGACACAGGAAAACCCACTTCACATTATTCAGTTGGTCCTGCCATACTGTTTTCTTATTAATTAACTGCAAGGCCTGCCCTGCTCCAAGTCATATGCACCTCAATAAGCCTTTGAACCAAGGTACTGGATGACCACAGGAAAACCCACTTCACATTATTCAGTTGGTCCTGCCATACTGTTTTCTTATGTATTAACTGCAACGCTGCCCTGCTACCAACTTATATGCACTCCAATAAGGCTTTGAACCCAGCTACTGTATGGCCACAGGAAAATCCACTTCACATTATTCATTTTGAAATATCATGTTGTTTTCTAATGTATTGACTGGAAGGCCTGCCCTGCTACCAATTCATATGCACCCCCAATAAGCCTTTGAACCCAGGTACTGGATGGGCACAGGAAATCCACTTCACATTATTCAGTTGGTCCTGCCATATTGTTTTCTTATGAATTAACTGCAAGGCCTGCCATGCTACCAAGTCATATGCACCCCAATAAGCCTTGGAACCCAGGTACTGGATGCCGCAGGAAAACCCAATTCAAATTTTTCAGTTGGTCCTGCTTTACTGTTTCCTTATGCATTGAATGCCATGACCCAAATTTGCACACACCTCAATCCCACCTTGGAAGAAACATGGAGGAGGACCTCATTAAAAAATTGTCCCTTTACAAAGAAGCGGGTCTCCTAGACTGGTAATGCCCATACACTGCATACAGTGCATGGGCTGACATACATTTCCCCATGGGGATACATTTAAAAAAATATATTTTATGGGTATCATAGACACCCTTGCCAAAAAATTGACTGGCTGTAGCAGAATGTCATTCACCTTGGTCTTCTACTGGTGGAGAATGATGTGACGTGGAGGAAAGCCTAATTTAAAACTATGCCCAATTTAAAGAGCCGATCTCCTAGACTTGTAATGCTCATAGACTAAGTGCATGGGCTGACAAACATTTCCCCATGGAGGAACATTTCTTAAAAATATTTTATGGGGATCATAGACACCCTTGCCAAAAAATTGACTGGCTGTAGCAGAAAGGAACATGTTAACCCTGGTGATCTAGTGGCTGAGAATGATGAGACGTGGAGGAAGGACTCATTAAAAACTAGGCCCAATTTAAAGGAGTTGGCCTCCTAGACTTGTAATGCCCATACACTAAGTGCATGGGCTGAGAAACATTTCCCCATGGGGGGTACATTTTTTACAAATAATTTATGATGATCATAGACACCCTTGCCAAAAAACTGACTGGCTGTAGCAGCATAGAACATGTTCCCCCTTGTGTTCTACTGGCGGAGAATGATGCGACGTGGAGGAAGGCCTCATTAAAAACTAGGCACAATTTAAAGGAGTGGTTCTCCTAGACTTGTAATGCCCATACACTAAGTGCATGGGCTGACAAACATTTACTGGGGGAGTAAAAATTTTTTGGGTTTCAAATTAGTAAGGGGCATCATAAAAACACCCTTGCACAAAAATGTAGTGACTTTTGCATCACGGAATACATTCACCCTGTGTATATATGTACGGGTGTGTGTGTATATAAATATATATACACACACACCGCAGTGTCACCTATATAATCTATATACATCAGTAGCAGCATTCCCTATATAATGTATATAGACTGCTATATATACATTGCATAGGTGATACAGTGATTATATACAGCAGCATCACCTATATAATGTATATATAGCAGTCTTTACACATTATATAGGTGCAACTGCTGTATATACACATTTAAAAAAATCATCTTGGGACTTACCAGGTCCCTGAGATGGGGGGGAGGTCGGGAGGATGAAGGGCTGAGGTGGGTCGGGTCCCAGCATCGGCGGTGAAGAGGATCCCAGGCAGCACTGGTGAGAGCAGTCTTCTCTGACGCTGGTTCAGGCGGGCCAGCGTCAGACACAGGTGGAGGCACCATATGCGTGCAAATATCTCCGTGTGCACGCGGGGTCTCCTGCTTGCCCATGCTGGCAAGGGCAGCAGCAGCAGACGAGCACACTCAGCACATGCAGGAACAAGGACCGTGGCCGTGCTCATTGCTCCCGCAACCCGCACTGACGCCGGCCGCTGCGGCCCATGTCAGTGCGGGCAACTGAACGTGTGCATACAGGACCATTTAAAGGGCCGACTGGATGGATGGTGCGCTATGTAGTAAAATCGCTGCCGATCTTCCAGCGGCCCTGTGCAGCTGCTCAGGCACTGGCCCGGGGGGCAAATGCATTCCTGCAACCCGGCCCAGTCTGCCCCTGGAAGTATCTAATGTTTTCATCCCTTGACCAAGGCATTGCACTATTTGATGCTTTTCAGCAGCAGAGAGATCCTTTTTCTTTCCCATGTTACTTGAAAATTGTGGCCTGCTTAATAATGTGGAACATAATTTTTAAGTAGTTTTCTTTTAATTAGAATCACTTGGAAATTTAATTATCACATGTGTTTAAGATTGATTTCAGTGATCCATTGAGCCCTGAGACACAATGCTATCCATCAGTTTATTTGAAAAACAAAACAATTAACTCTTTATGATGCTTAAATCCAATTTGCATAGTAATTTAAAACACGGTGTACTCACATACAATGCCTGCCTTGCACTGATGTGGATATGTGCACATAGACTACCCAGCCTTCCTAGTGCTGCATTCTATGTACCCCCAAATTAGCCATAAAAAGGACTGTTAGTTTATCAGGATTTGTGGATTGAACACTAGTAGACCCACACTAACTAATAAAAGTAAGAATTTCACTCTATCTCAGCAGCAGCTCTCCTTACATAATTGAGTACGTAGCAGAATGTGGCGAGCAGGGCAGCGCCAGGTCCCTTGTAGACCTTATGACGCTGTGCGGCCAGCAAATCACTGTAATACCACAACAAAGATGGCTGTGGTATTGCAGTGCATGGCAGACAATCCATGCTTGTTGATTGGCACTCTAAAACATGCCAAAATTAAAAGGAGGAAACCCGAGCTCCTGACGAATAATCCTGGAAATACTCAGTGCTCTCTGAGTACACCGAGCATAGTGATACTTGGGTGAGTACTGAGTAGTGGTGAGCACATTCCCTCATCACTAACTCTAACGTGATAAATGGGTGACAAACATGGCAGAATCCCGTGAGACTATTGATGGAGTGTCCAGAACAATATCCGAGCCAGACCAAGCTGGCGCGACCGCAGAGGTGACAGAAGCCTGTGGTCCGGATCCAGCCGCTTTCCCAAAACTACCAAGGCCCGAACCCAGGTCACAGTCATCACTGCTGGGGTTTTTGCAGACTGCGGATGGGAGATGGGAGAGCCAGGATCAAATAACTAGTGAGCGGATTGCTTGGCCTTTGTTGGTTGGAACAGTGAAGGAGGCGAGCCAGGACCAGGACTGGAGACATGCTAGTGGGCCCACTAGCTGCAAAGTGCAGAGAGTTGGCATATCTGGGGAGGTCAATACTTACGACTGGCAGCAGAGATAGGGGTCTATAGAAGAATTTGTGACCCATCATCACATCTTGTTCAACCAGCGGGCAGTAGAGATGGAACACTTGCCTCAAAGGCTTCAAGAGCTGATGGTTGGAACCATAGCTATGTTTCTGAAAATGGGCAACAACACTGGAAAGTAGTTTGTGCGATCTGAAAGAAAGGAGCAGGATGAACCCTTCTTGTGAATGAATGAAAAGATTTTGGAGAAGCTCCTTGAGGAGTCTCGAGACGAGGTTACCACCCCCTAGAGATAGGACTTTCCTTGGGGTTGCCAAGGTACTATGTGGAGCAGGCAATGGTGCAGATGACGCAAGGGGTTGTCACTCATTTCTACAAGTCGGGGGCTCCGGGACTACCCAAATATGGGTCACTTACAGCCCAGGGACTTGGGAATTAGACTCCAGGAAGCAGGTGGAGACACTCTTCCCAAGGAAGGAGATGAAGAGGATTACTGTATTACCCTCATTACTGTATATTTTTCCTTCAAAGCCTTATTGAATGTAAGAGTATATCAGCTACACTTTCAAAATAATTGAATGAGGCCTGCCAGTTGCTGACTTTAAGCATCTACAGATGACTGGATGATCTTCCTTATAATGTTTGCAAAGCCTTTATGAATGTAGAAGTGCCACAAATATACTTTTTAATTTTATTATGAGACACTCCATTTGGTGCCTTCAAAGGTATATGCATGACCCTATGTATAATTTTTGGCAGGCTTTGCATTGAATGTAAGAGTATATCAACTACACTTTCAAAATAATTGAATGAGGCCTGCCAGTTGCTGACTTTAAGCGTCTACAGATGACTGGATGATCTTCCTTATAATTTCTTTCCTGGCTTTGCACTTGGTACAAAGCCTTTATAACTGTAGTACATCAAGTACACTTTGAAAATATTTGTGTGAGGCCTGCCAGTTTTATAACTGTAGTACATAAAGTACACTTTCAAAATATTTGAGTGAGGCCTGCCAGTTTTTGCCTTTAAGGGTCTATGGATGACTGGATGACCCTACTTATAATGTTTGCAAAGCCTTTATGAATGTAGAAGTGCCACAAATATACTTTTTAATTTTATTATGAGACACTCCATTTGGTGCCTTCAAAGGTATATGGATGACCCTATGGATAATTTTTGGCAGGCTTTGTATTGTGTGCATTGCTTTTATGAATGTAGGAGCACCACAACTAAACTTTTTTTCACAATATTCAAATGAGGCCATTAGTGCCTTCAAGGGTATATGGAAGACCCTGAATGAGCACAATTTGAACATAATGTGTGTGAGGCCCTTCTGTTTGTCTAATACAGGGTTTAACTGAATCCTTTTTTCATCTAAATTTTGGCAGTTCTTGCTTTCTTCATAAATTACACTGAAATTTCCAATTTTTTAAATGAAAAAAATAATATAAATGAATTAAAAAATCAATTTTGGATTACTTAAATTGTATATTTTTTAGATCCTTTTTAAATTTTGCCTTTCATACAAGTTATTATACAGGATATAATGTTTCTTTTTTTTGTTTCCTGTAAACTCCAATTTCTAGTTGATTTTTAATGTTTTATTGTCAGTCCTAAAAGTGGTGTTAGGGTACGTGTCCACGTTCAGGAAACGCTGCGTGTTTGACGCTGCGTGGGGCCGCAGCGTCAAACACGCAGCGTCCAGATGTTCCAGCATAGTGGAGGGGATTTTATGAAATCCCGTGTCCACTATGCGTGGTAACACGCATCCGTCGGCCCTGCAACTCCGGACATGCTGCACGTCTTTTAAGATCGCAGCATGTCCGTGTTCCTTGCGGCGACGCTGCGCTGCCGCAAGGAATAACACAGGGCCCTATGCGAGGGGTGCGATGATGCCGGATGTGTGCAATGAACACATCCGGCATCATCGCGTCCCAGAAGGGGGCGGGGCTTAGCGCCGAGCGGGTTTGGGGTCCAATTTCTCCCGTTACCCTTGGGAATATACAAAACTGGGAGCTAAAAAATAATTTTTGTGGAAAAAAAAGATTTTTTATTCTCAAGGCTCTGCATTATAAACTTATGTGAAACACTTGGGGGTTCAAAGTGCTCACCAAAGATCTAGATAAGTTCCTTGGGGGTCTGGTTTCCAAAATGGGTCACTTGTGGGGGGTTTCTACTGTTTAGGTACATCAGGGGCTCTGCAAACTCAACGTGACACCCGTAGACCATACCATCAAAGTCTGCATTCCAAAACACCACTTTTTCCCTTCCGAGCTCTGCCATGTGCCCAAACAGCAGTTTTCTCCCATATATAGGGTATCAGCGTACTCAAGATAAATTGCACAACAACTTTTGGGGTCCAATTTCTTCAGATACCCTTGGGGAAATACAAAATTGGGGGCTAAAAGATCATTTTTGTGGAAAAAAAAGATTTTTTAAATTTCCACGCTCTTTATTATAAATTTCTGTGAAGCAATTTGGGGTTCAAAGTGCTCACGACACATCTAGATAAGTTACGTAGGGGGGCTACCTTCCAAAATGGGGTCACTTTGGGGGGTTTCCACTGTTTAGGCACATCAGGGGCTCTCCAAATGAGACATGACATTCTATCTCAGTTCCAGCCAATTTTGCATTGAAACGTCAAATGGCGCTTCTTCCATTCTGAGCACTGCCATGCACCCAAATAGTAGTTTACTCCCACATATGGGGTATCAGCGTACTCAGGACAAATTGTACAACAAATTTTGGGGTCCAATTTCTCCTGTTACCCTTGGGAAAATAAAACATTGGGAGCGAAAACTCATTTTTGTGAAAAAAATAAGATTTTTTATTATTACGGCTCTACATTATAAACTTCTGTGAAGCACTTGAGGGTTCAAAGTGTTCACCACACATCTAGATAAGTTCCTTAGGGGGTCTACTTTCCATAATGGGGTCACTTTTTGGGGTTTTCCACTATTTAGGCACATCAGGGGCTCTCCAAAGAAGACATGGCGTTCCATCTCAATTCCAGTCAGTTTTGCTTTGAAAAGTCAAATGGCGCTCCTTCCCTTCTGAGCTCTGCCATGCACCCAAATAGTGGTTTACCCCCACATGTGGGGTATCAGTGTACTCAGGACAAATTGCAAAACAATTTCTCCTGTTACCCTTGGTAAAATAAAGCAAATTGGATCACAAATAATTTTTTTGTGAAAAAAGTTAAATGTTCATTTTTTTAAACATTCCAAAAATTCCTGTGCAACACCTGATGGTTAATACATTTTTGAATGTGGTTTTGAGCACCTTGAGGGGTGCAGTTTTTAGAATGGTGTCACACTTGGGAATTTTCTATCATATAGACCCCTCAAAGTGACTTCAAATGTGATGTGATCCCTAAAAAAAATGGTGTTGTAAAAATGAAAAATTGCTGGTTAACTTTTAACCCTTATAACTCCCTAACAAAAAAAAAATATGGTTCCAAAATTGTGATGATATAAGTAGACATGTGGGGAATGTTACTTGTTAAGTATTTTGTGTGACATATCTCTGTCATTTAAGGGCATGAAAATTGAAAGTTGGAAAATTGCAAAATTTTCAAAATTTTCGCAAAATTTCATTTTTTTCACAAATAAACTCAAGTGATGTCAAAGAAATGTTACCACTAACATGAAGTACAATATGTCCTGAGAAAACAGTGTCAGAATCAGTGGCATCCGTTGAAGTGTTCCAGAGTTATAACCTCATAAATAGACAGTGGTTAAAATTGAAAAAATAGGCCCAGTCATTAACATGCAAACCACCCTTGTGGTAAAGAGGTTAATGTACACTCTGCACCCCATCTTGACTGAAAAAAAACTGAAATGTAGTAATATTTGAAAATGTATTAAAAAATAATATCTGAAGTATCAAATGGTCGTAAGTATTTTGACCCTTTGCTCAGTATTGAGTATAAGCACCTTTTTGAGCTAGTACAGCCATGAGTCTTCTTGGGAATGATGCAACAAGTTTTTCACACCTGGATTTGGGATCCTCTGCCATTCTTCCGTGCATATCCTCTCCAGTTCCATCAGGTTGGATGGTGAATAGTGATGAGCGAGTATACTCGTTGCTCGAGTCTCCCCGAGCATGCTCGGGTGATCTCCGAGTATTTGTTTGTGCTCGGAGATTTAGTTTTCCTAGTCTCAGCTACAGGATTTGCGACTTGTAGACAGGCTGAATACATGTGGGAATTGCCTAACATACAGGCATTCCTCACATGTATTTAGGCTGGCTAGTAGCTGTAAATCATGAAGCTGCGGTGATGAAAATTAAATCACTGAGCACTAACAAATACTCGGAGACCACCCGAGCCTGCTCGGGAAAACCTGAGCAACGAGCATACTCGCTCATCACTAATGGTGAACGTTGGTGGACAGTCATTTTAAGGTCTATCCAGAGAAGCTCATTTGGGTTTAGGTCAGGGCTCTGGCTGTGCCAGTCAAGAATGATCACAGAGTTGTTCTGAAGCTACTTCTTTGTTATTTTAGCTGTGTGCTTAGGGTCATTGTCTTGTTGGAAGGTTAACCTTCGGCCAATTCTGAGGTCTAGAGCACTCTGGAAGAGGTTTTCATCCAGAATATCTCTGTACTTGGCATTCATGTTTCCTTCAATGACAACCAGTCCTCCTGTCCCTGCAGCTGAAAAACACCCCCATAGCATGAAGCTGCCACCACCATGTTTCACTGTTGGGATTATATTGGGTTGGTGATGAGGAGTGCTTAGATTTCACCACACATACCACTTAGAATAATCACCAAAAAGGTCTATCTTTGTCTCATCAGACCAGAGAATCTTATTTCTCATAGTCTGGGACCCCTTCATGTGTTTTTTAGCAAACTCTATGCTGGCTTTCATATGTCTTGCACTGAGGAGAGGCTTCCATCTGGCCACTCTGCCTTAAAGGCCCAGAGAGGGCCTCATTGATAGTTTACTTTGTGGATCTTTCTCCCATCTTCATACTGCATCTCTGGAGCACAGCCACAGTGATCTTGGGGTTCTTCTTTACCTCACTCACAAAGGTTCTTCTCTCACGATTGCTCAGTTTGGTTGGACAGCCAGGTCTAGGAAGACTTCTGGAGGCCCCAAACTTCTTCCATTTAAGGATTATGGAGGCCGCTGTGCTCTTAGGAACCATGAGTACAGCAGAAATTCTTTTGTAACCTTGGCCAGGTCTGTGCCTTGCCATAATCCAGTCTCTGAGCTCCTTGGCCAGTTCCTTTGTCCTCATGATTCTCATTTGGTCTGACATGCACTGTGAGCTGTGAGGTCTTATATAGACAGGTGTGTGCCTTTCCAAATCAAGTCCTATCAGTTTAATTAAACACAGCTGGACTTCAATGAAGGAGTAGAACCATCTCAAGGAGGATCACAAGAAAATGGACAGCATGTGACTTAAACATGAGTGTCTAAGAGGTCTGAATACTTTCTGCACCCACTGTATATTACAGATACTATACTACTCTGTACCTGTAGTACATATACAGTACTATTATCATCTTGTAATACATCTACTGTGATGATCTTTTTTTCTACTTCTACTTTTATTAGTTTACTGTCTTCTTGTACTATATGCACTGTAATGATGTCTCTTTCTCTCTCTGTACATTATATTTAATGTACTATTTTCAACTGTAATATATGTACACTACTATTGTCGTCCTGTAATACATGTATTGTACTCATCTCCACGTGTACTACTTATCTTGTGCTGCACATTTACCAATACTACATATGTTAGCTTACTATATTTCTGTACTATAGCACTGCTTTGATGATTTAAATGCAATCCTCTAGCCATTTATACTTACTTGCGGCTGCCTTCATTGTTTTCCAGCATCGCTTCTGTTGGTGTCCAGCGAAAAGTGACCTGCTGGCTGCTCCTGTGTTTCATGGAGTAGTGTGGAGGTCACTTTTCAATACAAGTCTGTGAGACCCTCTTTCTGTCCTCGGTCTGCCTCTCATAGACTTGTATTGAGCTCTTGTGAAGTAGCTTTTGACTTTATTTTACTCACTTATGTAACACTTTACTGAAATTATTAGCATTGTCTCCATTGGGCCTCACAATCTAGATTCCCTATCAGTATGTCTTAGGAATGTGACAGGAAACTGGAGTACCCTGAGGTAATCTACCGAAACAAGGGGAGAACATACAAACCTCTTGTAGATATTGTACTTGGCAGGATTTGAACCCAGTGCTAACCACTGAGCCACCGTGCTGCCTCGAGTTGCACTCACAAGATGACATTGGAGGGTGAGTATATGACTGAAGGCATGAGACTACACTACAACGCTAACCTGCCCCCCCCCCGGATTGGTGCTTTAAAATTTTATGCTATAAAATTGCTTCCTCCTCCTAAACTGATCATTTATTTTCAGAATTCTTATTTCATGGGTAAAATCTGTATTCAGTGAAGACAAATTTTTACATTACTGCGATAGGAGATGACAGATGACAAGATTCTGTGTAGACTGGAGGAGGGAGGAGCTCTGTCTCTAGCTCCTCCCTCCTCCCTCCTCCAGTCTACATAGAATCTTATCAGCAGCAACTGTCATCTCCTATCTCAGTAAGGTAACAATCTGTCTTCACTGAATACATACTACATTTTGCTCATGAAGTGAGAGTTTTGAAAACGATTTATCGGTCCTGGTGCAGAAGGAAGCAGATTTCTCTGATAACAATTAAAATGACACTTACTATTTAACTAAAACTTGAGATAAGAGTATGAGATATGAAGGATGGAAGATGCTACGAGATTATGAAGAAAATGTACACCGGATTACCTTTAATTCAACGCAACCTGTCATTTCTAGATATGTCATATAAAACAGTACTGCTTTCAATAGTTATATTCATTTTCATTTTAACTTATTTTCTGCACAGATACATTATACCATCTTTTAATACTTGAGGCAATGTTTTGTAATATTTGCAAAAGTCATCAACATGCATCCATCACTATATCTAGCAGACAATTTTGTCCTCAGCTAGAGTGTCCCTTTAAGCGGTTTCAATTTTAACAACGCTGACGAGCATGTTGTCACATTTGAAATAGGTAATCTGTATCAAGTGAATATTGGAGATAGGAATTTTAATAATTTTATTCTCATAAATATGTTTTTGGGTGGAAATGTATTTATCTTTGCACTCAGCTATTTGTCATTTTGTGCTTTCAGTTGATACATTTAATTTCAGTTCCATTCGACGTATTCTAGTTCAAAGCGGGATTGTAGAAGGTGATGGCTAAGGGCTATTATAAGTTCACAGGATGCTACCAAATCTATTGTAGTGTTATTCTATCGATAATGAGTAGTGTTGAGCATTCCGATACCGCAAGTATCGGGTATCGGCCGATATTTGCTGTATCGGAATTCCGATACCGAGATCCGATACTTTTGTGGTATCGGGTATCGGTATCGAAACAACATTAATGTAAAAATGTGTAAAAGAGAGAATTAAAATAAAAAATATTGCTATACTCACCTCTCCGACGCAGCCTGCACCTTACCGAGGGAAGCGGCAGCGTTCTTTGTTTAAAATTCGCGCTTTTCTTTCCTTACGTGAAGTCCCGGCTTTGTGATTGGTTGCGTCGCAGTCACATGGGCGACGCAACCAATCCCAGCAAGCCGTGACGTAATTTCAGGTCCTTAAGGATTTTAAAATTACGTCCCGGCTTTGTGATTGGTTGCGTCGCAGTCACATGGGCGACGCAACCAATCACAAGCCGTGACGTCACGGGAGGCTGGACACGCGCGCATTTTAAAATGCGCGCTTGTCCAGCCTCCCGTGACGTCCCGGCTTGTGATTGGTTGCGTCGCGATCAACCAATCACAAGCCGGGAGGCTGGACACGCGCGCATTTTAAAATGCGCGCGTGTCCAGCCTCCCGGCTTGTGATTGGTTGACCGCGAAGCAACCAATCACAAGCCGGGACGTCACGGGAGGTTGGACAAGCGCGCATTTTAAAATGCGCGCGTGTCCAGCCTCCCGGCTTGTGATTGGTTGACCGCGAAGCAACCAATCACAAGCCGGGACGTCACGGGAGGTTGGACAAGCGCGCATTTTAAAATGCGTGCGTGTCCAGCCTCCCGGCTTGTGATTGGTTGACCGCGAAGCAACCAATCACAAGCCGGGACGTCACGGGAGGTTGGACAAGCGCGCATTTTAAAATGCGCGCGTGTCCAGCCTCCCGGCTTGTGATTGGTTGACCGCGACGCAACCAATCACAAAGCCGGGACGTAATTTTAAAATCCTGAAGGACCTGAAATTACGTCACGGCTTGCTGTGATTGGTTGCGTCCCGGCCACATGGGCGGCACGCGACCAATCACAAGCCGGGACTTCACGTAAAGGAAAGAAAAGCGCGAATTTTAAACAAAGAACGCTGCCGCTTCCCTCGGTAAGGTGCAGGCTGCGTCGGAGAGGTGAGTATAGCAATATTTTTTATTTTAATTCTTTCTTTTACACATTAATATGGTTCCCAGGGCCTGAAGGAGAGTTTCCTCTCCTTCAGACCCTGGGAACCATCAGGGATACCGTCCGATACATGAGTCCCATTGACTTGTATTGGTATCGGGTATCGGTATCGGATTGGATCCGATACTTTGCCGGTATCGGCCGATACTTTCCGATACCGATACTTTCAAGTATCGGACGGTATCGCTCAACACTAATAATGAGACAATGAAAACTACTTTTAAGGTGAACACCTGATGATCACCTATATGGCTACAAAATAAAATTTGTATCACAACAAATCAACTGTAATTTATATTTTATTGTTTTTGCAGAACATGTTCAATCTTAAGTCTATCTAGGGTCAAATTGCTCTTGTTATATTAATTTTCCCTTTTGGGGGATCCACCCCTGTTTAAAGGGAACTCTCATTTCTGCTCAATGTCACTTTACTTTATTATGTAGAGAGTAACCTTATTTTTTGAGGTGTGTTTTGCATAATAGTGAGTACTTTTTCATTAATTGACTTATTGACTGCTCAACAATATTTGTCAGGGTGACTTAGGGTTACTGAGGGCCAGCTATCAATGAGTGGGGTGCCATTATAGCTAATAATTTAGGGTGCCAACGTCCTTGGTAAGGCAGGCAATTACTGAGGTTTATTTAGGGATAAATAGCCCCTGATATACTAATGTGGACACACCCCATGACAGAACATACATTCATATTTACGCGGTACCGTCTTATGTTACATAGAGGCTTACCCAAGTTGAATTTGTTCTGTTTTTTAGGTTTATGTGTAGTTTACAATTTTAATTTATACCTTATTTTAAACGGATTTTTATATAAAATGTGACCTTTCCCTAAACTACTAGAAATTCTTGTTATGCACATATAATCAAGTAAAAATGGATACTGACCATATTATACTGGGTCCTCCCATCCCTGATATTCTGGAGTCTAATTTTTAATCTCATTAGTGTCTATTACTCTGATAGTGTCATCCTCAGAATTTAATGGACAGACTGTACACAATCACGGTGGACCGGTTTTATATATAATTTTATTGAATTTAATATTCAAAGTTATATTTTATTTTTGGTATTCCACCTCAGTCCGTGACCTCTGGCATCTACCATGCTCCCTTGACAAGACAACATCAAGTTAGACCTAGTCACTAGACCTCATGCTATATAAATACACGCTACACAACAATTGTAACTAGTAATGATACATTTCAAACACTGTGTTGCATAGCTTGTTCATAGTCGGGTCCCGGTCTTGCAGGTTCCTTATTCACATTGAGGTCATTTTTTAGACAAGGTAAGGCTTTAATACTAGAAGTTAGGACTGTCCTGATTGTCGCTGGTGCGATGGCTTTTACACTTTTTTTTACATCTAAACCAGTGTTAACTAAGTACCCTATAAATTTTTATGCACGATTATTTTTTACTTACACCAAAGTATATGTTCATTTTGTTTCCTAGTTTTTCAAAAAAATTAGTCCAGAATGGATGCTGCAATTTGACTCTTATGGCCCTGGAGTAAATTCTTCTTAAAAATCACATTATAACTCTTTTTAGACTGATATATTTTCAAGCTATTAGTGTATTTTTTTTTGCCAAGCAAAAGTCTAAGATAGTTATATTATAACTATGAAATGTAATCTAAATGTTCCATAATGTTACATTATAGAATCGTATCTTGAATGCAATAACGAAAATGTTCCCTAATGCTACCTACTGAAATCTATTGCGAGTTCTTTGACTTTTAGATGCTGCATAGCACAAATCTGCCAATATTTGAAAGTCTTGGCCCACAATGGCTTCACCACAGGATCTCCTTTCCTTGTTCTTTAAAATATCACTTTAGCTACTTTTAGAAGCAAAATTGCTGGCAGGTGTCAGGTCTACTCTATTGCATTTTCCGTTTACTTTTCTTGTCAATTTTACATCAATTATTTTTCTTTTTTGTTGTCTTGTTCTTCCTATTTGGAAAGAAACACGAAAAACATTTACTTGTCAGAAGTTTGAAGACTTTAGTTTTTTACTTTTCCTCAATTCTTTTGATCCAAATGAAAATTACACAGCAAAAGAGCTGCAACATTGCCAAATGCAAGACACTTTTTATATAGCTCAGTGGTGTGGATGACATTTAAAACACAAGTTCTATCAGGGAAACTCACATTGTTGCCATAGAGACTCTAGTGGGGAGTCTAATGTTGTATCAGATGCTCCCCCGGAGAGCTAGATGCTTACTGCAGCTCTGACTTATGTCTTTCTGTGTCATCACACTACTCTGAACACCAAAAATGGCTGGGAGGGAACGCAAAGCTTGTTACATGAAAGAAATAGCCAAGAAAGAAGAAAGATATACTCGTACTGTGGAGTATGCACCCTACCATAAAAAAGTATATATTAGTATAGGGAGTAGCAGGAACATTTGTCAATTTTTTGTATAGTTTGTAAAGTAAATGCAACATATCTCAGATGAAGATCCCTTCGGGTTGTCAGAAGGTTTATTTTCTTATGCTATATTCAATTGAAGTGTGCAATTTTTCATTGTTTATTTGCAGTTTAAGAAAATTAACAAAATTAAATAAACAAAAACACAAGTATTGCAAAAAAAAGAAAAGAAAAAATGAAAATGAACTACTAGGAAAAGTGAAGTCAAGTAAACAGAATCAGGCAGCTGCTTTAAGAATATGACGGGATGTGAGATGGCAGAACAATATGCATATTATGTAGCATAGGGAACTGTTTAAGATCATTTAACCACATATCAAAGAAAAAACTACGGCGCTACTGCACAATATGAATAATGAGTGAATCCTGTTCTTGTTGGATAAGGCAAAACGTGATAGGGATCAAAAAGTGGATGAATCCTGTAGGATTGTGTTCATTTAATAATAATACACAGCTGTTCACTGTGGCTGACCATCTGTGATGTATGGAGAAGCAGCTGTTATATTACCAATAAATATGTATATAACTCAGTAAATTAGTATATTAGTGGATATGATTAGCATCACTAGTCAAGGAAACCACAACCCATAGAAGATAAAGTGAACAGACCTAAGGAACTTAATGTACTTAAAATGTTCACTAGAATAAGTTTGAGAAAAGACTGTCAACCACTAGAATTGTGTATACAGAATGCCGCATACATAGTATAGCTATTGAAAGTGCGGTATTTACTGTGATGAATAGGTTGCAGCTTCCATCATGGCACTAGATACTGGCAAGGTCCTAATGGAGCAAGCAGTGAATTTCAGGAGTGTCCTCCTGTTAGTGTGCCTCCCTGGGGCTTGCAAAAGGTGTACAGACCATGGTGTGCTACGGCCAGAAGTGATGACTCTGACTGGAGAAGCAAGCGAGGGCATGGCAGAGCGTGACATCACTGGCAGTGCATTAGGGGCTCTCGGATTGGCCAAAAAACTATGAATTTCGATGGAGACAAAGTCTTTCTTCATCACGGTATGGTCCACACAAGTGAGCCACCTATTTATAGACTTGGATTGTGTATTGGTGCCAGATGGTAGTTCAAATCAAGGAGGGAAAACATATGGAATCCCATAGCGTGTAAAGGATAGATGAAAGAGACATGTCTACATAGTCCCAAATAACTCAATGTTAAATGAATAATTTTTTAATCACTTTGTTATTGAGAAACGTTTAAAATATATTAAAAATGTAAAAAGGACTTTGTATGAGTTGGACAAGTATAGCAGAAGATACGACATGCATATGTACCAACCTCCCTAAATTGTCTGAATCAGAGTAAATGATTGCCTCTCTGACTTACAGATTGATGTTGCCCATATTCCAAATGAAATTGGTAAAAGCCAATGTGAATGCACGATAAATTTAGATATTTAAAATGATGTAACATACAGTATATTTAAAATTATTTAAAATTATTTGAGCTACATATGTTGTGGGAAAATGGAAAACAGAAAACATAGGAGTGGGGGCCTTCACTTATTGCTCAGGGTTGAAGGATACCATATTACCAATAGAGTGGGCGTAGGAATCAACATCTAGTCCATACATCCCTTTTACTATTTATTCTTGAGTTAGTATTATGTGATTAATTATTCAATTTGTGCCCCCCCCCCCATATTAAAAAGCATATAGCTAAATTTTGTGGTTCAATCCCTTCAGGGCCAGACTATCCAATGTAAATATCCACTTGGATTCCATCCAGGAATTTCCAATTCTTTTGTACTATCTAGATGCCACACAAATGAACTCCCATACAGGACTGATTATTATTCTCTGCAAAGTGTCAACAAAGGTGATGCCCCTTGTAACTCTTATTAATATTATCTAGATGTTCCTTTACTCTTTTTGATACCTGTCTCTTCGTTCAGTCTATGCATATTTTGTTGCATGAGCAGCAAATTATATATATATAACCCCAGCTGAGTGACACCAGATAGCATCCTTTATGGCAAACTGATTTGCCCATTAGTAAAAGTGGTTTGGAGAGAATTTCTCATTTTAGTGTGGACATGGACTTTTTACCGACAATTCAGTTTTGTGTTTGATTTCGAATAAAGTTTGCTAAAAGGCTGCAGTGCAGTCAATCAACAAGGTTTTAGGCTATGGGCACTTTTGCAGCCATCTCAGCCATGTCAGATATTGGCATGGCTTTGATGGGTCATCACACCATGTGACCCAGCCTGTATAACTCAGCCTGTGTAAACGCCGAATCACAGATGATGCTGCCATTCTGCTCTGCTTAGTCTAGGGAAGGGACACAGCTGGAGTGAGGGACAGTATTAGGTTTTGTGTGTGCGCAGTTTTCCCAAAAGCTTCTCTGTGTATGCTCTGCACTCGTGTCTGTGGGAATAGTGTGCCTACAACCAATTTTTTATTCTCTGCACCCGTGTCTGTGGGAGTAGTATGCTTATAACCTATTTTTTTCTATTCTACACCGATGTCTGTGGGAGTAGTATGCATAAAATCAAATTGCTCTATTCTGCACCTGTGTCTGTGGGAGTTGTGTGCCTTCAACCAATTTTTTTCTACTCTGCACTTGTGCCTGTGAGAGTAGTGTGCATAAAACCAATTTTCTTTACTCTGCACCCATGTCTGTGGGAGTTTTGAGTGAAAAACAAATTGTTTTACTTTGCACCCGTGTCTGTGGGAGTAGAGTGCGTAAAAACAAATTATTCTACTCTGCACCCATGTCTGTGGGAATAGTGTGCCTTTAACCTATTTTTCTCTACTCTTCACCCATGGCTGTGGAAGTAATGTGCATACAGTGAAATTTTTCTGCTCTGAACCTGTGTCTGTGGGAGTAGTGTGCCTAGAACCAATTTTTTCTACTCTGCACCGGTGTTTGTGGAAGTAGTGTGAGTAAAAACAAATTGTTCTACTCTGCACCCAGTCTTTGGGAGTAGTGTGCCTAAAATTAATTTGTTCTACTCTGCACCGATGTCTGTGGGAGTAGTGTACCTAAACACCACTTCAAAAAATGAGAGCATCAAATAGGGGACGTGGATGTGGCTATGATGATGCTGGTGTAGCTGCTGCTATTGGTGGTAATGTAGCTGCTGCAGGGAGAAGATGTGATAATTCTGTGCCTGCTAGGTGCCCAAATAAAACACCCTTCTCTGTGCATGCAGGCAACAGAACATTCTGCATCATTTTGTAGAGCTGAGTACTGCTACAAGAATATTGAGGCCAGAACATGTTGAGGCACTGTTAGATTTGATGGCTGAGAGTGCCTCCAGTTCATTCGCATTATCTTCCATCTAGGTCCCTGCAGAAAGCATAGAGTTGGCACCTGAGAACCATGGTCATCCGGCATCCACCTCACATCCTTGCAAATCAGCCAAGCAGTCTCAGCACCAAATCATGCAGCAGTCATTTTGCCTTTTGATGACCCTGCTGGCTGGCGTTCTATGCTTCATCCATCTCACCATGCCCCTGAAGTGGAAGAGACTGATTGCACTGATGCTCAGCCACTTGTTTGGTTGTAATAAGCGTACGTGAGAGAGCTAGTGCACATGGTCAGTGGACCATTTCAACACATCTCAGAGGATGACAAAATTAATTTGCCAACTGCAGCGTCTTTCTGCAGTGGGCAGACAGGCATGGAGGGTAGGGATGAGGAGTGGGTGGAAGATGATGTGGGGGATGATGAGGATCTAGACCTCAAATGGCACATCCTAGTAATGTGCACAGTTCAGAGTAAGAGGTGGTGATCATGCTGCTCCAGCAGCACAGCAAAAGAGGGAGGAAGGTGCAAAAGAACAGCGGGCGGCTCCTAGCTAGTATATTGGCTGCTATTGCCCATTGAGCTGAGGAAATGTCACGCACAGTGTAGGAAGACTAAGTGCAACACAGGAAAGAGGGATAGGAAGCCCAACACTAGGGAAAGAGGGAAGAAACTTATCTTGAGCTGATTCAGAGAGGTAACACCAAACGTCCTCCAACAGCATCAGAGAGGAAGATAACTGACTGCTATAGCTCCAAGCCTTCACAAGGGAAAAATGTGAACATCATCGATGACTTCCTGAAGCAGAATGGGAGTCTATAAACACCCAAGTCCAGGTGTGTCAATTAAAGCTGGAGGGAGGTTGCCACTGGGTCCAAAAGTCAGAAGGACTAAGAATGCATCTGCAATGACAAAAGCAAAGACATTCAACAGCCAGATGCAGAGCGACTGCTTGCAGCATCTGACACACCCGTGACAGTACCACCCCTTCTACAAGTGTCCTCCAGACACTCAAGAACAGGTTTCTCAGAATAAGAGGTGTGGAATGAATGAACCAGCCTGGGGGTTTTCACCTCTGATGCTGAAACACACATCCTTTCCTCAGGGCCTTAACCTTTCCAGGGCACCAAGTAATGTAGGGAATGACGTTTGAGAAAAGAAAATACAATCCTCGAAATATGGAACTCTAGATTTCCATCAACTTTTATTGGGGCAGTGGTAGGAGTGAGGGGTGAGGACTCTAGAGGTTCAACATATTTCTTGAACAGAGACCTGTGAAAGACATTGTGGATCTTAACCTGGGGTAACTCAAGACAAAATGCTGCTGTGTTAATGATGGTGGTTATTTTATAGGGGCCATTAAAACTAGGACCTAACTTGCAGGAAGGAACACTCAACTTGATATTCCTGGTAGACAACTATACAAATTCATTCACATTAAGGTCTGGACCTAGCAAGTGTTTTCTGTCAGCCATACGTTTGTACCTGTCTCCCATGATCTTCAAATTACTCAGAAGCCCCCACCACACCAAAGAGAGCGACAAAGCCAAACATTCCTCCTCAGGAAGTCCTGAAACCCCTCCTCAGCTAAAAGTACCAAACTGTGGATGGTAACAGTGCGCACCAAAGAATGGTGACCTGCTGGTAGACTCTTGACGATTATTGTTAGAAGCAAATTCTTCTAGCAGTAAGTAACGTGTCCAATCCTCCTGATTCTTGGAGACAAAACATCTGAGGTAAGTCTCAATATTTGATTAATGCACTCGGTCTGTCCATTTCACTTGGGATGAAGGCAGAGGAAAAGGACAGCTGCACCCCTATTCGAGAACAGAACGCCCTCCAGAACATTAAAACAAATTGGGTCTTCTGACATGACACCACAGAGGAGGAAACTCCAGCACGATGGCAAGCAAGCACAGAATTATGATGTTCCTTATTTATTTTGTGGTGCAGACTAGATGGTACAAATAACCTTCCTGAAGCCAGGAGGCAGGGTCGACCCCCTGGGCCTCCAACACCACAACCTCCAGCTCCAGGTACAATGCTGAAATGACTATCCTCTTCTGCAAAATCGAGGCAGGGTTCTTGTGGTTACCACCACCAGGGAAGCTCTGGGACAAAGCATCAGTCTTGACATTTTTGACCCCTGGACGTAAAGTAACACAAAATTGAACCTTGTAAAAAATAAGGACCATCTAGCTTGCCTAGGGTTGAGATGTTCAGCCGACTGAAGATATCAGAGGTTCTTATGGTCAGTAAAGATATGCACAGCCCCCTCCAACCAATGTCACCATTCTTCAAATGCCAATCTAATCATCAAAAGTTCCCTATTGCCCACGTCACAATTTCTCTCAACTGAGGACAATTTCTTAGAAAAGAAAGCACATGAACGCCATATACACAGGGACAGACCCTGAGGCAACACAGCCCCAACCCCCACCTCCGATGCATCAACCTCCACAATAAAGAATAAGGAAACATCAGGTTGAGGTATAGAGGCCATGGAAAAAATCTCTTTAGGGAAGAAAAAGCCTGCGGGGTTGCATCCGACCATTTGGAAAAATCAGCTCCCATCCTTGTCATGTCAGTAAGGGGTTTCACAACGACAGAATCATTTTGGATGAATTTCTGGTAAAAATTAGTAAAGCCCAGAAAACGTTGTAGAAACTTCAGGTTCTCAGGATGGTCCCAATCAAGGACAGCACGGACCTTCTCCGGATCCATCCAAAAAAATGAAGATTACAACAGGTACCCCAAAAACTGTAACTCCTGGATGGCGAAAACATATTTTCCTAGTTTTGCATATAGTTTGTTATCCTTTAATATTTGCAACACCTGTTTAACATGACCCCGATATATCTCAAAATCAGAAGAAAAAAACAAAATATCATCCAGATAGACAACCACAAACTGGCCCACCAAATGGTGGAAAATATCATTAATCAAATGTTGGAAAACCACAGGTGCATTGGTCAGACTGAAAGGCATGACCAGACTCTCGAGAAGACCCTCAGATGTATTGAATGCCATTTTCCATTCATCCCCTTCTATGATTCTAAACAGGTTGTATGCCCTGTAGGGGTTGTACTCGCTCAGGTGCGGCGGGTGACACTCAGGAGACACGTTCCATTAAAAGTTCACAGGGTTTATTGCTCCATAAACCACATAGCAACAGGAACAACAGGTAAACAGTCTTACATCAGACAGATGAGTCCTCAATGTCCATAGTAGAGCTCCGCTCTCTCAGGTCTGTGGGCACACAGGCTGTGCTATGTCCAGCACGTAGGCGATCCAGCCTAAATATGGTCTGTGTGTTGTTCTGGAACCGTCCAACACACAGGCCACTCTGCAGTGTCCAGCCAGGACACATGGAAGTGTGTCCACCCTGACAGGCTCCCACACACTCACACCTGTCATGGTTCCCAATGGCAAGGGAACGTAAGAAACATATAAGTAACGAACAAGCTCTCGGGTGATGGAAACTCGAGTTGACCGTGAGCTAAATCTACCACACAACTAACAGTAGCCAGGGAGCATACCTACGGCTTCCTATATGCCACGCGCCAGCCGGAGGACTAACTACGCCTGGTAGAGGAAGAAACAGACCTGGCTTACCTCTAGGGAAATACCCCAAAAGATGATAGCAGCCCCCCACATGTAATAACGGTGAATTAAGAGGAAAAGACATACACAGTATGAAAGTAGATTTAGCAAAGAGAGGTGTCATGATTCCCCAATGGCATGGGAACATCAGAAACACAAAATAACAGACTAGCCCTCGGGTGATGGAAACTCAAGCTGACCGTGACCTAAATCTACCACACAACTAACAGTAGCCAGGAAGCATTCCTACGGCTGCCTAGATGCCATGCGCCAGCCGGAGAACTAACTACGCCTGGAAGAGGAAGGAACAGACCTGGCTTACCTCTAGTGAAATTCCCCAAAGATGATAGTAGCCCCCACATATATTAACGGTGAGTTCAGAGGAAAAGACATACACAGTATGAAGGTAGATTTAGCAAAGCGAGGTCCACTTACTAGATAGAGGAAGGATACAAAAGAGGACTTCACGGTCAGCTGAAAAACCCTTTCAAAAACCCATCCTGAAATTACTTTAAGACTCCTGTGTCAACTCATGACACAGGAGTGGCAATTTCAGTCCACAAGAGCTTCCAGTAACAGGAAATGACAAACTGTAAACTGGACAAAAATACAAAACAAAAAGGACAAGAGTCCACTTAGCTGATCAGCAGACTGGTAGCAGGAACATGCAACTGAAAGACTCAGGTTACAATGATGACCGGCAAGGAAGTGACTGGAGAGCAAGGCTAAATAGGGAACTCCCAAAACTGATGGAAGCAGGTGAGCTGAGGCAGAAAAGAACACACAAGTCTCCAGTACCACCAGCCACCACTAGGGGAGCCCAAAAAGCGGATCACAACAGAGAGGTCCACTTACTAGATAGCAGAAGGATACAAAAGAGGACTTCACGGTCAACTGAAAACCCTTTCAAAAACCATCCTGAAATTACTTTAAGACTCCTGTGTCAACTCATGACACAGGAGTGGCAATTTCAGCCCGCAAGAGCTTCCAGCTACAGAGAATTCCAAAAACTGCAAACTGGACAAAAGGTACAAAACAAAAGGACAAAGTCCACTTAGCTGATCAGCAGACTAGTAGCAGGAACATGCAACCGAAGGCTCTGGTTACAATGATGACCGGCAAGGAAATGACTGGAGAGCAAGGCTAAATAGGAAACTCCCAAACACTGATGGAAGCAGGTGAACAGAAGAAGCAAAGTGCAAACAAGTCACCAGTACCACCAGCAACCACCAGGGGAGCCCAAAAAGCGGATACACAACAGTACCCTCCCCTTAAGGAGGGGGCACCGAACCCTCACAAGAACCGCCAGGGCGATCTGGATGAGCCCTATGAAAGGCACGAACCAAATCCGAGGCATGAACATCAGAGGCAGTTACCCAAGAATTATCTTCCTGACCATAGCCTTTCCATTTAACCAGATATTGAAGTCTCCGTCTGGAAATACGGGAGTCCAAGATCTTCTCTACGACGTACTCCAATTCACCCTCCACCAGCACAGGAGCAGGAGGTTCAGTAGAAGGAACCACCGGTACCTCATATCTCCGCAACAACGACCGATGGAACACATTATGGATAGCGAAAGATGCCGGGAGGTCCAAACGAAAGGAAACAGGGTTAAGAATCTCCAAAATCCTATAAGGACCGATGAACCGAGGCTTAAATTTGGGAGAAGAAACCCTCATAGGGACAAAACGGGAAGACAACCACACCAAGTCCCCAATGCGA
Source organism: Ranitomeya variabilis (assembly GCF_051348905.1). NCBI lineage: Eukaryota > Metazoa > Chordata > Amphibia > Anura > Dendrobatidae > Ranitomeya > Ranitomeya variabilis. The sequence continues at coordinate 222,346,011 of NC_135234.1, forward strand.
AGGTGGGGACCAACACGACGACGACGGTTAGCAAACTGCTGAGTCCTCTCCTGGGACAATTCCAAATTATCCACCACTTGTCCCCAAATCCGATGCAACCGATCCACCACCGCATCCACTCCAGGACAATCCGAAGATTCAACCTGACCAGATGAAAAACGCGGATGAAACCCTGAATTGCAAAAGAAAGGAGAAACCAAAGTGGCAGAACTAGCCCGATTATTAAGAGCAAACTCCGCCAACGGCAGAAAGGCAACCCAATCATCCTGATCCGCAGACACAAAACACCTCAAATAAGTCTCCAAAGTTTGATTAGTTCGCTCCGTCTGGCCATTGGTCTGAGGATGGAATGCAGACGAAAAGGACAAATCAATGCCCAACCTGGCACAGACTGCCCGCCAAAATCTAGACACGAACTGGGTACCCCTGTCAGAAACGATGTTTTCCGGAATACCATGCAAGCGAACCACATTTTGAAAAAACAGAGGGACCAACTCAGATGAGGAAGGCAACTTAGGCAATGGCACCAAATGAACCATTTTAGAAAAACGGTCACACACCACCCAGATGACAGACATCTTCTGAGAAACAGGGAGATCCGAGATAAAGTCCATAGAGATGTGCGTCCAAGGCCTCTTCGGAATAGGCAAGGGCAACAACAACCCACTAGCCCTAGAACAACAAGGCTTGGCCCGAGCACACACATCGCAAGACTGCACAAAAACACGCACATCTCGAGACAGGGAAGGCCACCAGAAGGATCTAGCCACCAAATCTCTGGTGCCAAAAATTCCCGGATGACCTGCCAGAGTAGAAGAATGAACTTCCGAGATGACTCTAGTGGTCCACTCGTCAGGAACAAACAGTCTACCAGACGGACAACGATCAAGTCTATCCACCTGAAATTCTTGCAAAGCACGTCGTAAATCTGGAGAGACAGCAGACAAAACCACTCCATCCTTAAGGACACCAGCAGGTTCAGAATTCCCAGGAGAGTCAGGCTCAAAACTCCTAGAAAGAGCATCTGCCTTCACATTCCTAGAACCCGGTAAGTACGAGACCACAAAATTAAACCGGGAAAAGAACAACGACCAACGTGCCTGTCTAGGATTCAGGCGCCTGGCAGACTCCAAATAAATTAAATTCTTGTGATCAGTCAAAACTACCACCTGATGTCTGGCACCCTCAAGCCAATGACACCACTCCTCAAATGCCCACTTCATGGCCAAAAGCTCCCGATTACCAACATCATAGTTTCGCTCGGCGGCCGAAAATTTTCGCGAAAAGAACGCACAAGGTCTCATCACTGAGCAGTCGGAACTTTTCTGCGACAAAACCGCCCCCGCTCCGATCTCGGAAGCATCGACCTCAACCTGAAAGGGAAGAGAAACATCAGGCTGGCGCAACGCAGGGGCAGACAAAAAGCGGCGCTTAAGCTCCCGAAAGGCCTCCACGGCAGCAGGGGACCAATTGGCAACATCAGCACCCTTTTTAGTCAAATCCGTCAGAGGTTTAGCAACGCCAGAAAAACCAGCTATAAATCGATGATAAAAATTAGCAAAGCCCAAGAATTTCTGGAGACTCTTCAGAGAAGTAGGCTGCGTCCAGTCGTAAATAGCCCGAACCTTGACAGGGTCCATCTCAATAGAAGAAGGGGAAAAAATATACCCCAAAAATGAAATTTTTTGAACCCCAAAAACACACTTTGAACCCTTTACACACAAAGAATTCTCCCGCAAAACCTGAAAAACCTTCCTGACCTGCTGAACATGAGACTCCCAGTCATCAGAAAAAATCAAAATATCATCCAAGTACACAATCATAAATTTATCCAAATATTCACGGAAAATATCATGCATTAAGGACTGAAAGAAAGAAGGTGCATTAGAAAGGCCGAAAGGCATTACCAAATACTCAAAATGGCCCTCAGGCGTATTAAATGCGGTCTTCCACACATCCCCCTGCTTAATTCGCACCAAATTATACGCCCCACGAAGATCAATCTTAGAGAACCACTTAGCCCCCCATATGCGAGCAAACAAATCAGTCAGCAAAGGCAACGGATACTGATATTTGACTGTAATTTTATTCAGGAGACGATAATCAATACAAGGCCTCAGAGAGCCATCCTTTTTAGAGACAAAGAAAAAACCGGCTCCTAAAGGTGATGAAGAAGGACAAATATGTCCCTTTTCCAGGGACTCCTTAATATACTCGCGCATAGCAGCATGTTCAGGTACAGATAGGTTACACAAACGACCCTTTGGAAATTTACTGCCAGGAATCAGATCTATGGCGCAATCACAATCCCTGTGAGGAGGGAGTGAACCAATCTTAGGCTCTTCAAAAATATCACGATAATCAGACAAAAATGCCGGAATCTCAGATGGAATAGATGACGAAATGGACACCATAGGAGTGTCCCCATGAGCCCCCCGACATCCCCAGCTTAACACAGACATAGCCTTCCAGTCAAGGACTGGGTTATGAGACTGTAACCATGGTAATCCAAGCACCAAACATCATGTAAATTGTACAACACAAGGAAGCGAATCACCTCCTGATGGTCTGGAGTCATACGCATAGTCACTTGCGTCCAGAACTGTGGTTTATTACAAGCCAAAGGTGTAGAATCAATACCCTTCAGAGGTATAGGGACTTCCAGAGGCTCTAAATCAAACCCACAGCGCCTGGCAAAGGACCAGTCCATAAGACTCAGAGCGGCGCCAGAGTCCACATAGGCATGCACGGTAATAACTGATAATGTAGTAATGCAGTTGTCCCTGGGTTGCAATCCTGGGCAGGTGTCCCTGCTGATTGCAGCTCTGACTGGGATATTTAGGTGTGCAGGATTCATTAGCCCTTGCCAGTTGTCCTTTGTTCTTGGAGGTTTTGCATCTCTGTCTGGTTCCTCCAGCCCTGTTGCCAAATCAGCAAAGATAAGTGTCTGGTTTTGTTTCTACAGCACACATGCTGTGTGCTTTGCAATTCAGTACTATTCAATGTTTTTTCTTGTCCAGCTTAGACTGTGTTTGGATATTTCAGTCAAGTTGGATTCTCAGGAGATGCAGATATACATTCTATGTCTTTAGTTAGATGGTGGAATTTTTGTATTATCTGCTGTGGATATTTTTAGGGTTTTAATACTGACCGCTTAGTATTCTGTCCTATCCTTTCCTATTTAGCTAGCGTGGCCTCTTTTGCTAAATCCTGATTTCTGCCTGCGTGTGTCTTTCCTCTAATACTCACAGTCAATATTTGTGGGGGGCTGCCTATCCTTTGGGGTTCTGCTCTGAGGCAAAATAGAATTCCCATTTCCATCTATAGGGGTATTTAGTCCTCCAGCTGTGTCGAGGTGTCTAGGATGTGTTAGGTACACCCCACGGCTACTTCTAGTTGCGGTGACAGTTTAGGGTTTGCGGTCAGTACAGGTTCCACCTACTCCTGAGAAAGTCTCATGCGGCTCCAAGGTCACCGGATCATAACAGTTTACTACAAGGCAGCGGACTTCCAATACAGGGGAAAGCATGATGTCATTTATAGTGATTAATAGATAGACATGTTAGGGGAGTTAGGGGAGTTGAAGGAAAAATTAGTAGTTTTGTTTTTGCCCACATTTTACAAAGCGTTATGAGAAGAAGGAGGATATGGCTGATAGACACCTTGCAATTCTAAACAGCAGAGAGTGGAGGTCTGGGCCTTAGAGATAGATTTTAGTAGGTACTCTCGCACAGTTTGTACAGATTCCTCACACAACTGCCTCCAAGATTTCTCCCGAATATCCCCCATCCTCTGGAATTCCATGCCTCAACACGTCTGATTATCCACCACCCTCGGATCCTTCAGACGGAACCTGAAAACCCATCTCTTCAGGAAAGCCTACAGCCTACAATAACCATGCTGCCGCCTCACCACCACCAGAGCCGCCACCTTACCACCACCAGAGCCGCCGCCTCACCACAGCCAGAGCCGCCACCTCACCACCGCCAGAGCTGCGGCCTCACCACCGCCAGAGCCGCCACCTCACCACCGCCTCACCACCGCCTCACCACCGACAGAGCCTCTGCCTCACCACTGCCTTCTGTCTCTTCCCCACTATCCCATAGAATGTAAGTCCGCAAGGACAGGGTTCTCTCCCCTCTGTACCAGTCTGTCACTGTAAACAATATCTATAACCCTGTATGTAACCCCTTTCTCATGTACAGCACCATGGAATTAATGGTGCTATATAAATAAATAATAATAATAGTATCATTAGCATAGTCTGTAGAAGATACTGGAAGCTATGGGACTTTATGAGTTGCCCCAGGCAAAAGGTATAGATGGAGAAGAGTAAGGGTCCTAGGAGAGATCCTTGAAGTACACCAACAGGGAAAAGTTGAGATGAGGAAGTAGTATGTGAATGGGAGACACTAAATGTGCAATTAGTAAGGTATGAGGAGATCCAGGGGAGGGCAAGGTCTTTGCTGCTGAGAGAACAGAGGATCTATAGTAAGAGGAAGTGGTTGACAGTATTGAAAGCAGAGGACAGGTCTAGAAGAAAGAGTATAGAGAATTGTCTATTAGCATTAGTTTTAAGTAAGTCATAATTTTGGTTACAGCAGTTTCAGTGGAGTGATGGCAACAGAAGTAAGATTGTAGGCTGACAGAGTGAGTTGGAGGATAGGTGGGAGGAAAGTTCAACATTGAACATTAGAACTCCATTACTTGTTGCTCCTTACTTATAGGGGGGGAGACCACTCTTATACCCCTCACCTATTGAACATTACATAGAGATATCAGTACTTTGCATATAGACTGACCTTCTGCTAAGACGTTTACATACATTTTTCATATGTATTACCTTTCTCACTAGAGAGTTATGTCTTATAAGACACAATACATCTCATGCTGATTAGACTCTGATGTGGGGAAATCACTTTTTCACATCACTCTAGATACAGTGGGAAAAAAGGATTTAGTCAGCCACCAATTGTGCAAGTTCTCCCACTTAAAAAGATGAGAGAGGCCTGTAATTGACATCATAGGTAGACCACAACTATGAGAGTCAAAATGAGAAAACAAAACCAGAAAATCACCTTGTCTGATTTGGCAAGATTTATTTTGCAAATTATGGTGGAAAATAAATATTTAGTCACCTAAAAACATGCAAGATTTCTGGTTCTCACAGACCTGTAACTTCTTCTTTAAGAGGCTCATCTGTCCTCCACTCATTACCTGTAGTAATGGCACCTGTTTAAACTTGTTATCAATATAAAAGACACCTGTCCACAACCTCAAACAGTCACTATGGTAAAGACCAAAGAGCTGTCGAAGTACACAGAAGCAAAATTGTAGTCCTGCACTAGGCTGGGAAGACTGAATCTAGAATATGCAAGCAGCTTGGTGTGATGAAATCAACTGTGAGAGCAATAATAAGAAAATGGAACACATAAAAGAGCACTGATAATTTCCCTCGATCTGGGGCTTCACGCAAGGTCTCACCCCATGGGGCCAAAATGATCACAAGAACGGTGAGCGAAAATCCCAGAACCACACAAGAGGACCTAGTGAATGACATAGAGCTGGGACCTCCGTAACAAAGGCTACCATCAGTAACGCACTACACCACCAGGGAACTCAGATCCTGCAGTGCCAGACGTGTCCCCCTGCTTAAGCCCAGTACATGTCCAGGCCCCTCTGAAGTTTGCTAGTGAGCATTTGGATTATCCAGAAGAGTATTGGGAGTATTGGGAGAAAGTCATATGGTCTGATGAAACCAAAGTAGAACTGTTTGGTAGAAACAAAACTTGTCGTGTTTGGACGAGAGAAAATGCCGAGTTGCATCCAAAGAACACCATACCTACTGTGAAGCATGTGGGTGGCAACATCATGCTTCGGGGCAGTTTCTCTGCAAAGGGACCAGGACGACTGATCCGTGTACATGAAAGAATGAATGGGGCCATGTATCATGATATTTTGAGTGCAATGAAGGAGTGGCTTCATAAAAAACATATGAAGGTCTTGGAGTGGCCTAGCCAGACTCTAGATCTTAACCCCATAGAAAGCCTTTTGGAGGGAGTAGAAAGTCTATGTTGCCCAATGACGGGTCCAAAACATTACTGCTCTAGAGAACATTTGTATGGAGGAATTGGCCAACATACCACCAACAGTGTGTGCCAACCTTGTGAAGACTTACAGAAAACGTTTGACCTGTCTTTGCCAACAAAGAATATATAACAAAATATTGAGAAACAGAAAAATAGAGCAGCACATTCAGAATGGAAAGAATCTGGGTGCAAAGGAGCTTCCACAGGCATATACCAAACCTTGCATGTAGTAGTCCAAAAACGGAAGCAGCACACCACTGTCTGTGAATAAGGAGCTATTTTATTTAGCCCATGATGGCGACTGTAGCATGGCTAAAGGTCATATAGTCGATGGGAGGTATGTGTCACAGAGATGGCTTGTCTCTGTGATGTGACCCGGAGTGTTTTTTTAATGCACATAAGCACTAGTGGATCGTTTAGTACACTTGGGTCCGGGTTACGGGTAGCTGTGAAAGATGGGAGGGTCTGGCTACCCATATACCTCACCCTGGGTGATGATGTCACGACCATGTGACTAATCATGTGATGGGTTCCTGGGTGTGGTTATAGCTATATAATGTAGGCTACTGCTTAACACAGGACCCTGTATGTGGGGAGGTGGAAGCCTCCAGGGTGTGTTGAGGCTCCAGGACTGAGCCTGAAGTACTGGTCACATACATTCTTTTGCCTGAGCTAAAGGCTATTTGTTTTCTGTTTTGTGGGCTTGTGAAGCAAAAAACCCTGTGAACTTTTAAAGGGAACGTGCCTCCTGATTGCCACCCACTGCACCTGAGCGAGTACAACTCCTACACTTGGTGGAGAATGCGGGCAGCTTTCTCAGCAGAGAGGTGAGACTGTTAATGCATGTCCTTGCTCAAGTCTGTAGCAAGCCAGCAAGCATTGCCGGTGAACTGGTCGGACTGGTTGAGAGATACCAGGGGATGTAAGGCTCCTTGGGGAAGCAGCCCATTCCGCACTGGGCTTCCCAACAGGGGGCAGAGTCCCAAAAAGGGGTATGGCATCCAAGGTCAAAAGGGGTGGAGGAGGTGGTGCCCAAGGTCCCTACGGGTGATGTTATTTGCTGGAGGTGACACAGGCCAGGACATATGGCTGCCCGTTGTCCCCAGACCACTGAGCAGATGGACTGCAGCATGGGACGCCATAGTTCATACTATGCATATCCAGCCTGCAGTGTGATCTCTCCACCCAACGAGCGGCCTCAAGCATGTCCCGTGAAGTTGGATGGTCGAGCAGTAACAGCGCTGCTAGACTGCTTGTGAGGGCCACTTTTCCTCTCAACCTACTCCTGGGGAAGAAGGTCAGCATTCGATGCATACTTGGTGATGCAAAGGTCTACCCTATGGCCAGAGTGGACATTGAAACGGCGCATGGCACTCCCATGCATGCAGTCCCATGAAGTCGGCGTCGTTCGGGACTTGTTGCACCCTATAATTATAGGCTGGGATTTCTGTTTGTTTTGAGATCTGTGGGGACAGAGTTCTGAGGTTGCTAGCAAGACTAGGGAACCAATGAACCTTAATAAGGTATTACCACACCCAGAGGCAGACTTGTTTCCTTTTTGTGTCCTAGTTGAGGATGAGGAGGAAGTGTCCCCTGTATCTGACATTCTGGAGCTAGGGGTGGCCAGTGAGGATTTTGGGACTGCACAACATAGGGACCCAACTCTGAGGGAAGCCTTTAACAATGTCACTGTCATTAATGGGGTTGCACAGGAGCAGGGGGCAGAGACAAGATTTCCCTATTTTATGGTGAGTGGGGAATTGTTGTACCAGGTCACGAAAATAAGGGAGGAGTTGGTAGAGCAGTTGATAGTGCCATGTCACTATAGACAGAAGGTGTTGGACATGGCCCATTCACACATCTTGGGTGGACACCTGGGGGTGAAAAAAATGCAGGAACGGGTTGTGCAGAGGTTCTATTGGCCTGGGTGTCACCGGGAAATAGTGCACTATTGCAGGTCCTGCCCTACATGTCAGTTAACTGCCCCCACCCCTCATTTCCGGAGCCCCCTTGTGCCATTGCCCATTACTGAGGTGCCATTCGAGAGAATTGCCATGGACTTGGTCGGTCCCCTAGTTAAATCAACCCGGGGCCATCTGTATATATTAGTCATCCTGGACTATGCAACATGCTATCCTGAGGCAATTCCCCAGAGAAATTATTCCACGAAGAGTATAGCCCACGAGTTGGTCCTTTTATGAACAAGGTGATGAGGGAGTTGTGCAAAGTCCTGAAAATCTCGCAGTTGAGGTCTTGAGTGTACCATCCTCAGTCAGATGGCCTTGCCTGAAGAGCATGCTAAGAAAAGCCATACAGAAAGCCGGTAGAGACTGGGACTATCTCTTACCATATCTGCTGTTCCATCCATGAAGATCTACAGGCCTCCACGGGGTTCTCACGATTGGAGCTTCTGTATGGCAGACATCTGCGAGGTCTCCTGGATATAGCCAAGGAAACCTGGGAAACTGAAGTCACACCCCACAGAAGCGTCATTGAGCATGTGGTACTGATGCAGCAGAGGATTGGGAAGGTGATGCCCATAGTGAAAGAACACCTCCACCAGGCACAAGAAGCACAGGCCAGGGTCTACAACCCGGTCAACAAGTGAAAGGCAGTTCAATATGGGAGACCGAGTTCTTGTGCTAGTTCCGACAGTGGAGAGCAAGTTCTTGGCCAAATGGCAAGGGCCATATGAGGTGCTGGAGAGGCTTGGTGAGGTAAACTATAAGATTCACCAACCAGGAAGACAGAAACCAATCCAAGTTTACCATGTCAACTTCATCAAGCCATGGCAAGGTAGAGAGCCAGCGGTAACTCCGTGTTTGCTGGGCAACCCAGAAGGTGAGGTTGGAGGGGTTTCTATAGCAGAGACGCTATCGAAGGCCCAGAAACAGCAGTGCTGGGAGTTACTCCAGAAAAACAGGGGCCTGTTTTCAGAGTTGCCGGGTTGCACGAAGGTCATAAAGCATGAGGTCCTGACAGAGCCATATGTGTGGGTGAAGCCTTATCAAATTCCTGTGGCCCGTCTAGTAATCTCCAAGGAGGTGGAGCATATGTTGAAGCTTGAGGTCATTAAGGAATCCAAGAGCTGTTGGTCGAGCCCAATTGTCCTGGTCCCAAAACCTGATGGTGAATGGAGGTTCTGCAATGGCTATCGGAAGCTGAATGAGGTCTCTAAGTTCGATATATATCCCATGTCACGTGTTGATGAGCTCATTGAAGGACTTGGGCCTGCCAGGTACATAACCACCTTGGATTTGACGAAGGGGTATTGGCAGATCCCCATGGCACAGAAAGCCAAGGAGAAGACTGTGTTTTCTACACCAGGTGGATGATTACAGTACGTCCAGATGCCGGCGACCTTCCAGAGGGCTAAGGATAGAATCCTTGCACCTCATAAACCATATGCTGCTGCATACCTGTATGTTATCATCATCTTTAGCCCAGACTGGGAGAGTCATCTGGAAAAGGTCCAAGCAGTGTTTGAAGCTCTAAGGGAGGCGGGGTTTACAATAAACCCGAAGAAATGTGCCTTGGGTAAAGAAGAAGCCAAATACCTGGGATATGTGGTGGGTAGTGGCAAAATAAAATGCCAAATCAGTAAAAGGAGGCAATTCAAACATGGCCAAGACCACTCTCTAAAAAGTAAGTTAGAGCCTTCCTGGGGACCGTGGGTTATTATAGGAGGTTCATCCCAAACTTCGCCATGGTGGCTGTGCCTCTGACCGATCTTCTAAAGGGGACAAAATCTGTAATGGTTAGATGGTCCGAAGAGGCAGAGTCAGCCTTCCAAGAAATGAAAGGGGCTCTGTGTAAGCAACCATTTCTGATGGCCCCAGACTTTAAAAAAGAGTTTATTCTTCAGACAGATGCCTCTGATGTTGGGGTAGGAGCAGTGCTTTCCCAGGAGATACATGGGGAGGAGCATCCTGGAGGAGCTTCATGTGTCCCCGCCCACATGAAAAAAATATCATCGATATACCGAAGCCAGCACAGCACATGGTCGGCGGCCCCCGCACCCTCATCGCCAAACAAGGATCTCTCCCAAAAACCTAATGGGCTTAATGAGACACTAAGCTTCTCTTCCTTTTTATAATATAGTGACCGTATTCCGGGGCTCATTTGTTTACCTCATTGTTTACATCATTATGCACCCCCTGGATCATATAATTGGATCCTTTTATTGCTCTTTATATTTCTAAATTCTCCTTTTTTCTATTACTTCTTAAGTTTTTATGGATTTTTGCATGGATCAATATATCCCAGATATATCCTCATATGCCTTCACTTGGACCCCAAAGTTCCAAACATATGCGCCTGATGCAGAGGCACCTTCATTCTTATTAAGACATATATACCATCTGATGAAAAGAGGATCGTCCATGACTACAAACAGAACAAGAACGATGGACATTCTGTTTTGTTTTTATAAGTGCGCACATACTCTGTATCGGCGATTACACTCTGTAGGGAGCTGTGTGGGTTAACTGTACCCAGCTGTGCACGCTGTTGACGCGGCGGCTCCTTCCTCTGCCTCGGCGTCTGCAGGCTCTCTGCAGCTGCGCAGTGAATTAGCATTCCTGCGCATGCGCAGTTATGCCTGACGCCGATGGCCGGTGCAGGACCTGCGGCTCACAGTGCGCATGCGCAGCCTATGCTGGAGTGATTGGCCGGTTCACAACATGTGACCGGCCCCACAATTACCACCAATGGGATATAAAAGGTCCTTGCAGGGACATAGAGCCATCCCCTTGATAAAGCTGGCATACTGAAAAGCGAAACGTACGTTGGGGCGCTCTTGGATGCGATCTAGTGCCACCTTCCCCATCCATCTTTTGGTGAGTGTTGTTCCTGCTGCATATTGGCACATTCTGACCATTTGGTCTGATATAGATACTTTGTATTTGGAACATACTCTTCCTTTTACTTCTCATTATGTACAATATATTATTTGGGTATAGGTGGCGCTATTGATCCGGCACATCATCCGGTTTTAGTATTACTTTTTGGTATATATCTATAATATTTTATATGTTTTTGTAATAAAGTTTACTACTTTTTAACCCTAAATACTCCTGTTTCCTCCGATTTTTTCATGTTCATTTGGAGTGGGGTAACTTTATTCCCTATGGCGTAATTGTACGCAACATTTGAAGTATAATGTGGTTGTCTGGTATTCTGTTTACGGTAATGCTGATGCCCGCTCAAGAATCCCTTGTCTTATGGGGGAAAGTGCCAACCCCGAGCACAGTGCCAAGCACAGCTTTAGGCAGAGGGGGAGGTATGTAGTGTGGCTAAGGGTCGTATAGTAGACCAAACCTTGCATGTAGTAGTCCAAAAAAGGAAGCAGCACACCACTGTCTGTGAATAAGGAGCTATTTTATTTAGCCCATGATGGCGACTGTAGCATGGCTAAAGGTCATATAGTCAACAGGAAGTATGTGTCACAGAGATGGCTTGTCTTTGTGATGTAACCCAGAGAGTTTTCTTTAATACACATAAGCACTAAGGGATTGTTTGTTACACTTGGGTCCAGGTTACGGGTAGCTGTGTGGAGATGGGAGGGTGTACCTCACCCCTGGGTAGGAGCATCGCCATACCTCTATATGTGCTTGAGGACCTGCGGTGATGTCATGACCACGTGACTAATCATGGGATGGGTTCCTGGGTGTGGTTATAGCTTTTTAATGTAGGCTACTGCTTAACACAGGACCCTGTATGTGGGGAGGTGGAAGCCTCCAGTGTGTGTTGAGGCTCCAGGCTGAGCCTGAAGTACTGGTCACTTATACTTTCTTTTGCCTGAGCTAAAGGCTATTTGTTTTCTGTTTTGTTTTGTGGGTTTGTGAAGTAATAAACCCTGTGAACTTTTAAAGGGAACGTGCCTCCTGATTGCCACCCGCTGCACATGAGCGAGTATAACCCCTACAAGACGTTTTGGTTCAGTGTAGCGAACCTGCTTTAAAAAAGTTCGCTGCTTGACTACTAACAAAATATTGAGATGAACTTTTGTTAATGACCAAATACTTATTTTCCACCATAATTTGCAAAACAAATCTTGCCAAATCAGACAAAGTGATTTTCTGGATTTGTTTTCTCATTTTGACTCTCATAGTTGTGGTCTACCTATGATGTCAATTACAGGCCTCTCTCATCTTTTTAAGTGGGAGAACGTGCAAAATTGGTGGCTGACTAAATACTTTTTTCCCCACTGTATCAATATAAAATTACAGCCATGTTCATGATGAGTAGTGTTGAGCGATACCGTCCGATACTTGAAAGTATCGGTATCGGATAGTATCGGCCGATACCCGAAAAGTATCGGATATCGCCGATACCGATACCCGATACCAATACAAGTCAATGGGACACCAAGTATCGGAAGGTATCCTGATGGTTCCCAGGGTCTGAAGGAGAGGAAACTCTCCTTCAGGCCCTGGGATCCATATTACTGTGCAAAATAAAGAATTAAAATAAAAAATATTGATATACTCACCTCTCCGGAGGCCCCTGGACATCACCGCTGGTAACCGGCAGCCTTCTTTGCTTAAAATGAGCGCGTTTAGGGCCTTCCATGACGTCACGGCTTCTGATTGGTCGCGTGCCGCTCATGTGACCGCCACGCGACCAATCACAAGCTGCGACGTCATTCTCAGGTCCTAAATTCCTAGAATGAGGAGTTTAGGGCCTGAGAATGACGTCACGGCTTGTGATTGGTCGCGTGGCGGTCACATGAGCGGCACGCGACCAATCAGAAGCCGTGACGTCATGGAAGGCCCTAAACGCGCTCATTTTAAGCAAAGAAGGCTGCCGGTTACCAGCGGTGATGTCCAGGGGCCTCCGGACAGGTGAGTATATCAATATTTTTTATTTTAATTCTTTATTTTACACATTCATATGGATCCCAGGGCCTGAAGGAGAGTTTCCTCTCCTTCAGACCCTGGGAACCATACACTGGAAACTTCCGATTCCGATTCCCGATACCACAAAAGTATCGGATCTCGGTATCGGAATTCCGATACCGCAAGTATCGGCCGATACCCGATACTTGCGGTATCGGAATGCTCAACACTAATGATTAGTCCATAGACTAACATTTGATTTTTGTTCTGTCCGTGTGGATTTATGCTGATTACGTAATAGTAATTATCTGACTTATTTATAATATGTTGAATGTCAAGTAATTGTATGTGCTAACAAATTGTAGAACCATCTACATAGACAGACAGGGCATTCAATAATGAAGGGCTGCAACTGCTTTCCCAGTGTATTTATTAGTTTTCTTTCATTCAATTCAAGTTATGTTAAAGTTACCAGGTGCATGATGCTTACATTCTCATAATGTCTTAAATAGTAACAAATACATCCAAAATGCATGTTAGGGTTGTTTCACACAGGCGTATAGAAAATCAAAGTTTCATCCACAAAAGTTGTATGATTTTTTTTCTCTCTTGTCATCCGTGTGCAATCTGTGTACAATCGTCTTTTACAGTAGGAGTTATTCATCATTTACAAGACCATTTATAGTTTCCTTATGTTACAGAATTGCAATGTATCTGGATACCATAATGAGCCATAGTACATGATCCAATTTTTACCATTTTTTTGTGCACCTATACAGATAAATGGATGAGTCTCATCAGATTTGCATGCTGCAGTTTTTTTCACACGCAGATTGAGTCCGTGAAAGAAAAATCGCTCATCTGCACTGCCACACAATATTGGTCCAAGTGCTGCACCTTTTTCACAGCACTCACACTGAAAATATAGAATAAGTCCTAAGTGTGTATAAGTAACAACAGTCCTGACTGCAAATAAGGTTTTGGAAAATGAACTACATTGTATTGCATGTGACAAGCAACAATTCTCGGAAAAGTTGCACAACAGAAATATCAGTGTAACTTGTGTGACTTGCTTTCTTGTGATTATTTTACAGCTATAAATAAATGGCCAAATTGCAGAGAAGTTACACGCAAATCACTGAAGTGTGTATCAACTGAGTTGCTCTGGCAAGTCCTATAGAAAAGCCGGCAATTCAGTGCAGCATACAGTTAAATCACACTGACAGGTCATAGTATAGGTATAGTATATATATCTTTACATTTCATAGAGAGTTAGATAGCAGATCATTACCAAACCTGACAGGATATAGACAGGGTTTACATACAGTAAACCATTGCATAGCTGTTAGATTTTTATATGTCCCTCACTAATAATGTTAGTAGTGTATGTGTAAAATTTTGAAGCTGTAGGTGTTAAATTAAAGGATTAATTCACGGGAAGAACTGGTGAGGGGAAAGCCAGTGACTAAGGGCAGATATTAATAGCCCAGAGAGGGACCATGGTTATTGGTCCCACCGGCTAAAAAAAAAAACTGACCCCAGCCACCCCAGAAAAGGCACATGTGTATGATACGCCTATTCTGGCACTTAAGCTCTCTCGTCCCACTGCCTGTAGCGGTGGATATGGAGTAATAAGGGGTTAATGTCACCTTGCTATTGTAAGGTGACATTAAACCCAGTTAATAATGGAGAGGTGTCATTAAGACACCTATACATTATTAATCCAATAGTATGAAAGGTTAAAAATACACACACACATTATGAATAAAGTATTTTAATGAAATAACTAAACACACAGGTTGAACATCTATATTACACTCTCAATCCAAGCGAAGCCCTCGTTCTTCTGTAAAAAAATTTGATGTAAAAAAGCAGCAATATCCCATACCTGTCTGCTTTACAGTCAAGTCCCACACTACAATCCATCTCAAGGGGTTAAATACTTTAAAACCCGGAGTAATGCTAATGCTACCGGCCGGGCTGTAAACCACAGAGGAATGAATGAAAAGCTGTCTGTGCAGCCTCCCCGCCTGACTGGACATGAACTCATTAGCATGGGAAAGTTTCTGAACATTTTCCAACACTGTCAAGTCCACAGCGTCAGGCAGGGAGTCTCTGCAGCCTAAAGGTACCGTCACATTAAGCGACGCTGCAGCGATATAGACAACGATGCCGATCCCTGCAGCGTCGCTGTTTCGTCGTTGTGTGGTCGCTGGAGAGCTGTCACACAGACAGTTCTCCAGCGACCAACTATGCCGAAGTCCCCGGGTAACCAGGGTAAACATCGGGTTACTAAGTGCAGGGCCGCGCTTAGTAACCCGATGTTTACCCTGGTTACCAGTGTAAATGTAAAAAAAAAAAAACCACTACATACTTACATTCCAGTGTCTGTCGCGTCCCCCGGCGTCCGCTTCCCTGCACTGTGTAAGCGCCGGCCCTAAAGCAGAGCGGTGACGTCACTACTGTGCTCTGCTTTACGGCCGGCCGGCGCTGACACATTCAGTGCAGGGAAGCCGCCGGCGGGGGACGTGACAGACATCAGAAGGTGAGTATGTAGTGTTTTTTTTTTACTTTTACAATGGTAACCAGGGTAAATATCGGGTTACTAAGTGCGGCCCTGCGCTTAGTAACCCGATATTTACCCTGGTTACAAGTGAACACATCGCTGGATCGGTGTCACACACACCGATCCAGCGATGTCAGCGGGTGATCCAGCGACGAAATAAGGTGCTGATCTTCTAGCTCCGACCAACGATGTCACAGCAGGATCCTGATCGCTGCTGCGTGTCAAACACAATGATATCGCTATCCAGGACGCTGCAACGTCACGGATCGCTATCGTTATCGTTGTTAAGTTGTTCAGTGTGAAGGTACCTTAAGTGACGTCAGTGGTACTCTCTCTTATATGTAATTTTTTGTGAAAAACTTTGAATCCTAAAGTAACTTGCACCCCATGCCTGCGGTTTATTTTTACACTGTCCTTCAATGATTGGGTGCATGGCCTTGACTACAATGAGTCCACTATTTGCTGAGACTCCCTTGCAATGAGAGGATTTCAAACATCAATGCAGGTAAGTAAATGTGTTGACTACATTTTATGTGATTCACTTAAATAAAACAGATGATTTCAAATAAAAGTATCCCAAGTAAGAAAAAAGGAATAGCATATAAAGTGCTGAGAACTTTGTCTATGAATAATAAGTGGCAGCATGGTTCCTAGCCATTGTATTTATCCAGACATATTATTATAAAGCCTTTTTGGCCCATGGACAGGAACGTTGTTGATGACTTTATAGTCTATAATATCTTGTCTTTTATTTTCTAGTTATCTGGCTACTGAAGTGTTAAAGATGCAATCCATAGTACCTTATTTTAAAGCACTGAAGCGAAGTGTCAGGTTTTATCTGCTCTCGACAGCCGCTCTGCCCCGGAACGGCGTTGTGCAAGCTGTCAATAAGGTTTCCCATTAAATTAAATGGCTTATTGACCGAATGGAGCTGGTGCAAGCAGGATGATAGTGAAGTAGTTGTAAGGCATACTTTCCCAGACGCAAACATTCTCCCGGTCACTGCTCACTAAATCAGCCTATAATGGAGTTTGAAATCCCACTACCAGGCTTGTGTTCTTTTTTTATTTGTTTTTAATTTGTATCAATGGTAATTCTGTCTCCTTCAATTTATGTCATGGCTGGACATGTGCAGGCCCTGCTTTCTTTTCTTTTGAGCGTTGCCTTTGAGGACTGCAAATCAGTCTTACTCTATTAGCTGCGCTTCGTCCTACGCTGGACGTGAGGTGCTTTGGGGCATGTGTAATTAAACAGCTGCTAGAATAGGTAAATAAATGATTACACATAAAATCCCAGCCAAGGATGGGGTATGCTACGCAACACGGGATTACAGTATTGAAGAATAAACAAATTGGGAATGATTCACAATCCCCTTAATTATCCATCTGCAAACGTGGGATTACATCTATCGTGTACACTAATATATGTACGACAAGTCGCGTCAAATCTTTACATAGACATGAGAATGCTTATTGCACTATTTATGATGTGTGCCTGTGAGGCTTGTATACTGTATGTCTTCAAGTTAATAGCATTTGTGTACATTGATTATCAGATAAACTTGACTTGCAAAGTATGTAATTATACATATTCATCTTTGAGATGCATCCCCACACTTAAGCGTTCACCAGTTCTACTTAATCAATATGGTCTATGATTGTTACTTTAAAGAGAAACCCTGGTTCATATTTTACCACATTACTTTGAAAATAAAGTTTAGACTATTCTTACATAAGCAGAGTAACTTCTGTTTTTAGGAGAAAACCCTTTGGGTTCTGTCAAGGTTCTTATAATTTTCCATAAGAATAGCGCAGTATGCTTTGCTTATCATGCAGTCAGAAATGACAGAATTCCTAAGAATGAAATGAAACCCTAAAAGGCAATACAAACGCAGGGAGTAGAAGACAGATTTCTGTTTTGCCAACCATCAAATAAATATAAATGATAGAGAAGTGTTCGCAAATATTGCAAAATTGTTATGGCCTATAAATATACATACTGTACATCTGTCTCAGAATCTAATGATTCCCCTAGGTTTAAATAATATTTACTGAGTTTTACATTATAAAGAAAAAATCAATGATACAAAAAAAATACAAAGTTACAATTTAGTTTAATGGAAACTACGATATACTAAAATAAAAAGGAACAAATGAATTTGAACCTACTATTTCACATGACTTTTCAGAATAAGATGTACTGTGTGAATCCATAAGGAATAACACCATATCTGGCAATTATATGTCTTGTATTCTGCATTAATCATCAGTTTTCCCCTCTGAATGCTCTATCTCTGTTTTTCAGTAGTCTCTGAGATGGGTCTATGTTGTCTCTCATACATAGTACACACAAACATAAGGGTTTTCTTCTCTCCTATCTCTATGTAGGTCTCATCAGAAGCAGCAGCACAAAGTGGAAATTATATAACAGTACTAAGTAGGGTTGCTGTATATCAATCTCTGGGATGAAGTAAAACACCGGAGTTCATCAGCTCCGGTGCACCCACATACGGCACCGCTGCGTGAGAACTTTCCCACGCAGCAGTGCCATAAGTGAGAGCTCCAGAGCTGATCAGCTGATGAACTCCGGTGAACTCTCATGGCTGGTCAGTGATACACTGCGGGAGAGATCACCACCTGTCAGAGTACCGACGGTGGCCGGGTGACATCGACGTAGGACATTTGGTATTAAATAGACTCCAGCTGACAGGGAGTATATGTTGGTTTACTACTGATTATTTGCAGGAGACATGGGCATCGGGGATTAGATGTTCAGTGAGTATGTATTTTGTATGTGATTATGTAAATGTTTTGATTATTTTTACAATTGAACACAGGCGCAGGATGATGAGACTATTCTCCCATCATCAGCCCATGCTGTCTCTGTTATATGTGACAGCAGACATAGCCGGATGAGATTAGTAGTTCTATAAGATGATGCCTTGGTACACACAGACACAGACACCGACAGAAAGAAGCAGACACCCGCAGACAGACAGACACAGACAGACACAGAAACCAGCAGACAGACACACACAGACACCCGCAGACAGACATGCACACATTCTCCGCCCGCACACATTCTCTGCCCACAAACATTCTCCGCCCACACACTCTGATAGGGTTGGCGGTTTGTGCTAAATAAAATAAATAGTAAAGCGCAATCGCCACCTGGGTCCACCGAGCAGAGATGGAAAACGGCTGCTAGTGAATAATGACGGAATACAAGGCGGACAATTACCCATACACACTGGGTTGAACGCCATTCAGTGTGAACAGTATGTGAACTGAACTCGCACACAGAACCAAAAGAGATGCTCTGCAACTGAGCTGTGTAACTCACACGCAGAAATGGAACAGATTCTCTGCAACTGTGCTATGTCACTCGCACACAGAAACAAAGGAGATGCTCTGCAACTGAGCTTTGTCACTCGCATACAGAAACGGAGCAGATGTTCTGAGCTTAATACCCTGACTAGGGTTGTGCTTGCTCTGGAATTCTACTGTGCCAACCGCACACATGTAGGAACCAGATGCTAAGCAAACGGTTAATTGCCTCCACTGATGTTAGCTGCCTGCCTATGTGTACAGTCCCAAGCTAGAAAGACACACAACACTTGCAGACAGAGTGGTAGAGACTCTACTCACATAGCTGTACATAAAATTATGGTAACGTGCCTGTGTGTGCCGCTGGGGGCATTTTATGCATAAGACTGCACCCCAAACACTTACACCCAGTTGGGCGAGACATCGCAAGTGGGCCAACCCGGAACTGCCACATCACCAGAGCTGGAGATGTCTGACCACCAATAGGAAGATGCAACATCATGGACATGCTTAGTAAGGTGATTTTTTAACTTAGACTCCAGAGCATTCGGTCACCGTTGCTTATCGCTGGTTATCATAGACTTGGCTGGAGAGCCAGCAGTAACCAAATGAACAGCATGCACCTGAGCAAGAGACCGGGACCAACGTCTATGCTCAGCAGCAGCCGAAGCTGAATGGGAGACCGCAGAGGCTTTGGGATCTATTCCGTGCAGCTGGAGAATCCCAACACCTAACACACTCTTCCTCCTTCTGACATTAATTCCCTTTGACAAATCACAGTGTTTTCAGCAGCAAATCTGCAAACCTTTTTACACCTGCATTCTTACTGCGGATTTGACTGACTCAATGGAAGTCAATGGGTGAGATCCACAAATAGAATTGACATGCTGTGGAAAACAAAACACTGCAAATAAGGACGGAAATTTCCACATCATGTGCACAACACTTCAGGAATGTCATTGATTAACATTACTAAAGTAATCCATTGCGTTTTTGGGAATTTCTACGTCAAAAAAACACTGTAGAAACTCTACAAATCCGCATCGTGTGCACATAACCTTAAAGTACTTTTTTTCCCTCAAACCATAGATGAAAATTAGTCAGTGCAGACGTCACATTTACTGTCATTCCATGGAAAGAAAAGTTGTAAATTCTCAGGCCCCCACTGATCATCTGCCATCATCTGAATAAAATCTGCATAAAAATATTGTACTGCAATATAATTTCTCACATTAGCATTTTGATATACACACAATCAATTCACATGAGCAACATGCATTCAGTCTAACATCAGCCACCAGATTGCTAAGAGAAATTATTTTATCTGCACACTCTTTCTCCAATGAGCTGGACATAAATCTTGAATAAATTAAATCCTGCACATTACATGTTTACTACTTCTTAGAAAAAAATAGCTTTACAATAAAGAACATATGTTACACTCTATAACTAAAGCAGATCGGACTAAATCGCTTATTTTCTATAATGCATTTTTGTGAAATAATAATGACAACAAGAAAGCAAAAGCCATACATAATTTCTATGTAAAGAGATGAATTATATATTTAATATAACCAAATATAATAATTACATTCTGTCTTTATCAAAATGTATCATTTACTTTCTACTTATTGAAAAAAATACAAATCCAATCAGCTTAGAATCTACACAATAAGGCCGGCGTCACACTAGCGAGTTTTACGGACGTATGAGAGGTGCAGAAAATACGGATTGCATACGGTACAATGATTCTCTATGGCCCAGCTCCTATCTGCCGTATTTTACTGATCCGTATTATACGGTCTTGTACGGCCGTAGAAAATCGCAGCATGCTGCGTTTGTCACCATATTGCGCAAAAAAATCGCCAATGAAAGTCTATGGGGGCGAGAAAAATATGGATTACACACGGACCATGCGTGTGACTTGCGAGAAATATGCACCGGTGTTATAGAGAAAAGCCAGCAATTCAGTGCGGTGTACAGTAGAGCGGCCCCCAAGTGCAGGGCAGCGGGGTACTCGGTACCGAGTCTCTTGGTTCTGGGGATGTCAAGGTGGCCTGACCCGGTCCGTGGCCCTGCTAAGGGGCGCCCAATTAAAGATGTAGGTGACGGTGTAGGTCGCAGTAAATGACGAGGACACAGGGTTGCAGTCTCTTTACCTCTTTACTGAAGGCTTCGGCATCCGCAATCCAGAGCACTGCTAACAGGGCTGGCTGAGACCGGCCGGTCCGAAGGCACATCCAGAGTTCCCCTTGCAGGTGGAAATCAGTAGCCTACCTACTAGCGCCTGGGTGTTGTAGTACTTCCCTGGTGAGCACCACGGGATAGTCCTCACAACTGTCGTGTATGTTTCTGTTCTTTCTCTCCGTCCCCCAGATGATATGGATAGGACGCACCCGTATGACGGGGTATGTTATGATGCCAATGGCAGAGGATCTCTGATATTCCGGCAAGATAGCAAAAATATAAATACTGCTCTAGGGAGGTGGAAACTGGGCTAACCGCAAACCTGATCCTGACACAAACAACTAAAAGTAGCCGGTGAACGTGCCTACGTTGGTTCTAGACGTCTCGAGCCAGCCGGAGAACTGACTACCCCTAGAGGGAAAAAATAAGACCTCGCTTGCCTCCAGAGAAATTGAACCCCAAAGATATAGAAAGCCCCCAACAAATAATAACGGTGAGGCAAGAGGAAAACACAAACGTAGAGATGAACTAGATTCAGCAAAGTGAGGCCCAATAGTCTAGATAGCAGAAAATAGATAGTGGACTATGCGGTTAGCAGAAAACCCTACAAAACATCCACGCTGAATATTCAAGAACCCCCACACCGACTGACGGTGTGGAGGGAGAATATCAGCCCCCTAGAGCTTCCAGCGAGTCAAAAATCAAATGTAAAGCAAGCTGGAAAAAACACTGAATAATGCAAACGATC
This sequence comes from Ranitomeya variabilis, assembly GCF_051348905.1. Taxonomy (NCBI): domain Eukaryota; kingdom Metazoa; phylum Chordata; class Amphibia; order Anura; family Dendrobatidae; genus Ranitomeya; species Ranitomeya variabilis. Next base: position 222,367,766 of record NC_135234.1, read on the forward strand.
CAAATTGTACAAAACAGACTTAGCTTTTCTTGCATGAGGCAGACTGAAAGGAATCCGGAGGAGACCAAATAGGTCTGGATACAACGATGCCAGGCAAGAGACTGAGTCCAGAGGACACTCAAATAGGAAACACCCGCTGCTTAACGACACAGCTGGAGCTCAGGCCTGCAACAAGACATACCTAACACAATACCGTTAGTGACCACCAGAGGGAGCCCAGAAACACAGTTCACAACAGTACCCCCCCCTTGAGGAGGGGTCACCGAACCCTCACCAAGACCCCCAGGGCGATCAGGATGAGCAGCGTGAAAGGCATGAACCAAATCAGCCGCATGAACATCAGAGGCGACAACCCAGGAATTATCCTCCTGACCATAGCCTTTCCACTTAACTAAATACTGGAGTTTCCGTCTAGAGATACGAGAATCCAGAATCTTCTCCACCACGTACTCCAACTCGCCCTCAACCAAAACCGGGGCAGGAGGCTCAACAGCAGGAACCATAGGCACCACGTACCGCCGCAACAAGGACCTATGGAACACATTATGAATAGCAAAAGACGCTGGAAGGTCCAAGCGAAAAGACACCGGGTTAAGGATTTCCAAAATCTTATAAGGACCGATAAAGCGAGGCTTGAACTTAGGAGAGGAGACTTTCAAAGGAACATGCTGAGAAGACAACCAAACCAAATCCCCAACACGAAGTCGGGGACCCACACCGCGGCGGTGGTTGGCAAACCGCCGGGCCTTGTCTTGTGACAATTTCAAATTGTCCACCACATGGTTCCAAATCCGCTGCAACCTATCCACCACAGAATCAACCCCAGGACAGTCAGAAGGTTCAACCTGACCCAAGGAGAAACGAGGATGAAAACCAGAGTTGCAGAAAAAGGGTGAAACCAAGGTGGCAGAACTAGCCCGATTATTAAGGGCAAACTCCGCCAGTGGCAAAAAGGTAACCCAGTCGTCCTGATCAGCAGAAACAAAACATCTCAAATAAGTCTCTAACGTCTGATTAGTTCGCTCGGTCTGGCCATTAGTCTGAGGATGAAAAGCCGACGAAAAAGACAAATCAATACCCATCTTAGCACAAAAGGATCGCCAGAATCTGGACACAAACTGGGATCCTCTGTCAGATACAATATTCTCAGGGATGCCATGCAAACGAACCACATTCTGAAAGAACAAAGGAACCAAATCAGAGGAGGAAGGCAACTTAGGCAAGGGCACCAAATGGACCATTTTAGAAAAACGATCGCACACCACCCAGATGACAGACATCTTCCGAGACACCGGAAGATCCGAAATGAAATCCATGGAAATGTGCATCCAAGGCCTCTTCGGGATAGGCAAGGGCAAAAGCAACCCGCTGGCACGAGAACAGCAAGGCTTAGCCCGAGCACAAATCCCACAGGACTGCACAAAAGAACGCACATCCCGCGACAAGGAAGGCCACCAAAAGGACCTGGCCACCAAATCTCTGGTACCGAAAATCCCAGGATGTCCCGCCAACACCGAAGAATGAACCTCAGAAATAACTCTGTTGGTCCATCCATCAGGGACAAACAATCTCTCTGGTGGACAACGATCAGGCCTATCAGCCTGAAATTTTTGCAGCCCTCGTCGCAAATCTGGGGAAATGGCAGACAAAATTACTCCCTCTCTGAGAATACCAGCCGGCTCAGAGACTCCCGGAGAATCAGGCACAAAACTCCTAGAAAGTGCATCAGCCTTCACGTTCTTCGAACCAGGCAGGTACGAGACCACAAAGTCAAAACGGGAGAAAAACAACGACCAACGAGCCTGTCTAGGATTCAGGCGCTTGGCAGACTCGAGGTAAATCAGATTTTTATGATCAGTCAAGACCACCACACGATGTCTAGCTCCCTCGAGCCAATGTCGCCACTCCTCAAATGCCCACTTCATGGCCAACAACTCCCGATTACCAACATCGTAGTTCCGCTCAGCAGGCGAAAATTTCCTTGAAAAGAAGGCGCATGGCTTCATCACGGAGCCATCAGAACTTTTTTGCGACAAAACAGCCCCTGCACCAATTTCAGAAGCATCAACTTCAACCTGGAAGGGAAGAGAGACATCCGGCTGGCACAAGACTGGCGCTGAAGTAAACCGACGCTTCAGCTCCCGAAAGGCCTCCATGGCCGCAGGAGACCAATTCGCAACATCAGAACCCTTCTTGGTCATATCCGTCAAAGGTTTAACCACGCTGGAGAAATTAGCGATAAAACGACGGTAAAAATTAGCAAAGCCCAAGAACTTCTGCAGGCTCTTAACAGATGTGGGCTGAGTCCAGTCATGAATGGCACGGACCTTAACTGGGTCCATCTCCACAGTAGAAGGGGAAAAAATAAAACCCAAAAAAGAAACCTTCTGTACCCCAAAGATACATTTTGAGCCCTTCACAAATAGAGCATTCTCCCGCAAAACCTGAAACACCATCCTGACCTGCTTCACATGGGACTCCCAATCATCAGAAAAAAACAAAATATCATCCAGATAAATAATCATAAATTTATCCAGATATTTCCGGAAGATGTCATGCATGAAGGACTGAAACACAGAAGGAGCATTAGATAATCCGAAAGGCATGACCAGGTACTCAAAATGACCCTCAGGCGTATTAAATGCCGTTTTCCATTCATCTCCCTGCTTTATGCGCACAAGGTTATACGCACCACGAAGATCTATCTTGGTGAACCAACTGGATCCCTTAATCCGAGCAAACAAATCAGACAACAATGGCAAAGGATACTGAAATTTAACAGTGATCTTATTCAGAAGACGATAATCAATACAAGGTCTCAGAGACCCGTCTTTCTTGCCCACAAAAAAGAATCCTGCACCAAGAGGGGACGAGGATGGGCGAATATGTCCCTTCTCCAAAGACTCCTTTATATAACTCCGCATCGCAGCATGCTCTGGCACAGATAAATTAAAGAGTCGTCCCTTAGGAAACTTACTACCAGGAATCAAATCTATAGCACAATCACAGTCCCTATGAGGAGGAAGGACACTGGACCTGGCCTCATTAAATACATCCTGAAAGTCTGACAAAAACTCAGGGATCTCAGAAGGAGTAGAAGAAGCAATAGACACCAATGGAGAATCGCCATGAATCCCCTGACACCCCCAACTAGACACAGTCATAGCTTTCCAATCTAAAACTGGATTATGGGCCTGTAACCATGGCAGACCCAAAACGACAACATCATGCATTTTATGCAGTACCAAAAAACGAATCACCTCCTGATGTACAGGAGTCATGCACATGGTCACCTGCGTCCAATACTGAGGTTTATTCTCTGCCAATGGCGTAGAATCAATTCCTCTAAGAGGAATAGGATTTTCCAAAGGCTCCAGGACAAAACCGCAGCCCTTGGCAAACGACAAATCCATCAGACTTAAAGCAGCACCAGAATCCACAAAAGCCATAACTGAGTAAGAAGATAATGAACAAATTAAAGTCACAGACAAAATAAACTTAGGCTGAAAAGTACCAATGGCGACAGGATTAACTTTTTTCTTTAAACGTTTAGAGCATGCTGAGATAACATGTGTTGAATCACCACAGTAGAAACACAACCCATTTTGACGTCTATGATTTTGTCGCTCGGCTCTGGTCAGAATTCTGTCACATTGCATAGAATCAGGTGACCGTTCAGACAGCACCGCCAAAGGATTATCAGATTTGTGCTCCCGCAAACGTCGATCAATTTGAATGGCTAGAGCCATTGAATCATTTAGACCTGTAGGGATAGGAAACCCCACCATCACATCTTTAATGGCTTCAGAAAGACCATTTCTGAAATTTGCGGCCAGTGCACACTCATTCCATTGAGTAAGCACGGACCATTTCCGAAATTTTTGGCAATATACCTCAGCTTCGTCCTGACCCTGAGAGATAACCAGCAACATTTTTTCAGCCTGATTTTCAAGATTAGGGTCCTCATAAAGCAAACCAAGTGCCAGAAAAAACGCATCAACATTCACCAATGCAGGATCTCCTGGCGCCAGAGAGAAGGCCCAATCCTGAGGGTAGCCGCGCAAGAAGGAAATAACAATCTTAACTTGCTGAGCGGAATCACCAGAGGAACGAGGTTTCAGAGACAGAAACAATTTACAATTATTCCTAAAATTCAGGAATTTAGATCTATCTCCAAAAAACGGCTCAGGAATAGGTATTTTTGGTTCAGCCATAGGGCTATGGATAACAAAATCCTGAATGCTTTGCACCCTAGCAGCAAGCTGATCCACACTAGAAGTCAAAGTCTGGACATTCATGTCTGCAGCAGAGTTTCAGCCACTCAGAGAAAAAGGGGATGGAAGAAGCTAGGCAAACTGCAGCAAAAAAAAAAACAAAAACTCAGAACTTCTTTTTAATCCCGCTTCTGCGATGCATTAAACATTTTCTTTTGGCCTGGCATTCTGTTATGATCCCAATGGCAGAGGATCTCTGATATTCCGGCAAGATAGCAAAAATATAAATACTGCTCTAGGGAGGTGGAAACTGGGCTAACCGCAAACCTGATCCTGACACAAACAACTAAAAGTAGCCGGTGAACGTGCCTACGTTGGTTCTAGACGTCTCGAGCCAGCCGGAGAACTGACTACCCCTAGAGGGAAAAAATAAGACCTCGCTTGCCTCCAGAGAAATTGAACCCCAAAGATATAGAAAGCCCCCAACAAATAATAATGGTGAGGCAAGAGGAAAACACAAACGTAGAGATGAACTAGATTCAGCAAAGTGAGGCCCAATAGTCTAGATATCAGAAAATAGATAGTGGACTATGCGGTTAGCAGAAAACCCTACAAAACATCTACGCTGAATATTCAAGAACCCCCACACCGACTGACGGTGTGGAGGGAGAATATCAGCCCCCTAGAGCTTCCAGCGAGTCAAAAATCAAATGTAAAGCAAGCTGGAAAAAACACTGAATAATGCAAACGATCCAAATTGTACAAAACAGACTTAGCTTTTCTTGCATGAGGCAGACTGAAAGGAATCCGGAGGAGACCAAATAGGTCTGGATACAATGATGCCAGGCAAGAGACTGAGTCCAGAGGACACTCAAATAGGAAACACCCGCTGCTTAACGACACAGCTGGAGCTCAGGCCTGCAACAAGACATACCTAACACAATACCGTTAGTGACCACCAGAGGGAGCCCAGAAACACAGTTCACAACAGTACCCCCCCCTTGAGGAGGGGTCACCGAACCCTCACCAAGACCCCCAGGGCGATCAGGATGAGCAGCGTGAAAGGCATGAACCAAATCAGCCGCATGAACATCAGAGGCGACAACCCAGGAATTATCCTCCTGACCATAGCCTTTCCACTTAACTAAATACTGGAGTTTCCGTCTAGAGATACGAGAATCCAGAATCTTCTCCACCACGTACTCCAACTCGCCCTCAACCAAAACCGGGGCAGGAGGCTCAACAGCAGGAACCATAGGCACCACGTACCGCCGCAACAAGGACCTATGGAACACATTATGAATAGCAAAAGACGCTGGAAGGTCCAAGCGAAAAGACACCGGGTTAAGGATTTCCAAAATCTTATAAGGACCGATAAAGCGAGGCTTGAACTTAGGAGAGGAGACTTTCAAAGGAACATGCTGAGAAGACAACCAAACCAAATCCCCAACACGAAGTCGGGGACCCACACCGCGGCGGTGGTTGGCAAACCGCCGGGCCTTGTCTTGTGACAATTTCAAATTGTCCACCACATGGTTCCAAATCCGCTGCAACCTATCCACCACAGAATCAACCCCAGGACAGTCAGAAGGTTCAACCTGACCCAAGGAGAAACGAGGATGAAAACCAGAGTTGCAGAAAAAGGGTGAAACCAAGGTGGCAGAACTAGCCCGATTATTAAGGGCAAACTCCGCCAGTGGCAAAAAGGTAACCCAGTCGTCCTGATCAGCAGAAACAAAACATCTCAAATAAGTCTCTAACGTCTGATTAGTTCGCTCGGTCTGGCCATTAGTCTGAGGATGAAAAGCCGACGAAAAAGACAAATCAATACCCATCTTAGCACAAAAGGATCGCCAGAATCTGGACACAAACTGGGATCCTCTGTCAGATACAATATTCTCAGGGATGCCATGCAAACGAACCACATTCTGAAAGAACAAAGGAACCAAATCAGAGGAGGAAGGCAACTTAGGCAAGGGCACCAAATGGACCATTTTAGAAAAACGATCGCACACCACCCAGATGACAGACATCTTCCGAGACACCGGAAGATCCGAAATGAAATCCATGGAAATGTGCATCCAAGGCCTCTTCGGGATAGGCAAGGGCAAAAGCAACCCGCTGGCACGAGAACAGCAAGGCTTAGCCCGAGCACAAATCCCACAGGACTGCACAAAAGAACGCACATCCCGCGACAAGGAAGGCCACCAAAAGGACCTGGCCACCAAATCTCTGGTACCGAAAATCCCAGGATGTCCCGCCAACACCGAAGAATGAACCTCAGAAATAACTCTGTTGGTCCATCCATCAGGGACAAACAATCTCTCTGGTGGACAACGATCAGGCCTATCAGCCTGAAATTTTTGCAGCCCTCGTCGCAAATCTGGGGAAATGGCAGACAAAATTACTCCCTCTCTGAGAATACCAGCCGGCTCAGAGACTCCCGGAGAATCAGGCACAAAACTCCTAGAAAGTGCATCAGCCTTCACGTTCTTCGAACCAGGCAGGTACGAGACCACAAAGTCAAAACGGGAGAAAAACAACGACCAACGAGCCTGTCTAGGATTCAGGCGCTTGGCAGACTCGAGGTAAATCAGATTTTTATGATCAGTCAAGACCACCACACGATGTCTAGCTCCCTCGAGCCAATGTCGCCACTCCTCAAATGCCCACTTCATGGCCAACAACTCCCGATTACCAACATCGTAGTTCCGCTCAGCAGGCGAAAATTTCCTTGAAAAGAAGGCGCATGGCTTCATCAGTCAAAGTCTGGACATTCATGTCTGCAGCAGAGTTTCAGCCACTCAGAGAAAAAGGGGATGGAAGAAGCTAGGCAAACTGCAGCAAAAAAAACAAAAAAAAACTCAGAACTTCTTTTTAATCCCGCTTCTGCAATGCATTAAACATTTTCTTTTGGCCTGGCATTCTGTTATGATCCCAATGGCAGAGGATCTCTGATATTCCGGCAAGATAGCAAAAATATAAATACTGCTCTAGGGAGGTGGAAACTGGGCTAACCGCAAACCTGATCCTGACACAAACAACTAAAAGTAGCCGGTGAACGTGCCTACGTTGGTTCTAGACGTCTCGAGCCAGCCGGAGAACTGACTACCCCTAGAGGGAAAAAATAAGACCTCGCTTGCCTCCAGAGAAATTGAACCCCAAAGATATAGAAAGCCCCCAACAAATAATAACGGTGAGGCAAAAGGAAAACACAAACGTAGAGATGAACTAGATTCAGCAAAGTGAGGCCCAATAGTCTAGATAGCAGAAAATAGATAGTGGACTATGCGGTTAGCAGAAAACCCTACAAAACATCCACGCTGAACATTCAAGAACCCCCACACTGACTGACGGTGTGGAGGGAGAATATCAGCCCCCTAGAGCTTCCAGCGAGTCAAAAATCAAATGTAAAGCAAGCTGGAAAAAACACTGAATAATGCAAACGATCCAAATTGTACAAAACAGACTTAGCTTTTCTTGCATGAGGCAGACTGAAAGGAATCCGGAGGAGACCAAATAGGTCTGGATACAACGATGCCAGGCAAGAGACTGAGTCCAGAGGACACTCAAATAGGAAACACCCGCTGCTTAACGACACAGCTGGAGCTCAGGCCTGCAACAAGACATACCTAACACAATACCGTTAGTGACCACCATAGGGAGCCCAGAAACACAGTTCACAACAGGGGTAGGCCTGGAGTTATTTTATAGGGACCCTAGAGACGCCCCTCTCCCACAATTGCCTCCGTTGTCTTCATTAGGTGTAAAAGGTGAGACAGCCAACCTAAAGTTAACTGCCCTGCCGTAGTTCAAAGTAATGCGTAGAGTCTATTACTTCCTCGGCGTTCCTGTCCGCCGGATACGCGCCTCAGTAGGATGTTGCCGATCTCGGGGCACGACTCCTACTGGTTCTATCACCTTTGTGCTGTGATCTCGTTTCTCACTTCTCCACAATATCCTTCACTTCATGTCCTTTCTTAAGATGCCGCCGCAATGAGGTGCAGGCACAGCTCCGTAACGATCTGTCCTTTGCTAGGCCTCTGCCAGGATCCCACCCCTGACAGGGACCCCCCTGAATCTTCCCAAGTAATGCTCTCCTCTCACTACATGTTACCTGGGCAAAAGCCAGTCAGCTTCTCCCTAACTTCCTATCCAAACCCCAGTTTTACCAGAGTGTGAGGAGTGGCCTAATACATAGAACCTTTTGCTCCCCTTGGTGGCCAGAGTGTGAAGTGTAGTGTGTGACTGTGATACCCGGTCAGGTGAACTCCTTTAGTGCCATCAGACGTACCATCACTCCCCTTAGCAGCAGAGCGACAATACTGCAACGACCAGGACTCTAGGGCGCTGCATACAGTAAAATCACACTGACAGAATAGAATAGAATAGGTAGAATAAATGTCAACACATAGAATAGGTATATATATATATATATATATATATATATATACAGTATATATGTCAGTGAGACACACACACATATATATATATATATATATATATATATATATATATATATTTCATACAGCGCTAGATATCATAAAAGCCGGTAATTCAATTGCCGGCTTTTGCTATCTCCTTCCCAAATCCAACATGATATGAGACTTTTTTTTTGCATATTCCACACTACTAATGTTAGTAGTGTGTATGTGCAAAATTTGGGCCCTCTAGCTATTAAATTAAAGGGTTAAATCGCGGAAAAAATTGGCGTGGGCTCCCGCGCAATTTTCTCCGCCAGAGTGGTAAAGCCAGTGACTGAGGGCAGATATTAATAGCCTAGAGAGGGTCCATGGTTATTGGCCCCCCCTGGCTAAAAACAACTTCCCCCAGCCACCCCAGAAAAGGCACATCTGGAAGATGCGCCTATTCTGGCACTTGGCCACTCTCTTCCCACTCCCGTGTAGCGGTTGGATATGGGGTAATGAAGGGTTAATGTCACCTTGCTATTGTAAGGTGACATTAAGCCAGATTAATAATGGAGAGGCGTCAATTATGACACCTATCCATTATTAATCCAATTGTACGAAATGGTTAATAAAACACACACACATTATTACAAAGTACTTTAATGAAATAAAGACACAGGGTGTTTTAATATTTTATTAGACTCTTAATCCACCTGAAGACCCTCATTCTGTAAAAAAGGAAAAATAAAAAAACAGCAATATTTCATACCTTCCGTCGTTAAGGTTACGTCCCACGATGTAAATCCATCTTATTATTATTATTTCATTTCGTACTATTGGATTAATAATGGTTAGGTGTCATAATTGACGCCTCTCTATTATTAATCTGGCTTATTGTCACCTTACAATAGCAAGGTGACATTAACCCTTCATTACCCCATATCCCACCGCTACATGGGAGTGGGAAGAGAGAGGAAGTGCCAGAATAGGCACATCTTCCAGTTGTGCCTTTTCTGGGGTGGCTGGGGGCATATGTTTTTAGCCAGAGGGGGGCTAATAACCATGGACCCTCTCTAGGCTATTAATATCTGCCCTCAGTCAGTGGCTTTACCACTCTGGCGGAGAAAATTGTGCGGGAGCCCTCGCCAATTTTTTCTGCGATTTAACCCTTTAATTTAATAGCTAGAGGGCCCAAATTTTGCACATACACACTACTAACATTAGTAGTGTGGAATATGCAAAAAAAAAAAGGGATATGAGATGGTTTACTGTATGTAAACCATGTCTCATATCATGTCGGGTTTGGGAAGGAGATAGCAAAAGCCGGCAATTGAATTACTGGCTTTTATGCTATCTGTTGTGAATTCCGTTCTCGGGCTCCCTCCTGTAGTCATGAGCGGTACTGTGTGAGTTTGTTCTGGGGCTCCCTCTGGTGGCCTTTAGCGATATGGTTGGGCTCAGCTGCTTCGTTTCCTGCTGTGCTGGGCCTATTTGATTCACCTAGCCCTTCATTTGTTGCCTGCTGTCGGTGTATTCAGTCCTGTTTCTGTGAGCTCCTGAATATTCCTTGTGACCAGTCTCCTGCTGGAGAAGTTAAGTTTGTTTGTTCATTTTGCTCATTATTTCCTTGAAAACGTTTCTCTGTATATGATGAGTTCAGTCCAGCTTGCTTATATGTGATTTTTCGCTTGCTGGTTAGTTCTGGGGTGCAGAGTGCGCCCCTCACTTCGTGAGTCGGTGTGGGGGTTCTTGTATTCTCTGCGTGGTTTATTTTTGATAGTCTTTGTACTGACCGCACAGACTCCTATCTTTTTTCAGTCTATCTAGTGTTAGCGGGCCTCATTTGCTAAACCTATTTCATTTCTACGTTTGTCTTTTCCCCTTAACTCACCGTTATTATTTGTGGGGGGCTGACTAAAACTTTGGGGTTATTTCTCTGAGGCAAGTGAGGTCTTTGCTTCCTCTCTAGGGGTAGTCAGTTTCTCAGGCTGTGAACGAGGCGTCTAGGATTTTAGGAACGCTCCACGGCTGCCTTTAGTGTGTTTGGATAGGATCAGGATTGCGGTCAGTATAGCTTCCACCTCCCCAGAACTTGTCCTATATTCTGGTCATATGTGTCAGGTCAGTTTTGAGATCCTACCACCGGATCATAACAGTACAGCAGGCCCGAAAGTGTTAATGCAGCAGAAGAGGGAGAAGAGAAATCCTGAAGTCATTTTTTTTTCTCTGCACTGTGTTTGGCCTCTCTTCTCCCCTTAATCTCTGGGTGGTTCTGAATTCAGTTGCAGATATGGACATTCAGAGTCTGTCTTCTAGTGTGGATCATCTCACTGCAAGGGTACAGGGCATTCAGGATTATGTAGTCCGCAGCCCTATGTCAGAGCCTAAAATACCAATTCCTGAGCCGGTCTCTGGAGATAGATCTAGGTTTTTGAACTTTAAGAATAATTGTAAGTTATTTCTTTCTCTGAGACCTTGCTCCTCTGGTGACTCTGTTCAGCAAGTTAAAATTATTATTTCTTTGTTACGTGGTGACCCTCAAGATTGGGCATTCTCTCTGGCGCCAGGAGATCCTGCATTGCTAAATGTGGATGCATTTTTTCTGGCGCTTGGAGTGCTTTATGAGGAACCTAATCTGGTAGACCAAGCAGAGAAGGTTTTGCTGGCTCTCTCTCAGGGTCAAGATGAAGCAGAGGTTTACTGTCAGAGGTTTAGGAAGTGGTCTGTGCTCACTCAATGGAATGAGTGCGCCCTGGCGGCGATTTTCAGAAGAGGTCTTTCTGAAGCCCTTAAGGATGTTATGGTGGGGTTCCTGACGCCTGCGGGTCTGAATGAGTCAATGTCTTTGGCCATTCAGATTGATCGGCGTTTGCGGGAACGCAAACCTGTGCACCATCTGGCGGTATTTTCTGAGCAGAAACCTGAGCCTATGCAATGCGACAGGACTCTGACCACAGTTGAACGACAAAATCACAGGCGTCAGAATGGGTTGTGCTTTTACTGTGGTGATTCTGCTCATGTTATCTCAGAGTGTTCTAAGCGCACAAAAAGGTTCGCCAAGTCTGTCACCATTGGTACTGTACAACCTAAATTCATTTTGTCTGTTACTTTGATTTGCTCTCTGTCATCCTACTCAGTTATGGCTTTTGTGGATTCAGGTGCCGCCCTGAATTTTATGGATTTGTCATTTGCCAGGCGCTGTGGTTTTATCTTGGAGCCTTTACAGTTCCCTATTCCACTAAAGGGAATTGATGCTACGCCATTGGCCAAGAATAAACCTCAGTATTGGACTCAAGTGACCATGTGCATGGCTCCTGCACATCAGGAGGTGATTCGCTTTCTTGTGCTACATAATTTGCATGATGTTGTCGTGTTGGGTCTGCCATGGCTGCAGGCTTATAATCCAGTTCTGGATTGGAAAGAAATGTCTGTGTCAAGTTGGGGTTGCCAGGGAATTCATGGCGATGCCCCTTTGGTGTCTATTGCTTCTTCTACTCCTTCTGAAGTCCCTGAATTTTTGTCAGACTACCAGGATGTATTTGATGAGCCCAAGGAGGGATTGTGATTGTGCTATAAATCTGATTCCTGGTAGTAAGTTCCCTAAGGGACGACTTTTTAATTTATCTGTACCAGAACATGCCGCTATGCGGAGTTATATAAAGGAGTCCTTGGAGAAGGGGCATATTCGCCCGTCCTCATCCCCTTTGGGTGCGGGGTTCTTTTTTGTGGCCAAGAAGGATGGTTCTCTGAGACCCTGTATAGATTATCGCCTTCTAAATAACATCACGGTCAAATTTCAGTACCCCTTGCCACTGTTGTCCGATCTGTTTGCCCGGATTAGGGGGGCCAGTTGGTTCACCAAGATAGATCTTCGAGGAGCGTATAATCTTGTGCGCATAAAGCAGGGCGATGAATGGAAAACAGCATTTAATACGCCCGAAGGCCATTTTGAGTACTTGGTGATGCCTTTTGGGCTTTCTAATGCCCCCTCTGTGTTTCAGTCCTTCATGCACGACATCTTCCGAGAGTATCTGGATAGATTTATGATTGTGTACCTGGATGATATTTTGGTCTTTTCTGATGATTGGGAGTCTCATGTGAAGCAGGTCAGGATGGTATTTCAGGTCCTGCGTGCTAATGCCTTGTTTGTGAAGGGCTCTAAATGTCTCTTCGGAGTCCAGAAAATTTCCTTTTTGGGCTTTTTTTTTCTCCTTCTACTATTGAGATGGATCCAGTCAAGGTCCAGGCTATTCATGACTGGACTCAACCTACATCTGTGAAGAGTCTTCAGAAGTTCTTGGGTTTTGCTAATTTTTACCGTCGCTTCATCAATAATTTTTCTGGCGTGGTTAGGCCTTTGACGGATTTGACCAAGAAGGGTTCTGATGTGACGAATTGGTCTCCTGCGGCCGTGGAGGCCTTTCAGGAGCTGAAGCGTCGGTTTTCTTTGGCTCCTGTCTTGCGCCAGCCCGATGTCTCTCTTCCCTTTCAGGTCGAGGTTGATGCTTCTGAGATTGGAGCAGGGGCTGTCTTGTCGCAGAGAAGCTCTGATGGCTCTGTGATGAGACTATGTGCTTTCTTTTCAAGAAAGTTTTCGCCTGCCGAGCGGAATTATGATGTCGGTAATCGTGAGTTGTTAGCAATGAAGTGGGCATTTGAGGAGTGGCGATATTGGCTTTAGGGAGCCAAGAATCGTGTGGTGGTCTTGACTGATCACAAGAATTTGACTTATCTCGAGTCTGCCAAACGGTTGAATCCGAGACAGGCTCGATGGTCGCTGTTTTTCTCTCGTTTCGATTTCGTGGTTTCATATCTTCCGGGTTCGAAAAACGTGAAGGCTGATGCCCTTTCTAGGAGTTTTGTACCTGACTCCCCGGAAGTTTCTGAACCGACTGGTGTCCTCAAAGAGGGGGTGATTTTGTCTGCCATCTCTCCTGATCTGCGACGGGTGTTGCAGGAGTTTCAGGCCAATAGACCTGACCGTTGTCCTCCGGAGAGACTGTTTGTCCCGGATAGATGGACCAGTAGAGTTATTTCCGAGGTTCATTCTTCAGTGTTGGCGGGTCATCCTGGGATTTTTGGTACCAGGGGTTTGGTGGCGAGGTCCTTTTGGTGGCCTTCCTTGTCGCGGGATGTGCGTTCCTTTGTGCAGTCCTGTGGGATTTGTGCTCGGGCTAAGCCTTGCTGTTCTCATGCCAATGGATTGCTTTTGCCTTTGCCTGTCCCGAAGAGGCCTTGGACGCATATTTCCATGGATTTTATTTTGGATCTTCCTGTCTCTCAGAGGATGTCTGTCATCTGGGTGGTTTGTGATCGTTTTTCTAAAATGGTCCATTTGGTACCCTTGCCTAAGCTGCCTTCCTCCTCCGATTTGGTGCCACTATTTTTTCAGAATGTGGTTCGTTTACATGGTATTCCGGAGAACATTGTGTCTGACAGAGGATCCCAGTTTGTGTCCAGATTTTGGCGGTCCTTTTGTGCTAAGATGGGCATTGATTTGTCTTTTTCATCAGCCTTCCATCCTCAGACGAATGGCCAAACCGAACGAACTAATCAGACCTTGGAAACTTATTTGAGATGTTTTGTTTCTGCTGATCAGGATGATTGGGTGACTTTTCTGCCATTGGCTGAGTTCGCCCTCAATAATCGGGCTAGTTCTGCTACTTTGGTTTCACCGTTCTTTTGCAATTCTGGGTTTCATCCTCGTTTTTCCTCGGGTCAGGTTGAGCCCTCTGACTGTCCTGGGATGGATTCTGTGGTGGATAGGTTGCAGCAGATTTGGAACCATGTGGTGGACATTTTGACGTTGTCTGTTGTGAACTCTGTTTTCAGGCTCCCTCTTGTGGTCACAGGTGGTATTGTGTGACTTTTGTTTTGGGCTCCCCCTGGTGGCTTTGTTTGTTATCCTGCGGGTCTTTGGCTGATCAGCTGCCTCGTTATTCACTTGGGAGTTTCCTATTTAGCTCTGTTTCACTTCCACTTGTTGCCGGCTGTCAATGTACTCAGTGCTATTCTGATTACTCCTGATTATCTTCGGTTTCAGTCTCTTCAGGAGAAGCTAAGTTCTGTTTAATTATTTTTTGCTCATCAGTCTGCAATATGATTTCTGTGTATGATGAGTTTAGTCCAGCTTGCTAATATGTGATTTCTTCTGCTGGTTTGCTCTGGGGTACAGAGTTGCTTCCCCCGCACCGTTAGTTGGTGCGGGGGCTCGAGCGATCTCTGCGTGGATATTTTGAATAGGGTTTTTAATTGACCGCACAGTTCCCTTTCTATTTTCTGCTTTCTAGTGTTAGCGGGCCTCATTTGCTAAATCTAATTTCATCTCTGCGTTTGTGCTTTCCCCTTAACTCACCGTTAATATTTGTGGGGGGCTGTTCTATATCTTTGGGGTCATTTCACTGAGGCAAGTGAGGACTTTCGTTCCCTCTAGGAATAGTCAGTTTCTCAGGCCGTGAAGAGATGTCTAGGATTTTCAGGTAACGTTCCACGGCTGCCTGTAGTTGTTTGCGGATAGGATCAGGTTGCGGTCAATTCAGTTACCACTTCCCCAGAGTTTGTAGTCGGTTTAGTTACTTAGCTAGTCCTACTTGCGATCCTTGCCACTAGGATCATAATAGTACAGCCGGTCGGTAAAGTGTTAATTGCATGGCAGAAGCAGGAGAAAAGAAGCCTTGAGAATTTTTTTTTTTTTTTTGCCGTGTGTCTAGCTGCTGTGTGTCTAGCTTCTCTCCTCCTCTTAATCTTGGTGTGGCTCTGAACTCAGCTGCTGATATGGATATTCAGAGTTTGGCCTCCAGTGTAGATCATCTTGCTGCAAGGGTACAAAGTATTCAGGATTTTGTTGTTAACAGTCCTATGTCAGAGCCTAGAATACCTATTCCGGAGTTGTTTTCTGGAGATAGATCTAGGTTCCAGAATTTTAAGAACAATTGTAAATTGTTTCTTTCTTTGAAACCTCGTTCCTCTGGTGATTCCGTTCAGCAAGTTAAAATTATAATTTCTTTCTTGCATGGTGACCCTCAAGATTGGGCCTTCGCATTGGCGCCAGGGGATCCAGCATTGCTCAGTGTTGATGCATTTTTTCTGGCCCTTGGATTGCTTTATGAGGAACCTAATCTTGAGAACCAGGCTGAAAAAGCGTTGTTGGCCCTCTCTCAGGGGCAAGATGAAGCAGAGGTGTACTGCCAGAAATTTCGGAAATGGTTGGTGCTTACTCAGTGGAATGAGTGTGCCCTGGCTGCAAATTTCAGAAAAGGTCTTTCTGAGGCCATTAAGAATGTCATGGTGGGGTTCCCTACGCCTGCAGGTCTGAATGAGTCATTGACTCTGGCCATTCAGATTGATCGGCGTTTGCGGGAGCGCAAACCTGCGCACTATTTGGCGGTGTCTTCTGAACAGACACCTGAGTCTATGCAATGATAGAATTCTGACCAGAAGTGAACGGCAAAATTATAGACGGCAAAATGGGTTGTGCTTTTACTGTGGTGACTCAGCTCATGTTATCTCAGCATGCTCTAAGCGCAAAAAAAGGTTGATAAATCTGTCACCATTGGTACTTTACAGCCTAAGTTCATTTTGTCTGTTACCCTGATTTGTTCCTTGTCATCTTACCCGGATATGGCTTTTGTAGATTCAGGGGCTGCCCTGAGTCTGATGGACTTGTCATTTGCCAGGCGCTGTGGTTTTGTTTTGGAGCCTTTAAAATTCCCTATTCCACTAAGGGGAATTGATGCTACGCCATTGGCTATGAATAAACCTCAGTACTGGACACAAGTGACCATGTGCATGACTCCTGTTCATCAGGAGGTGATTCGCTTTCTTGTGCTGCATAATTTGCATGATGTTGTCGTGTTGGGTCTGCCATGGTTGCAGACTCATAATCCAGTCCTGGATTGGAAAGCAATGTCTGTGTCAAGTTGGGGTTGTCAGGGAATTCATGGCGACGCTCCTGTGGTGTCAATTGCTTCATCCACTCCTTCTGAAGTCCCTGCGTTTTTGTCAGACTACCAGGATGTATTTGATGAGCCCAAACTCAGTTCTCTACCTCCTCATAGGGATTGTGATTGTGCTGTAAATTTGATTCCTGGTAGTAAGTTTCCTAAGGGACGACTTTTCAATTTGTCAGTGCCGGAGCATGCTGCCATGCGGAGTTATATAAAGGAGTCTTTGGAGAAAGGACTTATTTGCCCCTCCTCCTCCCCTCTTGGAGCGGGGTTCTTTTTTGTGGCTAAGAAGGATGGTTTTCTGAGACCGTGTATTGATTATCGCCTTCTAAATAAAATCACGGTCAAATTTCAGTATCCTTTGCCATTGTTATCTGATCTGTTTGCTCGCATTAAGGGGTCTAGTTGGTTCACCAAGATAGATCTTCGTGGTGCGTATAACCTTGTGTGTTGTGAAATTGGATTCTGGGCTCCCCCTGTGGCCACTTGTGGAATTTAACTTGTGTGCATCATCCCCTCTGTTCACCTGCTCCTATCAGGATGTGGGAGTCGCTATATAACCTTGCTCCTCTGTCAGTTTCTTGCCGGTCAACAATGTAATCAGTAGCCTTTCTGTGCATGTTCCTGCTACTAGACAACTCCCAGCTAAGTTCGACTTTTGTCCTTGTGTGTTTTTGCATTTTGTTCCTGTTCACAGCTGCTGTTTCGTTACTGTGTCTGGAAAGCTCTTGTGAGCGGAAATTGCCACTCTGGTGTTATGAGTTAATGCTAGAGTCTTAAAGTAATTTCTGGATGGTGTTTGGATAGGGTTTTCTGCTGACCATGAAAGTGCCCTTTCTGTCTTCATGCTATCTAGTAAGCGGACCTCGATTTTGCTAAACCTATTTTCATACTACGTTTGTCATTTCATCTTAAATCACCGCCAATATATGTGGGGGCCTCTGTCTGCCTTTTGGGAAAATTTCTCTAGAGGTGAGCCAGGACTGTCTTTTCCTCTGCTAGGATTAGGTAGTTCTCCGGCTGGCGCTGGGCATCTAGGGATAAAAAAACGTAGGCATGCTACCCGGCCACTTCTAGTTGTGCGGCAGGTTTAGTTCATGGTCAGTATAGTTTCCATCTTCCAAGAGCTAGTTCTCATATATGCTGGGCTATGTTCTCTCGCCATTGAGAATCATGACAGTTTGACCGGACCAAAAAAGGGTTAAATTACTGGCTGAGAAAGGAGAGAAAAAAGAAGTCTGCTACATTTTTTTTTTTTTTTTTTCCCTCTAGTTCTGAGTGTGCTCTTAATTGAATCACTTGCTAGTCTGCCTATACTGCAGCCTTCCTCTCTTCCTCTCCTTCTAATCCTTGAATGGCTCTGTGTTCACCTGTTTCAAATGGATCTTCAGAGTGTAGCTACAGGTTTGAATAATCTCGCCACAAAGGTACAAAATTTGCAAGATTTTGTTGTTCATGCACCTATGTCTGAGCCTAGAATTCCTTTGCCTGAATTCTTCTCGGGGAATAGATCTCACTTTCAAAATTTTAAAAATAATTGCAAATTGTTTTTGTCCCTGAAGTCTCGCTCTGCCGGAGACCCTGCACAGCAGGTCAGGATTGTAATTTCCTTGCTCCGGGGCGACCCTCAGGACTGGGCTTTTGCATTGGCACCAGGGGATCCTGCGTTGCTCAATGTGGATGCGTTTTTTCTGGCCTTGGGGTTGCTTTATGAGGAACCTCATTTAGAGCTTCAGGCGGAAAAGGCCTTGATGTCCTTGTCTCAGGGGCAAGATGAAGCTGAAATATACTGCCAAAAATTCCGCAAATGGTCTGTGCTTACTCAGTGGAATGAGTGCGCCCTGGCGGCGATTTTCAGAGAAGGTCTCTCTGATGCCATTAAGGATGTTATGGTGGGGTTCCCTGTGCCTGCGAGTCTGAATGAGTCCATGACGATGGCTATTCAGATCGATAGGCGTCTGCGGGAGCGCAAACCTGTGCACCATTTGGCGGTGTCTACTGAGAAAACGCCAGAAAATATGCAATGTGATAGAATTCTGTCCAGAAGCGAGCGGCAGAATTTTAGACGAAAAAATGGGTTGTGCTTCTATTGTGGTGATTCAACTCATGTTATATCAGCATGCTTTAAGCGTACTAAGAAGCCTGACAAGTCTGTTTCAATTAGCACTTTACAGTCTAAGTTTATTCTATCTGTGACCCTGATTTGTTCTTTGTCATCTATTACCGCGGACGCCTATGTCGACTCTGGCGCTGCTTTGAGTCTTATGGATTGGTCCTTTGCCAAACGCTGTGGGTATGATTTGGAGCCATTGGAGGCTCCGATACCTCTGAAAGGGATTGACTCCACCCCATTGGCTAGTAATAAACCACAATACTGGACACAAGTGACTATGCGTGTTAATCCGGATCACCAGGAGGTTATTCGCTTTCTGGTGCTGTATAATCTACATGATGTTTTGGTGCTGGGATTGCCTTGGCTGCAATCTCATAACCCAGTCCTCGACTGGAGAGCTATGTCTGTGTTAAGCTGGGGATGTAAAGGAACTCATGGGGACGTACCTTTGGTTTCCATTTCATCATCTATTCCCTCTGAGATTCCTGAATTCTTGTCTGACTTTCGTGACGTTTTTGAAGAACCCAAGGTTGGTTCACTACCTCCGCACCGGGAGTGCGATTGTGCCATAGACTTGATTCCGGGTAGTAAATACCCTAAGGGTCGTTTATTTAATCTGTCTGTGCCTGAACACGCTGCTATGCGAGAATATATAAAGGAGTCCTTGGAAAAGGGACATATTCGTCCTTCGTCATCTCCCTTAGGAGCCGGTTTTTTCTTTGTGCCTAAGAAAGACGGCTCTTTGAGGCCGTGTATTGATTATCGACTTTTGAATAAAATCACTGTTAAATATCAATATCCGTTACCACTGCTTACTGATTTGTTTGCTCGTATAAAGGGGGCCAAGTGGTTCTCTAAGATTGATCTCCGTGGGGCGTATAATTTGGTGCGAATCAAGCAGGGGGATGAGTGGAAAACCGCATTTAATACGCCCGAGGGCCATTTTGAGTATTTGGTGATGCCTTTTGGTCTTTCAAATGCCCCTTCAGTCTTCCAGTCCTTTATGCATGACATTTTCCGCGATTATTTGGATAAATTTATGATTGTGTATCTGGATGATATTCTGATTTTTTCGGATGACTGGGACTCTCATGTCCAGCAGGTCAGGAGGGTTTTTCAGGTTTTGCGGTCTAATTCCTTGTGTGTGAAGGGTTCTAAGTGTGTTTTTGGGGTTCAGAAGATTTCCTTCTTGGGATACATTTTTTCCCCCTCTTCCATCGAGATGGATCCTGTCAAGGTTCAGGCTATTGGTGATTGGACGCAACCCTCTTCTCTTAAGAGTCTTCAGAAATTTTTGGGCTTTGCTAACTTTTATCGTCGATTTATTGCTGGTTTTTCTGATGTTGTAAAACCATTGACTGATTTGACTAAGAAGGGTGCTGATGTTGCTGATTGGTCCCCTGATGCTGTGGAGGCCTTTCGGGAGCTCAAGCGCCGCTTTTCTTCCGCCCCAGTGTTGCGTCAGCCTGATGTTGCTCTTCCTTTTCAGGTTGAGGTCGACGCTTCTGAAATCGGAGCTGGGGCGGTGTTGTCGCAGAGAAGTTCCGACTGCTCCGTGATGAGACCTTGTGCTTTTTTTTCCCGTAAATTTTCGCCCGCCGAGCGGAATTATGATATTGGGAATCGGGAGCTTTTGGCCATGAAGTGGGCTTTTGAGGAGTGGCGTCACTGGCTTGAGGGGGCCAGACATCAGGTGGTGGTATTGACTGACCACAAAAATTTAATTTACCTTGAGTCTGCCAGGCGCCTGAATCCTAGACAAGCGCGCTGGTCGTTGTTTTTCTCTCGGTTTAATTTTGTGGTGTCTTACCTACCGGGTTCTAAGAATGTTAAGGCGGATGCCCTTTCTAGGAGTTTTGAGCCTGACTCCCCTGGTAATTCTGAGCCCACAGGTATCCTTAAAGATGGAGTGATATTGTCTGCCGTTTCTCCAGACCTGCGGCGGGCCTTGCAGGAGTTTCAGGCGGATAGACCTGATCGTTGCCCACCTGGTAGACTGTTTGTTCCTGATGATTGGACCAGTAGAGTCATCTCTGAGGTTCATTCTTCTGCGTTGGCAGGTCATCCTGGAATCTTTGGTACCAGGGATTTGGTGGCAAGGTCCTTCTGGTGGCCTTCCCTGTCACGAGATGTGCGAGGCTTTGTGCAGTCTTGTGACGTTTGTGCTCGGGCCAAGCCTTGTTGTTCTCGGGCTAGTGGATTGTTGTTACCCTTGCCTATCCCAAAGAGGCCTTGGACGCACATCTCGATGGATTTTATTTCGGATCTGCCTGTTTCTCAGAAGATGTCTGTCATCTGGGTGGTGTGTGACCGTTTCTCTAAGATGGTCCATCTGGTTCCCTTGCCTAAGTTGCCTTCTTCTTCCGAGTTGGTTCCTCTGTTTTTTCAAAATGTTGTTCGTTTGCATGGTATTCCGGAGAATATCGTTTCTGACAGAGGGACCCAATTCGTGTCTAGATTTTGGCGGGCATTCTGTGCTAGGATGGGCATAGATTTGTCTTTTTCGTCTGCTTTCCATCCTCAGACTAATGGCCAGACCGAGCGGACTAATCAGACCTTGGAGACATATTTGAGGTGTTTTGTGTCTGCGGATCAGGATGATTGGGTTGCTTTTTTGCCTTTGGCGGAGTTCGCCCTCAATAATCGGGCCAGCTCTGCCACCTTGGTGTCCCCGTTATTCTGTAATTCGGGGTTTCATCCTCGATTTTCCTCCGGTCAAGTGGAATCTTCGGATTGTCCTGGAGTGGATGCTGTGGTGGAGAGGTTGCATCAGATTTGGGGGCAGGTGGTGGACAATTTGAAGTTGTCCCAGGAGAAGACTCAGCTTTTTGCCAACCGCCGTCGTCGTGTTGGTCCTCGGCTTTGTGTTGGGGACTTGGTGTGGTTGTCTTCTCGTTTTGTCCCTATGAGGGTTTCTTCTCCTAAGTTTAAGCCTCGGTTCATCGGCCCGTACAAGATATTGGAGATTCTTAACCCTGTGTCCTTCCGTTTGGACCTCCCTGCATCCTTTTCGATTCATAATGTTTTTCATCGGTCATTGTTGCGCAGGTATGAGGTACCAGCTGTGCCTTCCGTTGAGCCTCCTGCTCCGGTGTTGGTTGAGGGTGAGTTGGAGTACGTTGTGGAAAAGATCTTGGACTCTCGTGTTTCCAGACGGAAACTCCAGTATCTGGTCAAATGGAGGGGATACGGTCAGGAGGATAATTCTTGGGTCACTGCCTCTGATGTTCATGCCTCCGATCTTGTCCGTGCCTTTCATAGGGCTCATCCTGATCGCCCTGGTGGTTCTGGTGAGGGTTCGGTGCCCCCTCCTTGAGGGGGGGGTACTGTTGTGAAATTGGATTCTGGGCTCCCCCTGTGGCCACTTGTGGAATTTAACTTGTGTGCATCATCCCCTCTGTTCACCTGCTCCTATCAGGATGTGGGAGTCGCTATATAACCTTGCTCCTCTGTCAGTTTCTTGCCGGTCAACAATGTAATCAGTAGCCTTTCTGTGCATGTTCCTGCTACTAGACAACTCCCAGCTAAGTTGGACTTTTGTCCTTGTGTGTTTTTGCATTTTGTTCCTGTTCACAGCTGCTGTTTCGTTACTGTGTCTGGAAAGCTCTTGTGAGCGGAAATTGCCACTCTGGTGTTATGAGTTAATGCTAGAGTCTTAAAGTAATTTCTGGATGGTGTTTGGATAGGGTTTTCTGCTGACCATGAAAGTGCCCTTTCTGTCTTCATGCTATCTAGTAAGCGGACCTCGATTTTGCTAAACCTATTTTCATACTACGTTTGTCATTTCATCTTAAATCACCGCCAATATATGTGGGGGCCTCTGTCTGCCTTTTGGGAAAATTTCTCTAGAGGTGAGCCAGGACTGTCTTTTCCTCTGCTAGGATTAGGTAGTTCTCCGGCTGGCGCTGGGCATCTAGGGATAAAAAAACGTAGGCATGCTACCCGGCCACTTCTAGTTGTGCGGCAGGTTTAGTTCATGGTCAGTATAGTTTCCATCTTCCAAGAGCTAGTTCTCATATATGCTGGGCTATGTTCTCTCGCCATTGAGAATCATGACACTTGTGCGTATTAAGCAGGGTGATGAATGGAAAACTGCATTTAATACGCCCAAAGGCCATTTTGAGTACTTGGTGATGCCTTTTGGACTTTCTAACGCTCCTTCTGTCTTTCAGTCTTTTATGCACGACATCTTCCGCGAGTATCTGGATAAATTTATGATTGTGTATCTGGATGACATTCTGGTTTTTTCTGATGATTGGGAGTCCCATGTTAAGCAGGTCAGGATGGTGTTTCAGGTCCAGCGTGCCAATGCTTTATTTGTGAAGGGCTCAAAATGTCTTTTTGGAGTCCAGAAGGTTTCTTTTTTGGGTTTCATTTTTTCTCCTTCTACTATTGAGATGGACCCAGTCAAGGTTCAGGCTATTCATGACTGGACGCAGCCTACATCTGTTAAGAGTCTTCAGAAGTTCTTGGGTTTTGCTAATTTTTACCGTCGCTTCATCGCTAATTTTTCTGGTGTTGTTAAGCCTTTGACGGATTTGACCAAGAAAGGTTCTGATGTTACTAACTGGTCTCCTGCGGCTGTGGAGGCCTTTCGGGAGCTGAAGCGCCGGTTTTCTTCGGCTCCGGTCTTATGTCAGCCAGATGTCTCTCTTCCTTTCCAGGTCGAGGTTGATGCTTCCGAGATTGGAGCGGGGGCTGTTTTGTCGCAGAGAAGCGCCGATGGCTCTGTGATGAAGCCTTGTGCTTTCTTTTCAAGAAAGTTTTCGCCTGCCGAGCGGAATTATGATGTCGGTAATCGGGAGTTGTTGGCTATGAAGTGGGCATTTGAGGAGTGGCGACATTGGCTCGAGGGAGCTGAGCATCGTGTGGTGGTCTTGACTGATCACAAGAATCTGATTTATCTTGTGTCGGCCAAGCGGCTGAATCCTAGACAGGCTCGTTGGTCATTGTTTTTCTCTCGTTTTGATTTCGTGGTCTCATACCTGCCTGGTTCGAAGAATGTAAAGGCTGATGCTCTTTCTAGGAGTTTTGTGCCTGACTCTGAGATTCAGAGCCGGCTGGTATTCTCAGAGAAGGGGTGATTTTGTCTGCCATCTCCCCAGATTTGCGACGAGTGCTGCAGGAGTTTGAGGCGGATAGACCTGACCGTTGTCCACCGGAGAGACTGTTTGTCCCGGATAGATGGACCAGCAGAGTTATTTCCGAGGTTCATTCTTCGGTGTTGGCGGGCCATCCTGGAATATTTGGTACCAGAGATTTGGTGGCCAGGTCCATTTGGTGGCCTTCCTTGTCGCGGGATGTGCGTTCCTTTGTGCAGTCTTGTGGAATTTGTGCTCGGGCTAAGCCTTGCTGTTCTCGTGCCAGTGGTTTGCTGTTACCTTTGCCTGTCCCGAAGAGGCCTTGGACGCACATTTCCATGGATTTTATTTCGGATCTCCCTGTCTCTCAGAGAATGTCTGTCATCTGGGTGGTGTGTGATCATTTTTCTAAGATGGTCCATTTGGTGCCCTTGCCTAAGTTGCCTTCCTCCTCCGAGTTGGTTCCGCTGTTTTTTCAAAATGTGGTTCGTTTGCATGGGATCCCTGAAAATATTGTTTCCGACAGAGGATCCCAGTTTGTGTCTAGATTTTGGCGGACATTTTGCGCTAAGATGGGCATTGATTTGTCTTTTTCATCGGCCTTCCATCCTCAGACGAATGGCCAAACCGAACGAACTAATCAGACCTTGGAAACCTATTTGAGATGTTTTGTTTCTGCTGATCAGGACGACTGGGTGACTTTTTTGTCATTTGCCGAGTTTGCCCTTAATAATCGGGCTAGTTCTGCTACTTTGGTTTCTCCTTTTTTTTGTAATTCGGGGTTTCATCCTCGTTTTTCCTCGGGTCAGGTGGAGCCTTCTGACTGTCCTGGAGTGGATGTTGTGGTGGATAGGTCGCATCAGATTTGGAATCATGTTGTGGACAATTTGAAGCTGTCACAAGAGAAGGGTCAGCGCTTTGCCAACCGCCGTCGTTGTGTGGGTCCCCGACTTCGCGTTGGGGACTTGGTGTGGTTGTCTTCTCGCTTTGTTCCTATGAAGGTCTCCTCTCCTAAGTTCAAGCCTCGGTTTATCGGTCCTTATAAGATTTTGGAAGTCCTTAACCCTGTGTCATTTCGTTTGGACCTCCCAGCATCGTTTGCTATTCATAATGTGTTTCATCGGTCGTTGTTGCGGAGGTATGTGGTGCCTGTGGGTCCTCCGGTTGAGCCTCCTGCCCCTGTGCTGGTTGAGGGAGAATTGGAATACGTGGTGGAGAAGATCTTGAATTCTCGTATTTCTAGACGGAGGCTTCAGTATTTGGTTAAATGGAAGGGCTATGGTCAGGAGGATAATTCCTGGGTTGTCGCCTCTGATGTTCATGCGGCCGACTTTGTTCGTGCCTTCCATGTGGCTCACCCCGATCGCCCTGGGGGTTTTGATGAGGGTTCGGTGACCCCTCCTCAAGGGGGGGGGTACTGTTGTGAACTCTGTTTTCAGGCTCCCTCTTGTGGTCACAGGTGGTATTGTGTGACTTTTGTTTTGGGCTCCCCCTGGTGGCTTTGTTTGTTATCCTGCGGGTCTTTGGCTGATCAGCTGCCTCGTTATTCACTTGGGAGTTTCCTATTTAGCTCTGTTTCACTTCCACTTGTTGCCGGCTGTCAATGTACCCAGTGCTATTCTGATTACTCCTGATTATCTTCGGTTTCAGTCTCTTCAGGAGAAGCTAAGTTCTGTTTAATTATTTTTTGCTCATCAGTCTGCAATATGATTTCTGTGTATGATGAGTTTAGTCCAGCTTGCTAATATGTGATTTCTTCTGCTGGTTTGCTCTGGGGTACAGAGTTGCTTCCCCCGCACCGTTAGTTGGTGTGGGGGCTTGAGCGATCTCTGCGTGGATATTTTGAATAGGGTTTTTAATTGACCGCACAGTTCCCTTTCTATTTTCTGCTTTCTAGTGTTAGCGGGCCTCATTTGCTAAATCTAATTTCATCTCTGCGTTTGTGCTTTCCCCTTAACTCACCGTTAATATTTGTGGGGGGCTATTCTATATCTTTGGGGTCATTTCACTGAGGCAAGTGAGGACTTTCGTTCCCTCTAGGAATAGTCAGTTTCTCAGGCAGTGAAGAGACGTCTAGGATTTTCAGGTAACGTTCCACGGCTGCCTATAGTTGTTTGCGGATAGGATCAGGTTGCGGTCAATTCAGTTACCACTTCCCCAGAGTTTGTAGTCGGTTTAGTTACTTAGCTAGTCCTACTTGCGATCCTTGCCACTAGGATCATAATAGTTGTCCCAGGAGAAGGCTCAGCGCTTTGCTAACCGCCGTTGCTGTGTGGGTCCCCGACTTCGTGTGGGGGATTTGGTATGGTTGTCTTCTCGTTATGTCCCGATGAAGGTTTCCTCTCCTAAGTTCAAGCCTCATTTCATCGGTCCTTATAAGATTTTGGAAATCCTCAACCCTGTGTCATTTCGTTTGGACCTCCCAACATCGTTTGCCATTCATAATGTGTTCCATAGGTCATTGTTGCAGAGATACGTGGTGCCTGTGGTCCCTTCTGTTGATCCTCCTGCTCCGGTCTTGGTCGAGGGGGAGTTGGAGTATGTGGTGGAGAAGATCTTGGATTCTTGTGTTTCGAGACGGAAGCTTCAGTACTTAGTTAAATGGAAGGGCTATGGTCAGGAGGATAATTCCTGGGTTGTCGCCTCCGATGTCCATGCAGCCGATTTGGTTCGTGCCTTTCATTCGGCTCGTCCTGATCGGCCTGGGAGCTCTGGTGAGGGTTCGGTGACCCCTTCTCAAGGGGGGGGGTACTGTTGTGAATTCTGTTCTCGGGCTCCCTCCTGTGGTTATGAGCGGTACTGTGTGAGTTTGTTCTGGGGCTCCCTCTGGTGGCCTTTAGCGATATGGCTGGGCTCAGCTGCTGTGCTGGGCCTATTTGATTCACCTGGCCCTTCATTTGTTGCCTGCTGTCGGTGTATTCAGACCTGTTTCTGGGAGCTCCTGAATATTTCTTGTGACCAGTCTCCTGCTGGAGAAGTTAAGTTTGTTTGTTCATTTTGCTCATTATTTCCTTGAAAACGTTTCTCTGTATATAATGAGTTCAGTCCAGCTTGCTTATATGTGATTTTTCGCTTGCTGGTTAGTTCTGGGGTGCAGAGTGCGCCCCTCACTTCGTGAGTCGGTGTGGGGGTTCTTGTATTCTCTGCGTGGTTTATTTTTGATAGTTTTTGTACTGACTGCACAGACTCCTATCTTTTTTCAGTCTATCTAGTGTTAGCGGGCCTCATTTGCTAAACCTATTTCATTTCTACGTTTGTCTTTTCCCCTTAACTCACCGTTATTATTTGTGGGGGGCTGACTAAAACTTTGGGGTTATTTCTCTGAGGCAAGTGAGGTCTTTGCTTTCTCTCTAGGGGTAGTCAGTTTCTCAGGCTGTGAACGAGGCGTCTAGGATTTTAGGAACGCTCCACGGCTGCCTTTAGTGTGTTTGGATAGGATCAGGATTGCGGTCAGTATAGCTTCCACCTCCCCAGAACTTGTCCTATATTCTGGTCATATGTGTCAGGTCAGTTTTGAGATCCTACCACCGGATCATAACAGCTATCTAGCGCTGATTTAAATATATATATATATATATATATATATATATATATATATATATATATACGTGTCTCAATGACATATATATATATATATATATATATATATATATATAGATAGATAGATACTGTATATATGTTTTAACAAACATTTGAGCACATAAATCCATTGCATGTCGGTTTTGCAAGCCTGCGAGAAAATATCGCAGTTCGGATGCCATACGGATTACATAAGGAGGATGACATGCACAAAATACGCTGCCACACCCTGCCTACGGATGACATACGGACCACTATTTTGGGAACATTTCTGCGTATTACGGCCGTAAAAAACGGACCGTATTTTCAAATGCTGAGTGTGACGCTGGCTTTTACTGATAAATATCGTTTTAAAGGACTTGTCTGTTATAAAAAAGTGTTACTTTCTATAAACTTTGAAATATTTCTATAAAATAGGCAACTAATTCATATATGAAGCAATTTGTGTTTAAGTGACATAGACCGTTTTGGTTGTGATTAGTTCTGTTTTGTATCACTTTGGCTACAGTGTGATACTACCAAAAAGAGTGGATACAGCAGTCAATAGAACAGGGAGTGCAACTCATTATGTAAAGTTAGAAATAGCAAAAAGGAGAAGTTGCATAACAAGGCTTCTTTTAGAAGTTAGATTTTTTATGTTTGAGAAAAATCTACGGTGTCATCAGTGATTTTTATCAGAGTTTCATCAGTGTGACATCCTATTTTCATAGTTTATTCAGTTTTTCTGATGGAAAAAAAGTTTCTACCATCTGTCTTTAAAAAATGCACGGCATATGGAACATATTCGAGTGCTGTCCAATATTTTTCATGGACCCATAGACTTGCATGGCCAATTTTGATCCAACATTCAGATCAATATCAGACATGTTTACGCAATATTGCACTGACCACTCAGTCCAAGGAAAAAAATGGACATGTGAACATCCCCATAGTGAATATAGCATCTAAATTAGTGCTCTATATATTTAGAACAAGGCAAAGGCGGATGTGAAGTGTGCTACAACTGCTTTATAGGATTGCATCTGCTTTACTAGGTTTATTATTTATTCTTATTAGCTCTTTTTTATTGAACTTATAGACTTTCCCTCTATACATACCAGTTTATTTATTGCATTTGACATGTTATGGTATTTTTTTAATGGCTTAGTTTTCAGTTAGGCACAATAATTTAGTATTTTTCCATTAATTTGGATTTTGTTTCTGTTCTTGGTGTTTCTTTCAGCATATTATAGCCTGAAACTACTGGAACAACATGTCCATCTTGAACTGTCCCACCATCTCTCTTCCTGCTCTCTCTTCGACCGCTTACAATCTGGCTTCCGGTTACACCACTCCACTGAAATTGCCCTAACTAAGGTCACCAATGACCTATTAACCACCAAGGCCAAGCGACACTACTTTGTCCTCCTCCTCCTGCACCTGTCCTGTGCCTTTGACACAGTGGCCCATTCTCTATTATTACAGACCCTCTCATCCCTTGGCATCATAGACATTGACCTATCCTGGATCTCATCATACCTAACAGACCGGACATTCAGTTTCTCCCACTCGCACACCTCCTCCTCACCTCGCCCACCATCTGACGGAGTCACGCAAGATTCAGTCCTAGGGCCCCTGCTCTTCTCCATTTACACATTTGGCCTGGGACAGCTCATAGAATCTCATGGCTTTCAGTATCACCTATATTCTGATGACAAACAGATCTACATCTCTGGACCAGATATCACTACCCTACAACCCGAATCCCTCAATGCCTGTCCGCTATTTCATCCTTCTTCTCCGATAGATTTCTAAAACTTAACATGGACAAAACAGAATTCATCAACTTTCCCCCATCTCATGTGACCCCCTCAATGGACCTATCCATTAAAGTAAATGGCTACCCACTCTCCCCAGTCCCACAAGCTCGCTGTCTTGGGGTAATCCTTGACACTGATCTCTCTTTCAAACAACATATACAAGCCCTTTCCACTTTCTGCCAACTTCAACTCAAAAATATTTCATGGATCCATACATTCCTAAACCAAGAATCTGTAAAAACCCAAGTCCATGCCCTCATCATCTCCCGCCATGACTACTGCAACCTCCTGCTCTGTGGCTTCCCCTCGAACACTCTAACACCCCTCCAATCTGTTCTAAACTCTGCTGCCCGACTAATCCACCTGTCCCCCCTTTATTCCCTGGCCTCTCCTCTCTGTCAATCCTTTTACTGGCCCCCATTGCCCAGAGACTCCAGTTCAAAACTCTAACCATGACATACAAAGCCATCCACAGCCTGTCTCCACCATACATCTATGACCTCATCTCCCGGTACTTACCTGCACTCAACCTCCGATCCTCACAAGATCTCCTTCTCTACTCCCCTCTTGTCTCCTCTTCCCACAATCGCATACAAGATTTCTCTTGCACATCACCCCTACTCTGGAACTCTCTACCACAACATATCCGACTTTCGCCTACCATTGAAACCTTCAAAAAGAACCTGAAGACCTACCTCTTCCAACAAGCCTACAACCTGCAGTAACCACCGACCAGTGGACCGTGCAGAACTGCTGCACGACCAGTTCTACCCTCACCTACTGTATTCTCACAATCCCTTGTAGATTGTGAGCCCTCGCGGGCAGGGTCCTCTCTCCTCCTGTACCAGTCGTGACTTGTATTGTTTAAGATTATTGTGCTTGTTTTTATTATGTATACCCCTCCTCACATGTAAAGTGCCATGGAATAAATGGCCCTGAAATAATAAATAATAATAATACCTGAATGCTTTATATTCCTTCTTTTAGGGCACTTTTTAATTGTTCTTTTTAGTGCTTTTGTTTATTTGTCTGAGTCTACAATAAAATATAATCATATAATTATAAAAATTTGGATATGCACTTAGGCTACATTTCTACATCCCTGTGATTTAGACCATGTTTTTTCTAAAGTGTTATCCTAGTTTCGTATGTTTGACGATTGTTTTATTTCACTAAAGAGGTGAATTGTCTGAATCTAATTAAACCCCTGGAAGGTCACATGTTTTCGCTCAAACTTATCATTAAGCAAAAGATCCGTGAGACATGGAAATAAAACGGAAGTAAATTGGAAGCTTTTCTATTTTCACCTTGGTTTCACGTATCCCTATTGACTTGTTTGGTGGTGTCTGATATGCAAAATCAGAGCTGTCTCAGAGATCTCACCCATGGATTCTTGATTTTCACAAAAATGTGTGAATAGATCCATTTTACTCTATAGGTCCATCTACTGCTTGCTAAAAAATTGGAGAGATTATAGACATTTCACATGGATGTACTAATGCAGCCTGATCTGCCCAATGGTCTTGCAAGTGGATTTGTGGACCCGCTGTAAGAGGGTGAACTGTAAAAACATCAGGAGATCATTAGGACGCTGCTGTTTCTGCATGTCTGAACTGAGAGCAAAAACCTGGAAATCTCTGAGAGCAGAGAAGCTCAGGAGAGAAGAAGGGAGGGGGAAAAGAGAAACTGCTATGTGAGACGGAGTGTGAGGCAGCTGATGATAAATAAGGAGTTTGGACTCTGAAAAGACTGTTTGCTGCAGTGTGTTAGTAAGGGTATTAACCCCTTCCTTTGTGAACCTGTGGTTCTGCTGTTGAACAAGTACAGAGCATTCATGAGAGCTGTGTGACTTTGGAGCTCTATGGAGTCCCTGCTGTGCTGATCTCAGGGAAATTGTGAGTGACTGCTGGAGGAGAGATGGTATCCTGTACCATCCATATTGAGAGGAATCCTGACAAGCCCCGTTGAAGTGGTATCCCAGACCATATCCTGTTGCTACAGAACTGTATGTCCCCGGCGTGTGGGCTCGGCATTGGCCGACAAGAGGTGGAACCTTGTTTTGCTGTGGTTGTTTTGGCGCCAAAGATTTTGGGACTGGCTGCAGCCAATGCAAATTATATGCCTGAGCAGAGTCTCATCTTAGGTTAGTGGTACTGTAATAGATACCCAGGTATCCCCAGATTAACTGTTTAAGAACTTCTGTTATATTTATATGTATTGTTATTGTGGGTTTTGATTGGTGTATATTCAGTGTGCCATCCCAAGAGGTCCTATAAGACCACCTCATCCGATGTACAACTGTTTTCTTAGTACCTTGTTTGACCTTTTGGATAGGTAAATTTATTCTAAACCTCAGTGTAACACACTCAAAGCGGGAACTTTGGGATTAGCACATTGATTTCAGCTCTGCCTGAATGAGTGTAAATAATATGGGAATCTCAGGTTGTTTACTACAATATTTTTTCGCTCCAACTCCTGTCCCAATAAAGTAATTGTTATTTCTGCCTCTGTCTCAGTTTGTGACTCACTGGCTCTTCTTCAGACCTCTGGTCGTTACACTGCTGTGCCACAGGATTGAACCTGCCTAGGAAGGAGTGTACCTGGTGTTCACTGAAGCTACTGATGGTGGAGACTGACTGGGCTGATGGTAGCTCCCAGGTACCACCCTCAGGCAGATCCCAATACTGTAGCTGCTGACTCCAGGGGTCAAGTTTGCTAAAACTGATTAGGGAAACATGCAGACACATCCGTCTGGGATGCTAAATCAGGAACAGGCTGCACATAGACCATGAGACAATGTTCAGGCATTTGCTGCTCATGGACCAGGGAAAGAGGTTCAGGCACTGGCCACTCGTGGAATAAGGGATGAGGTTCAGGTACTGGCTGCTCACCGAACCCGGGAATGAGGTTCAGGACATTGACTGCAGCAGGACCAGGAGACAATGTTCAGTCACTGGCTGCACTGGGACCAGGTATACGGGTTTAGGATGCTGGCCATACCAGGACCAGGGATTCGGGTTCAGGATACTGCCCACACAGTGACCAGGGGACCTCCTAACATCACTGGTAGAACACCACACTTCATAATGACTGAACACATTGTTTGGCATCTCCCTAAGGAAGAGGAAGACTTTTATACAGGATGATTCCCAGCAATTGGCTGAGAGCCATCTAGCAGGTGTACACCTTATGCTAATGCCTCTCAGCTACAGGCTGAGGGCATTTAGCAATATGCACATGCTGTCCCTTTAAAAGCAGAGAGCTTGCATGTATCACAGCAGAAAGCAGGAGAATGCCGGAAAACTATGCCCTGGGTCCAGGGCAGTAAGTATGTTGGCATCCCTATATGGAGGAGGAAGTGGACACCAGGAAGCGGCGCAGGTCAAGGCACTACAGTGACATTTTCAAGATGGCGCCGAGACTTCCGGTTTTACATGGATGCTGTGTTTGGAGCTATGCAGGAGACTGGGTGTTTTTGGTGTGCATTCCAGTGGAGGAACGCAGCGTGGAGCCTGTCTGGTAACGATAGCAATGACAGGTGAGCAGGGGTTTGTAGTAATTACATCACACGCCGGGAGGAGGGACCTTGTGTGTAAGGTATTCATGGAGGTGGTGGGGGCCATACACGGATGACTCACATATCGTGACACATGTCACAGAGGATCGCTTATTCCTGGGAGCACTTAGCCACTGCTAGTATCCTACTTTCATGGACATTTGAGCTTACATCTGGGCCTGTTGGCCATTGAAAACTCCCCTGATGAATCTCCGGAATTGGAGAGGAAACGCGTAGGGAGGCGTTAAAGATATTTTTCAAGTTGGGGGTGTCCATAGTTAGGCCTATTTGGGCCTGTCCTTGTAAGGACAGGAGCTGTTGCTGGGGCACGACAGGGGCTTAGGGAAAAGGTCCCCATATCCCCTACCTCATTCTGCCATCGTGGACCCTCCCTGGACCCTGCACAACTAATGTGGGGATCCTTTCGTCCATAAATGGTGAGATCAAACCAGTTTTTTATTAGAGCACAGTTTTCGTCATGAGCACTTTTTTATTTTGTTATATGTGTCTAGTTTGTCCATTTTAAAATTTATTAGAAAAAATTATGTTTTAATAATTGGGTTATACTCTTCTGGCTGCTATAATCAAAGCACTACACAGCCTTAGATAACCAATAACCAATGAAATGGCAGCATTGCTACTTGGCTCTATGCTTATTTTTCCAAGTTGATGATGACAGAACAATCATCTTTTTAATCCAGTAAATTAAAGTTGACCATTAACATTTTATTGCAGATACCATAAATTCTCACAATTTAGTCTTTCACATCATGACAATTTTAGCACATCTGATGTTAGAGAAAAGAGGTTTTTTTGGGGGGTCCTACAGTCTGTATGCTACTCCACTTATCTCCATAACAATATCATGTACACTTTTCATTAAAACAGTTTTAAATATGTTTAGTCTTGGAAACAAAAGCTAGAACACATTAGTTATCTATCCAATTCTCCAGAGACCCATGGACACTGGGTAAACACATTTCTTTTCTTTTGATGGGCTGTTGGGTTTATTGATGCACAGAGGAGAGTGGTATTGATTTCTATTTTTCAAATATAAAATATTAGACATTTAATAGTGTGGAAAAGTTTTTCCTATATATATTTTTAAGGTTACAATAACTGATTTTGAATATTTTGGTAATATTCCTCAGCTAAAGCATTTGTCAACAGAATAAGAGATGCGGAGGAAGATGCATGCTTTGCTCGATCTGTACTTGGTCATTGTCAGGTGTAATTATTCTCAGTTGCAGTGAAGCTACTTTACAAGAAAAAATGAAGCTTTATCTTCTTGATATGATTTGATTTGTTGTATTGTGAGCAGATTTAGTGCTTTTGGAAATATACAGTAACTTTATGTTGTGAACACGTTTATAAAATGTGCAATCGTATAAGAAAACCTTTATATCCAACAGTAGATATCACTTGATATAAAACAAAGAGCTTTTTCGCTCCTTTCAACAAATGTTGTGTCTCATGGGGCTGTGGGTCACCATACTGTAAATCAGTGGTTAATGGATTCCGAACTCCCTGCTCAAACCTTCTGTACATTTTTTATTTGCTTTTAATTTGTATTGATTTTCTTTCTTTGCCGTCAATCTCTCAAGTGTCAGCAAGGTTAGAGAGCTCTGTATTTCTGCCGGAAGACTGAAGAACAGAATATCCGTGTCTGGATATAATCGAGTCCCTTTCAGGTCTCAAGACACATCCATAAGAGCAATTATAGCAATGTTACAAAAAATATCACATTGTTTCAAATAATGTACAATATTTTTTAGCCTCAGTAGCTTAAGCCCTAAAATTTAGACATCACCACTTACAAGAATTCTTATGTTGAACTGCTCTAGATTTAACACTTCTGCATTAAAAGGGTTATCACACTAATGGTAAGTTACATAAAAGAAGAATTAAAAGTTATGCTAATATGTAATATGTAGTAAGACAGCAATCCAGAGTAAGGTCCTTCAATGGTGATTCCAAAAGTGAAGATATCTATCCAAGCTGCTATGTCCTTGTTATTGGTTGTCCTTTAGTGTACTTGAGATTGAGCTCTTCTGTACAGTCCTTTATGGGGTAGCACGGTAGCTCAGTGGTTAGCACTGCAGCATAAGGCTAGGTTCAGATTGCGTTAGTGCAATCCGTTTAGCGCGAGCGCTAGCGGATTGCGCTAACGCAATGTCTTTTTCGGGGCCGCGTTCAGGGGTCACGTTAACGTCCCCGCTCTCGCAGATCCCCGATCTGCGAGAGCGGGGAACGGACCTCTGGCGTGCCGCGGACGCTGCAAGTAGCGTCTGAGGCGCGCTACAAAAGACCGGCACATCGCTAGCGCGTGCCGAAAATTACACGCACTAGCAATGCGCTCTAACATTGCCGGCAATGGGAGCGCTAACGGACGTGGTGCACGGCGTTAATTTCGCCGTGCAACGCTGTCCGTTAGCGCTATCCCATTAACGCAATGGGAACCTAGCCTTAGAGTCCTGAGTTCAAATCCCACCAAGGACAACATCTGCAAGGAGTTTGTATGTCCTCCCCGTGTTTGTGTAGGTTTCCACCTGGTACACCAGTTTCCTCCCACATTTTAAAAGACATACTGATAGGGAATTTAGGTTGTGAGCCCCATCGGGGACAGTGATGATAATGTATGCAAAAACTGTAAACCACTGCGGAATATGTTGGAGCTATATAAATAAAGAGATTATTATTATTATTATTATTATCATTATTATATATGGGAGTGTGCTAACAACAATCATGTGTAATAAAAAGAATGCAGGGTATATAACATTTTACTGAAGTAAATGCACTAATACTATCAATACTTTACACATTAGTATAACTATGAATTTTCTGTTTATATACATTGATCTCTATTGGTGAGACAATCCCTTTAACAATATTAGATGCACAATAACAGACTCACATACAGTATGAACTATGATATCATAAAAAACACTAAAATAAAAATGACAAGATATCTAACATTAAACAAGTTTGATAGCTAAAAAGTCCATTCTATATAGACATACATTTGACACTGCAGTAGAATCATAATGACATAGATATCATATTACTGCTCTGTAATTAGGAAGAAAATGGTTCATTGAACCATCAAACTGATTATGTAGCTTATCGTGAGCCTTCATTCCGCTACCTGTCACTTCCAAACCAGTCTTCACTAACACTCTTGAAATAGTCATACAACATAACTAAATAGAATTTGTTAGGAAATGGCATTTAATTAAATTGTGCAATTTGATATATTTCTATTTAAAGAAATAATTTCTGTTTCAATGGAGGTTTTGAAATCAGCCTGTCTAACACAGGTTTGGAAAAAGCATATATTTTCATTGGCTGTCAGGAGAAAATGATGTCAGATGGTGACATCAGTGTGAACTGTATAATCAGAAAATTTAAATCGTAATACTGGACAGCACAGAAACACAAATCACATGGCCTAGATGACTAGGTTAAATGCCCAATCTTTCTTCTGCTTCGGTAGTGAACAAGGTAATAGCTCTCATCATTCATTAGTGGCAAAGAAAGCTGCATTTGATGGAGTACGAGTAGTATCAAAGTTAGTAAACCTGTCAGTTTTAATATATTTTATGTAGAATGTGTCTGTCTGTTTTAATGAAAGTAAAAGAATTAGCGAAACATCTTTAAAGGACAAAAAAAAGTTTGATAAAATGTTTCTTTTCTGGACTCTATTGGGCAATTGGACAAACTTCTTTTTTTAAAGTATGTTTTATTTAGCTTAACAAGGTACAGTAACATTAGAAAGCATTGTCCAAATGAGTAACATCATTCCTCATAATTAGTGTTGAGCGATACCGTCCGATACTTGAAAGTATCGGTATCGGATAGTATCGGCCGATACCCGTTAAAGTATCGGATATCGCCGATACCGATACCCGATACCAATACAAGTCAATGGGACACCAAGTATCGGAAGGTATCCTGTATGGTTCCCAGGGTCTGAAGGAGAGGAAACTCTCCTTCAGGCCCTGGGATCGATATTAATGTGTAAAATAAAGAATAAAAATAAAAAATATTGATGTACTCACCTCTCCGACGCAGCCTGGACCTTACCGATGTAACCGGCAGCTTCCGTTCCTAAGAATGAGCGCTTGAAAGACCTTAGATGATGTTGCGGCTTGTGATTGGTCACGTGAGCGGTCACGTGACCGCCACGCGACCAATCACAAGCCGCGACGTCATCTAAGGTCTTTCAAGCGCTCATTCTTAGGAACGGAAGCTGCCGGTTACATCGGTAAGGTCCAGGCTGCGTCGGAGAGGTGAGTATATCAATATTTTTTATTTTTATTCTTTATTTTACACATTAATATCGATCCCGATACCGATTCCCGATATCACAAAAGTATCGGATCTCGGTATCGGAATTCCGATACCGCAAATATCAGCCGATACCCGATACTTGCGGTATCGGAATGCTCAACACTACTCATAATGCATATACTGCAGTAAAATACAATAGTAAAGAAGTTCTATAAATTTCAATAGAACTTGTACGTTTCAGCAAAAATGAAAAAAGAAAAACTATTGTCGTTACATTACCCTTAAAAGAAATATACCCCTACATAACTTTAATATGGTCTGAATATAGTACTGTTTGTAATGGTGCACATCTGAAGGATATTCTGTTATGATAATGTCATTATCCAGGCCGGGGTTTGTTTCATGTTATTCTCTCCCCGGCCTGGTCATGCTGGGGTTAACCTTCTCTGCCTTGTTTTGGTTTCTGTGTGGCTATTTCAGTCGGCTGTACCTGCAGACCAATGTCAGTGATAGTTCTTGCTCCCAGGCTAGAGAAGCTGACCCCTTGATACCGTGTTTTTGTCCTCTGCCCATTTGCTCTGTTCCCGTGACTTCCCTTTCCTGCCACCCCGCTTATCTTAGCATTTGCTCCCTGTTCTTGGACCTCTTGGTTTGTGGCCTGGCTTGTCTTCTGACCTGTTTGACTGTCTCTCCTCTCTGTTATCTCTGCTTCCATCTGGCTCTGACTTCTGGCTTGTATTTGACTACGTGTATTGCTGTGGCCTCTGGTACTTCTTGCCCTGACTGTTTCTGACTCGGCCCATCTGACCACTCTTTTGCCACCAGGTGGCACTTGTGCTGCTGCTCAGTGGTGTTACACTGTTTGTGCAACCTCTCTTCCCTCACCAGTATCCCCTGGTGGAAGTTGCACTATACTGCACTGCAGCAGCATTACAGATAATGTTAAATTTCACACACAGCAGGGGAGCAGCTGACGTTACTGAACCCTAATAACAGAGGAGCGACTGTTGACTGTGCGGACAGCACTTCCAGGCACCAACTAGCGGTGTTAGAGCCCAGGGACAGCAGGAGGAGCAGATAGGAGGTATTGCAGCACACACAGCAGGGGAGCAGCTGACGTTACTGAACCCCAATAACAGAGGAGCGACTGTTGACTGTGCGGACAACACTTCCAGGCGCCAACTAGTGGTGTTAGAGCCCAGGGTCAGCAGGAGGAGAGGGAGCAGAGTGTAGGTCGAAGCCTGCACTGGCAGCAGCTTTGTGTCTGCGTGGCTTTTGCAGGACATGTTGCCAGCTACACAGCAGGGGAACAGCTGGCGGTGCTGAACCCCACTGACACATTGGCTGGTGTTTTGCTCTGTGCAGCCAGCACTTCCGGGCTCCAACTGGCAGTGTTAGAGCCCAGGGTCAGCAGGAGGAGAGGTAGCAGAGTGTAGGCCGAAGCCTGCACTGGCGGCAGCTTTGTGTCTGTGTGGCTTTTGCATTACACGTTGCCAGCTACACAGCAGGGGAACAGCTCGCGGTGCTGAACCCCACTGACAGAGTGGCGGGTGTTTTGCTCTGTGCAGCTAGCACTTCCGGGCGCCAACTGGCGGTGTTAGAGCCCAGGGTCAGCAGGAGGAGAGGGAGCAGAGTGTAGGCCGAAGCCTAATTGAACCAATTTTAAATGTAACCTTTAACCCCCCTCAGGTGTTACAAACTAGAAGAGCCACACCTTGGGCAGCAGTAATGCTGCCCAAGTCAAAGGTTGCTCTTTTAATTTTGTTCCTTGCACACGCTGAATGAAACACGTACCAAATTTAGGCCCTTATACAGTCAAAACTGTCTTGGAGGAGGGAGTTCCCTTCTTAATGAGACGCAGCACAGCTGGCAAAAATACCACCTTGGTGCTTGGCGCGGCCTCCTGAGCATCGCATTTTGCTGTACAGGAGTCTGCGCTGTTGCGTTATCCCTTGGCCATGCGCTGTCCGTCTTCTGACATCATTTGATGTCGGCTGGTGCGGTTCGCGATGCCCATGAATCCCAGCCCAGCAGTGTCTTTACATTGTTTCACACTGCGGGGCTGGGATTCATGGCCTTGCGCAGTACATATGTTCGCCTCTCACTCGGGTCCTTACATCTGCTATAGACTGTGCGGCGTCAGCTGATCCCTTATCGCATGCCACGGCCATGAAGCCGTACAGTCTGAAGAAGGCGGAAGGAGATGAGTGACAACAGGTGAAGATATGCACTACTCATGCCCGTCAATCACACCCTTGCCATCAAAATAAATAAGACATCGAGGGGCGTTGTGTCGGGCAGGGCGGCCGCAGAGGCGCACCCAGCCAAACAATGATGTCAAAAGAAGGGCTGCACTACCAAGGGGGTCGCTGCGTGTCATTACAAAGGAAAGTCACACCTCAGGGGACACATTTTAGACATGTTGCGTTCGGCAAGTGCAATGAGAGTAACTTAATGAGCCACCTTGTACAAATGCAGCATTACTGCTGTACAAGGTGGCTGTTATAAATACAAACACCTGGGGGGGACATGTTCCCTTCAATTTCAGTTCTTGTGTCTGCGTGGCGTTTGCAGGACATAATGCCGGCTACACAGCAGGGGAACAGCTGGCGTTACTGAACCCCACTGACACATTGGCTGGTGTTTTTCTCTGTGCAGCTAGCACTTCCGGGCTCCAACTAGCGGTGTTAGAGCCCAGGGTCAGCAGGAGGAGCAGATAGGAGGTATTGCAGCACACACAGCAGGGGAGCAGCTGATGTTACTGAACCCCAATAACAGAGGAGCGACTGTTGACTGTGCGGACAGCACTTCCAGGCACCAACTAGCGGTGTTAGAGCCCAGGGACAGCAGGAGGAGCAGATAGGAGGTATTGCAGCACACACAGCAGGGGAGCAGCTGACGTTACTGAACCCCTATAACAGAGGAGCGACTGTTGACTGTGCGGACAGCACTTCCAGGCACCAACTAGCGGTGTTAGAACCCAGGGACAGCAGGAGGAGCAGATAGGAGGTATTGCAGCACACACAGCAGGGGAGCAGCTGACGTTACTGAACCCCAATAACAGAGGAGCGACTGTTGACTGTGCGGACAGCACTTCCAGGCACCAACTAGCGGTGTTAGAGCCCAGGGACAGCAGGAGGAGCAGATAGGAGGTATTGCAGCGCACACAGCAGGGGAGCAGCTTTCGTTACTGAACCCCAATAACAGAAGAGCGACTGTTGACTGTGCGGACAGCACTTCCAGGCACCAACTAGCGGTGTTAGAGCCCAGGGACAGCAGGCGGAGCAGATAGGAGGTATTGCAGCACACACAGCAGGGGAGCAGCTGACGTTACTGAACCCCAATAACACGGCAGCAAGTGTTAACTGTGCATCCAGCACTTCCAGGCACCAACCGGCGGTGTTAGAGCCCAGGGACAGCAGGAGGAGAGGGAGCAGGGTGTAGGCCGAAGCCTGCACTGGAGGCAGTTTTAGGTCTGTTGTGTCTGCATGGCATTTGCAGGACACGATGCCGGCTACACAGCAGGGGAACAGCTGGCGTTGCTGAACCCCACTGACACATTGGCTGGTGTTTTTCTCTGTGCAGCTAGCACTTCCGGGCACCAACTGGTGGTGTTAGAGCCCGGGGTCAGCAGGAGGAGCAGAGTGTAGGCCGAAGCCTGCACTGGAGCAAGTTGAAAGGGAACCTTTAACCCCCACCCCAGGC
This sequence comes from Ranitomeya variabilis, assembly GCF_051348905.1. Classification (NCBI taxonomy): domain Eukaryota; kingdom Metazoa; phylum Chordata; class Amphibia; order Anura; family Dendrobatidae; genus Ranitomeya; species Ranitomeya variabilis. The sequence continues at coordinate 222,408,461 of NC_135234.1, forward strand.
GTTTGTTGCTGAAAGAGCCATCTTGTACAGCACTAATGATGCAAAAGGAAAAGGTGGCTCTTTTAATTATGCTCCTTTCAAAGATTGAACTAGACACTTATGAAATGTGTCCCCTCACACCGTTAAACCGTCCCGGAGGTGGGACTTTCCTTTGTAATGTGACGCAGCCCAGCCGTCATTCCTACCCCCTTGGTGCCGTGCGCCGCCTCCTCAGCGTTGTTTGATTCTGTCCCAGAGTCTGCGCTGTTATGTTATCCCTTGGCTAGGCACACCTAGCGCTGCCCATCTTCTGACATCATTTTGTGTCAGACTGGCTGTGCCTGTGCGGCCGCGCTGGCCAAGATCCCGCCTCGCAGTGTCGTCTAATGTAATCCCACCGCGGGCCTGGGATCCGTGGCCATGCGCAGTGCATATCCTCGCCTCTCACTCCCCTCCCTCCGGCTTCTTCAGACTGTGCGGTGTCACGGCCGTGGCATGCTATTAGGGATCAGCTGACGGCGCACAGTCTGAAGAAGGTGGAGGGAGATGAGTGAGAGGCGGAGGTGAAGATATGCACTGCGCATGCCCATGGATCCCAGGCCCGCAGTGTGATTAAATCAGAAGACACTGCGAGGCGGGAACTCGTCCAGCGCGGCTGCACAGGCGCAGCCAGCCTGACACCAAATTATGTCAGAAGACGGGCAGCGCTAAGTGTGCCTGGCCAAGGGATAATATAACAGCGCAGGCTCCGGGACAGAATCAAACAACGCTGAGGAGGCGACGCATGGCGCCAAGGGGGTAGGAATGATGGCTGGGCTGCGTCACATTACAAAGGAAAGTCCCACCTCCGGGATGGTTAAACGGTGTGAGGAGACACATTTCATAAGTGTGTAGTTCAGCCTTTGAAATGAGCATAATTAAAAGAGCCACCTTTTCCTTCTGCAGCATTACTGCTGCACAAGGTGGCTCTTTCAGTAACACACGCCTGGGGGGGTGGGGGTGGGCAGGTTCCCTTAAATTTGAGTTGTGCCAGCGTGGCATCGCATGACACGTTGCCGGATACACAGCAGGGGAGCAGCTGACGTTACTGAACCTCACTAACACATTGGCGAGGTGTTTGGCTCTGTGCAAACAGCACTTCCGGGCATCAACCAGCAGTGTTGGAGCCCAGGGACAGCCGGAGGAGCAGAGTGTAGGCCGAAGCCTGCACTGGAGGCATGTAAATGTCTGTTAGTTGTGCCAGCGTGGCGGTCGCATGACACGTTGCCGGATACACAGCAGGGGAGCAGCTGATGTTACTGAACCCCAATAACAGAGAAGCGACTGTTGACTGTGCGGACAGCACTTCCAGGCACCAACTAGCGGTGTTGGAGCCCAGGGACAGCAGGAGGAGCAGATAGGAGGTATTGCAGCACACACAGCAGGGGAGCAGCTGACGTTAGGGTTGAGCGACTTTAATTGTTATAGGATCGTGTCGGGTTTCACGAAACCCGACTTTCTCAAAAGTCGGGTCGAGTGAAATCGGCCGATCCTATAAAAAACTCTCCTTCAGGCCCTGTGATCCATATTTAAGTGTAAAATAAAGAATTAAAATAAAAAATATTGATATACTCACCTGTCCGACGCAGCCTGGACATCGCCGCTGGTAACTGGCATCTTCCGTTCCTAAGAATGGCGCTTGAAAGACCGTGACGTCATCGAAAGGTCCTTCACACGCTCATTCTTAAGAAGGAAGGCTGCCGGAAAGAAGCAGAGGGTGAGTATATTCCTATTAGGTATATACTCACCCTCGGACGCGCCCTGCTACTTTTTGGCAGCCTTCCTTCTTAAGAATGAGCACGTGAAGGACCTTTCGATGACGTCACGGCTAGTGTTGAGCATTCCGATGCTGCAAGTATCGGGTATCGGCCGATACTTGCTGTATCGGAATTCCGATACCGGGATTCCGATACTCTTGTGGTATCGGGTATCGGGTATCGGAACAACATTTTATTTTAATTCTCTCTTTTACACATTTTAACATTGTTAAAATGTGTAAAAGAGAGAATTAAAATAAAAAATATCGCTATACTCACCTGTCCGACGCAGCCGGGACCTCAGCGCAGGAACCGGCAGCGTTGTTTGTTTAAAATTCCCGCTTTTACATGGTTACGCGAACTCCCGGCTTGTGATTGGTCAGGGCGCCCATGTTGCCGGGCCGCGGACCAATCACAGCAAGCCGTGACGAAAATACGTCACGGCTTCCTTTGATTGGTCCGCGTCCCGGCAACATGGCCGCCATTAACCAATCACAAGCCGTGACGTCACGGGAGGCTGGACTTGCGCGCTTTTGAAAAAGCGCGCGTGTCCAGCCTCCAGTGACGTCCCGGCTTATGATTGGTTGCGCCGCGATCAACCAATCACAAGCCGGGAGGCTGGACACGCGCGCAATTTTAAAATGCGCGCTTGTCCTGCCTCCCGTGACGTCACGGCTTGTGATTGGTTAATGGCGGCCATGTTGCCGGGCCGCGGACCAATCACAGCAAGCCGTGACGTATTTTCGTCACGGCTTGCTGTGATTGGTCCGCGTCCCGGCAACATGGCGCCGTGACCAATCATAAGCCGGGACGTCACTGGAGGCTGGACACGCGCGCTTTTTCAAAAGCGCGCAAGTCCAGCCTCCCGTGACGTCACGGCTTGTGATTGGTTAATGGCGGCCATGTTGCCGGGACGCGGACCAATCACAGCAAGCCGTGACGTATTTTCGTCACGGCTTGCTGTGATTGGTCCGCGGCCCGGCAACATGGGCGCCCTGACCAATCACAAGCCGGGAGTTCGCGTAACCATGTAAAAGCGGGAATTTTAAACAAACAACGCTGCCGGTTCCTGCGCTGAGGTCCCGGCTGCGTCGGAGAGGTAAAGTATAGCGATATTTTTTATTTTAATTCTTTCTTTTACACATTTATATGGTTCCCAGGGCCTGAAGGAGAGTTTCCTCTCCTTCAGACCCTGGGAACCATCAGGAATACCGTCCGATACTTGAGTCCCATTGACTTGTATTGGTATCGGGTATCGGTATCGGATTGGATCCGATACTTTGCCGGTATCGGCCGATACTTTCCGATACCGATACTTTCAAGTATCGGACGGTATCGCTCAACACTAGTCACGGCCCACGTGACCGCTCAGCGACCAATCAAAAGCCGTGACGTAATTCTCATGTCCTTAATTCCTAGAATGAGGAATTTAGGACCTGAAAATTACGTCACGGCTGAGCGGTCACGTGGGCGGTCGCGACCAATCACAAGCCGTGACGTCATCGAAAGGTCTTTCAAGTGCCATTCTTAGGAACGGAAGATGCCGGTTACCAGCGGCAATGTCCAGGCTGCATCTGAGAGGTGAGTATATCAATATTTTTTTATTTTAATTCTTTATTTTACACTTAAATGTGGATTCCGATACCGATTTCCGATATCGCAAACATATCGGAACTCGGTATCGGAATGCCGATACCAGATTCAGAAGATCGCCGACCTCATGGCCGACCCCACACAGGGGTCGGGTCAGGTTTCATGAAACCCGACTTTGCCAAAAGTCGGCGACTTCTGAAAATGGCCGACCCGTTTCGCTCAACCCTAGCTGATGTTACTGAACCCCAATAACAGAGGAGCGACTGTTGACTGTGCGGACAGCACTTCCAGGCACCAACTAGCGGTGTTGGAGCCCAGGTACAGCAGGAGGTGCAGAGGAACACCGTTTAGGCCGAAGCCTGATTGGAGCAAGTCGAAAGGGAACCTTTAACCCCCACCCCAAAAGGCATTTGTAGCTGAAAGAGTCAGCTTTTGCATCACAAAGGATGCCAAAGGAAAAGGTGGCTCTTTTCATTATGCTCCTTGCAAACACAGAACTAAACACTTAAAGTGTGTCCACTGATACCGTAAAACCATCCCGGAGGTGGGACTTTCCTTTGTAATGTGACGCAGCCCAGCCGTCATTTCTACCCCTTTGGTGCCATGCGCCGCCTCCTCAGTGTTGCTTGATTCCGTCCTGGAGCCTGTGCTGTTATGTTATCCCTTGGCCAGGCGCACTTTGCGGTGCCCGTCTTCTGACATCATTTTGTGCCTGGCTGGCTGCGCCTGTGCGGCCGCGCTGGCCGAGATCCCACCTCGCAGTGTCGTCTAATGTAATCCCACCGCGGGCCTGGGATCCGTGGCCATGTGCAGTGCATATCCTTGCCTCTCACTTCCCTCCCTCCGGCTTCTTCAGACTGTGCGGTGTCACGGCCGTGGCATGCTATTAGGGATCAGCTGATGGCGCACAGTCTGAAGAAGGTGGAGGGAGATGAGTGAGAGGCGGAGGTGAAGATATGCACTGCGCATGCCCATGGATCCCAGGCCCGCAGTGTGATTAAATCAGAAGACAGTGCGAGGCAGGATCTTGTCCAGCGCGGCTGCACAGGCGCAGCCAGCCAGACACCAAATTATGTCAGAAGACGGTCACCGCAAAGTGTGCCTGGCCAAGGGATAATATAACAGCGCTGGCTCCGGGACAAAATTAAACAACACGGAGGAGGCGGCGCACGTCACCAAGGGGGTAGGAATGATGGGTGTGCTGCGTCACATTACAAAGGAAAGTCCCACCTCTGGGATGGTTTTACGGTATCAGTGGACACACTTTAAAAGTGTTAAGTTCTGCGTGTGCAAGGAGCTAAACAAAAATAGTTACCTTTTCCTTGTGCAGCACAACTGCTGCACAAGGTGGCTATTTGAGTAACAAACGCCTGGGGGGGGGGACAGGTTCCCTTACATTTCAGTTGTTGTGTCAACGTGGTGGTCGCAGGACACATTGCCGGATACACAGCTGGGGATCAGCTGACGTTACTGAAACCCAATAACACTGGGTCGTATGTTTAGACTGTGCAGACGGCACTTCTGAGCCTCAACTGGTGGTGTTGGAGCCCAGGAATTACAGTTCAGGTGGTAGAAAGATGAACACAACAGGAGACCTGGATACTGTAGACAGTCACCCAATTATTTAATCAGGAAGAGGAGTGGCAAATTCCTGCTAGATCCAGGCCTGGTTCATTTTCAGGAAAGTAAGCCGGTCAACGTTATCGGAGGATAGTCGCATGCGACGGTCAGTTAGTACACCACCTGCAGCACTAAAGACGCGTTCCGATAATACACTAGTCGCAGGGCAAGCCAGCACCTCCAATGCATACTGGCTTAGCTCTGGCCATGTATCCAGCTTAGAGACCCAAAACTTGAAAGGGAAAGAGCCGTCTGGGAGTACAGCAAGAGGGCAAGACATGTAGTCTGTCACTATCTGACGGAACCGTTGCTTCCTGCTGACTGGAGCCGTCTGTGATGGTGTAGACATTTGTGGCGGGCACACAAAACTGTGCCACAGTTGGGCCATACCGGTCTTGCCTTGGGCAGAGGCACTGCTTCTGCTACCTCTTTGTGCAGAGCCTCCTCCACTGCCTGGACGCACTGAGCTGCTTTGTAAAGCACTAGCAGCACTTCTCTCAGTTGGACTGGAGAAGATGATGGAATTCACCAGTGTGTCTTGGTACTCCCGCATTTTACGCTCCCGGTTCAACGGTGTGATGAGGCTTTGTACGTTGTCCCGGTAGCGAGGATCGAGGAGGGTGAACACCCAATAATCAGACATGTTGAGAATGTGGGCGATGCGGCGGTCATTTCTTAGGCACTGCAGCATGTAATCAACCATGTGCTGCAGACTGCCAACTGGCCAAGAAACGCTGTCCCCTGCTTGAGGTGTGATCTCTGCCCGCTCGTCATCACCCCACCCTCGCTGTACGCACTGACTACTGGACAATTGTGTAACTCCCTCCTCTGGATGGATATCTTCCTCCTCCATTGACTCCTCCTCATCCTCCTCACAAAGTGTCCCCTGCCTACGCATTTGTGAGGAACCACGTGGCGCTGACTGTCCAGAAGATGATGGAAATGGTGAATCCTCATCCTCCACCTCTTCCACAACATCATCCCTTAGCGCTTGCAGTGATTTTTCAAGCAGGCAGATAAAGGGGACAGTCATGCTGACTAGTGCATCATCTGCACTCGACATCCGTGTGGAATAATCGAAGGGACGCAAAACCTGGCAGACGTCCTTCATAGTGGCCCACTCTGTGGTTGTGAAGTCTGAACGGTGCGGAGTGCGACTTCTTTGCGCCTGATGCAGCTGGTACTCCATTACTGCTTGCTGCTGCTCACACAACCGCTCCAACATATGTAATGTGGAATTCCATCTGGTAGGTAGTTCACATATGATGCGATGTTCCGGAAGGCGGAATCGGCACTGCAGAGCCGCAATGCGCGATTTTGCCGTGTTGGAACGCCGCAAGTGAGCACACTCTAGGCGGACCTTGTGCAGCAGTGCATCAAGATCCGGATAGTCCCTAAAAAAACTCTGCACGACCAAGTTGAGCACATGTGAGTGAGGTTGCCGAGGCCCAGAGCTGCCACCAGATTTCGGCCATTATCACACACTACCATGCCTGGCTGGAGATTCGCTGCCACAAACTGCACATCGCTCTCCTGCTTGATGGCATTCCAGAGCTCCTGCGCTGTGTGGCTTCGATTCCCCAAAGAAATTAATTTCAAGACGGCCTGTTGACGTTTGGCCATGGCTGTGCTCATGTCGGTCGTAACAGGTAAACGTTCACGGGTCCATGTGGAGGTGGACTGTGACGGCTCCTGCAGCGATGATTCTGAGGAACTTGTGTAAGAGGAGGAGTCAATGCGTACAGACTGGATTCCTGCAATCCTTGGAGTGGGCAGGACACGTCCTGCGCCACTCGCACGATCTGTACCCGGCTCAACAACATTAACCCAATGGGCAGTGAGGGAAAGGTATCGCCCCTGTTCATGTTGACTGGTCCACGCATCGGTGGTGAGGTGGACCTTGCTACTGACGGCGTTCAGTAGCGCGTGTTTTATGTGTCCCTCCACATGCTTGTGCAGGGCAGGGACGGCTTGCCTGCTGAAATAAAAGCGGCTGGGCACATTGTACTGTGGGACTGCCAATGACATCAAGTCACGGAAGCTGTCAGTCTCCACCAGCCTGAATGACAGCATTTCCAGTGACAGAAGTTTGGCAATGCCTGCAGTCAGTGCCTGTGCTCGTGGGTGGTTTGCCGAGAAAGGCCGCCTTTTCTCCCATGCCTGTACTACCGATGGCTGTAGACTGGGCTGGGAGTGTGAGGATGACTGGGAACATGGTGCTACGGGTGGAATTACAGTGGGTCTCTGGACAACAGTGCCAGAGGTTCTTCCATGGCGATCCTGGGAGGAAGCCGAACCAGCTGTGTGTGAGCTGGAGGAAGAGGCAACACGAGCTGAAGAGGTGGTAGCTGCCGCTGTTGGTTGGCCTAGCTCTTCAGTGTGTTTCTGTAACTCCTGGTCCGCACATGTTTCCACATGTTGGAGGTATTGAGGTTGCTGACATTTCGACCTCTTTTGACTCTGTGATGACGCACCTTGCATTTGACATAGCAAATGTCATCTGCAACTGTGTCAAAAAAGGACCAGGCACTGCAAGTCTTGGGAGCGCCCTTTTTGGCTTTTGGAAGAGACATGCTCCTAACGGGTGCCAAAGTGGAGGCTACAGGATCCGCAGTCTTCCCCCTCCCTCTCCCTCTTTGGCCCGTTCGGGGAATCTCTTCCTCAGAGCTGCTCCCACCACCTTCCTGTCCCTCACGCCACGATGGGTCAAGGACCTCATCATCTACACTACCCTCTGCCCCCAACTGCTCCTCCTGGGTAGTCTCAGCAGCAGAGCACGCACCAGAAAGTGGCACCTGAGTGTCATCAGCGGATGCGTTCTGCGGTGTGGTGACCGGAGGCACTGGCCCACCCGCCTCTTCAGACTCAGAGAGAAAAAGCTGTTGGGCATCACTGCACACTGCCTCTTCTTCCATTTCTCCAATGCTGCTTGGCTGGCCTCCTGTTTCCAAGCCAAGAGATTCAGAGAACAGAAGTAGAGACGGCTCCTGTCCTGGGCTCTCTGTCTGCCTGGGCAATTTGGCAGGTGGTGAAGAGACAGATGGGTGCTCTCCAGTGCTCTGTGCCTGAGAGGATGTGGCACTAATTGAAGTCGATGCGTTAGCTGCCATCCATCCGACAACGGCTTCAATTTGGTCTTCACGCAGCAGCGGTGTACGGCGCTCTCCGACAAAGCTGTGCATGAAGGACTATTCCCTGCTGAAACTGGGTGATGATGAGTCACCGGTGCCCGCAGCAGGCACAGAATCCCCATGTCCTCTCCCTGCTCTGCGACCACGCCCACGTGCCTTACTCCCTGCTTTCGTCATCTTGGTTGACTGATAAAGATAAGCAGAAAAGTACTAACGGCTTAGTGTGCTTATTCCTGAACAGCTCCTAACAGGTATAAGAAACACTAATTTTCTAAAGTGTGGACTAGACTTTAATATGAGCTAATGTGGCCTACACAACTGTAAAGTGGTGTGTTTGGTGAACTTTATTATTTATTTATTTTTGGGGGGCTGAACTGACAACAGGGAGAGCTGCACTCACACGGAGACCGTGCAGACAGCCGTAAACGGCGCTGCAAGGCCCCAAAAACCTCCTCTACGTTATCCTATGTAGTGTTTTTCCACAATTTAGCTGGATACGGGTGGAAAGCCACTAATAGGAATTATTTGAAAAAATGTGCAGCGGGCTGCACTATTTGCAATAAAGGACAATGGAATGGATAGAACTGTATGAGTCAGTGAACCACCCTGAGCTGGATACAACCGGCTGTGGCTGCACACAGACTACAGGGCAAGCTGCACTCACATGGAGACCATGCAGACAGCCGTAAACAGCGCTGCAAGGCCCCAAAAACCTCCTCTACGTTATCCTGTGTAGTGTTTTTCCACAATTTAGCTGGATACGGGTGGAAAGCCACTAATAGGAATTATTTGAAAAAATGTGCAGCGGGCTGCACTATTTGCAAAAAAGGACAATGGAATGGATAGAACTGTATGAGTCAGTGAACCACCCTGAGCTGGATACAACCGGCTGTGGCTGCACACAGACTACAGGGCGAGCTGCACTCACACGGAGACCATGCAGACAGCCGTAAACGGCGCTGCAAGGCCCAAAAAAAAATACTCTAGGTTATCCTATGTAGTGTTTTTCCACAATTTAGCTGGATACAGGTGGAAAGTCACTAATAGGAATTATTTGAAAAAAATGTGCAGCAGCCTGCACTACTTGCAAAAAAGGACAATGGAAAGGATAGAACAGTATGAGGCAGTGAACCACCCTGACCTGAATACAACCAGCTATGGCTGCACACAGACTAGAGAGTGGGCTGCACTCACACACACACAGAGACCTTGCAGATCGCTGTGAAAACAGCGCTGCAAGGCAAAAGCAAGGTGAACACACAGCGGTTGCTAAATTAGCCTGGGAAAAGCACAAAGAAGCAAATCGCTATCTCAACTGGCCCTCAGTCAGAACACAGCGTCCTGTCACTAACTGAATTCACAGCAGAGTGAGCCAGAAAGGGCGGCAGCGTTTTTTATAGTGCATCATGACATCATTTCAGCAGCCAATCACAGCCTTGCCAGTAGTTACATGCCCACCATGCTGAACAGGATGTGCCCACACTTGGAATCATTCCTCATTGGCTGAATTCGTGCAGTTTGAATCCTGGGAACTTCCGATTCCGGTATCCGATATGCGGCAAGTATCGGATCTCGGTATCGGAATTCCGATACCGCAAGTATCGGCCGATACCCGATACTTGCGGTATCGGAATGCTCAACACTAGTAATGAGAAAGGCATTAAGCATTTCTTTAGGAAATGATTTTGTTTCAGTAGCTTCATTAAAGGGTCTTAATAGATATGAACTTAAAAGTGTATATTTTGTAGTACTCATTATGGCCATCCAGGCAAAGAGCTTTGTTAATTTTCAATAGCTTTTATTTTCACTCGTAGGGTGAATGTTTTTGCAAGAAACTTTTTGTTACAAATTTAATTAAGGTAGTTTACCTTTATTTAAGAAGGAAGATATTTTTAAATAATTTGGTTGTGGGTGTTAATTAGAGATGACCGAACTTGTTCAGAAAATGTTCGCCAATCTCAAATTCGGCTCAAACCTTGCACATTCAGATTTGTTTTCATACAGCACCACTATTCTAGCCAAAGTCCTAACAAAAGCATTAGTGTAAACTCGATCATTTACTCATTTACCTGTCATTGGCCACTAATGCTTTTGTTAGGACTTAGAATAGTGGTGCTGTATAATAAGCAGGGGGGGGGGGGGGCGTTCTGCTGCAAGTAGTCATATAGTTAGCTAGGCGGTTTATTGCCAGCTAGTTCAGATATATAGGATCCTGTGTCTAATTGACCTTCCAGCATATGAATCTGGGGTTCTAATTCTGTGGTGTAGTCACAAGTTGCCACTTCATCATATAAATCCATAGTGCTACTGATTCTGTGTTACAGCGACCAGTCGCCAATTCAGTATATAAATGTTTTGTGTTAATTGTTTGGTCAAGCCACCAGTCCACATTTCAGCATGTAAATCCTTTGTGCTATTTGTGTGGTCCAGACACAAGTTCACTATTCAGCATCTAAATCCTTTGTGCTAATTCTGTGGTCCAGCCACCAGTCCACATTTCAGCATCTAAAATCTATATGCTAATTGTGTGGTCCAGACACACAATCTCAGCAAGTAAAGACTGATTGTTAATATAGTGACAGATGACTGATAGGTCTTGGCCTAGGTTTGTGAAACTGCTGGTGAAAAGGGGAAGGGAACATCCAAAAAGAGTGGGAAAAAGCAAGGTCGTAGTGGAATAAGGAATAGGCATTGAGTTTGAGGTGTACGCGGGGTAGATGTCAATGTTACTGAAAGCTCTACTGAACAAGCATCGGCTTTTCCTATCCAAAGACAACTAACAACTTCTGATACTGGACAGGCTACTCAACTCCCTTTCTTTGGCACCCACACTGTAATATGCCTTGTAGAGAATTTTTTGAAATGTGGAGACTCCAAGTTGGGTCTCCATCCATACTGCGCCATTATAACATTTCTACTGTGGGTCAATTGGTGCCACTTTTCCTGGTGTCTGCTCTTGATTTTTGAAAATGTTTTGACTCACTATAATCTTTGCGGCTCCACCTTGAGCCATGCCCCCTTCCATCTTAATATTCCATGGAGTAGGACTCGCCTCACACTGCGCCGGATGCGCTCATTCCTCAGGACACCACCAGCAATGCAAAGACACATTCTGATAGACCGCTGGCTGACGTGCATAACAAAACCTCCAAGGCGTTACAGGCGAGCTTAGGCCACTCTTCCATTTTTTTAGGCTAAAATGCAAAAAGGTCCAAACCCCCTGATGGCATTGATATTGGGCTCCAGATACAACTGCTCCATCTTCTCCAGTTGCTGACAACATGTCAGACTTGTATTCTGTTCTGCTGGTGCACTGACTGGTCTAAAATATATGGGAAATGACTCACAGAAATTGCTTATGCCACTTACACTGTTGCGGCTAATGTATTGGTGGTGAAGCCTTGATGTTCCTGGGGATGGACATCTAGAACTGGGATGCACACTGTGTGCCTCACTGTTGTCTTTGGAAAAAACAGTTGTAACATTGTCTACAAGCATCTGTCGATATTCCAGCATGCGCGCATCCATTTCCAGGGGGAAGCATCTAAGTAAATTTACTCTTGTACCGTGGATCTAACAGCGTGGCAACACATCAGTCATCAGCACTATTTTAAACCCTAAGAATACAGGCATCATGTTGAAGATAGTGCAGCAAGCTGGCGTTCATGTGTCAGGCGCTTCCATAAGGGGATCATTATCCTCTTCATCTCCTGACTAATGAGAGTCCATCATCTCGTCCTCCATTTATTCCTCGGCTCTTGCACCTTCACTAACAGTTTGTCTGGTACAATGAGCCCTTCTCGATCGCTGTAAGCCACCCTCCCATGACACCCACCTGTGTGACAACAGTCTTGAAATTTGAGATATTGTTATCCCTTCCATATCTTCCTCTGCTTCCAACTCTTCCTCTGGGACCATCACCTCCTCACGCAAACTATTCAAAGTGTGCTCCAGCATGTAGATGACCAGAATAGTGAAGCTTAGGATAGCATCATCAAAATTAACTATCTTAGTAACTATTTCAAAACTGTGAAAAATGGTGCAGAGGTCCTTCATCTGTTCCCACTCTGCAAGCATGATTTGCACCATGTCCGTACTGTGTTGGTGCAGGCTATGCAAAAGAACATACTGTACCAGGGCTTGTCGCTGCTACCACAGTCACTGCAACATGTGCAGAGTGGAATTCCACCATGTTGGAACATTGCAAAGAAAATGTTTAACCGATAATGCCGAAAGACCTCTGTAGCAATGCAATTTGATGACCTGGGGGTGTTATTAGCGGAAGTGAGCACACAATGACAGGGCATCTGCTTTTCTGTATAGTGTTCCAGACCTGTGCTCCCCATGAGAGTTGAAGTCATGCAGGCATCAGTTTCAACTCTTGGAATGTCATCGCTTCTTCAAGAGACCATTTGGCCATTGATGCCTTTGTGCCCTTAAGAAGGTCGGTCAAGGGACGTGGATGACATGGTGATATTTGGAATAACCTGCTGATAGTATCCCACTATTCCTAGAAATTCCCAAACCTGTTTCTTGGGGACCGGTTTCTGCCAAATTTAGATTGCCTTCACCTTATTCACTTACAGCTTTACTTTGCCACTTCCGACTTTGAAGTCCAAGTATTTTCCCTTCTTGTTCCCCATGGCACACTTCTTTGGGTTTATGGTAAACAACCCCTTCCTCAGGGCACAAGCACAGCTTGGACCTTCTGCATATCAACTCACCAATCTGAGCTTAATATCACAATTTCACTGAGGTAAGCTGTGACGTATTTTTTGTGAGGGGTTAAGATTCGGTCCATAACCCTCTGGGGGTAGCTGGGGCTCCATGCAGCCCAAATGGAATTCTGGTATACTGGAAGCAATCATCAGGGGTAGTGAAGGCAGTCTTCTCCTTTGCACTTTGAGTGAGAAGGCTTTGCCAGTAACCTTTTGTTATGTCCAGGGTGGTGATGTATCTGTCTGACCTTCTCTATGAGATCATCGATTCGAGGCACCGGAAATGCATCACATTTTGACACCACATTTTGTTTCCTGTGGTTGCTGCAGAAACGACTCTTCCCCAGGTTTCCATACAAGGAGAGTTAGTTTTTCGATTCCTTGATGATGCCCAGGTTCAACTTTTTCCTCACCTCTTTTGAAATCACCTTGTGGTGGACTTCTTAGATTCTATACAGCTGTTGGTTCTCCTGCACATATAGTTCTGTCAGGATTTCATGTTCAACCTCCAGAATCTGTCCTGGCAACTCCGAACACAGGTCCCAGTTCTACTGAAACAGTTCTCGGCACTGATGTCTCTGGGCTGGTGACAGTGTCTCTGCCACAGTGACATCGTCAGTGTACTCTTTTGACTTGTCCAGCCGACAAGGAGTTTCAACGGGGTCCCTATGTTGTCCTGCCTTGATGTGTAGCGGCATGAGAGGATTTTGGAAATGAGAGGTTGTAGCTGTTAACTGAGAGTTAGGACAGTGCTTGCAATACCTTAGGATTTCCCTGTTACAACTGGGCCAATAGAACCTCCACAAGACTTACTCTTGAGTTTTGTCCACTCCAAGATGGCCACATAAGATATGTGAATGGGGCCTGTCCAACTCCCTTTGTCTATAGGGTCCGGGTACCAACAATTGCGCCACTCTCTCCTCCCTCACCTTAGCAGCCAGGTGCAATAAGTCCCCTCTCATCAAGAAATAGGGAAACGTGGTGTAAGTCCCTGACTCCTATGCTAGGCTGTTTATGATGGTGACCTAACTGAACGCTTGTTTTAGAGATAGGTCCTTATGTTGGGTGAACTCAAAATTTACTCTGATCCCCCTATCTAAGGAAAGTCTGCCTCAGAAGATACTACTTTCTCCTCTTCTCCCATTAAACAAAAGGGAAATTCGTCAGACTCTGGGGTTGGCAAAACGTTTTAGGGCCAACTCGTTTCTTACTTGAGCAGTTGCGGTCTCTGCCCCTCCTCCACAAGTCCCAAAACAACACAAAGTCCCGGCCTATGATATTTGGGTGCAATAAGTACTGGACCATGCCGACCTCATGGGACTAAGTACCTCGGGCCATCTCAAAAACCACTCTGGCAATGGGATAGTCTTTAGCATCCCCGTGAATGCAGCAAATTCCCACCTTCTTCTCAGGGATCAATTGGAGAGGGAGTGTGGCCCTCACGAGGGTAACCAAAATCCTGGAGTCTATTAGTCCAGACATTTGCAGATCATTCACTTTTACAGGACAAACATGGGTCCCCATGTTACAGTCCATTTGTTCAGTGGTCAGGGGACAATGGGCAGCTATATGTCCTGGGCCGTGATATTTTCAGCAAATTACATCAGCTGATGAGTCCCTCAGCATGACCTCTGCCACCTCCATGGACTTTCGATTCCCTCCCCCCTTTTTAACCTTCGCCCCCCAGTATGGAGTAGGTTGCCTGCCCAAGGAACCGTAGAACCACGGATACCTTTCTAACAGTCCGACCATGTCATTGGCATTCCGGGCATCACCCTGGGTAACCCAAGTCTGCATCGGGCTCAAAAGTGTATGAACTGGTCCAGTACAACTCGCTCTATAATCTGTGCTGGGGTAGAGGACGCTGGCTGCAACCACTTTTGGATGAGGTGCAGCAAATCAAACATGTGGGAGCGAGGAGGTTTTCCTGACATTGTCACCCCCAAGAGCACAAAAATTTCTGTTTTTCATATTCTTTGGTGTCGAGAAAGCCCAAATCATAGTAGGCCTTTTGTGGCACCCCCATTACATATGGTGCCAGGACTTCCGCCTTCTGCTCTTATGGTATTTCTCCCTATTGAAGACACTTTCAAAAATGGTTAAAAAGGCCTCTATGTTGTCACCCAGGGTCATTTCTGCAAGGCACTACTCACCGCCATCCGGACAGAGAAATCATCAGCTGACCTTGAAGTTGGAGCTGCTGCCATGCCACGAACCGCCTCTGTGAGTAAATCTATCTGCTGCTGCTGTTCACGGAGCTGTTGCTGGTGCTGATGCTGCTGCTCTAGATTGATGTTGCAACTGCTGTTGGTGCTGCTGGTGCTGGCTCTGGATCAGATGCTTGATCAGCTCCTCCAATTTGTTTGACCGCTGTTCCATCCTTACACAACCACCTTCACCCGGACATGCAGCCTGTCCACAGCCATCACACTTGCCTCCTGGGGATCTTGCCCACACTTCTAACACCAACTGTGGTAGGAACCATTTGTATTTAAAGTTTAGTGGTTTTTTCAATCTTTGTAAACCATGTCACCAGAAAATGTAAATACTACCTTTGCCCAGCAGAAGGTAAAGCATAAAGTAACAAGTTAATACAATAGTGTGACAAAGTCACTGGTAAAGTTCTAGAGGGAACATATCTAGCACTGAGGTTGTTAGCTTCAGTAATATAAGCATAGGAAAAATCATATATATATATATATACACTCACCGGCCACTTTATTAGGTACACCATGCTAGTAACGGGTTGGACCCCCTTTTGCCTTCAGAACTGCCTCAATTCTTCGTGGCATAGATTCAACAAGGTGCTGGAAGCATTCCTCAGAGATTTTGGTCCATATTGACATGATGACATCACACAGTTGCCGCAGATTTGTCGGCTGCACATCCCAAAGATGCTCCATACAAGGCAGGATGGATCCATGCTTTCATGTTGTTTACGCCAAATTCTGACCCTACCATCCGAATGTCGCAGCAGAAATCGAGACTCATCAGACCAAGCAACGTTTTTCCAATCTTCTACTGTCCAATTTCGATGAGCTTGTACAAATTGTAGCCTCAGTTTCCTGTTCTTAGCTGAAAGTAGTGGTACCCGGTGTGGTCTTCTGCTGCTGTAGCCCATCTGCCTCAAAGTTCGACGCACTGTGCGTTCAGAGATGCTCTTAGGCCTACCTTGGTTGTAACGGGTGGCGATTTGAGTCACTGTTGCCTTTCTATCAGCTCGAACCAGTCTGCCCATTCTCCTCTGACCTCTGGCATCAACAAGGCATTTCCGCCCACAGAACTGCCGCTCACTGGATTTTTTTTCTTTTTCGGACCATTCTCTGTAAACCCTAGAGATGGTTGTGCTTGAAAATCCCAGTAGATCAGCAGTTTCTGAAATACTCAGACCAGCCCTTCTGGCACCAACAACCATGCCACGTTCAAAGGCACTCAAATCACCTTTCTTCCCCATACTGATGCTCGGTTTGAACTGCAGGAGATTGTCTTGACCATGTCTACATGCCTAAATGCACTGAGTTGCCGCCATGTGATTGGCTGATTAGAAATTAGGTGTTAACAAGAAGTTGGACAGGTGTACCTAATAAAGTGGCCGGTGAGTGTATATATATATAATATATACGTACAGTATATATATATATATATATATATATATATATATATATATATATATATAATGGTACATGGTTAAATGAAAATAGAAATAAAATGTGCATTTGCCACAAACATCCATGCAAGTCTTGTTTATCAAAATATGTATTTTTTTTCCTTAACTTATAGCAAAAAGAAAAATTCTAAACACCGAAATTCTGTTTATCCATCGCCGATCCTCTGTAACAATGCAATAAAAATTGAATATAACATTATATGTCCCCATTACTGTTAATAAAACAAAACATCTTTTCACACTATTTATGATTCATTTTGTACCATTGTAAGTCAATATTGAAAAGATATTAATTTATTTATATTGGTTTACCAGATTTAACACCACCCAGGTAGGGAAGTGATTTTTGTGTAAAAGTCATACTTACATAATACGGTTGAAAAAAACACATGTCCATAAAGACCATCTGAGAGCACATTTAAGAAATGAGCCAAAAACAATTACTCTGCCTAAATGATACCTATGTTGTCCAACAAAATCTCTAAATGACAGTTATAGCTCAGCAGCAAGAAAAAGACATGCAGAGGCATGAAAATATGCCGGACATTAAAGAACTCGAGAAAAAGCAGCAGAACAAGGAAAATAAGTGGAGATGATCGAATTATCGAATTTGACAGCTTCAATAAATTTTTCTCAAGTGCTTCTAAGCCTCTAATTGCAAAGAAATGTGTGACACTCTGTGTTTTCCTATGACTGTATTGAACCACTTTTGAGATTTTTAATTCAAACACAATCTTGTTAATTTCTTGGTGACCTTAACATATATATAAGTCATGTGACACGGGTGCTGATGGGTGGGGTTTACGGCACGCTTGTCGGAATTGCGTATTTAATTCCTCTGTCAGAGTTTGACAACATTTAACCAGTTTACAACCGCGGGTGGATCGCCATTCCACCCACGGCTGTTAGAGGCACATGCCAGCTGTTCAAGACAGCTGACATGTGTCGGGAAAGATATGGGCTCAGACACCAGCCAGTCTGTGCACTGTGATGCGATTGTTGTCTGTGTTATACGGCCGCCTGACTGCGCCCTTAAATTGATTCTCACGGTTGTCAGCCAATAACAGCAAAAGTTTAGTTAAAGGGAAGTCCAGGCTTTTTTTTCTGAACTAGGAGCTGCATTCCAGAATAAGGATACTATAAAGTTTTACATCATATACTGTATGTTTTTCACGATATAAACTTTGAAGAATTTTCTTGCTAAAAGTAGACTTACCAATTGTGCTTAGGTTTGCACTTAAATAGAGAACCAAGATATTTAATTTCGGGAGATATGATTACTTCAGTAAACTAGTGCAATATAGGGAAGGCACATTTTGTCAATCATTTCCCATTTTAATTTACAGGTGCACATCCTTTTCTTTGCCCCTGCAGAGATCTGGGAATTACTGCATCAGCATTTTGCACTTTATAGAAACTGTATGCTATTTTCTACCATGTACAGCCCAGTACATTCCAGCTCTACTTTAACATTTTTTAAATGGAGAATGTAAGATAATTATATCCTTTATTGGTTAATGTATAGGAAATGTTACATTTAATTCCTCACCCTCTTCTTTTTTTGCCGACTTTGTAGTATCTGCATACATTAGGAAGGCAATTTATGTAATGTTTGAGCGACTCATTCACCTGCAATTAAATTGCAATCAGCATCTGTCTACAGTGTTAGCGTATAGTGCTCAACCCAGTGGCCTGTAGAGACATTTTTTGTACAGAAGCAAGACATAGGAAGTAATCCATATAACACTTATTCTGCTACTTTATATATAGCTCCACAGCACGAACCCTGTATGACAGTAGATGGATCTCCTATAATTCTGCTTTATGAAAACGTATACTTTTAATATTCCGCATATGGCACAATTATGATGCATTCTATTCTTCCCTATAAGTAATGCAGTAGAAAGAAAATATCTTTATATTAGAGCATACATTTATACATTACACATTTTCTTTTATATTCCTGACTGGGAAATGTTTGTGTGCGGTTAAGCGAACTGAACTGCCCCTAGAAGAGGTACAGTAGCAATGTACCATAGCACCACTCAAAAAGCGCTTTATAGTTAAACAGTATCAAACACAACAGTCATAAGCAACAGCGTTAACAATAATATAATGATTAAAGTAAAATAAAACAACCCTGCTTGTGAGAGCTTACAATCTACGATGAGGTGGGGGAGATACAAAGTACAGGTGTGTATTTGCAATGATGTATTTACAATGAAGGTTCAGCCATCTTCAGGGGGTGGGGGTAGATGGAGATACACACACACAAGCATAAAATGACCTTGATTAGTTAATGAGGTAGGCAGCTCTGAACAAATGTGTTAAGAGGGAGCGCCTAAAACTGTGGCTGGTCCTAATTTCTTGGGGTAGAGCATTCCAGAGGATTGGCACAACGCGGGAGAAGTCTTGGAGTTGGGAGTGGGAGGTATGGATTAGTGCAGAGGTTAGTCGAAAGTCATTTGCAGAGTACAGCGCTCAGTTAGGCCCATAGATAGAAATGAGGGAGGAGATGTAAGGGGGTACCAAACTGTGGAGGGCCTTGAGGGTGAGAACAAGTACTTTGAATTGGATTCTATAATGAATGGGCAGCCAGTGTAATGACTGGCAAAGAGCGGACGCATCTGAGTAACGATTAGCCAGATGGACAACCCTGGCTGCTGCATTAAGGATGGACTGGAGAGGGGAAAATCGAGTGAGGGGGAGGCCAATTAATAGAGCATTACAGTAATCCAGACGGAGTGGATTAGGGCAACAGTGAGGATTTTTGTTGTTTCCATGGTGAGAAAAGGGCGGATTCTAGAGATGTTCTTTAAGTGTAAGCGGCAAGAGCGCCAAGAGATTGTATATGGGATGTGAAGGAGAGATAGATAGATGCTGATTGAATCCAAAATTGCAATGAGGGTTAAAATTAAAGCGTTTTCCCCATTTTCCCATATTATAAAATATGCCTAAGTAGGAAGACTGTGTTAAATGAAAGCGGTTGTCCCCTACTTTAACCTATCCTTAGGTTAGTAGATCAGTGTCTGACTGGTGGGGATGCGACACTCTCCACCACTGCCGATCAGCTGTTCTAAGTGCTGGTGGCAGATGGAATTTGAGCTGCTCCGTCTACTGATATCTGGAAGTAGTTTTTTTGCTTCTTTCTTATAATAAAGTTCATTTGATCTTTCAAAATGAATAAAAATGTGCATTTTCTCCAAATGTACATTTTTAATAGAAAATTTTGCTAAATCTATCAGTCTGCCTGATGCTTCAAAACAATGCTGTAAAACATATAAAAGTGAATAGGTGGCTGATATACTAGTTTAAGCGGATGCTCTGCAGCTTGGTGGACTGTCAAGACAAGATGAAAATGTGTCCTCCCCTGATAACTCTTGTGAAATAGCTTTATTGGCTGGCATGGTTCCAGCTGACAGGTTTATTAACCAGATACAAACGAAGAGAGAAATTATCAGTCTGCTTATCACAATCACAATCCCTTATCAGTCCTGGAACCTCCATCCTGGAGATTGCAAAAATTAATTATCAGTTTTAATCTACAATTTCCAGGAAATGATTGTCGGAAATGCTGTTATCGTTTTAAAGGTCTCAAGAAAAGAAATAACCTTTAATGGGGACAGGACAAGAGAGCAGTATCCTGTATACCAGACAAAATTAAATTGTAAAAAGCAAATATCTAAGGCTTGTTAATTCCTGTTTTATTTGGCAAACAGCATATTTGTATTTCATTTTTCATCCTTATGCATACTGCATTATTCCAGAATTAAGGTAGCTATCCTATGAATCATTTTTCAAAAGTCCTAAAATTTTGTTCTTTGCTTTTTAAAAAATTGACCATTACTCTAGCATTAAAAAAATCATAATGATTTACTTATGTGTCCCTTTCTTTGCTACTGTTAATTTTTGTTGCTCGAGTTGAGCTTTGAATAGTTATAATTTTTTCTCTTTTATGAGCTGATGATGAGGACTTGTTGTAAAAAAAAAAGAAGCCATCAGCTCAAAAGTAAACTTCTGCACACAAACTTGGTGCAAGCCATTTTGTTTCACAACATCCAGAACCAGAAGCTTGGGTTTTATCACCTTTTTATGTATTCACTGCTGCAGGGGTCTTCTGGTTCGTGTCCAGTAAAAGGTGCCCTGCTGACTAATGGATGCAGCCAGGGCCATACTATACTATGGTGCAGTGCAGATCTGCGATTTTTTTCTCATGCCGATTCAGCATGAGAAAGAAATCACTTCATACTGTGAATCCATCCGATGATCAGATCACGCGCACCCATATAAATCTATGACTGCGCGTGATCTGAACATTCCGCGGACAGAGAGAACGGAGAAGATGGAGAAATTACGTTCACAAGAGAATCGCCTCACACTAAGGTGACACTCAGATTAAACTCTGACATTAGCATAATTGGCCCGATTCTTCCGCATGAGAGACTATACGACAGAGTAACCCCGGCCTTAAATTCAGCCTTGGCATTTGAGAGCACACAGAAGAGAACATGCAATAAGTTTATCAATTTGTGAATTGCTTGAGGTGTATATCACATTTACAGAATATGAACTGTAGTAAAGCCACAATCACACAATGTAGAATTTAAGTTTCCCTCCAGAAAATTTAGATTACGCTTAATCAAGATATATTGAAAATTACATGTAATTCCATAATTCATGCTTGGTTTCTTTCCTGCTGAATAATATGAAATACTGAGGGGCCCGGCTGCAAAGACAAAATGATGAATGGCATAACCCTAAGCAGAAATAATACAATTCACCCCCTTGAAATAAAGATTTTGCACACTGAGCCCCTTGAAATAAATTATCCCCTTAACTTTGCCCCCTCAAAAATCTAAAATAAAATACACTGTGCTTTGGGGGGGAAATAATTTCCATAATTATGTATGACTGAAATCAGAACACTCCAAAATTAGCACAGAAGGGAGGAGATGGTCTGTGTGATGCTGGTGTGTTGTGCTACTTAAAGGCAATCTGTCTTCAGGTTTTGGCTACCTCATCCAAGAGCTGAATGATGTAAGAAAATAGATCTGGTTCCAGTGATGTTTTACTTAGTTCAGAAGAAGCACAAAAAGAAAACTTGGGAAAAGCCTCACCCTGTGGTAAATGTAGCGTTGCTCCTTGATAACACAGCATGGATCCAATACCGTTTACCATAGGAGAAAAAGATCCACATGATGTATGGATGATAAATATGTAACTTTATTTCAAATGGTTAAAAAAAAGTTGTTCAGACAATTAAAACACATTGCCCATTCTGACGCACGTCTCTGGCCGAAGCCTTTAGTCATATTTTTATTGATACAGCCATGTGGATCCTTTTCTTCATTTTTTATCACTTAGTTTACTAGGTGCAGTGGTTCTGATACAATCAGAGTTCTTAGATTTAGCATGAAGCAGAACTCAGAAATCTAATCTCACCCACACCAAGCTCTTTATGTACATTGTCTATTAAGAGTGAGCTGATTATTACAGGAGGGGCTGGAAT
Source organism: Ranitomeya variabilis (assembly GCF_051348905.1). Lineage (NCBI taxonomy): Eukaryota > Metazoa > Chordata > Amphibia > Anura > Dendrobatidae > Ranitomeya > Ranitomeya variabilis. The sequence goes on from NC_135234.1 coordinate 222,430,474, forward strand.
CAGACCAGGAAGCACACTGCAGCTAGTCACAGCAATGATCATGTCCAGGTGATAAAACCTTCACTGGAAGTTAAGAGCAGCACACAGCTTGATAAGTGACACATCTCTAAATTTTGAGTTTTATTCCCTATGTGACGCCTGGGAGACCGAGGTACCCAGCACCAGATCAATGAAGTCTGTCTCTTGAGGGGGATGTCACTAGTGGCTTGACCCGGTGCTGTGGCCTCAGGCGATGCACAATGTAAGGGATATTATGAAGGAACAGACACTTACTTGATCAGCAGCAGGTCCTCTCAGCTGTGATGACCCCGATCCTGGATCGATGGCTATTGTCCAAATGAAAGACTGAGGCGCTGAAACGTTTAACCAGTTTACTTCAACAAAAAGGGATTTGCAACCAATACTGTCACCGGAATCTGTATAAGAACTCTGAATTACTTTGACCCTGTCAGGATTTCCACCTCTTATTATGCGCAGTTTCTGTATGGCTCTGCTGCTGTATGTGAACTGGCTGCCGACCCAATCTGTCTCTTCTGTGCTCTGGTTCGACGGACAACCCGAGTCCTTTTTGTCGGCTTACCCCCTCTGGGAGTACCACTGAACTCTGTGTCTGTTGCTGCGTCTTACCCTGGTGAAGCCGATATCACCTCACTTCCTTCCGGTTGCTGTATTATATATAACGAATATAGCCACGGATCCGGTATCCGTCTCTGTGCCTATTTTGGGTAGAAATTATTGCTACCCGGTTCTCACAATGTCCTTTTTCTCTATTCCTCTTTTCCTACTATGGGTATTATGGGCCTATAATCCGTCATAGGGCTGTTAGGAGTTCAGTTATACGACCTCTCACTTTCAGCTCCTCAACCCAACTGCCAGTCCTTTTCTCAGACCAGAATAGATCAAGGGGAGTCTCTGGAGCTCCCCCTTCTGGCCGGAGATGGTAGTGCAGTCTTGCTATTTTAATATTTGTTTTTGGTGTCAATAACTATTTTTGTGGCAAATACCCCTAGGGGCGCCACACCTACCTCATGCTGTCCTCTGAAAAGATAGCAAAAAACTGATGACAGATTCCCTATAAAGAGAACCTGTCACCATGAAAGTGCAGTCCAATCAGCAGTCACCATGTTATAGAGCAGTGGAAGCCTATCAGATTAATATATAGTTTTGTCAGAAAAAGTTCAGTACAACCTATGTTTAAATCATATATATCTCTGCACTTTGCAGGATTTTTGGTCCAGTGGCAGTCCTATCATTTTCTGATGTCTGTCTTTGCATAAGAGTGCACATAGAGATAGCTGTCAATCACTGATAGGACTGCCCACTAAGCTGAAAATCCCAGAAAAAACAGAGGTTTAATAAGAAGATGTGGAGCTGCATTTTAATATGAGTGCAACGTAATGAATAAAGGATAGGAAATAGGAAAGTATAATGAATTAAAGGTGGGGGTGAGAGAGGGGAAATCATAATGATTTCAAGGGAACCTGTCACCAATTTTTTGCTTACAAACCCTGCTCATAACATTTAAAATCACGTGAATGGGGTTGCTACAATCCCTCTATATCTGTCACGGGGTTTCCGCAACAGAGAGGAGCCAGAAGACTGCGGCAACTGAGAGTTATCATTAACTGGTGAATGGTTTGTTAGTGTGGTAATTACCTTCTCTCCTCTGCTTTGGTTTATTCCCTTTCTCCACTCCCAGGTGCATTCCTCTTTTATATATGAGTGAATATTTTGTATGCCTGGTGTTTTCTGTTATCCTCATTTGTGTTGCCTTGTTTGTAGGGTTGGTGTACTGCGGTGCACAGTAGTGCCCCTCTTCCCTGGGTGGGGGAAGAGAACAGACAGAGGGCTAACTCACGAGTTAAGGCAAGGGTGGCAGCCCCAGCATCTTCACCTTCAGACATATCCCGGGGAATAGGGCAAGCTAGGGTGCCCTCTAGTGTCAGGGACAGGGAAGGAGTCTCTGGTCCCGGGTCACCTGACAGCCGTGTCGTGATGTTATCCTTAGAGGTGCCCCTGAATACCTCCGAAAATGTGTTTTATGCATGTCCCACTCTGCATGTAAATTGCGTGGTGTGGTATGACGCGAATCCAGATCGCACTCAGCACTGCCCCTGTCCTTTCAAACAAAGCCTCTTCTCTCTGGATGTACAATAAGTGGGAGAAGTCTCAATGTCATCCACACAGTGTGCGATGTCTTGTGCCTGTGAACCACATACTTGGCTGTTCAATAGGGCAGAATGAGGCACGGGTCTCTGAATCCAGTGTACAGGTGTGGGACTTTGGGTATTGTGTGGATGATGTAGAGAAGTCATCAACTTACATCAACAGAGAAAGGCAGCATTTGAAAAGCTTTGGGTGGTGCTGATCACAATCTAGAGACATCCATAGGCCAGGATTGCACAATTTACTTGCAGCGCGGGACGTGTATAAAACACATTTCGAGTTATCTGTAACAGGCTGGGTGATAGAATTGCTGTGCCAAAGCCCAAGGAAGACCTGGAGGGGCGTGAATAGGAAACTCATCCAATTTGACCACACACACGCAGCAGCTAATGACACCGCGGTCCGTGGAGAGACAAGGGAGGTGATCCAGGTACTACTCCAGGACTGACCTTGAGTAGATGGCAGCTGACCTCTAGGAAAGGAGAGCTGGAATGGCCCAGGGGAATGTTCAACAGATGCAGGCAGGCAGAGAAGATGACAGGAACTGCAGGTGCAAACAGGACAGTCTGACGGAGAGATGAGCACTGTTGAGTACAGCTGGCATGGCTGCCGTTAAAGTGAGCACTGGCGGGTGCAGCAGGCTCAGCTGCCATGGAGTTGAGCACTGGCAAATGCAGCTGGCTCAGCTGCCATTGAGGTGAGCACTAGTGGGTGCAGCAGACTCAGCTACCTTTGAAGGAAGCATTGGCGGGTACAGCAGACTTGGCTACCATTGAAGAAGCACTGGCAGGTGCAGCAGACTTGGCTACCATTGAAGGAAACTGCCACGAGGCCCAATTAGCTACTACAAATCGTTTGTGATAAAACTGTGTTTCAGTGGCAAATTAGAAGGCCAGATTTCCACTTAAAAATTGTAAGTCCTAATATAGTGGTGTAGCCATTAGGCACAATTAGCTACTACAAATCATTTCGTGCTAAAACTATTTCAGTGGCAAATCATTACCACATAAAAATCATTAGGCCTACTATAGTAGAGCAACCACGATGCCTAATTAGCTACTCCAAATCATTTGTGCTAATACTGAGTTTCAGTGACAAATCAGAAGGACAGTTTTCTGCTTAAAAATTGTTAGGCCTAATGTAGTGGTGCAACCACAAAGTGAAATTAGCTACTCCAAATCATTTGTGATAAACTGTGTTTCAGTGGCAAGTCAGAAGGCTATATTTCCACTTAAAAATTGTTAGGCGTAACAGTGTTGTTCAGGCACACTATCAAGTCATCATTGCAAGTTTTCACATACAGGTCTCCGGCCACAGAAACTACAATTGTTTACCCACCACAGTTGGGGTGAGTGAGAGCCAGTCAGCTGTTACAGAAGTAGACATGACTGCTGCTTTACTCTCACCTAGCACAAAAAATCTTTCCCAATCTACCATAACATCTAAGCCTGCACCTCAATCACAGATCAGCTGTTTGTCCTGTTCACCATACTCCACTCTCTATCAGCACAGCAGCCAGCCCTTAGTCCGACAGTTGCTGTCATGTAAAAGAATGTTTCCTCTTATACATGTCAAAGCTAAGAGCTTGAACACCACCATCTCCAATCTTTTAGCCATGGAAATGCTGATTTTTTGCCTGGTGGATACAGACTGTTTCAGAAACTTGATGGCCATCGCAGTCTCCCAGTACCAATTGCCAGTTGCCATGACTCCTCTAAGAAAGCTGTGCCTGCACTACACCAGCATGTCGTTGATACCATCACTCGTTCCATGCAAAAATCTATGTCTTTCAGGGTGCATTTCACCACTGACACCTGAATGAGCAAACATGGACAGAAGCATTAAATTTCTCTTAATGGGCACTGGGTGACTCTGGTGGGTGTGGGGGCAGGCCATCAAGGGGCTGTTCCACAAGTCTTGGAATGTCCAAGGCTTGTGAGACAAACATTTGTGTATAACACTTCCTCCACTGCTTCTGGCTCCTTCACCTCCTCTACAGCCTTCACCGGTGCCCTCAACCTCTCCCATAATCAGACATGCTTTCCAACGGTGCAGAGAGAATGTCCCCCACCTCCTTACTGTGCAGCCATGGCTCACCACAACAGGCGGTGTTCAAATTAATATACCTTGGGGATCACAGTCACACAGCTCAAGGATTGTGGACAGCCATCCAGGTCAAGTTAGAGAAATGGCAGTCTCCACTGAACCCGTAGCCAGGGAAGGCCATGTACAAGAATGGTGCAAACCTGGTGGTAGCCCTACGTCAGGGCAACCTCACACACATGACCTGCATGGTTCACATCCTCAACCTGGTGGTATAATAATTTCTCCGCCATTATCTTAGTCAGAATGCACTGCTGCAGAAAGCATGGTCATTGTATGCTCACTTCTAAAGATAACACCCCGCAGGTCATCGACTTGCATCATTCCAGAGGTCTTTCAACCCACCAGTTACCCTTTTGATTTGCGATGTTCCAACATGGTGGAATTCCACTCTGCCCATGTTGTATCAACTGTAGCAGTAAGGATGAGGCCTGGTTCATTCTGTTTTTTTGGCATATCCAGGGCCAATGCAGTCCAGACGTGGGGCAAATCACGCTTGCAGATTGGGCACAGATTAAGGACCTCTGCACCCTTCTGCACAGTTTTGAAATGGCTAATATGAAGGTTAGTGCTGACGATGCCATCATCAGCATCACTATTCCGGTCATCTACATGCTGGAACACACTTTGAATAGTCTGTGTGAGGAGATAGTGGTCCCAGAGGAAGAAGTGGAAGCAGAGGAAGATGTATAAGGGATAACAATAACTCAGATTTTCAGACTGTAGTCGAACAGGCGGGTGCCATGGCAGGGTGGCTTACAGCAATTGAGGGGGGTTCATGGTACTAGACAAACTGTTAGTGAAAGTGCAGGAGATGAGGAACAAATGGAGGATGAAGTGATGGACATGCAACAGTCAGGAGAGGAAAAGGATAATAATGTCCATGGTTGGCAGGAAGGAGGAAGCAGCCTTGAGTGTTCCCCCGCCACCAACACACCATGGACTTGGACTTCATGGAAGTGCCTGACACTTGAACGTCTTCTTGCTGCACTATCTTCAACATGAGAACAATAACAAGTAACATAATAATTTCAGAAAAATTGCACTAGATTGTGCAAAACATGCCCCAAACCAGGGAATTAACCAACTCCATAAATACTACTAAATAAGGAGAAAAAGCTGTATTGCATTTTTTAGAAAAAGAGTAATTTTTATTAAATATGTGTAATCAAGCATAAATACAAAAAATGTATAGGAAGAAAGAGATAAAATGCACAAGGATGATACTGTGCGACCACTGGTGCTAGACACCCACCAAAGATTTTATCTCTTTCCTCCTATTTATTTTATGTATTTATGCTTGATTATACATATTTAATAAAAATTTATCTTTTTCTAAAAACCACAATACTCCTTTTTCTCCTTATTTTGTACTATCTTCAACATGATGCCCATATTCTTAGGGTTAGATATAGTGCTGACTACTGGGTTGCCACTCTGTTAGATCCATGGTACTACAATAAATTTATCCCTGGAAAGGGATGCCAGCATTCTGGACTATCGAAACACACTTGTAGACAATCTTAAGCGTAGTTTTTCCCAAGACAGCAGTAAGGCACACAGTGTGCATCCCAGTTCTATCAGTTCATCATCGCAGGCCTATTATACTGTTTCTGCTCTGTGGAAATTGATGCCACTTAAGAGGTGTGTGACAATTATTTTTTGAAATGTGGTAGGCCTAGGAGTGGTGCTGAAGCAAGAGGCGAACGAGCATGAGCATCCAGTCACCTACTTGAGCAGGAAACGGACTCCAGCAGAGAAAATTATAGCGTAGTGGAGAAGGAGTGATTGGCGATTAAATGGGCCTTGGAGTCCCTACGCTACTATCTGCTCAGGCTTCAGTTTCATTTGGTAACCAACCATTCACCCCTTGTCTGGATGAGAAATGCAAAAGAGGAGTGCCCGAGTCACCAGATGATTCCTGTCCCTACAAAACTTTTGTTTTTCAGTGGAACATTGGGCGAGGGAATCACAGGGCAATGTGGATGCCCTGTCACGGGCCCCCGGTATGGTGACAAATGTTTGAACAGAGGGGGGTATGTGAGGGAGTGACCAGAGTCATATGTGAGGGTCGCTATGTGTCCCCCAGGATGCGTTCAGAAGCATATTAGATCCACTGGAGTGCCTTGTGGTCACATCAGGTTGCCTGTGAGTCACAAGGCAGAATAAAAGTAAGTATGAAATTGGGCAAGTTATTTGACCAAGGAATTGTTCAGGAAAATGTGGTAAGGGCTTTTATTTTTTCAACGGACGGCAGGAAGGTAATGGGGCTGGTCCATTTCCTCCAGCCCAGATCTTATAAGGAGCCCAGTAGAGTGAAGGAAAAAAACCCTGCAGGAAGAGTTTTGGTGTATCAGTTTTGAACTTGCTGGCAGACATAGCAGTTGTTTTAAACCAAAAAAGACAAAAATATGCCCCTAAAATATAACTTTTATTTAATCAGGTAAAAAATGACCTGTTAGGGTCAGGAGACAGTATTAATTAACCATAAACTAAATACTATAAAGGATAGAGGTAAATAGGTGAGGGGGTGCTCTCTCCCTGACTCACCCTACCTTACCGCGGAGGTTGGCACCCTAAGTTCGACATGGCGCCCCCACTCAACGACGGCTCTCCCTTAAGACCCTAGCGGGGACTTACCAAAGAAACACCACCACCGACACCAATAATAATTTAATTAATTAAAGTGCTAATGTGCTGAAAAAGTGCTTAAATAACACCTGCAAGGTATATATCGGTTTTCTCATATACCAGATTTTTTATATTATTTCAGGATTCATTGATAAGAGTCCTGATGCTTAATAACTCGGGTGCAGTTTGTGAGCAGAGATCGATGGCATTATGGTATGTGCCTGGTATTAAGATAGGTACTAATATATAAACTGATACATCCTATCTCAAACCAGATATATGCTAATAAATCTTATCAGATATACATGTTAAACGGCATACAGGAAAAGAAATTACCGATGTAGGGCAGTAACACTATTGAATTCTCAAAAAATAAATAGATAGAAATATATTCATAAATGTCACAATAACATCTTGTTCATGGGTGCTTTTCAAATATTCTTATACACCACAATAGTTGGTATACCATAATGAGCAGGGCCGGACTGGCCATCGGGCACTTCTGGCAAATGCCAGAAGGGCCGGTGCCAGTAGTGGGCCGCTGCACTGTTCCTCCCCCTCCCTCCCCCGCCAGTGCCGCCGCCGCCGCATTTAACTATACCGGCGTCTATGACGCCGGTATAGTTGAATGCAATGATGGAGGAGAGAGCGTCCGCCCCCTCTCCCATCATTCCCCGCTCTGCCTCTGACACTGCGGGTGCGCGATGACGTCATATCATCGCGCACCTGCTGTGTCCCGGGCAGCCTGCAGCCGCCGAGACAGGAGCCAGGAGCAGCGCGCAGCGCGGGCAAAAGGAAAGGTGAGGAGAGTGTTTTTTTTTTTAAACTGGACTGTGGGGCCATTATCGGGGGGGGGGGGGGGGGTGACGAGATGTGGGCTCTGCTGTAAATACCCCTGTGTGGGATCTGCTGTATACTGTGTGGGCTCTGCTGTAAATACCCCTGTGTGGGATCTGCTGTATACTGTGTGGGCTCTGCTGTATATACCCCTGTGTGGGCTCTGCTGTATACACCCCTGTGTGGGCTCTGCTGTATACTGTGTGGGCTCTGCTGTATACTGTGTGGGCTCTGCTGTATATACCCCTGTGTGGGCTCTGCTGTATACTGTGTGGGCTCTGCTGTATACTGTGTGGGCTCTGCTGTATACACCCCTGTGTGGGATCTGCTGTATACTGTGTGGGCTCTGCTGTATATACCCCTGTGTGGGCTCTGCTGTATACACCCCTGTGTGGGCTCTGCTGTATACTGTGTGGGCTCTGCTGTATACTGTGTGGGCTCTGCTGTATATACCCCTGTGTGGGCTCTGCTGTATACTGTGTGGGCTCTGCTGTATACTGTGTGGGCTCTGCTGTATACACCCCTGTGTGGGCTCTGCTGTATACTGTGTGGGCTCTGCTGTATACTGTGTGGGCTCTGCTGTATATACCCCTGTGTGGGCTCTGCTGTATACTGTGTGGGCTCTGCTGTATACTGTGTGGGCTCTGCTGTATACTGTGTGGGCTCTGCTGTATATACCCCTGTGTGGGCTCTGCTGTATACTGTGTGGGCTCTGCTGTATACTGTGTGGGCTCTGCTGTATATACCCCTGTGTGGGCTCTGCTGTATACTGTGTGGGATCTGCTGTTTATACCCCTGTGTGGGCTCTGCTGTATACTGTGTGGGCTCTGCTGTATATACCCCTGTGTGGGCTCTGCTGTATATACCCCTGTGTGGGCTCTGCTGTATACTGTGTGGGCTCTGCTGTATATACCCCTGTGTGGACTCTGCTGTATACTGTGTGGGCTCTGCTGTATATACCCCTGTGTGGGCTCTGCTGTATACTGTGTGGGCTCTGCTGTATATACCCCTGTGTGGGCTCTGCTGTATACTGTGTGGGCTCTGCTGTATATACCCCTGTGTGGGCTCTGCTGTATATACCCCTGTGGGCTCTGCTGTATATACCCCTGTGTGGGCTCTGCTGTATATACCCGTGTGGGCTCTGCTGTATATACCCCTGTGTGGGCTTGGCTGTATATACCCCTGTGTGGGCTTGGCTGTATATACCCCTGTGTGGGCTGGGCTGTATATATCCCTATGTGGGCTGGGCTGTATATACCCCTATGTGGGCTGGGCTGTATATACCCCTGTGTGGGCTGGGCTGTATATACCCCTATGTGGGCTGTGCTGTGCTGTATATACCCCTGTGTGGGCTGTGCTCTATATATCCCTGTGCGGGCTGTGCTGTATATACCCCTGTGCGGGCTGTGCTGTATATACCCCTGTGCGGGCTGTGCTGTATATACCCCTGTGCGGGCTGTGCTGTATATACCCCTGTGCGGGCTGTGCTGTATATACCCCTGTGCGGACTGTGCTGTATATACCCCTGTGCGGGCTGTGCTCTATATACCCCTGTGCGGGCTGTGCTGTATATACCCCTGTGCGGGATGTGCTCTATATACCCCTGTGCGGGCTGTGCTCTATATACCCCTGTGCGGGCTGTGCTCTATATACCCCTGTGCGGGCGGTGCTCTATATACCCCTGTGCGGGCTGTGCTCTATATACCCTTGTGCGGGCTGTGCTCTATATACCCCTGTGCGGGCTGTGCTCTATATACCCCTGTGCGGGCTGTGCTCTATATACCCCTGTGCGGGCTGTGCTCTATATACCCCTGTGTGGGCTGTGCTGTATACTACGCGGGCTGTGCTATATTATGCATGCTGTGCCGTATACTATGCAAGTTGTGCTATATACTATGCGGGCTTTGCTATATACTATAGGGGGTATATTATATTCTATGGGGGAGGCCATGTTATATACTATGTGGCTGTGTTATATACTATTGCGGGGGCATATTATATTCTGTAGGGGAGGCTGTGTTATACTATGGGGGTATATTATATTCTATGGGGGAGGCTGTCTTATACTATGGGGGGCTGCATTATATATTATGGGGAGGTGGGCTGTATTATATTCTATGGGGGGCTGTATTAGATTTTATGAGGGATGATTGCATCATACTCTGATGGGGCTGCATTATATTCTATGGGGAGGTGGGCTGTATTCTATTCTATTTGGGGCTACATTAAATTCTATGGGGGGGCTGTATTATATATATATTCTATGAGGGGTGATTTCATCATACTCTATTGGGGGGGCTGCATTATATTCTATGGGAGGTTACATTATACTCTGTAGGGTGGTGGCTGGATTATACTCTGTAGGGTGGTGGCTGCATTATACTGTATGTGGGCTGCATTAAACTGTATCGAGGACTATGGGAAATACGTTATACTATATGAAGAACTATGGGGTGCATTATACTATGGGAAGTGAATTGTACTACATAGATGACTATGGCGGTGCATTATACTATATGGAGCACTATGAGGAGTGTATTATGCTCTGTGGAGGACTGAGCAGTGTATTTTAATATATGGAGGACTACGGTGCACATTATAATATATGGAGGACTATGGGGTATATTTTACTAAACAAGTAAAATGCTGCATATTCAGATTGTTTTTGCCGGAACAAAAATCATTGTTCTCAGCAGCACATCGCCAGCGTAAACTGTAGATGTGCTGCTGATAACATGATACTGTATGGTCATCTGTTAGTGATCGTTCTGTCCCATCATTCTGTCTCAGACGGTGGAAAGAGGCCGGGAAACAAGCGTTGAACAACTTCAGTATGGTCGATCAAACTCATTTAGCGGCCTGAGATCAGCGCATGTAAGTAAATACAACCGAAATGCTTTTGTGTGATGTGCAATATGTTAGCATTTGGGGCCCCATTTTAAAGGGCACCTGTCACCCCGTTTTTTCCGTATGAGATAAAAATACTGTTAAATAGGGCCTGAGCTGTGCATTACAATAGTGTAGTTTGTGTACCCCGATTTCCCACCTATGCTGCCGAAATACGTTACCAAAGTAGTCGTTTTCGCCTGTCAATCAGGCTGGTCTGGTCAAAAGGGCGTGGTGTCTTCCCCCAGATTTTGCTTAGTTTTCCGTTGGTGGCGTAGTGGTGTGCGCATGTCCAAGGTCCCGAATCCACTGCACAGGGGAGTGGAAAGAGCGCGATGTGCACGATTTCATTGGTGATGGGTGGGCGCGGCCATCTTCCTTTGGCCACGCGTGCGCAGAAGCGGCGCTCTGCTGGCCGCGGCTTCAGGAAAATGGCCGCGGGATGCCGCGTGTGCGCAGATGGAGATCGCGGCGGCCATTTTCCTGAAGCAGAGATGCGAACTCTGCTTCAGGAAAATGGCCGCCGCGATCTCCATCTGCGCACGCGTGGCATCCCGCGGCCATTTTCCTGAAGCCGCGGCCAGCAGAGCGCCGCTTCTGCGCACGCGCAGCCAAAGGAAGATGGCCGCGCCCACCCATCACCAATGAAATCGTGCACATCGCGCTCTTTCCACTCCCCTGTGCAGTGGATTCGGGACCTTGGGCATGCGCACACCACTACGCCACCAACGGAAAACTAAGCAAAATCTGGGGGAAGACACCACACCCTTTTGACCAGACCAGCCTGATTGACAGGCGAAAACGACTACTTTGGTAACGTATTTCGGCAGCATAGGTGGGAAATCGGGGTACACAAACTACACTATTGCAATGCACAGCTCAGGCCCTATTTAACAGTATTTTTATCTCATACGGAAAAAACGGGGTGACAGGTTCCCTTTAAACTTTGCCTAGGGCCCCACTTTGCCTAAAACCGGCCCTGCCTAAAAGTGTACAAAGATATTATACAGTCACCGTGTGACAAGTGGGCCTGTGTAACTTCAAATGCCAGGGCTGAATTTTAGTCCCAGTCCGGCCCTGATAATGAGAGTATATAATAGCCAGTTAGTAAGTCACACTGCCCAGTATCATAAATCAAAATATAATCACAGCTATAAAGGCACAAACCGCTCACAAAAGCTCAATCAGAGATCATAATAGACACCCAGTTATATGGCACACTGCAGGGATTTAGATGATCCATAGTTAGATCATGGTCATAGAAAAAATAGTACAGGTAGTTAGGGTTGAGCGAAACGGGTCGATCATTTTCAAAAGTCGCCGACTTTTGGCTAAGTCGGCGTCTCATGAAACCCGATCCGACCCCTGTGCTTGTCGGCCATGCGGTACGCGACTTTCGCGCCAAAGTCGCGTTTCAATGACGCGAAAAGCGCCATTTCTCAGCCAATGAAGGTGAACGCAGAGTGTGGGCAGCGTGATGACATAGATCCTGGTCCCCACCATCTTAGAGAAGGGCATTGCAGTGATTGGCTTGCTGTCTGCGGCGTCACAGGGGCTATAAAGGGGCGTTCCCGCCGACCGCCATCTTACTGCTGCTGATCTGAGCTTAGGGACAGGTTGCTGCCGCTTCATCAGAAGCAGGGAGAGCGTTAGGCAGGGTCCACTAACCACCAAACCGCTTGTGCTGCAGCGATTTCCACTGTCCAACACCACCTTCGGTGTGCAGGGACTGTGGAAGCTATTTTTTTTTTTTTTTCCCCTCAGCGCTGTAGCTCATTGGGCTGCCCTAGAAGGCTCCGTGATAGCTGTATTGCTGTGTGTACGCCACTGTGGAAACCAACTGCTTTTTTCAAAGCACATATCCTCTTGTTCCTTCCTTTCTGCACAGCTATCTTTTCTGTTTTTCCACACTTTTTATTTAATTTGTGCATCAGTCCACTCCTATTGCTGCCTGCCATACCTGGCTTACATTACTGCAGGGAGATAGTAATTGTAGGACAGTTTTTTTTTTTTTTTTGTTTTTTTTTTTTGTGGGAGATTAAGATTGGCATTTCTGCTACAGTGCCATCCCTGTGTGTGCCATCTCTCACTGAGTGGGCCATAGAAAGCCTATTTATTTTTTCCGTGATTTGTGTTCTAAAATCTACCTCAACACAAAAACAGTACATCAATCAGTGGGAGAAAAATATTGGCCTCAGTCAGGGCTTGTGTGCCACTGCTGTGTGTGCTATCTCTCATTCAGTGGGCTATAGCAAGCCTATTTTTTTTTTTTTTTTTTAATATTATTTGGTTTCTAATTCTCCCTGAAAAAAAAAAAAAAAACCTAAAAAAACAGTGGGAGAATAATATTGCCCTTTCAGCTTGTGTGCCAGTCTTGACTCCTGGGTGTGCCACCTCTCTCCCTCTCATTCAGTGGGCCATAGAAAGCCTATTTATTTTTTTTTTTAAATATTATTGGGTTTCTAAAGTCTCCCTGAAAAAACAAAAAATACATAAAAAAACAGTGGGAGAGTAATATTGCCCTTTCAGCTTGTGTGCCAGTCTTGACTCCTGGGTGTGCCACCTCTCTCCCTTTCATTCAGTGGGCCATAGAAAGCCTATTTATTTTTTCCGTGATTTGTGTTCTAAAATCTACCTCAACACAAAAACACTACATCAATCAGTGGGAGAAAAATATTGGCCTCAGTCAGGGCTTGTGTGCCACTGCTGTGTGTGCTATCTCTCATTCAGTGGGCTATAGCAAGCCTATTTTTTTTTTTTTTTTTTTTTTTAATATTATTTGGTTTCTAAAGTCTCCCTGAAAAAAAAAAAAAAACATAAAAAAACAGTGGGAGAGTAATATTGCCCTTTCAGCTTGTGTGCCAGTCTTGACTCCTGGGTGTGCCACCTCTCTCCCTTTCATTCAGTGGGCCATAGAAAGCCTATTTATTTTTTGGTTTTTTTAATATTATTTGGTTTCTAAAGTCTCCCTGAAAATAAAAAAAAAAAATACATAAAAAAACAGTGGGAGAGTAATATTGCCATTTCAGCTTGTGTGCCAGTCTTGACTCCTGGGTGTGCCACCTCTCTCCCTCTCATTCAGTGGGCCATAGAAAGCCTTGTTTTTTTGTTTTTTTTTTAATATTATTTGGTTTCTAAAGTCTCCCTGAAAATAAAAAAAAAAAACATAAAAAAACAGTGGGAGAGTAATATTGCCATTTCAGCTTGTGTGCCAGTCTTGACTCCTGGGTGTGCCACCTCTCTCTCTAATTGTGGGCCATAGAAAGCCTATTTATTTTTTGGTTTTTTTAATATTATTTGGTTTCTAAAGTCTCCCTGAAAATAAAAAAAAAAAATACATAAAAAAACAGTGGGAGAGTAATATTGCCCTTTCAGCTTGTGTGCCAGTCTTGACTCCTGGGTGTGCCACCTCTCTCCCTTTCATTCAGTGGGCCATAGAAAGCCTATTTATTTTTTGGTTTTTTTAATATTATTTGGTTTCTAAAGTCTCCCTGAAAATAAAAAAAAAAAATACATAAAAAAACAGTGGGAGAGTAATATTGCCATTTCAGCTTGTGTGCCAGTCTTGACTCCTGGGTGTGCCACCTCTCTCCCTCTCATTCAGTGGGCCATAGAAAGCCTTGTTTTTTTGTTTTTTTTTTAATATTATTTGGTTTCTAAAGTCTCCCTGAAAATAAAAAAAAAAAATACATAAAAAAACAGTGGGAGAGTAATATTGCCCTTTCAGCTTGTGTGCCAGTCTTGACTCCTGGGTGTGCCACCTCTCTCCCTTTCATTCAGTGGGCCATAGAAAGCCTATTTATTTTTTGGTTTTTTTAATATTATTTGGTTTCTAAAGTCTCCCTGAAAATAAAAAAAAAAAATACATAAAAAAACAGTGGGAGAGTAATATTGCCATTTCAGCTTGTGTGCCAGTCTTGACTCCTGGGTGTGCCACCTCTCTCCCTCTCATTCAGTGGGCCATAGAAAGCCTTGTTTTTTTGTTTTTTTTTTAATATTATTTGGTTTCTAAAGTCTCCCTGAAAATAAAAAAAAAAAACATAAAAAAACAGTGGGAGAGTAATATTGCCATTTCAGCTTGTGTGCCAGTCTTGACTCCTGGGTGTGCCACCTCTCTCCCTCTCATTCAGTGGGCCATAGAAAGCCTTGTTTTTTTGTTTTTTTTTTAATATTATTTGGTTTCTAAAGTCTCCCTGAAAATAAAAAAAAAAAACATAAAAAAACAGTGGGAGAGTAATATTGCCATTTCAGCTTGTGTGCCAGTCTTGACTCCTGGGTGTGCCACCTCTCTCCCTTTCATTCAGTGGGCCATAGAAAGCCTATTTATTTTTTGGTTTTTTTAATATTATTTGGTTTCTAAAGTCTCCCTGAAAATAAAAAAAAAAAATACATAAAAAAACAGTGGGAGAGTAATATTGCCATTTCAGCTTGTGTGCCAGTCTTGACTCCTGGGTGTGCCACCTCTCTCCCTCTCATTCAGTGGGCCATAGAAAGCCTTGTTTTTTTGTTTTTTTTTTAATATTATTTGGTTTCTAAAGTCTCCCTGAAAATAAAAAAAAAAAACATAAAAAAACAGTGGGAGAGTAATATTGCCATTTCAGCTTGTGTGCCAGTCTTGACTCCTGGGTGTGCCACCTCTCTCCCTCTCATTCAGTGGGCCATAGAAAGCCTTGTTTTTTTGTTTTTTTTTTAATATTATTTGGTTTCTAAAGTCTCCCTGAAAATAAAAAAAAAAAACATAAAAAAACAGTGGGAGAGTAATATTGCCATTTCAGCTTGTGTGCCAGTCTTGACTCCTGGGTGTGCCACCTCTCTCCCTTTCATTCAGTGGGCCATAGAAAGCCTATTTATTTTTTGGTTTTTTTAATATTATTTGGTTTCTAAAGTCTCCCTGAAAATAAAAAAAAAAAATACATAAAAAAACAGTGGGAGAGTAATATTGCCATTTCAGCTTGTGTGCCAGTCTTGACTCCTGGGTTTGCCACCTCTCTCTCTAATTGTGGGCCATAGAAAGCCTATTTATTTTTTGGTTTTTTTAATATTATTTGGTTTCTAAAGTCTCCCTGAAAATAAAAAAAAAAAATACATAAAAAAACAGTGGGAGAGTAATATTGCCATTTCAGCTTGTGTGCCAGTCTTGACTCCTGGGTTTGCCACCTCTCTCTCTAATTGTGGGCCATAGAAAGCCTATTTATTTTTTGGTTTTTTTAATATTATTTGGTTTCTAAAGTCTCCCTGAAAATAAAAAAAAAAAATACATAAAAAAACAGTGGGAGAGTAATATTGCCCTTTCAGCTTGTGTGCCAGTCTTGACTCCTGGGTGTGCCACCTCTCTCCCTTTCATTCAGTGGGCCATAGAAAGCCTATTTATTTTTTGGTTTTTTTAATATTATTTGGTTTCTAAAGTCTCCCTGAAAATAAAAAAAAAAAATACATAAAAAAACAGTGGGAGAGTAATATTGCCATTTCAGCTTGTGTGCCAGTCTTGACTCCTGGGTGTGCCACCTCTGTCCCTCTCATTCAGTGGGCCATAGAAAGCCTTGTTTTTTTTTTTTTTTTTAAATATTATTTGGTTTCTAAAGTCTCCCTGAAAATAAAAAAAAAATACATAAAAAAACAGTGGGAGAGTAATATTGCCATTTCAGCTTGTGTGCCAGTCTTGACTCCTGGGTGTGCCACCTCTCTCTCTAATTGTGGGCCATAGAAAGCCTTTTTATTTTTTTCCTTCATTTGTGTTTTAAAATCAACCTCAACACAAAAACACTACATCAATCAGTGGGAGAAAAATATTGGCCTCAGTCAGGGCTTGTGTGCCACTCCTGTGCGTGCCATCTCTCATTCAGTGGGCCATAGAAAGCCTTGTTTTTTTGTTTTTTTTTTAAATATTATTTGGTTTCTAAAGTCTCACAGAGAAAAAAAAAAAAATAAATTAGGTGGGAGATTAATATTGACATTAGTGCTTGAGTGACAGTCCTGCGTGTGTGTCATCTCTGTGATTTGGTGTCACAGAAAACAGAGTGTGTAACATTGTGCCTGATTTTCCTTGTGGTCTCACCAACCTGTTAAGGGATATTGAAATCATACTGAAGTTATAGCTCACCGTGTAAGTTGTTTGACAGCAACAAATAAAGTTAGTTTGGTTACGATTTTTAAACAATGAGGAAGTCTGGTGCAAGAGGTCGTCGTGGGCGTTCATTGTCAGCTGGTAATGATGGTAGTGGTAGTGGAGCATCAGGTGGTCGTGGGGATAAAAATATTCCACCTAAGTCTGGAGCTGTGGAGCCAGTTTCGTCGTCAGGCTACACAAGGCCTCGAACGCTCTCTTTTCTGGGAGTAGGAAAACCGCTTTTAAAGGCTGAGCAGCAACAGCAAGTTTTGGCTTACATTGCAGACTCAGCCTCTAGCTCTTTTGCCTCCTCTTCCGAAACTGGTAAATGTAAAAGCAGCGCGTCGCTTGTGGATGTTCACGGTCAGGGACAAGTCGCTTCCTTGTCCTCCTCAGCAAAAACTACAACAAGAGAGAAGGATGCAGCAGGCGACACAACGGGTCACTCCATGGAGCTCTTTACACATACCGTCCCTGGCTTAGAAAGTGAAACATTTAACAGGCCATGCCCATTACAAGTAGATTCTGACATGGAGTGCACTGATGCACAGCCACAGCCAGAGTACTATGCTGCTCCTTTGACTCAGACCACCACATTGCCCTCTCAGGGTACAGATCCACAATCAGACCCTGATGAGACTATGTTGCCCCGCCACGAACGCTATACCACCGACCGACACAGTGACACAGACGAAGTTGCACACGAGCTCGAAGAGGAGGTAATAGATGACCCAGTTATTGACCCCGATTGGCAGCCATTGGGGGAACAGGGTGCAGGCGGCAGTAGTTCAGAAGCGGAGGTGGAGGAGGGGCCGCAGCAGGCATCAACATCGCAACAGGTTCCATCTGCCGGGCCCGTATCTGGCCCAAAACGCGTGTCAAAGCCAAAACCTGTTGGAGGACAGCGTGGCCATCCGGTTAAAGCTCAGTCTGCAATCCCTGAAAAGGGATCCGAGTCTAGGAAGAGTGCAGTCTGGCATTTTTTTAAACAACATCCAACTGATCAGCGCAAAGTCATCTGTCAAAAATGTTCAACTAGCTTAAGCAGAGGTCAGAATCTGAAAAGTCTAAATACTAGTTGCATGCATAGACACTTAACCACCATGCATTTTCAAGCCTGGACTAACTACCAAACGTCCCTTAAGGTTGTAGCACCCTCGGCCAATGAAGCTAGTCAGCAACGCAACATCCCTTCCGTCACTGTAAGGCCACCATTTTCCGCACCACCGGCAGTATCTGTGCAGGTTTCTTTGCCAGCCAAAAGCAGTCAGGGTCAGGGAATCACCAGTTTAGTAGGAGGAAATATTGCATCTAGGGCACCGGCGGAAACAATACCGTCTCCAACCGTCTCTCAGTCTGCCATGTACACCGGCACACCCGAAAGTTCCACGATCTCCTGCTCTCCAGTCCAGCTCACCCTACATGAGACTCTGGTTAGAAAAAGGAAGTACTTATCCTCGCATCCGCGTACACAGGGTTTTAACGCCCACATAGCTAGACTAATCTCGTTAGAGATGATGCCCTACCGTTTAGTTGAAAGCGAAGCTTTTAAAGCCCTGATGGAGTACGCTGAACCACGATACGAGCTACCTAGTCGACACTTTTTTTCCAGAAAAGCCATCCCAGCCCTGCACCAGCATGTTAAACAGCGCATCGTCCATGCACTTAGGCAATCTGTGAGTACAAAGGTGCACCTGACTACAGATGCATGGACCAGTAGGCATGGCCAGGGACGTTATGTGTCCATCACGGCACACTGGGTGAATGTGGTGGATGCAGGGTCCACAGGCGACATCAATTTAGGGACAGTTGTGCCTAGCCCACGGTCTAGGAAACAGTTGGCTGTAGGCGTTCGCACCCCCTCCTCCTCCTCCTCGTCCTCCTGCAGAAGCTACAGCTCTTCCACAGAACGCAGTCGGCCAACCACTCCATCGGCAGATGACACTGTTGCACACCAGTTGTCCCATTATGGGCCAGCTACTGCCAAGCGTCAGCAGGCTGTATTGGCTATGAAGTGTTTGGGCGACAACAGACACACCGCGGAAGTTCTGTCCGAGTTCTTGCAACAAGAAACGCAGTCGTGGCTGGGCACAGTAGATCTTGAGGCAGGCAAGGTAGTGAGTGATAACGGAAGGAATTTCATGGCTGCCATCTCCCTTTCCCAACTGAAACACATTCCTTGCCTGGCTCACACCTTAAACCTGGTGGTGCAGTGCTTATTGAAAACTTATCCTGGGTTCTCCGACCTGCTCCTCAAAGTGCGTGCACTTTGCTCACATATCCGACGTTCGCCTGTACACGCCAGCCGTATGCAGACCTATCAGCGGTCTTTGAACCTTCCCCAGCATCGCCTAATCATAGACGTTGCAACAAGGTGGAACTCAACACTGCACATGCTTCAGAGACTGTGCGAACAGAGGCGTGCTGTTATTTATTTGTGGGAGGATACACGGGCAGGCAGTAGGATGGCAGACATGGAGTTGTCAGGTGTGCAGTGGTCGAAGATACAAGACATGTGTCAAGTCCTTCAGTGTTTTGAGGAATGCACACGGCTGGTTAGTGCAGACAACGCCGTAATAAGCATGAGCATCCCCCTAATGCGTCTGCTGATGCAAAGTTTGACGCACATAAAGGAGCAGGCGTCTGCACCAGAGGAAGAGGGAAGCCTTGATGACAGTCAGCCATTGTCTGGTCAGGGCAGTGTACAGGACGAGGTAGCGGGCGAAGAGGAGGTGGAGGACGAGGAGGATGATGGGGATGAGTATATTTTTAATGCCGAACCTTTCCCGGGGGCACAGGAAATTGGTTGCGTGTCACGGCCGGGTTCTGGTTTTTTGAGGGACACAAGTGACGTAGATTTGCCTGCAACTGCCCCTCAACCAATCACAACCGGAGATTTGACAACTGGAACTTTGGCCCACATGGCGGATTATGCCTTACGTATCCTAAAAAGGGACACACGCATTACGAAAATGATGAACGATGACGATTACTGGTTGGCCTGCCTCCTTGATCCACGCTATAAAGGCAAATTGCAAAATATTATGCCACATGAGAACTTGGAACTAATATTAGCAACCAAACAATCAACTCTTGTTGACCGTTTGCTTCAGGCATTCCCAGCACACAGCGCACGTGATCGTTCTCACACAAGCTCCAGGGGGCAGCAGACTAGGAGTGTTAGGGGTGCACACATCAGAAGTGGCGTTGGACAGAGGGGTTTTCTGACCAGGTTGTGGAGTGATTTTGCTATGACCGCAGACAGGACAGGTACTGCTGCATCAATTGAAAGTGACAGGAGACAACATTTGTCCAGTATGGTTACTAACTATTTTTCATCCCTTATCGATGTTCTCCCTCAACCGTCATTCCCATTTGATTACTGGGCCTCCAAATTAGACACCTGGCCAGAATTGGCAGAATATGCATTGCAGGAGCTTGCTTGCCCGGCAGCAAGTGTCCTATCAGAAAGAGTATTCAGTGCTGCAGGTTCAATATTAACCGAAAAAAGGACTCGTCTGGCTACCCAAAATGTTGACGATCTAACATTCATTAAAATGAACCACAACTGGATTTCGAAATCTTTTGCCCCACCTTGCCCGGCCGACACCTATCTTTCCTATGAAAAGCTCTTGCCTGTGAATTACTTTTCTAATGTCTAATTTGCTGCAGCTGATTGTACAGCATACGACATGTTTACACCTCCCTAAATGGCAAAACTCCCCACACGGGGCCGTGGTATCGCGACTTGGCGCAAGCACCCGTGAGACTGCTGTTTGTCTGAAGAGGTGGGTGTGCTCGCTTTTGGTTGACGGCATTGCTACTGGGTCCCTCATAGTACAATGTAGTGTCTCTGGCGGTGGTGGTGCGCACCCAACGTCAGACACACCGTTGTAACATGAGGGGCCCTGGGGCGGTCCCGCCGGCCTCAAGAGAGTTCCCCCCTACCCCAGCTCAAAATGTGCTCTACCACGTCCAAAATTATGTCGCACAGCTCCACCAATCTTTAGTCTATTCGCTGACATCATTCAATGTCTGGCACTGACAATACAAATTTGTAGACATCTATGATGCAACTTAAAGTAGTCTGTGTCTGTGTCCTATATTGGCACCATTAAATAGTTACTGCCAAATTACTATGTCAGAAACTCAGTAGATGAGCCCACCCCTGTACCTAAGTATGCCACCTTTTTTTTTGTTTTGGTTGTTTTGCGAGACATTAACATCTATTTATATTTTGGGAGTACTGGGACAGACACTCCTTGCACTACTCCTCCACTCACCACCAAGCTGCCTGTGTATCCATGTAACCGCTGTAAAGCTGCCATGAGCCTATTGTTTGTTATTTTAGGCCTTTGATAGCCTGTCTGCGGTCCCTACTTTAAATACTCCTCCACTGACCACCAAGCTGCCTGCCCGTGTATCCATGTAACCGCTGTGAAACTGCCATGAGCCTATTGTTTGTTATGTTAGGCCTTTGATAGCCTGTCTGCGGTCCCTACTTTAAATACTCCTCCACTGACCAGACCACTGCTGCCCGTGTACCCCTGGAACCAATTATAAAGTGCCTACAGCCAGCCCATTTTCTTATGTTAGGCCTTTGAAGCCTGTCTGCGGTCCCTACTTTAAATACTCCTCCACTGACCAGACCACTGCTGCCCGTGTACCCCTGGAACCAATTATAAAGTGCCTACAGCCAGCCCATTTTCTTATGTTAGGCCTTTGAAGCCTTTCTGCGGTCCCTACTTTAAATACTCCTCCACTCACCACCACCAAGCTGCCTGCCCGTGTATCCATGTAACCGCTGTGAAACTGCCATGAGCCTATTGTTTGTTATTTTAGGCCTTTGATAGCCTGTCTGCGGTCCCTACTTTAAATACTCCTCCACTCACCACCAAGCTGCCTGTGTATCCATGTAACCGCTGTAAAACTGCCATGAGCCTATTGTTTGTTATTTTAGGCCTTTGATAGCCTGTCTGCGGTCCCTACTTTAAATACTCCTCCACTGACCAGACCACTGCTGCCCGTGTACCCCTGGAACCAATTATAAAGTGCCTACAGCCAGCCCATTTTCTTATGTTAGGCCTTTGAAGCCTGTCTGCGGTCCCTACTTTAAATACTCCTCCACTCACCACCACCAAGCTGCCTGCCCGTGTATCCATGTAACCGCTGTGAAACTGCCATGAGCCTATTGTTTGTTATTTTAGGCCTTTGATAGCCTGTGTGCGGTCCCTACTTTAAATACTCCTCCACTCACCACCAAGCTGCCTGCCCGTGTATCCATGTAACCGCTGTGAAACTGCCATGAGCCTATTGTTTGTTATTTTAGGCCTTTGATAGCCTGTGTGCGGTCCCTACTTTAAATACTCCTCCACTCACCACCAAGCTGCCTGCCCGTGTATCCATGTAACCGCTGTGAAACTGCCATGAGCCTATTGTTTGTTATTTTAGGCCTTTGATAGCCTGTGTGCGGTCCCTACTTTAAATACTCCTCCACTCACCACCAAGCTGCCTGCCCGTGTATCCATGTAACCGCTGTGAAACTGCCATGAGCCTATTGTTTGTTATGTTAGGCCTTTGATAGCCTGTCTGCGGTCCCTACTTTAAATACTCCTCCACTGACCAGACCACTGCTGCCCGTGTACCCCTGGAACCAATTATAAAGTGCCTACAGCCAGCCCATTTTCTTATGTTAGGCCTTTGAAGCCTGTCTGCGGTCCCTACTTTAAATACTCCTCCACTGACCAGACCACTGCTGCCCGTGTACCCCTGGAACCAATTATAAAGTGCCTACAGCCAGCCCATTTTCTTATGTTAGGCCTTTGAAGCCTGTCTGCGGTCCCTACTTTAAATACTCCTCCACTCACCACCACCAAGCTGCCTGCCCGTGTATCCATGTAACCGCTGTGAAACTGCCATGAGCCTATTGTTTGTTATTTTAGGCCTTTGATAGCCTGTCTGCGGTCCCTACTTTAAATACTCCTCCACTCACCACCAAGCTGCCTGCCCGTGTATCCATGTAACCGCTGTGAAACTGCCATCATGAGCCTATTGTTTGTTATGTTAGGCCTTTGATAGCCTGTCTGCGGTCCCTACTTTAAATACTCCTCCACTGACCAGACCACTGCTGCCCGTGTACCCCTGGAACCAATTATAAAGTGCCTACAGCCAGCCCATTTTCTTATGTTAGGCCTTTGATAGCCTGTCTGCGGTCCCTACTTTAAATACTCCTCCACTCACCACCAAGCTGCCTGCCCGTGTATCCATGTAACCGCTGTGAAACTGCCATCATGAGCCTATTGTTTGTTATGTTAGGCCTTTGATAGCCTGTCTGCGGTCCCTACTTTAAATACTCCTCCACTGACCAGACCACTGCTGCCCGTGTACCCCTGGAACCAATTATAAAGTGCCTACAGCCAGCCCATTTTCTTATGTTAGGCCTTTGAAGCCTGTCTGCGGTCCCTACTTTAAATACTCCTCCACTCACCACCACCAAGCTGCCTGCCCGTGTATCCATGTAACCGCTGTGAAACTGCCATGAGCCTATTGTTTGTTATTTTAGGCCTTTGATAGCCTGTGTGCGGTCCCTACTTTAAATACTCCTCCACTCACCACCAAGCTGCCTGCCCGTGTATCCATGTAACCGCTGTGAAACTGCCATGAGCCTATTGTTTGTTATTTTAGGCCTTTGATAGCCTGTGTGCGGTCCCTACTTTAAATACTCCTCCACTCACCACCAAGCTGCCTGCCCGTGTATCCATGTAACCGCTGTGAAACTGCCATGAGCCTATTGTTTGTTATGTTAGGCCTTTGATAGCCTGTCTGCGGTCCCTACTTTAAATACTCCTCCACTGACCAGACCACTGCTGCCCGTGTACCCCTGGAACCAATTATAAAGTGCCTACAGCCAGCCCATTTTCTTATGTTAGGCCTTTGAAGCCTGTCTGCGGTCCCTACTTTAAATACTCCTCCACTCACCACCACCAAGCTGCCTGCCCGTCTATCCATGTAACCGCTGTAAAACTGCAATGAGCCTATTGTTTGTTATTTTAGGCCTTTGATAGCCTGTCTGCGGCCCCTACTTGCAATACTCCTCCACTGACCACAATGCTGCCTGGAGTGCCTGCCTGTGTATCCATGTAACCGATGTAAAACTGCCATGACTGCCTACTGTTTGTTATTTTAGGCCTTTGATAGCCTGTCTGCAGCCCCTACTTGCAATACTCCTCCACTGACCACACCAATGCTGCCCGTGTACCCCTGGAACCTATTTAAAAGTTCATAGAGCCTAGTTATATATTTTATTTACTATTAATAAGGCCATGATGGACTACGCTGTACCACGCTACAAGCTAACCAGTCGACACTTCTTTTGCGAGAAAAGCCATCCCAACCCTCCACCAGCATGTAGAAGACCGCATTGTCCATGCACTCTGGCAATCTGTGAGTACAAAGGTGCACCTGACAACAGACGCATGGACCTGTAGGCATGGCCACGGAAGATTACGTGTCCATTACGGCGCAATGGGTTAATGTGGTGGATGCATGGTCCACAGGGGACAGCCTACTAAGTCTGTCTGCAGTCCCTAATTCAAATTGTGCTCCACTGTCTAAATCGGAACTTCCACCTTCTTGCTTTCGGCCTATAGTATCAGAAATTAAACTGCATTTGGCCTTCAACTTTGGTTAGGGCCTACTAACGGCTTCTGCCCCTCCCTGGTGTTGCCCTCAACTAAATAAAGCTGAGCTTCAACCTTCCGGCTCTCATTATGTGGTTTTAAAAAAAAAAAAGGTGGTTAGGGCCTACTAACGGCTTCTGCCCCTCCCTGGTGTTGTCCTCAACTAAATAAAGCTGAGCTTCAACCTTCCGGCTCTCATTATGTGGTTTTAAAAAAAAAAAAGGTGGTTAGGGCCTACTAACGGCTTCTGCCCCTCCCTGGTGTTGTCCTCAACTAAATAAAGCTGAGCTTCAACCTTCCGGCTCTCATTATGTGGTTTTAAAAAAAAAAATGGTGGTTAGGGCCTACTAACGGCTTCTGCCCCTCCCTGGTGTTGTCCTCAACTAAATAAAGCTGAGCTTCAACCTTCCGGCTCTCATTATGTGGTTTTAAAAAAAAAAAAGGTGGTTAGGGCCTACTAACGGCTTCTGCCCCTCCCTGGTGTTGTCCTCAACTAAATAAAGCTGAGCTTCAACCTTCCGGCTCTCATTATGTGGTTTTAAAAAAAAAAAGGTGGTTAGGGCCTACTAACGGCTTCTGCCCCTCCCTGGTGTTGTCCTCAACTAAATAAAGCTGAGCTTCAACCTTCCGGCTCTCATTATGTGGTTTTAAAAAAAAAAAGGTGGTTAGGGCCTACTAACGGCTTCTGCCCCTCCCTGGTGTTGTCCTCAACTAAATAAAGCTGAGCTTCAACCTTCCGGCTCTCATTATGTGGTTTTAAAAAAAAAAAGGTGGTTAGGGCCTACTAACGGCTTCTGCCCCTCCCTGGTGTTGTCCTCAACTAAATAAAGCTGAGCTTCAACCTTCCGGCTCTCATTATGTGGTTTTAAAAAAAAAAATGGTGGTTAGGGCCTACTAACGGCTTCTGCCCCTCCCTGGTGTTGTCCTCAACTAAATAAAGCTGAGCTTCAACCTTCCGGCTCTCATTATGTGGTTTTAAAAAAAAAAAGGTGGTTAGGGCCTACTAACGGCTTCTGCCCCTCCCTGGTGTTGTCCTCAACTAAATAAAGCTGAGCTTCAACCTTCCGGCTCTCATTATGTGGTTTTAAAAAAAAAAATGGTGGTTAGGGCCTACTAACGGCTTCTGCCCCTCCCTGGTGTTGTCCTCAACTAAATAAAGCTGAGCTTCAACCTTCCGGCTCTCATTATGTGGTTTTAAAAAAAAAAAAGGTGGTTAGGGCCTACTAACGGCTTCTGCCCCTCCCTGGTGTTGTCCTCAACTAAATAAAGCTGAGCTTCAACCTTCCGGCTCTCATTATGTGGTTTTAAAAAAAAAAATGGTGGTTAGGGCCTACTAACGGCTTCTGCCCCTCCCTGGTGTTGTCCTCAACTAAATAAAGCTGAGCTTCAACCTTCCGGCTCTCATTATGTGGTTTTAAAAAAAAAAAAGGTGGTTAGGGCCTACTAACGGCTTCTGCCCCTCCCTGGTGTTGTCCTCAACTAAATAAAGCTGAGCTTCAACCTTCCGGCTCTCATTATGTGGTTTTAAAAAAAAAAAAGGTGGTTAGGGCCTACTAACGGCTTCTGCCCCTCCCTGGTGTTGTCCTCAACTAAATAAAGCTGAGCTTCAACCTTCCGGCTCTCATTATGTGGTTTTAAAAAAAAAAAAGGTGGTTAGGGCCTACTAACGGCTTCTGCCCCTCCCTGGTGTTGTCCTCAACTAAATAAAGCTGAGCTTCAACCTTCCGGCTCTCATTATGTGGTTTTAAAAAAAAAAATGGTGGTTAGGGCCTACTAACGGCTTCTGCCCCTCCCTGGTGTTGTCCTCAACTAAATAAAGCTGAGCTTCAACCTTCCGGCTCTCATTATGTGGTTTTAAAAAAAAAAAAGGTGGTTAGGGCCTACTAACGGCTTCTGCCCCTCCCTGGTGTTGTCCTCAACTAAATAAAGCTGAGCTTCAACCTTCCGGCTCTCATTATGTGGTTTTAAAAAAAAAAAGGTGGTTAGGGCCTACTAACGGCTTCTGCCCCTCCCTGGTGTTGTCCTCAACTAAATAAAGCTGAGCTTCAACCTTCCGGCTCTCATTATGTGGTTTTAAAAAAAAAAAAGGTGGTTAGGGCCTACTAACGGCTTCTGCCCCTCCCTGGTGTTGTCCTCAACTAAATAAAGCTGAGCTTCAACCTTCCGGCTCTCATTATGTGGTTTTAAAAAAAAAAAGGTGGTTAGGGCCTACTAACGGCTTCTGCCCCTCCCTGGTGTTGTCCTCAACTAAATAAAGCTGAGCTTCAACCTTCCGGCTCTCATTATGTGGTTTTAAAAAAAAAAAATGGTGGTTAGGGCCTACTAACGGCTTCTGCCCCTCCCTGGTGTTGTCCTCAACTAAATAAAGCTGAGCTTCAACCTTCCGGCTCTCATTAAGTGGTTTTAAAAAAAAAATGGTGGTTAGGGCCTACTAACGGCTTCTGCCCCTCCCTGGTGTTGCCCTCAACTAAATAAAGCTGAGCTTCAACCTTCTGCTCCAAATTACCATTTTAAAAAATGCAATAGGCTTTTCCGGCCTACTAAAGGTGTCTGCCCCTCCCTGGTGTTGTCCTCAACTGAACAAAGCTGAGCTTCCACATTCTGGCTTTCGCCCTATACTATCAGATATTAAACTGCATTTGGCCTACTAGTGTGGTTAGGCCCTTGAAACAGTGTCTGCTGCTCTTGGGTTTGCTACTCCACTGAACAAAGCAATGCCGCCTGTTTAGTCCTGTTACCAATTTTGAACTGCATGTAGCCTACTTTATTCTTTGGCCCTATATCTGTTTCCTCCTCATCCTGCCCATTGCCCAGCCACTGCTAAATGAGTCTGCTGGTACATTGACCGAGACCACTACATTCCCCTTGTACTCTACACAGCCAGAATCTGTCCCTGCTGAAAGTAAGGTTCCCCTTCCCGCATGTTATACCACCTTACACAGGGACAAAGAGGAAGGTGCAGATGAAAGTGCAGGTTCCTTCATCAGGTGGGGGGGCATACTCGTTGGCGACGTCACTGGCACAGGGCCCCTCAGAGTACGCAAAAGTGTCGCTGCTGGTGGGAGGCGCCCCCGCCATGCAAACACACCGCCGTACTTTGAGGGGCCCTGTGCCAGTGGCAATGCGAACGAGTGGGCCCCCCCCCTGCTTGCTCAGGATCACAGCACTTGCAACTTTTAAATAATTACCTTTCCCTGCAACACCGCCGTGACGTAGTCCGCATTTCCTGGGCCCACGAAAAACTTGAGCCGGCCCTACTCCCCCCACAACTTTTGCCAAATGACCCCCAATTCCCTATGCCCAACTATTATTATAAAGTTAATTAAGATTGACAAGCTTCAGAAACAAGAATGGATGTTTTTGGCATTAAAATGGGCACTGTAGGTGTTTTCCTGGCCTCCACTCACTGCCGACTATGCTTCCCCATTGACTTGCATTGGGTTTCGTGTTTCGGTCGATCCCCGACTTTTAGCGATAATCGGCCGACTGCACTCGACTCGACTCTGGACAAAATCGGGTTTCCCAAAACCCTACTCGATCTTAAAAAAATGAAAGTCGCTCAACCCTACAGGTAGTACTTATCGGTTTGTTGCCCATCCCAAAAAAGGGCTTGTTTCCCGATCCGGGGGCTGCTACAATGTGCTGCACCTCGTCTTGACCGCTCACTATGAAGGGCCCTTCATAACTGGGTATCTATTATGATCTCTGATTGAGCTTTTGTGAGCGGTTTTGTGCCTTTATAGCTGTGATTATATTTTGATTTATGATACTGGGCAGTGTGACGTACTAGCTGGCTATTATATACTCTCATTATGGTATACCAACTATTGTGGTGTATAAGAATATTTGAAAAGCACCCATGAACAAGATGTTATTGTGACATTTATGAATATATTTCTATCTATTTATTTTTTGAGAATTCAATAGTGTTACTGCCCTACATCGATAATTTATTTTCCTGTATGCCGTTTAACATGTATATCTGATAAGATTTATTAGCATATATCTGGTTTGAGATAGGATGTATCAGTTTATATATTAGTACCTATCTTAATACCAGGCACATACCATAATGCCATCGATATCTGCTCACAAACTGCACCCGAGTTATTAAGCATCAGGACTCTTATCAATGAATCCTGAAATAATATAAAAAATCTGGTATATGAGAAAACCGATATATACCTTGCAGGTGTTATTTAAGCACTTTTTCAGCACATTAGCACTTTAATTAATTAAATTATTATTGGTGTCGGTGGTGGTGTTTCTTTGGTATGTCCCCGCTAGGGTCTTAAGGGAGAGCCGTCGTTGAGTGGGGGCGCCATGTCAAACTTAGGGTGCCAACCTCTGCGGTAAGGTAGGGTGAGTCAGGGAGAGAGCACCCCCTCACCTATTTACCTCTATCCTTTATAGTATTTAGTTTATGGTCAATTAATACTGTCTCCTGACCCTAACAGGTCATTTTTTACCTGATTAAATAAAAGTTATATTTTAGGGGCATATTTTTGTCTTTTTTGGTTTAAAATAGTTACATGCTCCGAATTTATTTGGTTTGGTTCTTCTCTTTGAGACATAGCAGTTGGTCTGCAGAGCATTCCCTGTGGGAGGTAACAGCATACACGGCGATGCTGTCGCTAACAACAGCCGGTCCTGAACTGTATTTCATTTTACCGGCTGTGATACGAAGGATACAGCATGATGTGCACTGTGTGATTTCTCTTTTTGGACATTAAACATGTTTTGTTTTTGAACCTGCTTGGGTCACTGCCTCATCACTGCACAGCGTGGACACCCCTGCACTACAGATTCCTCACCACTAGTGTTGAGCGATACCGTCCGATACTTGAAAGTATCGGTATCGGATAGTATCGGCTGATACCCGAAAAGTATCGGATATTGCCGATACCGATACCCGATACCAATACAAGTCAATGGGACACCAAGTATCGGAAGGTATCCTGATGGTTCCCAGGGTCTGAAGGAGAGGAAACTCTCCTTCAGGCCCTGGGATCCATATTAATGTGTAAAATAATGAATTAAAATAAAAAATATTGATATACTCACCTCTCCGGAGGCCCCTGCACCTTAACGCTATTAACCGGCAGCCTTCTTTGCTTAAAATGAGCGCGTTTAGGGCCTTCCATGACGTCACGGCTTCTGATTGGTCGCGTGGCGGTCACATGAGCGGCACGCGACCAATCAGAAGCCATGACGTCATGGAAACCCTAAACGCGCTCATTTTAAGCAAAGAAGGCTGCCGGTTAACAGTGGTAAGGTGCAGGGGCCTCCGGAGAGGTGAGTATATCAATATTTTTTTATTTTCATTCTTTATTTTACACATTAATATGGATCCGATACCGATTCCCGATACCACAAAAGTATCGGAACTCGGTATCGGAATTCCGATACCGCAAGTATCGGCCAATACCCCATACTTGCGGTATCGGAATGCTCAACACTACTCACCACACATCGCAATAACAGTCTTCTCTGATTAAAGCGTGCTTGCTGAGGTTCTTTTATGAATTTTACACATATTTAATGCATTTTGGGCACAGTGTGAAGTTGCATTTCAACAGTACATAAAAGCTGTGATTCTGAAATTAAAAATGCAAGAATGTTTTTTTTTGCATGCGTTTTTTTCTAGCTCCCCATGGAAACCTATACATTAAAAAAAGCAAATCCACACAGTAAAACAGCATCTATAGATGCACACTGGACACTTTATATTAAATCACATCCACTTTGCTTGTACTTTTAGGACTAGAGATGAGTGCACCTTTCAAAGTCGGGTTAGGTCCGCTGAACGTTTAGATGTTCACCGGATGGTTCCACTAACGTACCCAAACGCCATTAGATTCAATGGGAGGCCAAACCAAACGTATGCAGTACACAGCACATTAAGGGGTGACAAAAAGCTTCCCAAACAGCTAAAATTAGGGTCAGACACTATGAATAGTGGCATCAATTCACCCACATTAGAAATTTGCAAAAGGCATGGCAGCAGTCAGCCTTGGGCCATGCATGAAGTATCAGGATCTGGAACAGCATTTACAGCTTTGAATTAAAGTTTAAATTAAGACGTGGTGGCTAAGGGAACATTGTAAGCCTTCTTTGCTGGGAGCCCTGATACCTCATGAAACAGCTCCATTTTTTTAGTTTCCCAGCCACACTCAAGTGGAACAAACATAGACTACTATTGGTAGAAAAATGTAAGGATAGTAACACAGGTAGGTGACTGATCAATTGACCCCCAGTAGAACATTTTATAATGGCACAGCAGCAGTCAACAATAGGCCATTCACTCCCTCACATCAACTGTAGAGGTAAACAAGTGTAGTTTCTGCGGCCGGAAGCCTGTGTTAGAAGACTTTTGACAGAGGTGAAAGAAGCAGTAGATGCGGTTAATGGGATGGACGGTGGTTGAAAAGGACCACTAGTCCACATTTTAGTGCAATGAAATTCCAACACTAAGGCATGCTGATCAAAAATATGCCAGTTCATGCATGTAGTTGTCAAATAATTACAATTTTTGCCTCTACTGAGGTTTTTTGAAAATTTGACAGATAACATGAGTTGGATTATCCTTTTGCGGTCTCAAAAAAGACCCAAGCTAGGTAACATTTGCTGCCCATGTGAACTGAAAACTCGTGACAGGAGTTGACCACAGCCAGAGTGGGGGATGAGGATGCAGTGCTTGTCATGGTTGCATCACTTCATGTCCTCCTCATCTTCCTCCTCCTCTACCTCCTCTACTGAGCCACTCAGCTAAGTACCTCTGGGCAGCGCACATCAAGTGGGATCTTAAACCTCATCATCATCCTCTCTTATCCACACTTCTCACTCTGAGAGTCAGCCTCCTCCTCTTCCTGCCCTGACACCACAGTAAATTCTGTGTGGATCTCAGGTATCTGAGTCTCATCAGGATCACATCCACCCTTGGCGGTTAGCATCTGGTGACGAGGGCCTGGATTCTGCTCGGACCCTACTTCGTCCGGCACAGGATCCAACATGAAAACATTTTGGGCATCTTTGCAGATACTTTCCTCCTCTGGATTGTGTAATTCTTTGAAGCAGACCTCTGATGGAATAAAATGTGTGAACGGCTCTGCATAATGGCCCATTTGAGGTTCCCCACAATCAGTTGTGCGTTTGGAAATTTTTGATGCGGGAAGAAACAAGAGTGATTGGGGTGCCACCTCTGAGGATTGTACTATGTGTGATGTTAAGATGGTGGAAGAGGAGGAGAAGCCACTTGATGCAGTGCTTGCCATTCACTGGAGCACATGCTCTTTCTGATCCACATTAACAAGGCGTACCACTGTATGGCTGCCAAAGAAAGGGAGTCAAGTAGACCAGCCAGTTAAAGATGTTTTCAGTGGTCTTTGGATAGGATGAGATGGTGTTTGTTCAGTTGAGCTTTCATTCACATTAAGACCTAACTCAATTAAACTGCAAACACCAAGCCTATTCCCCTTACCCCCACGAACATTGATTTTTCCCCACTCATGCTATAAGTAGCCTTGCCATCTTTTTTCACAATCTTAGGCCCACAGCTGTCAGTCACCTGTCACTAAATGAACCATCACTATTTATTTTCTTAGATAGTGTGCCTGATCAACACTGTTATACTTAATGATTTTAAAATCTGGTCTTCTGATTTCACATTGAAACACAGTTTTATCACAAACGATTTGGAGTAGCCAATTGGCCCTTCAGGCTGCACTCCAATAACAGGCCTAATGATTTTAAAGTGGAAATCTGGCCTTCTGATTTGTCACTGAAACGCAGTTTTATCACAAATGATTTGGAGTAGTTAATTGGGCTTTGTGGCTGCACTCCAATACTAGGCCTAGTGATTTTTAGGTGGAAATCTGGCCTTCTGATTTGCCACTAAAACACAGTTTTATTACACATGATTTGGCGTAGCTATTTAAGCCTCGTGGTTGCACCCCAATATTAATCCTAACGATTTTTAAATGGAGAAATGGCCTTCTGATTTGCCATTGAAACACAGGATTATCACAAACAATTTGAAGTAGCGAACTATGACTCTGGAGACTGCCACACAGTTTTTACACAATCTACTTCGATGCTGGAAGATTGATTTCACACATTCGAGAATCCTATCTATTTCACTGACAAGTTCACTTTCAGAAGCAGCATTAATGCAGTAGCAAACGCCCTGAACTTTGACACTGGGACAATGGCACCAGCAAAACAAGACATCCGCTCTTTATGTGGCCAGGGACATATGACTTCGGCAGCCAATCACAGAAGACCTTGTGTCATGACGTTGTGGATGATTTCTTCTCTCTGATTGGCTGCCAGAATCAACACACATAAAGTTAAGAGCAAAAAAAAAGAGAAAAAAAAGAGCGCGCTTCTAACCTTTCCACATGCTACGCTAACTTCTCCACATCCACTCCCCTCATCAAATACGTCTCCCTGTACCCCCTGCTCATCATACAGCACCACTATCCTAGCCAAAGTAATATCAAATGCATTAGTGGAAACATGATGATTTACCGAACTGTGATAGAATTTTACCAGCTTTGAGTAAAAATACTCGTGAGAGCAAACACAAATCCAAATATGCTATGCTCATGCCAAATTTGGGATTCACAAACGTTTTCCGAACAAGTTCGCTCATCTCTATTTAGGACATGTTTGAATGTAGCATAAATGCTGTGTTTTTTCCTGCTGTTTTTTGCACAGAAATTCTTCCGTGTTTAACTGACACAAAAAAGCCAGATGTCGAATAGTGAAGCTACATAAAGATGAGAAAGTTCAGGCGACTCCGACTTTGAATGAGCAAAAAACAAATCCATAGGTCCAAACTATAGATGAGCAGGAAGCACAGATGACTTCTGACTAGTCCTAGCTAATCAAAACCCGCACCACATCATAAAGTCAGAGATTCGCAGCCTCCCGTCCAGCTGCCAGGTAGCACTGACCTGGACACTGGACAGGAGTCCCCTGGATACAGCGGACAGTCCTGGATCTGGGTCAAAACAAAAGAAAGTCAAAACCGCACCCTTTTATATATAGATTGAAGGTCTCAGCGGACACAAGGGCGCACGTCCAAAACCAGGGAGCCCATCCCGGACAGTACCAAGACCACAAAAAACAAAAAGACAGTGCCACAATGGATGGTGAAAAAATAGGAGCTTACATTTATTCTGCCTCCTGTAGCGACGTTTCGGTCAACAGTGCTTGATAAAGGTCTATTGACCGAAACGTAGCTACAGGAGGCAGAATAAATGTAAGCTCCTATTTTTTTTACCATCCATTGTGTCACTTTTTTTTGTTTTTTGTAGTCCTGGATCTCTGTCTATGCTTCAGTCGTCTGCTGAATGTCCTGCACTGCCTCTTACCTTCTGACAACTCCTCCAGCCAAGGGAGAAAGAAATGGTAAATAGGTGTAGATTGGGATGTGGCCAGGTATGGCCAAAATTTGCTGCGGCTTGAGATTTGTCCCTTTTTCTGTTTTTCAAAAGTTGGGAGGTATGCATTAGACCTTTCCTAATCTTATCCTGTTGGAACTGAACAGTCCTATCCCTACACAATACAGTCATAAAATGATAGTCCGTAACCAGCCCCTTTGTTTAAAATTACCTGTGATAGTCGCCCCTGATTGGCTGTGCTACACCACATGATCAGATTACTGCTTAGCCTTATGGATGATCCGCACTGTGTTCAGCATGTGTGAAATGGCGCTGTGCATTTTTTTACCTGATCCTTGTGAATCGAAGATTGATAGATTCATAAAATAATTATATCTTAATTTACTTTTTTTTATTTTAAAATGGAAAAGAATCCAAATAAAAGACAATAGCACAACATAAAACCATCATCCATTTTTTTGCCCCTATAAACTGCAGCCACACAAAACAATACTGTTCTAGCACAGCTTCTGCTGTCAGACAATCCAAGACACATTATTTGACACGGATTTTGCTCAGTCTTGTGATTTCCTCGCAGGCTGTTAGGTCATTTTGCTGACTTTGCTTGTAATCCCTTCAGGATCACTAACCGATCTGCCTTCCAGAGGAAGTTGTGACTCTGAGCTTCTTATATAGCTGAACCTAAGGGAGAAGCAAGGTGTAACCTCGTCAAAGTCCGGAATACCTCATTTCTGTTCCTTTGGGATAATATTAAATTAATCTCCATGGTTACCAGAGAAAAAGGCCTCGTCATTTCCAGCTATTTTCATTGAATGATGAAATGATTGTGACTTGGAACCAGGCTATATTATTATATAAAAGTTGTAATATTTATTATTATTATTATTATTATTATTATTATTATTATTAAGAGGTACAGTAATATTTTAATGTATCATTCTATGCATGAATTGAACTATCACATGGAAAATAAAAAAAATCATTTTGATCCATACTTTCAGCTTTCTGAGTGAAATTATAAAAAGGAAGTCTGAACATACAATATAACATCATCTTAAGTGTTAACAACTTGCAAATTGTTGATTCCAGTCTCCAACTAGGTCATAGTTGAATCTTCTACCGCTGCAGAGACAAATACAAGCCATTCAATTAGCCGCCATTGTTGAGGGATAATTGTTCTGCAAACATAATAATGTTCCTTTAATGTTAAGCAGGCACAGAATTTTGTCAGCTGCCTTTTTTTCTTTGCAGGGGATAAGTTGGTATAAGGGTTTATTCAGATGGGGTAAATTTGCTTTTGTGACTGAAAATTCCAGTCCATAAATGTGAATGATGTTGTTACTGTAAGTCTCATTTCACCAAATCCTTGTATCTTTATACAGATTTTGGCAGATGAGGTATGTATGTATGGCGGTATGTTTGACGGTGGGGGTGCCTCCCACCGGCAGAGACACTTTTGGGTCGCCAACGAGTATGCCCCCCCACCTGATGAAGGAACCTGCACTTTCATCTGCACCTTCCTCTTTGTCCCCGTGTAAGGTATGCGGGAAGGGGAACCAGACTTTCAGCAGGGTCAGATACTGGCTGTGTAGAGTGGAAGGTGTTGTGAACTATACTCCTTGGCTCCCTCTTGTGGTCACTAGTGATTTGGCACTTGGATTGTCTTTTACTAGGTTGGTACTCACCTGCTTCATTAGGCCTGGGGTGTTGCTATTTAAACTTCCTGGATTCTCAGTCCAGTGCCTGGCATCGTTGTAATCAGTTCATTTCTGTTTGCTCCTGTCTTCAGGTCCTGGTTCTTTGCAAGATAAGCTAAGTCCTGCTTTCTTATTTTTGATCATTTGCATTGTTTATATTTTTGTCCAGCTTGTAAAAAATGTGATTCCTGATATCGCTGGAAGCTCTAGGGGGCTGATATTCTCCCCCCACACCGTTAGTCGGTTTGGGGGTTCTTGGATATTCAGCGTGGATATTTTGCAGGGTTTTTGCTGACCATATAAGTCATCTTACTATATTCTGCTATTAGTCAGTGGGCCTCTCTTTGCTAAAATCTAGTTCATTCTTACGTTTGTCTTTTCTTCTTACCTCACCGTTATTATTTGTTGGGGGCTTGTATTACTTTGGGGTCTTTTCTCTGGAGGCAAGAGAGGTCTTATTTTCCCATATAGGGTTAGTTAGTTCTCCGGCTGGCGCGAGACGTCTAGGATCAACCTAGGCACGTTCCCCGGCTACTGTTAGTGTTTGTGCTAGGATCAGGTATATGGTCAGCCTAGTTACCACGTCCCTATGAGCTGGTATTTATGTTTGCAGACTTTGCTGTAATCTCTGAGATCCTTTGCCATTGGGATCATAACAGGAAGGGGAATGTAGTGGTCTGGGTCAATGTACAAGCAGACTTATCTAGCAGTGGCTGGGCAATGGGCAGAATGAGGAGGAAACACAGACATAGGACCAAAGAATAAAGTAGGCTAAATGCAGTTCAAAATTGGTAACCGGACTAAACAGACGGCATTGCTTTGTTTAGTGGAGGAAAACTGTAATGAGTGGCAGACACAGTTAGTAAGCCCAAGTAATAAAGTGGGCCAAATGAAGTTCAAAATTGGTAACATGAGTAAACAGGCGGCACTGATTTGTTCAGTGGAGGAGAAAAACAAGCAGCGGCAGTCACCGTTAGTAGGCCCAACCAAACAAGTAGGCCAAATCCAGTTTCATATTTCATATAGGCTGAAAGCCTGAAAATTGAAGCTCAGCTTTGTTCAGTGGAGGAGAAAAGCAGGCAGCGACAGACACCGTTAGTAGGCCCAAACAAACAAGTAGGCCAAATGCAGTTTAATATGTGATATAGGCTGAAAATTGAAGCTCAGCTTTGTTCAGTGGAGGAGAACAACAAGCAGTGGCAGACACCGTTAGTAGGCCCAACCAAACAAGTAGGCCATATGCAGTTTCATATTTCATATAATCTGAAAGCCTGAAAATTGAAGCTCAGCTTTCTTCATTGGAGGAGAAAAGCAAGGAGCGACAGACACCGTTAGTAGGCCAAACCAAACAAGTATGCCAAATGCAGTTTAATATTTGATATAGGCTGAAAGCCTGAAAATTGAAGCTCAGCTTTGTTCAGTGGAGGAGAAAAGCAAGGAGAGACAGACACTGTTAGTAGGCCCAACCAAACAAGTAGGCCAAATGCAGTTTCATATTTCATATAGGCTGAAAGCCTGAAAATTGAAGCTCAGCTTTGTTCAGTGGAGGAGAAAAGCAAGGAGCGGTAGACACCGTTATTAGGCCCAACCAAACAAGTAGGCCAAATGCAGTTTCATATTTCATATAGGCTGAAAGCCTGAAAATTGAAGCTCAGCTTTGTTCAGTGGAGGAGAAAAGCAAGGAGCGACAGACACCGTTAGTAGGCCCAACCAAACAAGTAGGCCAAATGCAGTTTCATATTTCATATAGGCTGAAAGCCTGAAAATTGAAGCTCAGCTTTGTTCAGTGAACGAGAAAGCCAAGCAGCGACAGACACCATTAGTAGGCCCAATCAAACAAGTAGGCAAAATGCAGTTTAATATGTGATATAGGCTGAAAATTGAAGCTCAGCTTTGTTCAGTGGAGGACAGCTGTATTGAGTGGCGAAGACAGACACAGGTAGTAGACCTAAAATAAAAAAGTTGGCTCAATGCAGTTTAAAATAGGTTACAGGGGTACACAGGCGGCATTGGTTTGTTCAGCGGAGGACGATTGTAAGGAGTGGTGCAGACACACTTAGTAGGCCTAAAATAAAAAAGTCTCAATGCAGTTTAAAATAGGTTACAGGGGTACACAGGCGGCATTGGTTTGTTCAGCGGAGGACGATTGTAAGAAGTGGCGCAGACACACTTAGTAGGCATAAAATAAAAAAGTTGGCTCAATGCAGTTTAAAATAGGTTACAGGGGTACACAGGCGGCATTGGTTTGTTCAGCAGAGGACGATTGTAAGGAGTGGCGCAGACACACTTAGTAGGCCTAAAATTAAAAAGTTGGCTAATTGCAGTTCAAAACTGGTAACAGGAGTAAACTGGCGGCATAGGTTTGTTCAGTGGAGGACAACTGTAAGGAGTGGATGACACAGTTAGTAGGTAGTGAGGTAAATGTCTGCCAAAAAGTTTTTCATAAATTAACAGGTGGCATAGTTACATACAGGGGTGGGCTCCTCTGCTGAGTAGCAGACAGTGGTAGTTGGTGCAAAGTATTAAATGGTCTAAATGGAGGCCAGGGCCACTGTATATTTTTACTATCATCTATCATTTCAACACATTTTTATTGGCAGTGCCATTGAAGGATTTAACAGCACAGACTACACAGTGGTGGAGCTGGGAGAGGTAAGTTTTGCAAGTGGTAGAGCGCTGTTCGAGCTGGGGGGACACTCTCTCATGGGCGGTACTGGCCCAGGGCCCCTCATATTACGATGGTGTGTCTGATGTTGGTTGTGCACCACCACCATCAGAGACACTTCATTGTACTATGAGGGACCCTGTGCCAGTGCCGTTGCCCAAGAGTGGGCACACCCACCTGTCCAAGCAAACGGCACTCGCACGGGTGCTTGCGCTAGGTGGTGACCACGGCCCTGTGGGGGGAGTCAGCCCATTTATGGAGGTAAAAAAATGGCCTATGGTGGACATTCAGCAGCTGCAAATGGAGGAATTGGAGCAGTCAGTAAGAGGAGTCCAAAAGAAAGACATTTTTCAGGCAAGCTACGTGTTAGCAGGGGAAGGTGGGGCAAAATAATTAGAAATCCATGATTGGTTAATTTTAATGAAGGTTAGATCATCAACATTTTGGGTAGCCAGACGAGTCCTTTTTTCGGTCAGTATTGAACCAGCAGCACTAAAGACTCTTTCTGATAGCACACTAGCAGCTGGGCAAGCGAGCTCCTGTAATGCATATTCAGCCAATTCAGGCCAGGTGTCTATTTTAGATGCCCAGTAATCAAAGGGGAATGATGTGTGAGGGAGAACATCAATAAGGGAGGAAAAATAGTTCGTAACCATACTGGACAAATGTGGTCTCCTGTCACTTTGAATCTATGCAGCAGTACCTGTCGTGTCTGCGGTCATTGTGAAATCACTCCAGAACCTGGTCATAAAACCCCTCTGTCCAACGCCACTTCTGATTTGTGCACCTCTAACACCTCTGCCATGTTGCCCCTTGCAGCTCGTGTGAGAACCATCACCGCCGCTGTGTGCTGGGAATGCCTGAACCAAACGGTCTACAAGAGTTGCTTGTTTGGTAGCCAATATTTGCTCAAGGTTCTCATGTGGCATGATATTTTGTAATTTCCCTTTGTAGCATGGATCCAGGAGGCAGGCCAACCAGTAATCGTCATCGGTCATCATTTTTATAATGCGGGGGTCCCTTTTTCGGATACGCAAGGCATAATCAGCCACGTGGGCCAATGTTCCAGGTGTCAATTCAATGCTTGTGCTGGGTTGAGGAGCACTTTCTGGCAAATCAACATCACTTGTCTCCCTCAAAAACCCTGTACCTGACCTTGCAACGCCACCAGTTTCTATTGCCCCCTGAGAAGCTTCCTCCTCCCATAAATATTCATCCCCATCATCCTCCTCGTCCTCCTCCTCTTCGTACGCCACCTCGTCCAGGAGACTTCCCTGAGCAGACAATGGCTGACTGTCATCAAGGCTTCTCTCGTCCTCGGCTGCAGATGACTGCTCCTTTATATGCATCAAACTTTGCATCAGCAGATGCATTAGGGGGATGCTCATGCTTATGATGGCACCGTCTGCACTAACCAGGCATGTGCATTCCTCAAAACACTGAAGGACTTGACACAGGTCTTGTAGCTTCGACCACTGCACACCTGACAACTCCATGTCTGCCATCCAACTGCCTGCCCGTGTATGTGTATCCTCCCACAAATACATAACAGCATGCCTCTGTTCGCACAGCCTTTGAAGCATGTGCAGTGTGGAGTTCCACCTTGCTGCAACGTCGATTATTAGGCGGTGCTGGGGAAGCTTCAAAGATCAGTGATGGCTCTGCATACGGCTGGAGTGTACGGGCAAATGGTGGATGTGCGAGCAAAGTCTTCGCACCTTCAGGAGCAAGGCGGGTAACCCCTGATAACTTTTCAGGAAGCACTGCACCACCAGGTTCAAGGTGTGAGCCAGGCAAGGAATGTGTTTCAGTTGTGAAAGGGCTATAGCAGCCATAAAATTCCTTCCGTTATCACTGACTACCTTGCCTGCCTCAAGATGTACAGTGCCCAGCCATGACTGAGTTTCTTGCTGCAAGAACTCGGCCAGAACTTCCGCAGTGTGTCTGTTGTCGCCCAAACACTTCATTTCCAACACAGCCTGCTGACACTTACCACAAGCTGTTCCATAATGGGACACCTCGTGTGCAACACTGTCAGCTGCGGATGGAGTGGTCGTGCGACTGCGGTCTGTGGACGAGCTCTCGCTTCTGCTGGAGGACGAGGAGGAGGAGGAGGAGGGGTGGCGAACGCCTACAGCCAACTGTTCCCTAGACCATGAGCTAGGCAGAACTGTCCCACTGGGGCAGTCCCCTGTGGACCCTGCATCCACATTAACCCAGTGTGCCGTGATGGACACGTAACGTCCCTGGCCATGCCGACTGGTCCATGCATCTGTTGTGAGGTGCACCTTTCTACTGACAGATTGCCTGAGTGCATGGAAAATGCGGTCTTTCACATGCTGGTGGAGGGCTGGGATGGCTTTCCTCGCAAAGAAGTGTTGACTGGGTAGGTCATAGAGTGGTACTGCATAGGCCATCAGGGCTTTGAAAGCTTCGCTTTCAACCAACCGGTAGGGCATCATCTCTAACGAGATTAGTCTAGCAATGTGGGCGTTCAAACCCTGTGTACGTGGATGAGAGGCTGAGTACTTCCTTTTCCTAATGAGAGTCTCTTGTAGGGTGAGCTGGACTGGAGAGCTGCATATGGTGGAAATATCGGGGGTGGTGGTGGACATGGCAGACTGAGAGAGGGTTGGTGATGGTATTCTTGATGTTGGCCTACATACAGTGTTTCCTACCAAGAACCTGGTGATTCCCTGACTGCTTTGGCCTTGCGACGATACCTCCACATTTGCTGCAGGTGGTGTCGTAAACGGTAGGCTTACAGTGAGGGAAGGAATGTTGCGTTGCTGACTAGCTTCATTGTGAGCAGGTGCAACAACGTTACAGGACATTTGGTAGTTAGTCCAGGCTTGCAAAAACCCTGTACCTGACCTTGCAATGCCACCAGTTTCTATTGCCCCCTGAGAAGCATCCTCCTCCCAAAAATATTCATCCCCATCATCCTCCTCCTCCTCCTCCTCTTCGTCCACCACCTCTTCCAGGAGAGTTCCCTGAGCAGAAAATGGCTGACTGTCATCAAGGCTTCCCTCATCCTCGGCTGCAGATGCCTGCTCCTTAATGTGCGTCAAACTTTGCATCAGCAGATGCATTAGTGGGTTGCTCATGCTTATGATGGCGTCGTCTGCACTTACCAGCTGTGTGCATTCCTCAAAACACTGAAGGACTTGACAGAGGTCTTGTAGCTTTGACCACTGCACACCAGACAACTCCATGTCTGCCATCCAACTGCCTGCCCGTGTATGTGTATCCTCCACAAATACATTACAGCACGCCTCTGTTCGCAAAGCCTCTGAAGCATGTGCAGTGTGGAGTTCCACCATGTTGCAACGCCGATTATTAGGCGGTGCTGGGGAAGCTTCAGCGATCGCTGATGATTCTGCATACGGCTGGAGTGTACGGGCGACCAGCGGATGTGCGAGCAAAGTCTTTGCACCTTGAGGAACAGGGCTGGTAACCCCGGATAACTTTTCAGGAAGCACTACACCACCAGGTTCAAGGTGTGAGCCAGGCAAGGTATGTGTTTCAGTTGTGAAAGGGCTATGGCAGCCATAAAATTCCTTCCGTTATCACTGAATACCTTGCCTGCCTCAAGATGTACACTGCCCAGCCAAGACTGAGTTTCTTGCTGCAAGTACTCGGCCAGTACTTCCGCGGTGTGTCTGTTGTCGCCCAAACACTTCATTTGTAATGCAGCCTGCTGACGCTTACCACTAGCTGTTCGATAATGTGA
The DNA here is from genome assembly GCF_051348905.1 of Ranitomeya variabilis. Taxonomy (NCBI): domain Eukaryota; kingdom Metazoa; phylum Chordata; class Amphibia; order Anura; family Dendrobatidae; genus Ranitomeya; species Ranitomeya variabilis. The sequence goes on from NC_135234.1 coordinate 222,472,384, forward strand.
CACCTCATGTGCAACACTGGCAGCTGCAGATGGAGTGGTCGTGTGACTGCGCTCTGTGGACATGCTTTCACTTCTGGATGAGGAGGAGGAGGAGGAGGGGTGGCAAACGCCTACTGCCAACTGTTTCCTAGACTGTGGGCTAGGCAGAACTGTCCCACTATGGCTGTCCCCTGTGGACCCTGCATCCACCACATTAACCCAGTGTGCTGTGATGGACACGTAATGTCCCTGGCCATGCCTACTGGTCCATGCATCTGTTGTGAGGTGCACCTTTCTACTGTCTGATTGCCTGAGTGTATGGACAATGCGGTCTTTGACATGCTGTGGAGGGCTGGGATGGCTTTTCTCTCAAAGAAGTGTCGACTGGGTAGGTCATAGCCTGGTACTGCGTAGGCCATCAGGGCTTTGAAAGCTTCACTTTCAACCAACCGGTAGGGCATCATCTCTAACGAGATTAGTCTAGCAATGTGGGCGTTCAAACCCTGTGTACGCGGATGAGAGGATGAGTACTTCCTTTTCCTAATGAGAGTCTCTTGTAGGGTGAGCTGGACTGGAGAGCTGCATATGGTGGAACTAGCGGGGGTAGTGGTGGACATGGCAGATTGAGAGAGGGTTTGTGATGGTATTCTTGATGTTCGCCTACATATAGTGTTTCCTACCAAGAACCTGGTGATTCCCTGACTGCCTTGGCCTTGCGACGATACCTCCACATTTGCTGCAGGTGGTGTCCTAAACTTACAGTGAGGGAAGCAATGTAGCGTTGCTGACTACCTTCATTCTGAGCAGGTGCACCAACGGTACGGGACGTTTGGTAGTTAGTCCAGGCTTGCAAGTGCATGCTGGTTAAATGTCTATGCATGCACATTGTATTTAAATTTAGGGGATTCTTCCCTCTGCTAAAGGTCTTTGAGCATTTCTTACAGATAACTTTGCACTGATCATTCGGATCTTGGTTAAAAAATTGCCACACTGCACTCTTCCTACTATTGAATACCTTTTCAGGCATTGCACGCTGTGCTACTTTCACCGGATGGCCACGCTGTCCTAAAACTGGTTTTGGTTTAGACACACGTTTTTGGCCTGATACGGGCCTGCCAGATGAAAGCTGTTGCGATGTTGATACCTGCTGCGGATCATCCTCCTCCGCTTCAGAGCTACTGCCAGCGGCACCCTGTTCCCCCAATGGCTGCCAATCTGGGTCATCTATCACCTCCTCTTCATTGTCCTGTGCACCTTCCTCTGTGTCACCGTGTAACGTGCTATAGCATTCGGGACGGGGCACCATAGTCTCATCAGGGTCAGATTCTGGCTCAGTACACTGCGAGGGCAATGTAGTGATCTGAGTCAATGGAACAGCATAATAATCTAGCTGTGGCTGTGCATCTGTGCACTCCATGTCCGATTCATCTTGTAATGGGCATGGCCTGTTAACAATTTCCCTTTCTAACCCAGGCACGGTATGTGTAAAGATCTCCATGGAGTAAACTGTAGTGTCACCTGCCGCATCCTTCACTTTTGCTTTGGGTGAAGGACAGAAGGAAGCGACTTGTTTCTGACTGGGAGCATCCACTGACAACTCGCTGCTTTTATATTTGGAACTTTCTGAAGAGGAGACGAAAGAGCTAGAGGCTGAGTCAGCAATGAAAGCCAAAACATTTTCCTGCTGCTCCAGCTTTAAAAGCGGTTTTCCTACTCCCAGATAAGGGAGCCTTTGAGGCCTTGTGTAGCGAGATGATGACCCTGGCTCAACAACTTGAGCCTTAGGTGCTATTTTGCCTTTCCCACTACCACCAGATGCTCCACCACCACCACCACCATCATTACCAGCTGGCAACGACCGCCCACGGCCTCTTCCACCAGACTTCCTCTTTTTTGGGAAAATGTAACCAACTAACAACCGTTATATGGTACTGTAAAACAAGGTAGAATGTGTATATACAGGTCCTTCTCAAAAAATTAGCATATAGTGTTAAATTTCATTATTTACCATAATGTAATGATTACAATTAAACTTTCATATATTATAGATTCATTATCCACCAACTGAAATTTGTCAGGTCTTTTATTGTTTTAATACTGATGATTTTGGCCTACAACTCCTGATAACCCAAAAAACCTGTCTCAATAAATTAGCATATCAAGAAAAGGTTCTCTAAACGACCTATTACCCTAATCTTCTGAATCAACTAATTAACTCTAAACACATGCAAAAGATACCTGAGGCTTTTAAAAACTCCCTGCCTGGTTCATTACTCAAAACCCCCATCATGGGTAAGACTAGCGACCTGACAGATGTCAAGAAGGCCATCATTGACACCCTCAAGCAAGAGGGTAAGACCCAGAAAGAAATTTCTCAACAAATAGGCTGTTCCCAGAGTGCTGTATCAAGGCACCTCAATGGTAAGTCTGTTGGAAGGAAACAATGTGGCAGAAAACGCTGTACAACGAGAAGAGGTGACCGGACCCTGAGGAAGATTGTGGAGAAGGACCGATTCCAGACCTTGGGGAACCTGAGGAAGCAGTGGACTGAGTCTGGTGTGGAAACATCCAGAGCCACCGTGCACAGGCGTGTGCAGGAAATGGGCTACAGGTGCCGCATTCCCCAGGTAAAGCCACTTTTGAACCATAAACAGCGGCAGAAGCGCCTGACCTGGGCTACAGAGAAGCAGCACTGGACTGTTGCTAAGTGGTCCCAAGTACTTTTTTCTGATGAAAGCAAATTTTGCATGTCATTCGGAAATCAAGGTGCCAGAGTCTGGAGGAAGACTGGGGAGAAGGAAATGCCAAAATGCCTGAAGTCCAGTGTCAAGTACCCACAGTCAGTGGTGTGGGGTGCCATGTCAGCTGCTGGTGTTGGTCCACTGTGTTTCATCAAGGGCAGGGTCAATGCAGCTAGCTATCAGGAGATTTTGGAGCACTTCATGCTTCCTGGCACCTGCTCACAGTGCCAAAACCACTGGTAAATGGTTTACTGACCATGGTATTACTGTGCTCAATTGGCCTGCCAACTCTCCTGACCTAAACCCCATAGAGAATCTGTGGGATATTGTGAAGAGAAAGTTGAGAGACGCAAGACCCAACACTCTGGATGAGCTTAAGGCCGCTATTGAAGCATCCTGGGCCTCCATAACATCTCAGCAGTGTCACAGGCTGATTGCCTCCATGCCACGCCGCATTGAAGCAGTCATTTCTGCCAAAGGATTCCCGACCAAGTATTGAGTGCATAACTGAACATTATTATTTGATGGTTTTTTTGTTTGTTATTAACCCCTTCCCGACATTTGACGTACTATCCCGTCGAGGTGGGGTGGGCCCGTATGACCGCCGACGGGATAGTACGTCATCACCGATCAGCGGCGCTCACGGGGGGAGCGCGGCCGATCGCGGCCGGGTGTCAGCTGCATATCGCAGCTGACATCCGGCACTATGTGCCAGGAGCAGTCACGGACCGCCCCCGGCACATTAACCCCCGGCACACCGCGATCAAACATGATCGCGGTGTACCGGCGGTATAGGGAAGCATCGCGCAGGGAGGGGGCTCCCTGCGGGCTTCCCTGAGACCCCCGGAGCAACGCGATGTGATCGCGTTGCTCTGAGGGTCTCCTACCTCCCTCCTCGCCGCAGGTCCCGGATCCAAGATGGCCGCGGCATCCGGGTCCTGCAGGGAGGGAGGTGGCTTACCGAGTGTCTGCTCAGAGCAGACACTTGGTAAGCCTGCAGCCCTGCACAGCAGATCGCAGATCTGGCAGAGTGCTGTGCACACTGCCAGATCAATGATCTGTAATGTCCCCCCCTGGGACAAAGTAAAAAAGTAAAAAAAAATTCCCCACATGTGTGTAAAAAAAAAATAAAAAAAATATCCTAAATAAAGAAAAAAATATATATATATTATTCCCATAAATACATTTCTTTAGCTAAATAAAATAAAAAAAACAATAAAAGTACACATATTTAGCATCGCCGCGTCCGTAACGACCCAACCTATAAAACTGCCCCACTAGTTAACCCCTTCAGTAAACACCGTAAGAAAAAAAAAAAAAACGAGGCAAAAAGCAACGCTTTATTATCATACCGCCAAACAAAAAGTGGAATAACACGCGATCAAAAAGACTGATATAAATAACCATGGTACCGCTGAAAACGTCATCTTGTCCCGCAAAAAACGAGCCACCATACAGCATCATCAGCAAAAAAATAAAAAAGTTATAGTCCTGAGAATAAAGCAATACCAAAACAATTATTTTTTCTATAAAATAGTTTTTATCGTATAAAAGCGCCAAAACATAAAAAAAATGATATAAATGAGATATCGCTGTAATCGTACTGACCCGACGAATAAAACTGCTTTATCAATTTTACCAAACGCGGAACGGTATAAACGCCTCCCCCAAAAGAAATTCATGAATAGCTGGTTTTTGATCACTCTGCCTCACAAAAATCGGAATAAAAAGCGATCAAAAAATGTCACGTGTCCGAAAATGTTACCAATAAAAACGTCAACGCATCCCGCAAAAAACAAGATCTCACATGACTCTGTGGACTCAAATATAGAAAAATTACAGCTCTCAAAATGTGGTAACGCAAAAAATATTTTTTGCAATGAAAGGCGTCTTTCAGTGTGTGACGGCTGCCAATCATAAAAATCCGCTAAAAAACCCGCTATAAAAGTAAATCAAACCCCCCTTTATCACCCCCTTAGTTAGGGAAAAATAAAAAAATTAAAAAATGTATTTATTTCCATTTTCCCATTAGGTTTAGGGTTAGGGCTAGAGTTAGGACTAGAGTTAGGGCTAGGGTTATTGCTAGGGTTAGGGCTAGGGTTGGGGCTACAGTTAGGGTTGGGGCTAAAGATAGGGTTAGGGTTTGGATTACATTTACGGTTGGGAATAGGGTTGGGTGTGTCTGGGTTAGAGGTGTGGTTAGGGTTACTGTTGGGATTAGGGTAAGGGGTGTGTTTGGATTAGGGTTTCAGTTATAATTGGGGGGTTTCCACTGTTTAGGCACATCAGGGGCTCTCCAAACGGGACATGGCATCCAATCTGAATTCCAGCCAATTCTGCGTTGAAAAAGGAAAACAGTGCTCCTTCCCTTCAGAGCTCTCCCGTGTGCCCAAACAGGGGTTTACCCCAACATATGGGGTATCAGCGTACTCAGGACAAATTGGACATCATCTTTTGGGGTCCAATTTATCCTGCTACCCTTGGGAAAATACAAAACTGGGGGCTAAAAAATCATTTTTGTGAAAAAAAAGGAAATTTTATTTTCACGGCTCTGCGTTATAAACTGTAGTGAAACACTTGGGGGTTCAAAGTTCTCACAACACATCTAGATAAGTTCCTTGGGGGGTCTAGTTTCCAATATGGGGTCACTTGTGGGGGGTTTGTACTGTTTGGGTACATCAGGGGCTCTGCAAATGCAACGTGACGCCTGCAGACCAATCCATTTAAGTCTGCATTCCAAATGGCGCTCCTTCCCTTCCGAGCTCTGTCATGCGCCTAAACAGTGCTTCCCCCCCACATATGGGGTATCAGCGTACTCAGGACAAATTGAACAACAACTTTTGGGGTCCAATTTATCCTGATACCCTTGTGAAAATACAAAACTGGGGGCTCAAAAATCATTTTTGTGAAGAAAAAAAAAAGAATTTTTATTTTCACGGCTCTGCGTTATAAACTGTAGTGAAACAATTGGGGGTTCAAAGTTCTCACAACACATCTAGATAAGTTCCTTGGGGGGTCTAGTTTCCAATATGGGGTCACTTGTGGGGGGTTTGTACTGTTTGGGTACATCAGGGGCTCTGCAAATGCAACGTGACGCCTGCAGACCAATCCATTTAAGTCTGCATTCCAAATGGCGCTCCTTCCCTTCCGAGCTCTGTCATGCGCCCAAACAGTGGTTCATCCCCACATATGGGGTATCAGCGTACTCAGGACAAATTGGACAACAACGTTTGGGGTCCAATTTATCCTGATACCCTTGTGAAAATACAAAACTGGGGGCTGAAAATCATTTTTGTGAAAAAAAAAAAGAATTTTTATTTTCACGGCTCTGCGTTATAAACTGTAGTGAAACACTTGGGGGTTCAAAGCTATCAAAACACATCTAGATAAGTTCCTTAGGGGGTCTACTTTCCAAAATGGTGTCACTTGTGGGTGTTTTTAATGTTTAGGCACATCAGGGGCTCTCCAAACGCAACATGGCATCCCATCTTAATTCCAGTCAATTTTGCATTGAAAAGTCAAATGGCGCTCCTTCCCTTCCGAGCTCTGCTATGCACCCAAACAGTGGTTTACCCCCACATATGGGGTATCAGCGTACTCAGGACAAATTGCACAACAACTTTTGTGGTCTAATTTCTTCTCTTACCCTTGGGGAAATAAAAAAATGGGGGCGAAAAGATCATTTTTGTGAAAAAATATGATTTTTTATTTTTACGGCTCTGCATTATAAACTGCTGTGAAGCACTTGTTGGGTCAAAGTGCTCAACACACATCTAGATAAGTTCCTTAAGGGGTCTACTTTCCAAAATGGTGTCACTTGTGGGGGGTTTCAATGTTTAGGCACATCAGGGGCTCTCCAAACGCAACATGGCGTCCCATCTCAATTCCAGTCAATTTTGCATTGAAAAGTCAAATGGCGCTCCTTCCCTTCCGAGCTCTGCCCTGCGCCCAAACAATGGTTTACACCCACATATGGGGTATCAGCGTACTCAGGACAAATTGCACAACAATTTTTGGGGTCCAATTTCTTCTCTTACCCTTGGGAAAATAAAAAATTGGGGGCGAAAAGATCATTTTTGTGAAAAAATATGATTTTTTATTTTTACGGCTCTGCATTATAAACTTCTGTGAAGCACTTGTTGGGTCAAAGTGCTCACCACACATCTAGATAAGATCCTTAGGGGGTCTACTTTCCAAAATGGTGTCACTTGTGGGGGTTTCAATGTTTAGGCACATCAGGGGCTCTCCAAATGCAACATGGCGTCCCATCTCAATTCCAGTCAATTTTGCATTGAAAAGTCAAATGGCACTCCTTTCCTTCCGAGCTCTGCCATGCGCCCAAACAGTGGTTTACCCCCACATTTGGGGTATCAGCGTACTCAGGACAAATTGTACAACAAATTTTGGGGTCTATTTTCTCCTGTTACCCTTGGTAAAATAAAACAAATTGGAGCTGAAATAAATTTTGTGTGAAAAAAAGTTAAATGTTTATTTTTATTTAAACATTCCAAAAATTCCTGTGAAACACCTGAAGGGTTAATAAACTTCTTGAAAGTGGTTTTGAGTACCTTGAGGGGTGCAGTTTTTAGAATGGTGTCACACTTGGGTATTTTCTATCATATAGACCCCTCAAAATGACTTCAAATGAGATGTGGTCCCTAAAAAAAAATGGTGTTGTAAAAATGAGAAATTGCTGGTCAACTTTTAACCCTTATAACTCCGTCACAAAAAAAAATTTTGGTTCCAAAATTGTGCTGATGTAAAGTAGACATGTGGGAAATGTTACTTATTAAGTATTTTGCGTGACATATGTCTGTGATTTAAGGGCATAAAAATTCAAAGTTGGAAAATTGCGAAATTTTCAAAATTTTCGCCAAATATTCGTTTTTTTCACAAATAAATGCAAGTTATATCGAAGAAATTTTACCACTAACATGAAGTACAATATGTCTCGAGAAAACAATGTCAGAATCGCCAAGATCCGTTGAAGCGTTCCAGAGTTATAACCTCATAAAGGGACAGTGGTCAGAATTGTAAAAATTGGCCCGGTCATTAACGTGCAAACCACCCTTGGGGGTGAAGGGGTTAAAAAACACTTTTATTTGATTGGACGGGTGAAATATGCTAATTTATTGAGACAGGTTTTTGGGGTTATCAGGAGTTGTATGCCAAAATCATCAGTATTAAAACAATAAAAGACCTGACAAATTTCAGTTGGTGGATAATGAATCTATAATATATGAAAGTTTAATTGTAATCATTACATTATGGTAAATAATGAAATTTAACACTATATGCTAATTTTTTGAGAAGGACCTGTAAACTTGTTGGCAATTTAAATCTCCCTTTTTTGTGTAGGAGACTGCTGCAAAAAACAGGCCCACTGTATTACACTACACAATGTAAGGTCAGAAAGTGGCTGGCAGATATATGACAAACAGAACTGACGCAGATCCACTTAGGGGCAATTTAAATCTCCCTTTATTATGTGGGAGACTGCTGCAAAAAAACAGGCTCACTGTATTACACTACACAATGTAAGTGGCAGAAAGTGACAGGCATACGACAAAAAGAACTGACGCAGATCCACTTAGTGGCAATTTAAATCTCCCTTTTTTGTGTAGGAGACTGCTGCAAAAATCAGGCCCGCTGTATTACACTACACAATGTAAGTGGCAGAACGTGGCTGACAGATATAAGACAAACAGAACTGACGCAGATCCACTTAGGGGCAATTTAAATCTCCCTTTATTATGTGGGAGACTGCTGCAAAAAACCAGGCCCGCTGTATTACACTACACAATGTAAGTGGCAGAAAATGGCAGGCAGATATACGACAAACAGAACTGACGCAGATCCACTTAGGGGCAATTTAAATCTCCCTTTATTATGTGGGAGACTGCTGCAAAAATCAGGCCCGCTGTATTACATGACACAATGTAAGTGGCAGAATGTGGCTGGCAGATATAAGACAAACAGAACTGATGCAGATCCACTTAGTGGCAATTTAAATCTCCTTTTTTGTGTGGGGGACTGCTGCAAAAATCAGGCCCGCTGTATTACACTACACAATGTAAGTGGCAGAAAGTGGCTGGCAGATATACGACAAATAGAACTGACGCAGATCCACTTATGGGCAATTTAAATCTCCCTTTATTATGTGGGAGACTGCTGCATAAAACCAGGCCCACTGTATTACACTACACAATGTAAGTGGCAGAAAATGGCAGGCAGATATACGACAAACAGAACTGACGCAGATCCACTTAGGGGCAATTTAAATCTCCCTTTATTATGTGGGAGACTGCTGCAAAAAACCAGGCCCGCTGTATTACACTACACAATGTAAGTGGCAGAAAGTGGCAGGCAGATATACGACAAACAGAACTGACGCAGAGCCACTTATTGGCAATTTAAATCTCCCTGTTTTGTGTGGGAGACTGCTGCAAAAACCAGGCCCGCTGTATTACACTACACAATGTAAGTGGCAAAAAGTGGCTGGCAGATATACGACAAACAGAACTGACGCAGATCCACCTAGGGGCAAATTAAATCTCCCTTTATTATGTGGGAGACTGCTGCAAAAAAACAGGCTCACTGTATTACACTACACAATGTAAGTGGCAGAAAGTGACAGGCAGATATACGACAAAAAGAACTGACGCAGATCCACTTAGTGGCAATTTAAATCTCCCTATTTTGTGTGGGAGACTGCTGCAAAAATCAGGCCCGCTGTATTACACTACACAATGTAAGTGGCAGAACGTGGCTGGCAGATATAAGACAAACAGAACTGACGCAGATCCACTTAGGGGCAATTTAAATCTCCCTTTATTATGTGGGAGACTGCTGCAAAAAACCAGGCCCGCTGTATTACACTACACAATGTAAGTGGCAGAAAGTGGCAGGCAGATATACGACAAACAGAACTGACACAGATCCACTTAGTGGCAATTTAAATCTCCCTTTTCTGTGTGGGAGACTGCTGCAAAAATCAGGCCCGCTGTATTACACAACACAATGTAAGTGTAATAATTATAGGGGATAACTCAGGAGACTCTTTGAGTGGAACAAGACAACTACAGGACACAGTTTTATAAGTGGTAAAGTCTATATTATCACACAGTGATTCAAACAGGTGCAGAGAGAAACTCAAGTCCACAACACTTGGTGTAAATATTAAATGCAGCTTAGCAGTATATAGGAAACTTCAGAGGAAAATGCAATCAAGCAGAATGTCTATGAAGCACAGTTATTCTTGAGGATACTTGACACAAATAAATCCTTGTCTTAGTCCAAACACAGATAAATAAGTTTATAAGGCAGTTCAAATAATATCTTAGCTCAACCAGGGAGGCCTGATTAATAGTCTCAGGTTTTTGCAGAGCAGCAAACGCTTACATGTCCAGCAAATGTAGATGGAAGTAAATACGAGCAGCAGATGAAGGAGGATTACTGGAACTGGTGTATGCAGCAGGAACTCAGAGCTGAGTAGCAGGATCACCACACAGGTTCACAGGAGCAGGTATATAGCCAGGGAGTAATCAGAGGTCAGGAGCTGGATGCAAGGCAGAATACTCTAGCACAGACTGAAGGCTGGGGTGGAGTTTTATAGCAGGAAGACACAGTGCACATGAGACCAAAGACGCCATCTTGGAAAAGGGTAATAATGCACAAAAGGTTAAAAATGTTCAGAGTTCTGACAGTAAGTGGCAGAAAGTGGCTGGCAGATATACGACAAACAGAACTGACACAGATCCACTTAGTGGCAATGTAAATCTCCCTTTATTACGTGGGAGACTGCTGCAAAAACCAGGCCCGCTGTATTACACTACACAATGTAAGTGGCAGAAAGTGGCAGGCAGATATACGACAAACAGAACTGACGCAGATCCACTTAGTGGCAATGTAAATCTCCCTTTTTTGTGTGGGAGACTGCTGCAAAAACCTGGCCCACTGTATTACTCTACACAATGTAAGTGGCAGAACGTGGCTGGAAGATATATAAAAAAAGGGACCGTATTACAATACCAATCTCCCTACAATGATCTCAGGACAAGTATGGCATTAATAAAAAAGACTGCTGCACACAAAAGTGTGGACAAATAAACAATAGAACTGTGCAGAAAGGAGCAACAAGATTTTTGCTTTTAAAAAAGCAGTTGGTTTGCACAGCGGCGTACAAACAGCAATGCAGCTATCAGGGAGCCTTATAAGCTACAGAGCTGATGCACAAAAATCTAGCCTCCACTGTCCCTGCAAAGAAAAGGTGGTGTTGGACAGTGGAAATCGCTACAGAACAAGCAGTTTGGGGGTTAATCTTTCCTCCCTAACAATATCCCTGCTTCTGACGAAGCTGCAGCAACCTCTCCCTATGCTCAGATCGGCAGAAGTAAGATGGCGGTCGGCGTGCACGCCCCTTTATACCCCCTGTGACGCCGCAGAAAGCAAGCTAATCACTGTCATGCCCTTCTATAAGATGGTGGGGACCAAGACCTATGTCATCACGCTGCCCACACTCTGCGTCCTCCTTCATTGGCTGAGAAATGGCACTAAACGCGTCATATGACTTTGGCGCGAAGATCCCACACTGGGATCGGGTCAGGTTACATGAAACCCGACTTTGCCGAAAGTCGGCGATTTTTCAATTTGTCCGATCCGTTTCGCTCAACCCTAGTATCACCATCTTGTACATTTATTGACAGGGCCGGACTGGCCATCAGACAATTCTGGCAAATGCCAGAAGGGCCTGTCTGGTCATGGGCTGCCTTGTCTGCTACGTTAACAGAATCGGTGTTCTCAAGATACCCATACTGTTAAGAGTTGTGATAGAGCACAAAGTTGCTGACTCTGTCACTTGCCCCAGCAGGCCACGGGTATCATTAGAAATATTGGTCTTGTAGAAAATCTTCCTTTCCTCCATCCAGGGTAATATTAGTAATATATCCCATCTGGTTCATGGGGACGGGGACAACATGGGACTGTGTGATTTCAAATGCCAGGGCTGAATTTCAGTTCCAGTCCGTACCTGTTTATGGAATATCCACAAATTTGTTCCATCTCCTTCTAAATGCAGTTGAGTGGCTGAGAGAGTAGGGTTACCTATTTGGTGAAGAGCAGAGATCCTTTTTATCAGACCACCATGGATTTAGCATTTATTGCCCATCCAGCAGATAGGTGATAAATAGTGTTGAGCATTCCGATACCGCAAGTATCGGGTATCGGCCAATACTTGCGGGTATCGGAATTCCGATACCGAGATCCGATACTTTTGTGGTATCGGGTATCGGTATCGAAACAACATTAATGTGTAAAATAAAGAATTAAAATAAAAAATATTGCTATACTCACCTCTCCGACGCAGCCTGGACCTCACCGAGGGAACCGGCAGCGTTCTTTGCTTAAAATGCGTGCTTTTCCTTCCTTCCGTGACGTCACGGCTTCTGATTGGTCGCGTGCCGCCCATGTGGCCGCGACGCGACCAATCACAGCAAGCCGTGACGTAATTTTCAGGTCCTTCTAGGCATTCAGTATTTTAAAATTACGTTCCGGCTTTGTGATTGGTCGCGTGCCGCCCATGTGACCGCGACGCGACCAATCACAAGCCGGAACGTAATTTTAAAATCATGAATGCCTAGAATTAGGCATTGAGGACCTGAAAATTACGTCACGGCTTGCTGTGATTGGTCGCGTCGCGGCCACATGGGCGGCACGCGACCAATCACAAGCTGTGACGTCACGGAAGGAAGTAAAAGCGCGCATTTTAAGCAAACAACGCTGCCGGTTCCCTCGGTGAGGTCCAGGCTGCGTCGGAGAGGTGAGTATAGCAATATTTTTTATTTTAATTCTTTATTTTACACATTAATATGGTTCCCAGGGCCTGAAGGAGAGTTTCCTCTCCTTCAGACCCTGGGAACCATCAGGGATTCCGTCCGATACTTGAGTCCCATTGACTTGTATTGGTATCGGGTATCGGTATCGGATTAGATCCGATACTTTGCCGGTATCGGCCGATACTTTCCGATACTGATACTTTCAAGTATCGGACGGTATCACTCAACACTAGTGATAAATGCTTTAATCTGGAATATCCCTAGAGAGGTAGGTGGCTTTCTGTCTTTTACAATTAGAGCTAAATGCATTTACATTTTACATTTGTTGGAGCCTTTTTTAGTCCACTCTACATGGATTTCTGTTCAAAATAAGCAACATTGCAATTTACCTCTTATTTAATGTTCTCTCTATTCTCAAGAAGGAAGGGATTTTTAAACTTATTTCATTCTTTTAGTCTAGGTTACCGGTCACCTCTTATAGAGTTTCCTAACAAAGGAATCTATGTTTGCAAGCAGTGTCGGACTGGAGAACACCAGACCCACCGGAGAACATCATTTTTGGGACCCAGCATCCATTTACTCTAGAAATACTAAAGGTTAAAGTCTACAACAAAATGGAGAACAGCACTGGGTGCAATAAGATAAAGCATATGAAGCTAAATAACAAAAATTTCTTTCATTTTTCTTATTACTATTTGTGCTACATTGGATTTGCTGGACTAAATTGGACCAACATGGGATCAAGTTGGTTAGTAAAATGATTAAAGGGGGATTGTGCAGGGTAGTGGTTGTTTGCTTTTTAATAAAGTATTTTTGTTATTGGTAACATTTTATTACAGCATTAGTAATGGAGGTATGCTGACATCCAATGTGATAGTTTGTACCTGGGATGTCTGCAAGCTATTATTTTGGGCAGCACGGTGGCTCAGTGGATAGCACTGTAGCGCTGGGGTCTTGAGTTCAAATCCCACCAAGGACAACATCTGCAAGGAGTTTGTATGTTCTCCCTGTGTTTGCATGGGTTTCCTCTGGGTACTCCGGTTTCCTCTCACATTCAAAAAACATACTGATAGGGATTCTAGATTGTGAGCCCCATCGGGGACAGTGATGATAATGTGTGCAAACTGTGAAGCGCTGCAGAATATGTTAGCGCTATATAAAAATAAAGATTATTATTTATTTATTATTATTGTGAGATTAGGAAGTAAACAGTATCTAAGGACTTTCCCATCCTAAGAGGATCCGTTTTCCAGTTATGGCATTGGCTGGTTATGAAAATGTGTAGACCCATATAAAAAATGAGTAAATAAGTAAATTAGGCTGTTTCACATACTGTATCAACATATTATCCTGTGTTAGCTTGAATATGCAAACGGATGCTCAAGAAGGCAAAAATTACTTTCTTCTATTTAAAAGAAATATAACACTGGTCAACAGCATTTTTGGTGCCAAAGATATTTAATCGAATTTAGGGTATTTTTGGGGTGCTGATTCTGAATATGTCATCAGTTTTGCCAGATTGGCTCAAGTTTTTGAGATTTTTGGTATCTTATTTATAGCACTTGTTGGTAAATGCGACACATCATCTCATTAATTTCTTTGGATTAGTACTTGAACTGAGCAGTTCTCAATATAGTTTTGTGTTAATTAGTGTTCTAAAAGTTTGTTCATAGCTTGATTTTTGCACTAACTTTATGTTGTTGTCTGTTTTCCAGTGAAAAGCATGAACTCATCAAGAAGAAGTTGTCTTAACGATCCAGACTCATTCTGTTACATTTGTGGTGAATACACACTGCCAAAACATAGAAGAAACATAACAGACTTCGTAAAAAAAGTGTATTTTGCCTATTTTGGGGTTATGCTTGGGGACCAAGACAAGTTTTGGGCACCACACATAGTGTGCAAAGCATGTATCGAATTATTACGAAAATGGAGCAAAGGACAAAGAAAAAGCTTCAAATTTCGTGTTCCAATGGTGTGGAGAGAGCCAAAAAATCATCATGATGACTGTTATTTATGGTAAACACAGGTACAGGCACATCTTCACAATGAGGGACAGGCCTTCTTGCAGATTCCATGTTACTCCCATTTTCGTTTCTTATGCTTATTGAATCCTTGCACTTGCACTGCACAGAAATAACAGTCATCATGATGATTTTTTGGCTCTCTCCACACCATTGGAACACCAAACTTGAAGCTTTTTCTTTGTCCTTTGCTCCATTTTCGTAATAATTCGATACATGCTTTGCACACTATGTGTGGTGCCCAAAACTTGTCTTGGTCCCCAAGCATAACCCCAAAATAGGCAAAATACACTTTTTTTACGAAGTCTGTTATGTTTCTTCTATGTTTTGGCAGTGTGTATTCACCACAAATGTAACAGAATGAGTCTGGATCGTTAAGACAACTTCTTCTTGATGAGTTCATGCTTTTCACTGGAAAACAGACAACAACATAAAGTTAGTGCAAAAATCAAGCTATGAACAAACTTTTAGAACACTAATTAACACAAAACTATATTGAGAACTGCTCAGTTCAAGTACTAATCCAAAGAAATTAATGAGATGATGCGTCGCATTTACCAACAAGTGCTATAAATAAGATACCAAAAATCTCAACAACTTGAGCCAATCTGGCAAAACTGATAGCATATTCAGAATCAGCACCCCAAAAATACCCCAAATTCATTAAAATATTTTGGACACCAGAAAAAAAATTTTTTTTTGTTGACCTGTGTAATAAATGGCCTCAGTATAGTGCAATGCAGACTGTTCGACTCTGCATAAATAGATAGAGAACAAAAATAACATGTGTTCCTCAAATTCTACATAACCAACCAAAGTAAAAATGACAGCAGAGTAGGAGGATCCATGGATATTGGTCCTTTCTCACCCTAAAACACCAGCCAACAGTCACTCCAGAGGTGGCCTGTCGCATTAAATGTCCAAATTCTGGTGGTTACTCGACTCTTCTCAATAACCTGTATTTACGTAGTTAAAGTTGTTTTCCCACAAGCAAAGTACAATTTAATTAATAGATCTTGGAATAATAATAAATTCCACAATTGGATGCTTTAACCCCTTCACCCCCAAGGGTGGTTTGCACGTTATGGACCGGGCCAATTTTTACAATTCTGACCACTGTCCATTTATGAGGTTATAACTCTGGAATGCTTCAACGGATCCCGGTGATTCTGACACTGTTTTCTCGTGACATATTGTACTTCATGACAGTGGTAAAATTTCTTTGATATTACCTGCGTTTATTTGTGAAAAAAAGGGAAATTTGGCGAAAATTTTGAAAATTTTGCAATTTTCCAACTTTGAATTTTTATGCAATTAAATCACAGTGATATGTCACACAAAATACTTAATAAGTAACATTTCCCACATGTCTACTTTACATCAGCACAATTTTGGAACCAAAAGTTTTTTTTGTTAGGGAGTTATAAGGGTTAAAATTTGACCAGCAATTTCTCATTTTCACAACACCATTTTTTTTTAGGGACCACATCTCATTTGAAGTCATTTTGAGGGGTCTATATGATAGAAAATAACCAAGTGTGACACCATTCTAAAAACTGCACCCCTCAAGGTGCTCAAAACCATATTCAAGAAGTTTATTAACCCTTTAGGTGTTTCACAGGAATTTTTGGAATGTTTAAATAAAAATGAGCATTTAACTTTTTTTTCACACAAAATTTACTTCAGCTCCAATTTGTTTTATTTTACCAAGGGTAACAGGAGAAAATGGACCCCAAAAGATGTTGCACAAATTGTCCTGAGTACGCCAATACCCCATATGTGGGGATAAACCACTGTTTGGGCGCATGACAGAGCTCGGAAGCAAAGGAGCGCCATTTTATTTTTCAATGCAAAATTGACTGGAATTGAGATGAGACGCCATGTTGCATTTGGAGAGCCCTTCATATGCCTAAACATTGAAACCCCCCACAAGTGACACCATTTTGGAAAGTATACCCCCTAAGGAGCTTATCTAGAGGTGTGGTGAGCACTTTGACTCACGAAGTGCTTCACAGAAGTTTATAATGCAGAACCGTAAAAATAAAAAATCATATTTTTTCACAAAAATGATCTTTTCGCCCCCAATTTTTTATTTTCCCAAGGGTAAGAGAAGAAATTGGACCCCAAAAGTTGTTGTACAATTTGTCCTGAGTACGCTGATACCCCATATGTAGGGGTAAAGCACTGTTTGGGCGCATAGGAGAGCTCGGAAGGGAAGGAGCGCCGTTTGACTTTTCAATGCAAAATTGACAGGAATTGAGGTGGGACGCCATGTTGCGTTTGGAGAGCCACTAATGTGCCTAAACATTGAAAACCCCCACAAGTGACACCATTTTGGAAAGTAGACCCCCTAAGGAACTCCTAAGGAACTTATCTAGAGGTGTGGTGAGCACTTTGACCCACCAAGTGCTTCACAGAAGTTTATAATGCAGAACCGTAAAAATAAAAAATCATATTTTTTCACAAAAATCATTTTTTCACCCCCAATTTTTTATTTTCCCAAGGGTAAGAGAAGAAATTGGACCCCAAAAGTTGTTGTACAATCTATCCTGAGTACGCTGATACCCCATATGTGGGGGTAAACCACTGTTTGGGCGCATGGGAGAGCTCGGAAGGGAAGGAGCGCCGTTTGACTTTTCACTG
The DNA here is from genome assembly GCF_051348905.1 of Ranitomeya variabilis. NCBI lineage: Eukaryota > Metazoa > Chordata > Amphibia > Anura > Dendrobatidae > Ranitomeya > Ranitomeya variabilis. The sequence goes on from NC_135234.1 coordinate 222,489,604, forward strand.
CAAAATTGACAGGAATTGAGATGGGACGCCATGTTGCGTTTGGAGAGCCACTGATGTGCCTAAACATTGAAACCCCCCCACAAGTGACACCATTTTGGAAAGTAGACCCCCTAAGGAGCTTATCTAGAGGTGTAGTGAGCACTTTGACCCACTAACTGCTTCACAGAAGTTTATAATGCAGAGCCGTAAAAATAAAACAAACATTTTTTTCCCACAAAAATTATTTTTTAGCCCCCAGTTTTGTATTTTCCCGAGGGTATCAGGAGAAATTGGACGCCAAAAGTTGTTGTCCAATTTGTCCTGAGTACGCTGATACCCCATATGTGGGGGGGAACCACTGTTTGGGCGCATGGGAGGGCTCGGAAGGGATGGAGCGCCATTTTGAATGCAGACTTAGATGGAATGTGTTGTGAATTAGACTTTTTGGCTCCCTCTTGTGGTCACTAGTGATATGACTCTGGGATTGTCTTTCTTCACTTTGGCACTCACCTGGGCCGTTAGTCCAGGGGTGTTGCTATATTAACTTCCTGGATCCTTAGTCCAGTGCCTGGCATCGTTGTAATCAGATCCTTCTGTTTGCTCCTGTCCGCTGGTCCTGGTTTTTGCAAAATTAAGCTAAGTCTTGCTTTTTGGTTATTTGGGTTATTTGCTTTGCTTCTATTTTTGTCCAGCTTGTACTAAATGTGATTTCTGACCTTGCTGGAAGCTCTAGGGGTGCTGGTGTTCTCCCCCCGGCCGTTAGACGGTTCGGGGGTTCTTGAAAATCCAGCGTGGATATTTTAATAGGGTTTTTGCTGACCATATAAGTCATCTTACTATATTCTGCTATTAGCTAGTGGGCCTCTCTTTGCTAAATACCTAGTTCATTCTTATGTTTGTCTTTTCCTCTTACCTCACCGTTATTATTTGTTGGGGGCTTGTATCCAACTTTTTGGGGTCTTATCTCTGGAGGCAAGAAAGGTCTTTCTTTTCCCTTCTAGGGTTAGTTAGTTCTCCGGCTGGCGCGAGACGTCTAGAACCAACGTAGGCACATTCCCCGGCTACTTCTATTTGTGGTGCTAGGATTAGATATATGGTCAGCCCAGTTACCACTGCCCTATGAGCTGTTTTTTTGTGTTTGCAGACTTGGTTATTATTTCTGAGACCCTCTGCCATTGGGGTCATAACAGGAATGGTCTGCAGGCGTCACATTGCGTTTGCAGAGCCCTAATGTACGTAAACAGTAAAAAAATACCACAAGTGACACCATTTTAGAAAGTAGACCCCCTAAGCAACTCATCTGGATGTGTTGTGAGAGTTTTGAACCCTCAAGTGTTTCACTACAGTTTATAACGCATAGCCGTGAAAATAAAAAAAATAAAAATTTCCCCCCAAAATTATTTTTTAGCCCCCAGTTTTGTATTTTCCCAAGGGTAACAGGAGAAATTGGACCCCAAAAGTTGTTGTCCAATTTGTCTTGAGTACGCTGATACCCCATATGTGGGGGGGAACCACCGTTTGGGAGCATGGGAGGGCTCGGAAGGGAAGGAGCACCATTTGGAATGCAGACTTAGATGGAATGGTCTGCAGGCATCACATTGCGTTTGCAGAGGCCCTAATGTGCCTAAACAGTAGAAACCCCCCACAAGTGACACCATTTTGGAAAGTAGACCCCCTAAGGAACTCATCTAGATGTGTTGTGAGAGCTTTAAACCCCCAATTGTTTCACTACAGTTTATAATGCAGAGCCATGCAAATAAAAAATATTTTTTTCCACAAAAATTATTTTTTAGGCCCCAGTTTTGTATTTTCCCGAGGGTAACAGGAGAAATTGGACCCCAAAAGTTGTTGTCCAATTTGTCCTGAGTACGCTGATACCCAATATGTGGGGGAACCACTGTTTGGGCGCATGGGAGGGCTCGGAAGGGATGGAGCGCCATTTTGAATGCAGACTTAGATGGAATGGTCTGCAGGCGTCACATTGCGTTTGCAGAGCCCTAATGTACCTAAACAGTAAAAAAAAAATACAAGTGACACCATTTTGGAAAGTAGACCCCCTAAGCAACTCATCTAGATGTGTTGTGAGAGTTTTGAACCCTCAAATGTTTCACTACAGTTTATAACGCATAGCCGTGAAAATAAAAAAAATAAAAATTTCCCCCCAAAATAATTTTTTAGCCCCCAGTTTTGTATTTTCCCAAGGGTAACAGGAGAAATTGGACCCCAAAAGTTATTCTCCAATGTGTTCCGAGTACGCTGATACCCCATATGTTGGGGTAAACCCCTGTTTGGGTGCACGGGAGAGCTCGGAAGGGAAGGAGCACTGTTTTACTTTTTCAATACAGAATTGGCTGAAATTGAGATCGGACGCCATGTCGCATTTGGAGAGCCCCTGATGTGCCTAAACAGTGGAAATCCCCCAATTATTACTGAAACCCTAATCCAAACACACCCCTAACCCTAATCCCAACGGTAACCCTAACCACACCTCTAACCCAGACACACCCCTAACCCTAATCCCAACCCTATTCCCAACCGTAGATGTAATCCAAACCCTAACCCTAACTTTAGCCCCAACCCTAACCCTAACTTTAGCCCCAACCCTAACCGTAGCCTTAACCCTAACCCTAGCCCTAACCCTAGCCCCAACCCTAACCCTAGCCCCAACCCTAACCCTAGCCCCAACCCTAGCCCCAACCCTAACCCTAGCCCCAACCCTAGCCCTAGCCCTAACCCTAGCCCCAACCCTAACCCTAACCCTACACCCAACCCTAGCCCTAACCCTAGCCCTAACCCTAGCCCTAACCCTAATGGTAAAATGGAAATAAATACATTTTTTAAATTTTTTTATTTTTCCCTAACTAAGGGGGTGATGAAGGGGGATTTGATTTACTTTTATAGCGGGTTTTTTAGCTGATTTTTATGATTGGCAGCCGTCACACACTGAAAGAAGCTTTTTATTGCAAAAAATATTTTTTGTGTTACCACATTTTGAGAGCTATAAGTTTTCCATATTTGAGCCCACAGAGTCATGTGAGGTCTTGTTTTTTGTGGAACGAGTTGACATTTTTATTGGTAACATGCTCGGGCACGGGAGATTTTTTGATCGCTTTTTATTCCGATTTTTGTGAGGCAGAATGACCAAAAACCAGCTATTCATGAATTTCTTTTGGGGGAGGCGTTTATACCATTCCGCATTTGGTAAAATTGATAAAGCAGTTTTATTCTTCGGGTCAGTACGATTACAGCGATACCTCATTTCTATCATTTTTTTTATGTTTTGGCGCTTTTATACGATAAAAACTATTTTATAGAAAAAATAATAATTTTGGCATCGCTTTATTCTGAGGACTATAACTTTTTTATTTTTTCGCTGATGATGCTGTATGGCAGCTCCTTTTTTGCGGGACAAGATGACGTTTGCAGCAGTACCATGGTTATTTATATCCATCTTTTTGATCGCGTGTTAATCTACTTTTTGTTTGGCGGTATGAAAATAAAGCGTTGTTTTTTGCCTCATTTTTTTTTTTTTTTTACGGTGTTCACTGAAGGGGTTAACTAGTGATATAGTTTTATAGGTGGGGTCGTTACGGACGCGGCGATACTAAATATGTGTACTTTTATTGTTTGATTTTTTTTATTTAGATAAAGGAATGTATTTATGGGAATAATATATATATTTTTTCTTTATTTGGGAATTTTTTTTACACATGTGGGAATTTTTTTTTTAACTTTTTTACTTTGTCCCAGGGGGGGACATTACAGATCGTTGATCTGACAGTGTGCACAGCACTCTGTCAGATCATCGATCTCACTTACAGCCGAGCAGGCTTACCAGAGCCTGCACGGCACCCGGAAGTAATCCCTGCAGGACCCGGATGCAGCCCCGCGGCCATTTTGGATCCGGGGCCTGCAGGGATAGGAGGTAGGAGACCCTCGCAGCAACGCGATCACATCGCGTTGCTCCGGGGGTCTCAGGGAAGCACGCAGGGAGCCCCCTCCCTGCGCGATGCTTCCCTGTACCGCCGGCACACCGCGATCATGTTTGATCGCGGTGTATCGGGGGTTAATGTGCCGGGGGCGGTCCGTGACTGCTCCTGGCACATAGTGCCGGATGTCAGCTGCGATAGGCAGCCGACACCCGGCAGCGATCGGCTGCGCTCCCCCCGTGAGTGCGGCCGATCGTGCTGGACGTACTATTCCGTCCTTGGGAATTAGGGCCCACCCCACATGGATGGAATAGTACGTCTAATGGCATAAAGGGGTTAAAAACTGTTCCTGTGCTGAGATAATCTCATAAATGTGGCCATGCTGTGTACTGTGTAATGTGGTGTCTGATTGTGCAGGAACATGGTCTGATCATGCGACATCTCCTGGGCAGGGGAGGAAGCAAAAGAGTATGCAGACTGGGCAGCATGGGATCGCAGCTGATTCTTTTTGTGAAGCAAAACATTTCACTCCCTATTTTTAAGTGATGCTTACCTCAAATTAAAAATCGACTGTTATCCTCTGCTGTAATGTCTGCATAATCTCTTTTGAGATCTCCCCTGACCAGGAACTGTGGCATGATCAGACCATGTTCCAGCATTGTTAGATGCAGCCATTACACAGTACATAAGAGGGGAACATGTATAACTTTATCTCAGCACAGGAATATTTTATTAATACACATCCAATTGTGGAACTTATTTTTATTCAAAGATCTATTGATTAAAACTAATCATGGTCAAACTCCTTTAAAGAGGTTTTACAGGTTTTTTTTAAGTATGGGCCTAAAAACGATCAACCTGCCTTTTTCTCCAGTTTCTGCTGTATGACAAGCTGTATGGTCGCATCATGCAATCATGCAGCCTGTCATCTAGATGTAGCAGAGCTAGACCTATTGAGGGACACATAGATTATCATCTCTGTGGAAAGGTGAGAAATATTGTTGTTTGTTATTTTAACTCTTTTGCAGAAGAGAATCGCGTCTGTGGAATGGGCAATGTCTTAAGTATGGTTTAATTAAGATTTATTAAAGGTGTCTATGTTATTATTTCAATTAACTGACTTTTTTTGGGGTGTGTGCATTTTTATACGATACAACTATTGGGTTAGTAATGGGGCATCTTATTGACACCTCTCCATTAATAACCTCGGGGCTTGATGTCACCTGTTGTGATTTTGCTTTTTGCTCCCTCTAGTGGTCATTAGTGATTTGACTCTGGAGCGTCTGTCTTTTCCTATATCCTCACCTGGGCCGTTAGTTCAGGGGCGTTGCTATATAAGCTCCCTGGACCTTCAGTTCAATGCCTGGCATCGTTGAAATCAGAGCTAATCTGTTGTGCTCTTGTCCTCTGATCCTGGTTCCTGTTTTTCAAGCTAAGTCTGCTTCTTTGCTTTTTGCTTTTGTTTTGTTTGGTATTTTTGTCCAGCTTGTTCCTATCTGTATCCTGACCTTTGCTGGAAGCTCTAGGGGGCTGGTGTTCTCCCCCCGGACCGTTAGACGGTTCGGGGGTTCTTGAATCTCCAGCGTGGATTTTTATAGGGTTTTTGTTGACCAGATAAGTTATCTTGCTTTATTCTGCTATTAGTAAGCTGGCCTCTCTTTGCTGAACCTGGTTCATTTCTGTGTTTGTCATTTCCTCTTACCTCACCGTTATTATTTGTGGGGGGCTTGTATCTTGCTTTGGGGTCCCTTTCTCTGGAGGCAAGAGAGGTCTTTGTTTTCTTCTCCTAGGGGTAGTTAGATTCTCCGGCTGGCGCGAGTCATCTAGCGATCACCGTAGGCATGATCCTCGGCTACTTCTAGTGTTGGCGTTAGGAGTAGCTATTTGGTCAACCCAGTTACCACAGCCCTATGAGCTGGATTTTTGTATCTTGCAGACTTACACGTTCCTCTGAGACCCTGTCCACTGGGGTCATAACAGTATGCCAGGCCAGTATTAAATGTTTAATGCATTGCAGAAGTGGGATTATAAGAAAGAAAATTTTGAGGTTTTTTTTCCCTCTCTCTTTTTTTTTCTTTTCCCCTTTACCTCAGAGTGGCTTAAGCTTGCTGCAGACATGAATGTCCAGACCTTGATTACAAGTGTGGACCAGCTTGCCGCTCGTGTGCAGGGTATACAAGATTATGTTACCAGAAATCCTAGGTCTGAACCCAAGATTCCGATTCCTGAACTGTTTTCAGGAGACCGATTTAAGTTTAGGAATTTCAGGAATAATTGTAAATTATTTTTGTCCCTGAAACCTTGTTCGTCTGGAGACTCTGCTCAACAAGTAAAAATTGTTATTTCATTCTTACGGGGTGACCCTCAGGATTGGGCTTTTTCGTTGGCGCCAGGAGATCCGGCATTGGCTGATATTGATGCGTTTTTTCTGGCGCTCGGTTTACTTTATGAGGAACCCAATCTTGAGATTCAGGCAGAGAAAGCCTTGCTGGCTATGTCTCAGGGCCAGGACGAGGCAGAGGTGTATTGCCAAAAATTTCGGAAATGGTCCATGCTGACACATTGGAACGAGTGTGCACTGGCCGCTAATTTTAGAAATGGCCTTTCTGAGGCCATTAAGAATGTTATGGTGGGTTTTCCCATTCCCACAGGTCTGAATGATACCATGTCCCTGGCTATTCAAATTGACCGGCGGTTGCGGGAGCGCAAAACCGCAAATTCCCTCATGTTATTGTCTGAACAGACACCTGATGTGATGCAATGTGATAGAAAAACCGCAAATTCCCTCATGGTGTTGTCTGAACGGACACCTGATTTGATGCAATGTGATAGAATCCTGACTAGAAATGAGAGGAAAATTCATAGACGCCGGAATGGCTTGTGCTACTACTGTGGTGATTCTACACATGTTATCTCAGCATGCTCTAAACGTATATCTAAGGTTGTTAGTCCTGTCACCGTTGGTAATTTGCATCCTAAGTTTATTCTGTCTGTAACTTTGATTTGCTCACTGTCATCTTATCCTGTCATGGCGTTTGTAGATTCAGGTGCTGCCCTGAGTCTTATGGATCTCTCATTTGCTAAGCGCTGTGGTTTTATTCTTGAACCATTAGAAAATCCTATCCCTCTTAGGGGTATTGATGCTACGCCATTGGCAGAAAATAAGCCGCAGTATTGGACACAGGTTACCATGTGCATGACTCCTGAACACCGCGAGGTGATACGTTTTCTCGTTCTACATAAAATGCATGATTTGGTTGTTTTGGGGCTGCCATGGTTACAGACCCATAATCCAGTCCTTGACTGGAAGGCTATGTCAGTGTCTAGTTGGGGCTGTCGTGGTATTCATGAGGATTCCCTGCCTGTGTCTATTGCTTCTTCTACGCCTTCGGAAGTTCCGGAGTACTTGTCTGATTATCAGGATGTCTTTAGCGAGTCCAGGTCCAGTGCATTGCCTCCTCATAGGGAATGTGACTGTGCAATAGATTTGATTCCAGGCAGTAAGTTTCCTAAGGGAAGACTGTTTAATCTGTCGATACCTGAACATACCGCTATGCGTTCATATATCAAGGAGTCTCTGGAGAAAGGACACATCCGTCCGTCTTCTTCCCCTCTTGGTGCGGGATTCTTTTTTGTGGCTAAAAAGGACGGATCTTTGAGGCCTTGTATTGACTATCGGCTTTTAAATAAGATCACTGTCAAATTTCAGTATCCTTTGCCGCTGTTGTCAGATTTGTTTGCCCGGATTAAAGGTGCCAAGTGGTTCACCAAGATAGACCTTCGTGGTGCGTACAACCTTGTGCGCATTAGGCAGGGCGATGAATGGAAAACCGCATTCAATACGCCCGAAGGTCATTTTGAGTACTTGGTGATGCCATTTGGGCTCTCTAATGCACCTTCAGTTTTTCAGTCCTTCATGCATGACATTTTCCGGAAGTATCTGGATAAATTTTTGATTGTTTATCTGGATGATATTCTGTTTTTTTCTGATGATTGGGACTCGCATGTGGAGCAGGTCAGGATGGTTTTTGAGATTCTGCGTGAAAATTCTTTGTTTGTAAAAGGCTCAAAGTGTCTCTTTGGTGTACAGAAGGTTCCCTTTTTGGGGTTCATTTTTTCCCCTTCTGCTGTGGAGATGGATCCAGTCAAGGTCCGAGCTATTCATGATTGGACTCAACCCTCGTCAGTTAAGAGTCTTCAGAAGTTCTTGGGTTTTGCTAACTTCTACCGTCGTTTTATCGCAAATTTCTCTAGCGTTGTTAAACCGCTGACGGATATGACCAAGAAAGGCTCTGATGTACCTAACTGGGCTCCTGCTGCCGTGGAGGCTTTCCAGGAGTTGAAACGCCGGTTTACTTCGGCGCCTGTTTTGTGCCAGCCTGACGTCTCACTTCCCTTTCAGGTTGAGGTGGATGCTTCGGAGATTGGGGCAGGGGCCGTTTTGTCGCAGAGAGGCCCTGGTTGCTCTGTTATGAGACCTTGCGCCTTTTTCTCTAGGAAGTTTTCGCCTGCGGAGCGAAATTATGATGTGGGCAATCGGGAGTTGTTGGCCATGAAATGGGCATTTGAGGAGTGGCGTCATTGGCTCGAGGGTGCTAAGCATCGTGTGGTGGTCTTGACTGATCACAAAAATCTGATGTATCTCGAGTCTGCTAAACGCCTGAATCCTAGACAGGCCCGCTGGTCATTGTTTTTCTCCCGTTTTGACTTTGTTGTCTCGTATTTACCAGGTTCAAAGAATGTGAAGGCCGATGCTCTTTCCAGGAGCTTTGTGCCTGATGCTCCTGGAGTCGCTGAACCTGTTGGTATTCTTAAGGATGGTATTATCTTGTCAGCTATTTCTCCAGATCTGCGACGTGTGTTGCAGAGATTTCAGGCTGATAGGCCTGATTCTTGTCCACCTGACAGACTGTTTGTGCCTGATAAGTGGACCAGCAGAGTCATTTCCGAGGTTCATTCCTCGGTGTTGGCAGGTCACCCAGGAATTTTTGGCACCAGAGATCTGGTGGCCAGATCCTTTTGGTGGCCTTCCTTGTCTAGGGATGTGCGGTCATTTGTACAGTCCTGTGGGACTTGTGCTCGAGCTAAGCCTTGCTGTTCTCGTGCCAGCGGGTTGCTCTTGCCCTTGCCTGTCCCTAAGAGACCTTGGACACATATCTCTATGGATTTCATTTCTGATCTTCCGGTGTCTCAGGGCATGTCTGTTATCTGGGTGATATGTGATCGCTTCTCCAAGATGGTCCATTTGGTTCCTTTGCCTAAACTGCCTTCCTCTTCCGATCTGGTTCCTGTGTTTTTCCAGAACGTGGTTCGTTTGCACGGCATCCCTGAGAATATTGTGTCAGACAGAGGATCCCAGTTCGTTTCCAGATTCTGGCGATCCTTTTGTAGTAGGATGGGCATTGACTTGTCGTTTTCGTCTGCTTTCCATCCTCAGACTAATGGACAGACGGAGCGAACTAATCAGACTTTGGAGGCTTATTTGAGGTGTTTTGTCTCTGCTGATCAGGACGATTGGGTGACCTTCTTGCCGTTAGCTGAGTTTGCCCTTAATAATCGGGCTAGTTCCGCCACCTTGGTTTCGCCGTTTTTCTGCAACTCTGGTTTCCACCCTCGTTTTTCTTCGGGTCATGTGGAACCTTCTGACTGCCCTGGGGTGGATTCTGTGGTGGATAGGTTGCAGCGGATCTGGAATCTTGTGGTGGACAACTTGAAGTTGTCACAGGAGAGGGCTCAGCGCTTTGCCAACCGCCGCCGCGGTGTGGGTCCCCGACTACGTGTTGGGGATTTGGTGTGGCTTTCTTCCCGCTTTGTTCCTATGAAGGTTTCCTCTCCCAAATTTAAACCTCGTTTTATTGGTCCTTACAAGATATTGGAAATTCTTAATCCTGTGTCCTTTCGCCTGGATCTTCCTGTGTCGTTTGCTATCCACAACGTGTTTCATAGGTCCTTGTTGCGGCGGTACGTTGTGCCTGTGGTTCCTTCTGCTGAGCCTCCTGCTCCGGTGTTGGTTGAGGGCGAGTTGGAGTACGTGGTGGAGAAGATCTTGGATTCTCGTCTCTCCAGGCGGAGGCTTCAGTACCTGGTCAAGTGGAAGGGCTATGGTCAGGAAGATAATTCCTGGGTGGTCGCCTCTGATGTTCATGCGGCCGATTTAGTTCGTGCCTTTCACGCCGCTCATCCTGATCGCCCTGGTGGTCGTGGTGAGGGTTCGGTGACCCCTCACTAAGGGGGGGGTACTGTTGTGATTTTGCTTTTTGCTTCCTCTAGTGGTCATTAGTGATTTGACTCTGGAGCGTCTGTCTTTTCCTATATCCTCACCTGGGCCGTTAGTTCAGGGGCGTTGCTATATAAGCTCCCTGGACCTTCAGTTCAATGCCTGGCATCGTTGAAATCAGAGCTAATCTGTTGTGCTCTTGTCCTCTGATCCTGGTTCCTGTTTTTCAAGCTAAGTCTGCTTCTTTGCTTTTTGCTTTTGTTTTGTTTGGTATTTTTGTCCAGCTTGTTCCTATCTGTATCCTGATCTTTGCTGGAAGCTCTAGGGGGCTGGTGTTCTCCCCCCGGACCGTTAGACGGTTCGGGGGTTCTTGAATCTCCAGCGTGGATTTTTATAGGGTTTTTGTTGACCAGATAAGTTATCTTGCTTTATTCTGCTATTAGTAAGCTGGCCTCTCTTTGCTGAACCTGGTTCATTTCTGTGTTTGTCATTTCCTCTTACCTCACCGTTATTATTTGTGGGGGGCTTGTATCTTGCTTTGGGGTCCCTTTCTCTGGAGGCAAGAGAGGTCTTTGTTTTCTTCTCCTAGGGGTAGTTAGATTCTCCGGCTGGCGCGAGTCATCTAGCGATCACCGTAGGCATGATCCCCGGCTACTTCTAGTGTTGGCGTTAGGAGTAGCTATTTGGTCAACCCAGTTACCACAGCCCTATGAGCTGGATTTTTGTATCTTGCAGACTTACACGTTCCTCTGAGACCCTGTCCACTGGGGTCATAACAGTCACCTGACAATACAAAGGTGACATCACCCCCCCAACTATCACCCCACTTGCCACCGCTACAGGGAAAGTGGGAAGAGCAAGGCTAAGTGCCAGAATTGGCACGCCATAGAGATGTGCCATTTCTGGGGCGGCTGAGAGCCAGTTTTAGCCTTCCTAGGCTATTAATATTAGCCCACAGTTGTCTGCATAGCCTTTGCTGGTTATTAGTTATGGGGGGACCCTATGTCATTTTTTGTGTGGGAGCATTTTAATAGCTAGTAAAGGCTAAGGCCATGTTCACACAGTGCGTTTTTTACTGCGGAACCGCAGCGGTTTTGCCGCTGCGGTTCCGCAGCTGTTTTCCATGCAGGGTACATTACAATGTACGTGGCACTGAAATATGTGATACGTGGCACTGAAATACGTGGCACGTGGCACTGAAATACGTGGCACGTGGCACTGAAATACGTGATACGTGGCACTGAAATACGTGGCACTGAAATACGTGATACGTGGCACTTAAATACGTGGCACTGAAATACGTGATATGTGGCACTTATATACGTGGCACGTGGCACTGAAATACGTGGCACTGAAATACGTGACACGTGGCACTGAAATACGTGGCACGTGGCACTGAAATACGTGATACGTGGCACTGAAATACGTGGCACGTGGCACTGAAATACGTGGCACGTGGCACTGAAATACGTGATACGTGGCACTGAAATACGTGGCACTGAAATACGTGATATGTGGCACTTAAATACGTGGCACGTGGCACTGAAATACGTGATACGTGGCACTGAAATACGTGGCACTGAAATACGTGGCACTGAAATACGTGGCACGTGGCACTGAAATATGTGATACGTGGCACTGAAATACGTGGCACGTGGCACTGAAATACGTGGCACGTGGCACTGAAATACGTGATACGTGGCACTGAAATACGTGGCACTGAAATACGTGATACATGGCACTTAAATACGTGGCACTGAAATACGTGATATGTGGCACTTATATACGTGGCACGTGGCACTGAAATACGTGGCACTGAAATACGTGATACGTGGCACTGAAATACGTGGCACGTGGCACTGAAATACGTGATACGTGGCACTGAAATACGTGGCACGTGGCACTGAAATACATATTACAAGCATTTGTGTAACATTACTTGGTCGTGCTATAGATTATGAGATGACACTATTGTATTTATTGTAGGTTCGTGATTATCCGGCTTTGTGGGACCCATCCGATGAATCCTACAAGGATAAGTACTTCAGGGAGCTAGCATGGAAAAAAATAGTGCGCGACATGATCCCGGATTTAGACAAATATCCTGGGACTACACAGCAGAAAATCGGTAATTCCAATTACATTTATTTAGTACACCTTGAGTATATTAAAAATATAATGTTTTAAGATCTCTAAAAAATTGTTGTATTTTGGCACCTTTTTTTGGTAGATAAAGATGTGAGGCAACGTTGGCGCTCCATCAGAGACCGTTTTAATAAATTCCTGAATGATTGCTCAAAGAGTGGCTCTTCGCCAAGAAAATATAAATTCCCCTTTAGTGAAGAGCTGCATTTTCTTGTGACCAGCAGGACATTGAGAAAGTAAGTTAAAATCCAATCCACAAGATTATTTATATATAATATGTTGTGCGAAAAATTATTGTTTTTTTTTTTAACCAACAGGACGGAAGGAAACATGTCGGTAGCTGATTTGGAGGACAGCGACACAGATGGAGCAGGCAGTTCCTCTGGAGTGGGAGGGACCATCTCTCCCTCCACTCCCACAGCTTCTGCTGAATCAGCATCCACTTCAGCAGCTGCTGCGTCAACATCTACTTCAGCAGCTGCTGAAGCATCTGATTCCGCAGAAGCTGTGAGAGTGGAGAAGAGAGCTGTCTATCCGGTGGCAGCAGAGAAGAAAAAAAAAATCCAAGAAGAACCAAGATGACCAAACGGTCCAAATTGCGTCTGACACATTAGATTTATTAAAAAAAACAAGTACCGATGACCATTGTGACTCCTTTGCCCAAACAGTAGCCAGAAAAACACGCTCCCTGCCACCGGGTAGACAATCTCTTTTCATGTCTATGGTGCAGATGTCCCTCACTGCTCTGGAGGACCCTGCTCCGATTTGTCCCTACAATGAGGTTCTGATGGGGGTGTTGGGACTTTTCAGGCCCCGACACCGAACACCTGAAACAGCTACAAGACCCCAGTATTTGGCCCACAGCCAAGGAGATAGAGGCAGTTCGCAGCATCTGGGGGGAGCACCGAATCAAAATGAGGGAACAAATTACCTCTATTCTCAAGAATACACATTTCTTAATTGAACGTGGGCAAAAGTTTTCAGTTGCACAAAGTTGTGCTTTTGTTTGTAGCTCCAATTGCCTGTTGTATTTGAAAGGGGCTGTTAAATTATATTTTTTTCAAATTGAAAAATGTTTTTTAAAAATTAACAATAATTTGTGTTTTTTAAAATAAATTTTATTTCACACAAAAATTTCTCTTCTTTTTAGACAATGGGAACAAGGCCACTGTCCTGTGTTTATGGGCTATCGATTAGTGGTTTTTGGTTTGATGTGTTAACAATTGTATACCTCATTCTGCTGTTAATTTCTGAAAACACCAACCATATTTTTGACATAAAAAAACAAACCAAATTAAACCAAAATAGATTTTTTATTTATATTACAACCAATTTTTTTAAACTTTTTTGGGTAACATGAAAAAAATAATTTTTTTTAATAAATTTTGTGTTGATTGATGTTGTTTATCATTTTTCGGGATGTTTTCAAAACTGTTAGCAGCGATGTCGGCAACTTTTTTGGGGAGGGTCAGTGTAGATGCATCCTTCTCTGCTGGTCAGGCTGCTCAACACCAGCACAGGAGTATTGCCAGTGCACGGCACCTTCTGGACTCATGAAGTAGTCAGTGAAGGATTCTCTCACACGCACACCAGAGTTGGACGGCCTGCCCAGACCCCCGTTGACCACTGGATTAAATACTGCCTGCTGGTACTCCACATCTACGTCAGTGTTGTACTCACGAGCATAGTTGTGGAGTACACAGCAAGCCTTTATCACAGCATCAACGGTGTCTGTGTCCAACTGAATGGCAGTGTGAAAGATCCTCCACTGACTAGTCATGATCCCAAAGGTGCATTCCACATATCTGCGTGCACGACTCAGCCGATAATTAAAAATCCTCCGTCGGGCATCCAGTCCCCTTCGTGGGTATGGGCGCAGCAGGGTTGTCGTTAAGGGAAACGCCTCATCCGATACCATCACAAAGGGCACTGGATGTGTGGAACCCGGCAAAGGTCTTGGGGCTGGGAGCGTGCCGCCATCTCGAAGAATTTGCATCCCAATCTGTGACGTTCGCAACACCCGAGAATCCCCAGTACTACCATAGGCACCAACATCAATGGCAACAAATTTGTAATGGGCATCAGCCGCCGCCATCAGGACCACTGAAAAATACTTCTTATAATTAAAGAAGCGTGATCCTGATCGTGGGGGCTGCTGGACCCTAACATGTTTACCATCGACTGCACCTATGCAGTTTGGGAAATTGGCCACAGACTGAAAGCCTGCTGCAACCTGCAGCCAAGTCTCCTCGGTTGGGGAAGGCATCACCATGGGCTGCAACTTCTGCCAGATGACGGTACATGTGCACCTCACAATGTTAGAGATGGTAGATTTACCTACTCTAAATTGGAGGTGCAGTGATGTATAGCTCTCTCCTGTGGCCAAAAATCTGCAAAGAAACAAAAAAGAAAATTAGAAATGTCACACAAAAAGGTAATTACAACATGTCACAAGTTAAAGCTGCTATAATATGCATCCAGCACCATTCAATAATGATGGCATTAACACCCAGCACAACACAAAGGGTGTAAAAAAATTAAATAAAAAGCCTGATGGGACTTGTGCACACACGCATGCGAGATATGACCGAGTGTTGCATGGTAATCCCCGGACCTGCTGCATGCACTCCGTTGTGGAGCGTGCGGCTCCATGTATTGGTATGTGGGTGCACACTCCGCTCCAGAGTGCAGGCGGCAGGGCCGGGGATTACCATGCAACACTCGGCCGTATCTCACGTGTGTGTGTGTATGTGTGCCCCCTGTCCAACAGGAGGACTGGGTGGGTTTAATCACACATACTGGACACAGAGACGTGTAAAATAGAGACCTAACGACATTCCCCCCAAAAAATTGTTACTTACCGCAAGGTGATAAGCAGCCTTTCCTCAGCAGAGATGGACTTCCTCATCACCGTGTCTTGCTGTGTTAAATGGGGTGCCAGAATGGTAAGCAGTCTGTCAAATGCCATAATTGGTAGCCGACAAAACGATATAAATTTTTCAGGATATCTGAAAAATTAAAAAGAAACACAAAAAAGGGTTACTTCACAAGTATTGCTAGCAAAAAAATGTAAATTAGTCATTCAATATATTTCTACTTACCTCCTCAAATCATTGTACAGCACATAAAAGTGCCCCTTCTCAGTTCGGTCTGCTACAAGCGGGTGCACCCACATCCTTTTCTGCGCACGTCTTCTCTGCCGCCGCAGCCTCTAAAATAAAAAAATAAAAAAATATTTTGTAAACACAACAATTAGAAAAATATATCAAACATGCCTGGAAAACAATGTGGATTATGTAAGGGTACGTGTCCACATTCAGGAAGGCCCACCCCCTTCTGGGACGCAATGATGTCAGATGTGTTCATTGTACAAATCCGGCATCATCGCACCCCACGCATAGAACCCTGTTTTATTCATTGCGGAGACGCAGCTTCTCAACAAGGAACACGGACATGCTGTGATCATAAATGACACGCAGCATGTCCGGAGTCGCAGGGCTGACGGATGACACACAGTGGACACGTGTTTTCATGAAATCACCTACACTATGCTGTTACATGTGGACGCTGCATGTTTGGCGCTGCGGCCACACGCAGCGCCAAACATACAGTGTTTCCAGAACGTGGACATGTACCCATAACCCAATATATAAAACAAACAGACATCTGCTTACCTGACGTGCGTGTTGATTCAGAATTAGAAGCATCAAACCAAGGATCGCAATCCGGTGTGGCGTGCGGAGCTGGATCCGCGGGCTGTCATCTGGCCTACGCTCAGCACGTCCACTCATTTTGATGTGTAAGTTCCAAAATGGAGGATGGAAGAAGAAAAGGGTTGGACAAGGAAATGACATCATTTTTTTTTTTTTTCCCCCCAACTGCAGTAAGCTTTATTTGTGTCAAACACAGACAATCTGCAGACAAAACTGCATAAAAAAACGCACTAAAAACCGCATCAAAAAACGCACCAAAAATGCACCAAAACCGCACCTGCGTTTTCTGCAAAGACCTGCGGTTTCAGTCCTGAAAAAAAAAGGATGGAAATCAGGAACGTGTGAACATACCCTAAGTGTACAGTTCTGAGCTGATATTAATAGACTGGGAAGCTCGATGGGTATTACCCCCTTCCCAGGCTATAAATATCTGCATCCCGCCGTCGGCTTTCCCTCTGCTGGTTAAGAAACTTGCACAGGAATCCACTCAATTTTTTTCATTAAAATAATCTTTTAATGATTAAAAACATGTACAGTAAGCTGCACACACACTGTACTAATTGTATATATCACTGACATCTATATATTTATCTATTCTCTATGTATTTACTGCATGTAATCCATCTCTTCTATCCTGTTGGCACCTGCAGTGATTTTACAGTACACGGCAGATGAATTGCCAGCTTTTCTTCTATTTATATATCTACCTATCTATGTAATATAGATACATAAATATATGTTGTGTGTGTCACTGACATCTACAGTATATATTTATGTATTCTATGTGTATATATCTATTCTATCTATTCTATTCTAACCTGCCATGCTGTGATATTACTGTACGTGACACATGAATTGCCTGTTTTTCAAATGCAATCGGTGTGTATAAATCAGACTGCACTCGCATAGTCCAAGTGCTGTGTGATTTTTTTTCTCGCACCCACTAACTTCTTTTGTGGGAAGTGATCCAATTTTTTCAGTCTGATCGTGATCCGATCCGAGCTGTAAAAAAAATGCAGATGAACACACAATGATAGAATAACATTGGCCCGAATGCAATCCGATTTTTTATCAGATTGCATTTGTCCAATTTCATCGCAAGTGGGAATAAGCCACAAATGTGCTAATCGCATAAGTGCTGGGGGTGAGGGGTCAGCTGGGTGCCAAACTGAATTCTTGCCTCGGCTGCCAGAAAACCTAGATATACCTCTGATAGGGTGGTCTCATGGTGAGCTGCAAATGGAATTAGTGTTTGCAAGCAGGTACACCACAAGTGCTAGATTTCCATAAAAAACAGAGCTTCAAGTAATTAAAATGCATTGTGGATTTAACACTTTGCATTGCATAAGATAAATGCTAAGCAAAATCCACAAATAATAAGTGTATTATTGGCAACACAAATCATAGTAGAATGTGTTTCAGATTTTTTATTTCAGAAAAAAAAAGATGGGAAAAAGCATATTCACTTTAATGAATTTGTGATCTATTTGCAAAAATGATGGATAGCACACTTACCAAATAACCTGATGTGTGAAAGAGCTCTTCTTGACAGAGATGGGGGTGGATGGGAGGGGGTCCTTAACCATTTATATCTTTATTAATATAGAAAGAGAACTTTCTCTAACTTTCCACCATTATAGATTATTTATGAAAAGTTCTGCTTCTATATCACCTATTAGGTCATAACTAGTGTTGAGCATTCCGATACCGCAAGTATCGGGTATCGGCCGATACTTGCGGGTATCGGAATTCCGATACCGAGATCCGATACTTTGTGGTATCGGGTATCGGTATTGAAACAACATTAATGTGTAAAAGAAAGAATTAAAATAAAAAATATTGCTATACTCACCTCTCCGACGCAGCCTGCACCTCACCGAGGGAACCGGCAGCGTTGTTTGCTTAAAATGCGCGCTTTTCCTTCCTTCCGTGACATCACGGCTTCTGATTGGTCGCGTGCCGCCCATGTGGCCGCGACGCAACCAATCACAGCAAGCCGTGACGTAATTTTAGGTCCTTCAGTATTTTAAAATTACGTTCCGGCGTTGTGATTGGTCGCGTCGCGGTCACATGGGCGACGCGACCAATCACAAGCCATGACGTCACGGGAGGCAGGAGACGCGCGCATTTTAAAATGCGCGCGTGTCCAGCCTCCCGTGACGTCACGGCTTGTGATTGGTCGCGTCGCCCATGTGACCGCGACGCGACCAATCACAACGCCGGAACGTAATTTTAAAATACTGAAGGACCTAAAATTACGTCACGGCTTGCTGTGATTGGTCGCGTCGCGGCCACATGGGTGGCGCGCGACCAATCACAAGCCGGGACTTCACGTAAGGAAGTTAAAGCGCGAATTTTAAGCAAACAACGCTGCCGGTTCCCTCGGTAAGGTGCAGGCTGCGTCGGAGAGGTGAGTATAGCAATATTTTTTATTTTAATTCTTTATTTTACACATTAATATGGTTCCCAGGGCCTGAAGGAGAGTTTCCTCTCCTTCAGACCCTGGGAACCATCAGGAATACCGTCCGATACATGAGTCCCATTGACTTGTATTGGTATCGGGTATCGGTATCGGATTAGATCCGATACTTTGCCGGTATCGGCCGATACTTTCCGATACCGATACTTTCAAGTATCGGACGGTATCGCTCAACACTAGTCATAACTGATTGAGGGCTCATAGCTCAAACCACACAGCTGTCAGTAAGTGTAAGTGTGTACTTGTGTATACAGAGTATGAATGTTTATACTCATGTATGATGCGCATATAGCTGCCAGTGTGAGTGTGGGGGCCATCATTCAGAAAGATGATACTGAGGATGTGGGATGTTTGCCCCAGTCACCCATAACTAATTCAGAGCTGCATCCCCCACCAAACATATCACACTATACTGAATAAGGGCCCCCTCACTCACACCGATAGCTATACATGCATTATACATGAGTATAAGTACTCAGACACAGTGTACACATGTACACAAGCACATGGTCAATAAATATGCACACAGAAAACCTTGCTTTACTGCTGAATTTATGAGTGCAGGTGAAAAGGCTGCACTCGGTGTAGCTGCAGCTTGCAGACCCTTTCCCTCTATACCTTTACAGCAAAGAAGACAAAAGTGTATGGGTGAGGGAGAAAGAAGGAAAGAGGTGTTAAGGTGAGCAAGAAGTTTTATTAAGGCAGTACTACAGAATTCAATGTAGATGCCAGTACTACCTTAAATGATGCTTCAGAATTCAGCCAATTGTCTCTGCTTCAAACAAACAGAAGCAAGGGGGAGGGCCTGCTAGTGTTAGCACTAATTTCATCAGAATGTGCATCCTTAAACACATATCCAGTTGAAAATTACTGTGGCGCAGAGAACTACTGGCATGTAATTCCTATACATTCCATTGGCCAATCAGAGTCCAGCAACAGATGACATTGTGTGTCCCATCCCAAGCCAAAAGGGCGGAGTAAAAAGGAGTTGTTCGTCATAGGAGCAGAGACAGGTGAGTGGAATGGTATTTTTTTCATTTGCAATGTAAAGCGCACCATAATAAGGGACATAATCATTGTATAGTGCCGCAATGGTGGACACAGTAGGAATGTTATCAATGCATGGAGACCACAATATGAGATATCAGTTTATGTGGGACAGAATACGTGACATTATCACTGTTTAAAAAGCAGAATAGGGGACATTTTCATTGTATGGTCATCAGAATGGGGACATTATCATTGTATGACAGACAGAATGCAGGAACATTATACACAGTATGAGAACCACATGGGGACCACAATTATTTTTGTATAGGGGCCATAATAGGGGACAATACCATTGCATGGGGACCACAATGGCGGTCAATATGTAGCACTCTCAAAATTGCTAAAACATTAGATCGTGATCTAGAACCATCAAAAGTTTTGTTGCAAATAGTTAACAGAGTCACAAAAAAATTTGATGAGAAAAAATGCACATTTACTGCAAAATATTTGAAAATAATTAAAGATGAAGCTACTACGAACCTATTATCCTCTGGTGCTGTCATATTTCAGAACTTCAACGTCCCTGTAGTGAAAAAAGTGCAAATAAACCAGTGCTCAGAGACATGGCAATGGTGAAGCTTAACCACTGAACAAGACACATACGTTGAAACATCAAGACTGGCACAAAAAATATCTGATGACAGATATTTTAAAGGTTTTATGGACTGATGAGAGTGACTTTTGATTGACCAGATGGATGGGCTTTGGCAGGATCAGTAAACTGTACAAACCTCCACTTCGACTCAGACACCAGCAAGGTGGAGGTGGAGTACTGCTATGGGCTGGTATTAGTAAAGATGAGCTATTTGGACCTTTTCAGGTTGAAGATTGACTCAAAATCAACTCCCAAACCTACTGCCAGTTTTTAGAAGATACTTGCCTTCAAGTAGCAGTACAGTAAAAAGTCTGTACTTTCAAGAAAATCATGATTTTATGCATGACAATGCATCATAGTGTGCATTGAAGTACTCTACTGCTTGACTAGACAGTAAAGGCCTTAAAGATGAAAGAATAATGACATGGCCCTCTTCCTCACCTGAACTAAACTCTGTTAAAAATTTGTGGCCATTTTTAACCCTACTATACATGACAGTCAAAATACATGTTTTCACTTAACACGGGCTTTTTAGGCCTGTGTGCAAATCATATAGTGGAAATGAAATAAAAACCTTTTTAAATATTTTACAAGTTTATTTCAAAATCATCACGGAAGATATCAAAAATATGCAAAATTGTAATTGTTAACATGGGTATTAAAATGCTAATGTAAGTAAACAAAACCTGCAGCTACATTTCGTTTCCAGCTTACCCTGTTAATTTAGTTGGTCTTCAAAACAATTTACATATGTCATCTTTCCAGAAGAATGATCTTTACAGAAAATGTTTCCACAAATGGAGAACTTCTTTTCCGCAGTAGGTAAGCCCTTTCATCCCATAATAATTGGCAGAATCACACATCCAGAATATTCTCAGTCCATACTTGGCTGGTTTACTAGGCATATATTGAATGAACTTTCAATGTCCGCTGAAGGCTAGAAGTTGCTCATCCACTGTTACATTATCACTAGGATTGTAGATCATGTTGCAATTCCAGTTAAAAAAACATTCCAAATCTAACTAATAGGTGCTGGCTGATTCGTTTCCAACATCGAATGTTGAGTTAGCTTATCTTCAAATCGAAGACTTCTCCGAATATCCTCAGATTTATTCACTGACATTGTTGCTTTATAGTATGGATCAGAACGTGGGTGCAGAAATAATTCTCTGATAAGTACATCATAAGATTTTTGACACACCGCCAGAAGTGTTTGCCCAATATAAGCATAAAATTAATCTCATGAGAATAGATATTTTTCCATGTTTTGTTTGTTCCAGAAGAAATACGTCTTCCTTCTAAATTTGTACATAAAACCACCTCATCTCTAATATCATCAGAATATATAGAATATATTATGTGGTTTTCCAAATAAGTATTTTTAGAAAAAAATGCCTACCACATAAAACTATATACACAACTGGAAATTTCCAAAAACTACAAAACCTAAAGAATACCTAGAGTTTAAAAATTCTTAAGTTAAGTAATCTTGCAGAAAATAGCAAAAAGTTAGCTAATGGGCCTAAAAGGTTTGCATTATGCATCTAAGTGTTATACTGGAGATTTATGGTTAAGGAGAACAGTACACCTCACTGAACACTATCTGTGAGACTGTGATTAGTGACGGCCAATTAGTTGATTGTCAACAGATTAAGAAACTGACTGATTTCATTGATGGAATGCTTATGATTGTTATTGAAAAGAAAGTTGGCTATATTGGTCACTGATTTTTTTTTAACCCCTTCCCAACCTGTGACGCCATGTAGGCGTCATGAAAGTCGGTGCCAATCCGACCTGTGACGCCTATGTGGCGTCATGGAGGGATCGCGTCCCTGCAGATTGGGTGAAAGAGTTAACTCCAATTTCACCCGATCTGCAGGGACAGGGGGAGTGGTACTTTAGCCCAGGGGAGTAGCTTTGCCCCCACATGGCTACAATCGCTCTGATTGGCTGTTGAAAGTGCAACAGCCAATCAGAGCAATTTGTAATATTTCACCTATGAAATTTGGTGAAAAATTACAATCCAGCCATGGCCAATGCTGCAATATCATCGGCCATGGCTGGAGACCGCGATCTGACCCCCCCCACCGACTGACAGCAGCGATCTGCCGCCGCTGTCAGTCTTTCCTCCCCTCCGTTTTGTGCTCCGCTGCCCTCCGCTGCTTTCCTCCCCCTCGTCTCTCCTCCAGTGCCCCCCCGCTGTCCGATCCCATTCCCTGTACCGCTGGAGTCCCGGGGACCCTCCCGGTGTCCATCCGGCATCTTCGATGGGCACCACCATCTTCCAAAATGGCCGGCGCATGCGCAGTGCGCCCGCCGAATCTGCCAACCGGCAGATTCGTGACAGGTACATTTTGATCACTGTGATAGGTTATATCACAGTGATCAAAATAAAAAAAAGTAAATAAATCCCCCCCTTATCACCCCCATAGGTAGGGAAAATAATGAAATAAATAAAATATATTTATTTTTATTTTTCCACTAGGGTTAGGGTTAGAACTAGGGTTAGGGTTAGGGTTAGGGTTAGAACTAGGGTTAGAGCTAGGGTTAGGGCTAGGGTTAGGGTTAGGTCTAGGGTTAGGGCTATGGTTAGGGTTAGCATTAGGGTTAGTGTTGCAATTAGGGTTAGAATTAGGCTATGTGCACACGGTGCAGATTTGGCTGCGGATCTGCAGCAGATTGGCTGCTGCGGATTCGTGGCAGTTTTCCATCATGTTTACAGTACCATGTATACCTATGGAAAACCAAATCTGCTGTGCCCATGGTGCGGAAAATACCATGCGGAAATGCTGCAACATGTCAATTCTTTGTGCAGATTCCGCATTGTTTTACACCTGTTCCTCAATTGGAATCCGCAGGTGAAATCCACACAAAAAACACTGGAAATCTGCAGTAAATCCGCAAGTAAAACGCAGTGCATTTTACCTGTAGATTTTAAAAAAATGGTGCGGAAAAATCGGCACACGAATCCGCAACGTGGGCACATAGCCTTAGGGTTAGGGCTGGAACTAGAGTTAGGGTTGGAATCAGGGTGAGGGTTGGAATTAGGGTTAAGATTAGGGTTAGGGGTGTGTTGAGGTTAGGGTTAGGCTTGTGGTTAGGGTTATGGTTAGGGTTGGGATTAGGGTTGGTTGTGTGTTGGCGTTAGGGTTGGGATTAGGGTTTAGGGGTGTGTTGGGGTTAGGGTTGTGGTTAGGGGTGTGTTGGGGTTAAGGTTGTGATTACAGTTATAGTTAGAGTTGGGATTAGGGTTAGGGGTGTGTTGGGGTTAGTGTTGGAGTTAGAATTTAGGGGTTTCCACTGTTTAGGCACATCATGGGGTCTCCAATCACAACATGGCGCCACCATTGATTCCAGCCAATCTTGCATTCAAAAAGTCAAATGGTGCTCCCTCCCTTCTGAGCCCCGACTTGTGCCCAAACAGTGGTTTACCCAAACATATGGGGCATAACCGTACTCAGGAAAAATTGTACAACAATTTTGGGGGTCTAATTTCTCTTGTTACCCTTGGAAAAATAAAAAAATGGGGGCTAAAAAATTATTTTTTTGGGGAAAAAAAAGATTTTTTTATTTTCACGGCTCTGCGTTATAAAATTCAGCGAAGCACTTGGGGGTTCAAAGTGCTCACAACAAATCTAGATAAGTTCCTTGGGGGTCTAGTTTCCAAAACAGGGTCACTTGTGGGGGTTTCTACTGTTTAGGTACATCAGGGGCTCTGCAAACGCAACGTGACGCCTGCAGACCATTCCATCAAAGTCTGCATTTCAAAACGTCACTACTTCCTTTCCGAGCCCCGACATGTGCCCAAACAGTGGTTTACGACCACATATTGGGCATCAGCGTACTCAGGACAACTGGACAACAACTATTGGGGTTCAGTTTCTCGTGTTACCCTTGTGAAAATAAAAAATTACGGGCTAAAAAATCATTTTTGAGTAAAAAAAATGATTTTTTATTTTCACGGCTCTGTGTTATAAACTTTTGTGAAGCACTTGGGGATTCAAAGTGCTCACCAAACATCTAGATAAGTTTCTTGGGGGGTCTAGTTTCCAAAATGGGGTCACGTGTGGGGGGTTTCTACTGTTTAGGCACATCAGGGGCTCTGCAAACGTAACATGACGCCCGCAGACCATTCCATCAAATTCTGCATTTCAAAACGTCACTACTTCCCTTCCAAACCCCGACGTGTGCCCAAACAGTGGTTTACCCCCACATATGGGGTATCAGCGTGCTCAGGAGAATCTGGAGAACAACTTTTGTGGTCCAATTTCTTCTGTTACCCTTGTAAAAATAAAAAATTGTGGGCTAAAAAATAATTTATAATTTTTGAGGAAAGAAAAATTATTTTTTATTTTCATGGCTCTGCGTTATAAACTTCTGTGAAGCACTTGGGGGTTCAAAGTGCTCATCACACATCTAGATGAGTTCCTTTGGGGGTCTAGTTTCCAAAATGGTGTCACTTGTGGGGGAGTTCAAATGTTTAGGCACACAGGGGCTCTCCAAACGCGACATGGTGACAGCTAACAATTGGAGCTAATTTTTCATTCAAAAAGTCAAATGGCACTCCTTCCCTTCCGAGCCTTGCCGTGTGCCCAAACAGTGGTTTACCCCCACATGTGAGGTATCAGTGTACTCAGGAAAATTGCCCAACACATTTTGAGATCCATTTTATCCTGTTACCCATGTGAAAACAAATAAATTGAGGCTAAAATAATTTTTTTGTGAAAAAAAAGTACTTTTTCATTTTTACGGATCAATTTGTGAAGCACCTGGGGGTTGAAAGTGCTCACTATGCATCTAGATAAGTTCCTTGGGGAGTCTAGTTTCCAAAATGGGGTTACTTGTGTGGGAGCTACAATCTTTAGGCACACAGGGGCTCTCCAAACGCGACATAGTGTCCGCTAAAGATTGGAGCCAATTTTTCATTCAAAAAGTAAAATGGCGCTCTTTCCCTTCAGAGCCATGTCGTGCGCCCAAACAGTGATTCCCCCCCACATATGTGGTATCGGTGTACTCAGGACAAATTGTTCAACAACTTTCAGGGTCCAGTTTATCCTTTTACCCTTGGGAAAATAAAAAAATTGTTGCTAAATATCATTTTTGTGACTAAAAAGTTAAATGTTAATTTTTTCCTTTCATGTTGATTCTGCTGCTGTTAAACACCTGAAGGGTTAATAAACTTCTTGAATGTGGTTTTGAGCACCTTGAGGGGTCCAGTTTTTAAAATGGGGTAACTTTTGGGTATTTTCAGTCATATAGACCCCTCAAAGGGACTTCAAATGTGAGGTGGTCCCTAAAAAAAAACGGTTTTGTAAATTTTGTTGTAAAAATGAGAAGTCGCTGGTCAAATTTTAACCCTTATAACTTCCTAGCAAAAAAGAATTTTGTTTCCAAAATTATGCTGATGTAACGTAGACATGTGGGAAATGTTATTTATTAACTATTTTGTGTCACATAACTCTCTGGTTTAAGAGAATATATATTCAAATTTTGAAAATTTCAACATTTTCAAAATTTTTGCCAAATTTCCGTTTTTTTTCACAAATAAACGCAAAAATTATCGACCTAAATTTATCACTATCATGAAGCTCCATATGTCACGAAAAAACAGTCTCCGAACCGCTAGGATCCGTTGAAGCGTTCTTGAGTTATTACCTCATAAAGGGACACTGGTCAGAATTGCAAAAAATGTCCAGGTCATTAAGGTCAAAATAGGCTGGGTCATGAAGGGGTTAAATGTCAGAAATTTGTTTTTGTACATTTTGAGTTCATTACTTATTATTATCGCTTTAGCAGATCAAAATTAAGAGGGGGAAATTTACATTTTCATTTAATTGTGTAATAATTCTGAAAAATATTTAGAATTTAGAGTACTCAGTGGTTGATACCTTTTAATGGCTAACTGAAAAGATGGTAAAAAATTGCAAACTTTCGAGACTACTCAGGTCCTTTCATCAGGCATACACTTTTTACCTGATGAAGAGAGCTGAGTAGTCTCGAAAGTTTGCAATTTGTTACCATTAGTGATGATCGAGTATGCTCGTTGCTCGAGTTTCTCCAAGCATGCTTGGGTTGTATCCGAGTATTTCGGCGTGCTCGAAGATTTAGTTTATGTCGACATAGCTGCATGATTTGCGGCTGCTAGACAGCTTGAATACATCTGGGGATTGCCTGTTTGTTAGTTAGCCATTAAAAGGTATCAACCACTGAAGACTCTCAATTCTAAATATTTTTTTATCTACTGGCTAACACGGTACAAACCCTTTTATCTTTCCTGTATAATAATTCTGCACATTAATAGTTTCCCAATAATTCTGCATTCATAGATATTCTACTAAGAAAGACAAATCCTCACCTTCTTGAATATTCAGCTTTCAGGTTAATTAACCTTTTGAATTGACCGTCAGCGCTGTAGATGGTCAATATTAAAATGAATCTTCCAAAATACAAATTGCCTAATAATTGTGCCCACGATAAAATAAAAACTAATGTAATGTCCATTACATACGGATGGCATATGGATGACAATATAGATGAAGATTCATCATTTTTTTCTGGATTAAAATTAAATGATTTTTTTTTACATATGTAAGAATTTAGCCTTTGCATATTAACCCCATAATGGACATACATCCTAATTTGCAGTGTATTCCTGCAAATGAACATGTGTTCAATGTTTTGATCGCCTGTTATTGTATTTTTTGCAATGTTGTAAAAAACTGTAATTCTGGCTTTAATTTTTTTCTCGTAATGCTGTTCATATTAATTTACTTTATATTTTGATAGATGGGACAATTCCGAAAGCAATGATACCAAAATGTGTGTTCTTTTCCATTGTTTTTCATTTTCATGGAAAATGGCTAAAGGGGGTGATTTGAACTTTTGTGTTTTTTTAATTTTTTTTAATATTTTTTAAGACTTTTCTTTTTTACTTTTTACTTTATTCAACAGTCCCCTTAGGAGACTTGAAGCTGCGATCTCCAGATCTCTTGTGTATACATAGCAGGACTTCAAGGGACTCAGTGAAATACTTCCGGGACATAGTGCGCCGGCACATGCGCACTAATGCTTTTCGGCTTTGCCCGCAGTTGGGCAAAGCATACTGCACGTGCGCAAGGCAAGATTGCATTGAGCATGCGTGAACTATGGAGGAAACCTAGTCAAATTCAAGACAATATTGCGGCCAGCGGGAAAGGAAGGGGTGCATGAAAGAACAGAAAACACCACCCATCGGACCGTAAACAGAGCCCGCCAAATTCAGGTGACAGAGTCCCTTTCAGTACTGCTATGTACAGCAAAAATCACGGTCTCCTACGAATGCCAACCTCGAGTTGGTGTTAACAGAAATATCATAATGAAAAATAGGCACCGGGATGGTCTGTTGTCATGACAACCCATTTGAACCCCCTGATCATGTGACATGGGCGCTGATGGGCAGGACTTGTGACACACTTCCGGCTGTCTCATATTTAATGCCACTGTCAGTGATTGACAGTGGCATTTAACTTGTTAACAGCCGAAAGTGGATCTCAGATAGGCCCTCAGCTGTTAGAGGCTCTTGATGGCTGATAAAATCAGCCATCAAGTGCAGAAACACGGCCAATGACATAAATATACATCATTGTTCATGAAAGGGTTAAGGTTAATCACACAATGAAGGTTTCAGATGTTAAATACATTAGTGTATGATTTATATGTATTCTGTTTTAACTTCTCCCTGCACCACCATGCACATATTACATCATTGTTCAGTGTTATTTAGGGAAGTGGCTGGTACATTCAGTGGGGCTCCTTCTGCAGTGGCCTGTATCACAACTATATGAGATCCTTGCTGTTTAGCTCCTTGCATGCCATGATCAATTGCAATTTCAGCATGTAAGGAGCTTCACACAATGAGAATGCTTCCTCTTTCATGTCATCGTTCCCCCTGAAGCATGATGGTCTAATCTGGCAATAAGTCAATATGGCAGTATAACACTAACGGGTTGGTATAATTCAAAGCAACACAGTAATGCAGGGTATTAACTGAAAGATTGAAAGTTCTCATATTTAAATCCCCTTTCGGACCAATAAATGTTGTAAAAAAACAAAAATGTTTTTATGTGTAAAAAAGTAAAGAACACTCCAAAATTCTCCAATTAAAGGGGTTATCTTATTTTTTCTTATTGGTCTACAAAAGTATAGGCAGGTCATTACCAACTACCCTCCAAAATTTTATGCCAAGTGCCTATCTCTGCAGGCTCTGAGTGATCACAGAGTGCTCCCACCAGCAATTCTGTGGTTTCCAGTGACATCACGTCGACACAGCAGCTCCTTCTTTTCCACTCTGCTGTGTTAAAAAGAATGACTGCTGAAGTCATGCTGATTGACAGCCAGCTCAGACAGCTGCACAACTGTAGGGAGTTATTTGTGAACCGGCATGATTGAAAAGGAAAAGCTGCTTTTTTACGCAAAACCGCAAAATTGCCGGTTCTGAGCTGGCGCTGGGGAGAACAGACAGATAGCTAACAACCACAGTGACATGTAAAAGTTTGGTTATCCCTGGCCAAAATTACTGTTAAAAAAGTTGAAAATGATATTATCTCTAAAAGGCCTAAAGTTAAAGATGACATATTTACATTGTATTTTAGGCAAAAAATATATACAGTATATAGATTTTCATTTTCATATTTTAAAAATTACAAAAAGGAAAATGGACCGATACAAAAGTTTGGGCACCCTGCATGGTTATTACCTAGTAGCACCCCATTTTGAAAGTATCACAGGTTGTAAACACTTTCTGTAGCCAGCCAAGAGTCTTTCAATGCTAGCTTGAGGGATTTTCATCCACTCTTCCATGAAAAATTCTTCCAGTTCTGTGAGATTTCTGGGTTGTCTTGCATGCACTGCTAGTTTGAGATCTAGCCATATTTCCAATGATGTTCAGATCAGGAGACTGTGAAGGACATCGTAAAACCTTCAGTTTTTGCCTTTTGAGATAGAATTTTGTGGATTTTGATATGTATTTAGGTTCATTATTATCCACTTGCTAGGGTTGGCGGAACGCACCGAGTATATTTAGATATTATTATTGGTGCGTTCGCAGCCCCGGGGTCCACCGTGCAGGAGACCAACCAGCTGCTAGCAAATGGTGGCACAATATGGCAGTAGAAGCGAACTCTGTTACTTCACAGAGTCGAAGGGAAAACTCTGTGCCCTTTTAGCGTCACAGGGGAACACAGCTGCCTAACAGAGCAAAAGCAATCAGTGGTCAGGGAGAAGCAAGCACACAAACACCTCCTCTCCGGTGGAGCCGGAATTCTGATGGCTTTATGCCAGCCCTTAATTCACCATACAAACTCCTCACTGGAGGTGCCGGCATTCTAGTGGCTTATTTCAACCGGACCCTGACAACAAGCAGACAAGACCACTGAGTAGCTAAAGCTCATAACATAAGCTGATACTAGCGCATGGCCGTGTGGCCATGCAAACCTTTTATAGCTGCAGCAACTTCAGGACCTTCCTAGAGGACCAATGGGAGCTGCTACAGTACCTGAGCAACTTCAGGACCTTCCTAGAGGAACTGTTATTATCTGGTGGCCTAAGAGCAGCATGAGACGTACTCTGGAGAAGGTGGTACCTGTACTGACCGCAGACCCTGAACTTAACACCGCAACTAGAAGTAGCCATGGAATGTACCTATCACTCCCTAGACATCTCGACACAGCCGGAGGACTAATTACCCCTAGAGATAGAAAAGGGAAAACTATCTTGCCTCAGAGAAAATTCCCAAAGGATAGCCAGCCCCCCACAAATATTGACTGTGAGAGGAGAGGGAAAAAACATACACAGACTGAAATCAGAATTTAGCAAAGGAGGCCACTTCTAGCTAAATAGAAAGGATAGGACAGAGTACTATGCGGTCAGTATTAAAACACTAGAAAATATCCACCACAGAAAATACAAAATTCTCCACAGCTAACTAAAGATATGGAGGGTATATCTGCATCTCCAGAGATACCAGCTTGGCTAAACAAATCCTTATTCAGACCAAGCTGGACAAGACAAAAACATGGAAAAGAACTGAACAATAAGGCCACAGCATGTGGACATCAAAAATCAAGGCCAGAACTTACCTTTGATGAAAGGAACAGCAAAGCAGGAGTGAGCAGGCAAGGATGTGAATCCTCCAGGAACAATGGACAACTGGCACTGACTAAAGGGTCAAGCAAGGCTAAATAGCCCAGTCAGGATTGCAAAAACTTGACACACCTGATGAATGCTGCGACCCAGAGACAGCAGCACTACCACTTATAACCACCGGAGGGAGCCAAAGAGCAGAATTCACAACAGTACCCCCCCCTTGAGGAGGGGTCACCGAACCCTCACCAGAGCCACCAGGCCGATCCGGACGAGCCAAATGAAAGGCACGAACCAAATCCTCAGCATGAACATCGGAGGCAACAACCCAAGAATTATCCTCCTGGCCATGACCCTTCCATTTGACAAGATACTGAAGCTTTCGCCTCGAAAAACGAGAATCCGAAATCTTCTCAACCACATACTCCAACTCCCCATCAATCAACACCGGGGCAGGAGGATCCACAGAGGGAACAACGGGCACCACATATTTCCGCAACAAAGATCTATGAAAAACATTATGGATGGAAAAAGAGGCTGGAAGGGCCAAACGAAAAGACACTGGATTGATAATCTCAGAAATCCTATAAGGGCCAATAAACCGAGGCTTAAACTTAGGGGAAGAACCCTTCATAGGAACATGACGTGAAGACAACCAGACCAAATCCCCAACCCGAAGCCGGGAACCAACACACCGACGACGGTTAGCAAAACGCTGAGCCCCCTCCTGAGACAACCCCAAATTGTCAACAACATGAGCCCAAATTTGCTGCAACCTGTCAACCACAGAGTCCACCCCAGGACAATCAGAAGGCTCAACCTGCCCCGAAGAAAAACGAGGATGAAAACCAGAGTTACAAAAGAAGGGTGAAACCAAGGTAGCAGAACTAGCCCGATTATTAAGGGCAAACTCGGCCAATGGCAAGAAAGCCACCTAATAATCCTGATCAGCAGACACAAAGCATCTCAAATAAGTTTCCAAAGTCTGATTAGTTCGCTCAGTTTGGCCATTTGTCTGAGGATGAAACGCGGAAGAAAAAGACAAATCAATGCCCAGCCTAGCACAAAAGGCCCGCCAAAACCTAGAAACAAACTGGGAACCTCTATTGGACACAATATTCTCCAGAATGCCATGCAAACGAACCACATGCTGAAAAAACAACGGAACAAAATCAGAAGAGGAAGGCAACTTAGGCAAAGGTACCAAATGAACCATCTTAGAAAACCGGTCACAAACCACCCAGATAGCCGACATCCTCTGGGAAACCGGAAGATCCGAAATAAAATCCATAGAAATATGCGTCCAAGGCCTCTCAGGGACCGGCAAAGGCAAAAGCAACCCACTAGTGTGGGAACAGCAAGGCTTGGCCCGCACACAAGTCCCACAGGACTGCACAAAAGAACGCACATCCCGTGACAAAGAAGGCCACCAAAAGGACCTACCAACCAAATCTCTGGTACCAAAAATCCCAGGATGACCAGCCAACACAGAACAATGAACCTCCAAAATCACTTTACTAGTCCATCTGTCAGGAACAAACAGTTTCCCCACTGGACAGCGGTCAGGTTTATCAGCCTGAAATTCCTGAAGAACCCGTCGTAAATCAGGGGAGATGGCAGAAAGAATCACCCCTTCCTTCAGAATGCCGACCGGCTCAAGGACCCCAGGAGAATCAGGCAAAAAGCTCCTAGAGAGGGCATCAGCCTTAACATTCTTAGAACCCGGAAGATACGAGACCACAAAATCAAAATGGGAGAAAATCAGGGACCATCGGGCCTGTCTAGGATTCAGCCGTTTGGCAGACTCGAGATAAATAAGATTCTTATGATCGGTCAAGACCACAATACGGTGCTTGGCCCCCTCAAGCCAATGTCGCCACTCCTCAAATGCCCACTTCATAGCCAACAACTCACGATTGCCGACATCTTAATTGCGTTCCGCAGGCGAAAACTTTCGAGAAAAGAAGGCACACGGTTTCATCAAGGAACCATCAGAATTCCTCTGAGACAAAACGGCCCCTGCCCCAATCTCAGAAGCATCAACCTCAACCTGAAAAGGAAGAGAAACATCTGGCTGACGCAACACAGGGGCAGAAGTAATTTGGCGTTTAAGCTCCTGAAAGGCAGAAACAGCCGCAGAGGGCCAATTCGTCACATCAGCGCCTTTCTTCGTCAAATCGGTCAGGGGTTTAACCACACTGGAGAAGTTGGCAATGAAACGGTGATAAAAATTAGCAAAGCCCAAAAGTTTCTGAAGGCTCTTCATGGATGTGGGCTGGATCCAATCATGAATGGCCTGAACCTTAACCGGATCCATTTCTATAGATGAGGGAGAAAAAATGAAGCCCAAAAAATAAATCTTCTGTACTCCAAAGAGGCACTTAGACCCCTTCACAAACAAGGCATTATCACAAAGGATCTGAAATACCATCCTGACTTGTTTCACATGAGACTCCCAATCATCTGAAAAAATCAAAATATCATCCAAATATACAATCATGAATTTATCAAGATAATTCCGAAATATACCATGCATGAAGGACTGAAACACAGATGGAGCACTAGAGAGTCCGAATGGCATCACAAGGTATTCAAAATGACCTTCGGGCATATTAAACGCAGTTTTCCATTCGTCACCCTGCTTAATACGAACAAGATTATATGCCCCTCGAAGGTCAATCTTAGTAAACCAACTAGCCACCTTAATCCTAGCAAACAGATCAGAAAGCAAAGGCAAAGGGTATTGGAATTTGACCGTGATCTTATTCAAGAGGCGATAATCAATACAGGGTCTCAAGGAGCCATCTTTTTTGGCATAAAAAAAAACCTGCTCCCAATGGTGAAGAAGATGGCCGAATATGCCCCTTCTCCAAGGACTCCTTAACATAGCTCCGCATGGCGGTATGTTCTGGCACAGACAGGTTGAAAAGTCGGCCCTTAGGGAACTTACAGCCTGGAATCAAGTCAATAGCACAATCACAGTCCCTATGCGGTGGAAGGGAACTGGACTTGGGCTCATTGAGTACATCCTGGAAATCTGACAAAAACTCAGGAATTTCAGAAGAGGGGGAGGAGGCAATTGACATCAAAGGAACGTCACCATGAACCCCCTGACAACCCCAACTGTTGTGAACTCTGTGTTCAGGCTCCCTCTTGTGGTCACTGGTGGTATGGTGTGACTTTTGCTTTGGGCTCCCCCTGGTGGCTTTGTCTGTTATCCTGCTGGTCTCTGGCTATCAGCTGGTTCGTTATCCTCTGGGAGGTTCCTATATAGCTCTGTTTTACTTCCACTTGTTGCCGGCTGTCGATGTATTCAGTGCTACTCAGATTCCTTCTGACTACCTTGCTCCCAGTCCATCCAGCTCAAGCTAAGTTTTGTTTGCTCATTTTTTTATCAGCAGTGTCTGTTCCAGCTTGCTAAAATGTAATTCCCTCGCTTGCTGGTTGCTCTAGTGGGCTGAGTTTCTTCCCACACACCGTTAGTTGGTGTGTGGGTTCTTGAAATCTCAGGATGGATATTTTGTAAGGGTTTTTTATTGATCGCATAGACCCCTGCTCTATTTTCTGCTTTCTAGTACTAGTGGGCCTCTTTTGCTGAATCTGATTTCATCCCTATGTATGTGCCTTCTTCTTACTTCACCGTTAATATTTGTTGGGGGCTTCTATATCTTTGGGGATTATTTCCCTGGAGGCAAGCGATGTCTTTCTTTCTCTTTAGGGGTAGCTAGTTCCTCAGGCTGGCTCGAGACGTCTAGGAATTTTTTAGGCACGTTCACCGGCTACCTCTAGTTGTTTTGGATAGGTTCAGATTTGCAATCAGTCCAGTTACCATCTCCCTAGAGCTCGTCCTTAGTTTATTCACTTGCTGGTCTATTTGTGATCCTCAGCCATTAAGGATCATAACAGTACAGCCGGCCAACAAAGTGTTAATTGCATGGCAGAAGCAGGAGAAAAGAAGCCTTGAGAATTTTTTTTTTTTCTTGTTTTTGCCGTGTGACTAGCTGCTGTGCTAGCTTCTCTCCTCCTCTTAATCTTGGTGTGGCTCTGAGTTCAGCTGCTGACATGGATGTCCAGAGCTTGGCTTCCAGTCTGGATCATCTTGCTGCTAGGGTTCAAAGTATTCAGGATTTTGTTGTTCACAGTCCTATGTCTGAGCCTAGAATACCTATTCCAGAGTTGTTTTCTGGAGATAGATCTAGGTTCCTGAATTTTAAGAACAATTGTAAGTTGTTTCTTTCTTTGAAACCTCGTTCCTCTGGTGATGCCGTTCAGCAAATTAAGATTATCATTTCCTTTTTGCGTGGTGACCCACAAGATTGGGCCTTCGCATTGGCGCCAGGGGATCCTGCATTGCTTAGTGTAGATGCGTTTTTTCTGGCCCTTGGATTGCTCTATGAGGAACCTAATCTTGAGAACCAGGCTGAGAAAGCATTATTGGCCCTCTCGCAGGGGCAAGATGAAGCAGAGGTGTACTGCCAGAAATTTCGGAAATGGTCGGTGCTTACTCAGTGGAATGAGTGTGCCCTGGCTGCTAATTTCAGAGAAGGTCTTTCTGAAGCCATTAAGAATGTCATGGTGGGGTTCCCTACGCCTGCAGGTCTGAATGAGTCAATCACTCTGGCCATTCAGATTGATCGGCGGTTGCGGGAGCGCAAACCTGTGCACCATTTGGTGGTGTCTTCTGAACAGACACCTGAATCTATGCAATGTGACAGAATTCTGACCAGAAGTGAACGGCAAAATTATAGACGGCAAAATGGGTTGTGCTATTACTGTGGTGACTCAGCTCATGTTATCTCAGCATGCTCTAAGCGCAAAAAAAAGGTTGATAAATCTGTCACCATTGGTACTTTACAGCCTAAGTTCATTTTGTCTGTTACCCTGATTTGTTCCCTGTCATCTTACCCAGTTAATGCCTTTGTAGATTCAGGTGCTGCCCTGAGTCTGATGGATTGGTCATTTGCCAGGCGCTGTGGTTTTGATTTGGAGCCTTTAAAATTCCCTATTCCACTAAGGGGAATTGACTCTACACCATTGGCTACAAATAGACCTCAGTACTGGACACAAGTGACCATGTGCATGACTCCTGTTCATCAGGAGGTGATTCGCTTTCTTGTATTGCATAATTTGCATGATGTCGTCGTGTTGTGTCTACCATGGTTGCAGACTCATAATCCAGTCCTGGATTGGAGAGCTATGTCTGTGTCAAGTTGGGGTTGTCAGGGAATTCATGGTGACGCTCCTGTGGTGTCAATTGCTTCGTCCACTCCTTCTGAAGTCTCTACGTTTTTGTCAGACTACCAGGATGTATTTGAGGAGCCCAAACTCAATTCTCTACCTCCTCATAGGGACTGTGATTGTGCTATAAATTTGATTCCTGGTAGTAAGTTTCCTA
The DNA here is from genome assembly GCF_051348905.1 of Ranitomeya variabilis. NCBI lineage: Eukaryota > Metazoa > Chordata > Amphibia > Anura > Dendrobatidae > Ranitomeya > Ranitomeya variabilis. The sequence continues at coordinate 222,525,225 of NC_135234.1, forward strand.
AGGGACGACTTTTCAATTTATCTGTGCCGGAGCATGCTGCCATGCGGAGTTATATAAAGGAGTCTTTGGAGAAGGGACATATTCGCCCATCCTCTTCCCCTCTTGGTGCAGGATTCTTTTTTGTGGCTAAGAAGGATGGTTCCCTGAGACCTTGTATTGATTATCGCCTTTTGAATAAAATCACGGTCAAATTTCAGTATCCTTTGCCATTGTTAACTGATTTGTTTGCTCGCATTAGGGGGTCTAGTTGGTTCACCAAGATAGATCTTCGTGGTGCATATAACCTTGTGCGTATAAAACAGGGTGATGAATGGAAAACTGCCTTTAATACGCCTGAAGGCCATTTTGAGTACCTGGTGATGCCTTTTGGACTTTCTAATGCTCCTTCAGTCTTTCAGTCCTTTATGCACGATATCTTCCGTGAATATCTGGATAAGTTTATGATTGTGTATCTGGATGATATTCTGTTTTTTTCGGATGATTGGGAGTCTCATGTTAAGCAGGTCAGGATGGTCTTTCAGGTCCTGCGTGACAATGCTTTATTTGTGAAAGGCTCAAAATGTCTTTTTGGAGTCCAGAAGATTTCTTTTTTGGGTTTCATTTTTTCTCCTTCTACTATTGAGATGGACCCAGCCAAGGTTCAGGCTATTCATGACTGGACGCAGCATACATCTGTTAAGAGTCTTCAGAAGTTCTTGGGTTTTGCTAATTTTTACCGTCGCTTCATAGCTAATTTTTCTGGTGTTGTTAAGCCTTTGATGGATTTGACCAAGAAAGGTTCTGATGTGACTAATTGGTCCTCTGCGGCTGTGGAGGCCTTTCGGTAGCTGAAGCGCCGGTTTTCTTCGGCTCCGGTCTTATGTCAGCCAGATGTCTCACTTCCCTTCCAGGTGGAGGTTGATGCTTCCGAGATTGGAGCGGGGGCTGTTTTGTCGCAGAGAAGCTCCGATGACTCTGTGATGAAGCCATGTGCTTTCTTTTCAAGAAAGTTTTCGCCTGCCGAGCGGAATTATGATGTCGGTAATCGGGAGTTGTTGGCTATGAAGTGGGCATTTGAGGAGTGGCGACATTGGCTCGAGGGAGCTATGCATCGTGTGGTGGTCTTGACTGATCACAAGAATTTGATTTACCTCGAGTCGGCCAAGTGGCTGAATCCTAGACAGGCTCGTTGGTCGTTGTTTTTCTCTCGTTTTGATTTCGTGGTTTCGTACCTGCCTGGTTCGAAGAACGTGAAGGCTGATGCTCTTTCTAGGAGTTTTGTGCCTGACTCTCCTGGAGATTCAGAGCCGGCTGGTATCCTTAGAGAAGGGGTGATTTTGTCTGCCATCTCCCCAGATTTGCGACGTGTGCTGCAAGAGTTTCAGGCAGATAGACCTGATCGCTGTCCCCCGGAGAGACTGTTTGTCCCGGATAGATGGACCAACAGAGTCATCTCCGAGGTTCATTCTTCGGTGTTGGCGGGCCATCCTGGAATATTTGGTACCAGAGACTTGGTGGCCAGGTCTTTTTGGTGGCCTTCCTTGTCGCGGGATGTGCGTTCCTTTGTGCAGTCTTGTGGTATTTGTGCTCGGGCTAAGCCTTGCTGTTCTCGAGCCAGTGGTTTGCTGTTACCTTTGCCTGTCCTGAAGAGGCCTTGGACGCACATTTCCATGGATTTTATTTCTGATCTCCCTGTCTCTCAGAGAATGTCTGTCATCTGGGTGGTGTGTGATCGTTTTTCTAAGATGGTCCATTTGGTGCCCTTGCCTAAGTTGTCTTCCTCCTCCGAGTTGGTTCCACTGTTTTTTCAAAATGTGGTTCGTTTGCACGGGATTCCTGAGAACATTGTTTCTGACAGAGGATCCCAGTTTGTGTCTAGATTTTGGCGGACCTTTTGTGCTAAATTGGGCATTGATTTGTCTTTTTCGTCGGCCTTCCATCCTCAGACGAATGGCCAAACCGAGCGAACTAATCAGACCTTGGAGATTTATTTAAGATGTTTTGTTTCTGCTGATCAGGACGACTGGGTTACTTTTTTGCCGTTGGCCGAGTTTGCCCTTAATAATCGGGCTAGTTCTGCTACTTTGGTTTCTCCTTTTTTTTGTAATTCGGGGTTTCATCCCCGTTTTTCCTCGGGTCAGGTGGAGCCTTCTGACTGTCCTGGAGTGGATGTTGTGGTTGATAGGTTGTATCAGATTTGGAATCATGTGGTGGACAATTTGAAGCTGTCTCAAGAGAAGGCTCAGCTCTTTGCTAACCGCCGTCGCTGTGTGGGTCCCCGACTTCGCGTTGGGGACTTGGTGTGGTTGTCTTCTCGCTTCGTTCCTATGAAGGTCCCCTCTCCTAAGTTCAAGCCTCGGTTTATCGGTCCTTATAAGATTCTGGAAGTCCTTGGCCCTGTGTCATTTCATCTGGACCTCCAGGCATCATTTGCTATTCATAATGTGTTCCATCGCTCGTTGTTGCGGAGGTATGTGGTGCCTGTGGTTCCTCCGGTTGAGCCTCCTGCCCCGGTGCTGGTTGAGGGAGAATTGGAATACGTGGTGGAGAAGATCTTGGATTCTCGTATTTCTAGACGGAGGCTCCAGTATTTGGTTAAATGGAAGGGCTATGGTCAGGAGGATAATTCTTGGGTTGTCACCTCTGATGTTCATGCGGCCGATTTGGTTCGTGCCTTCCATGTGGCTCATCCTGATCGCCCTGGCGGTTTTCATGAGGGTTCGGTGACCCCTCCTCAACGGGGGGGTACTGTTGTGAACTCTGTTTTCAGGCTCCCTCTTGTGGTCATTGGTGGTATGGTGTGACTTTTGCTTTGGGCTCCCCCTGGTGGCTTTGTCTGTTATCCTGCTGGTCTCAGCTGGTTTTGTTATCCTCTGGGAGGTTCCTATATAGCTCTGTTTTACTTCCACTTGTTGCCGGCTGTCGATGTATTCAGTGCTACTCAGATTCCTTCTGACTACCTTGCTCCCAGTCCATCCAGCTCAAGCTAAGTTTTGTTTGCTCATTTTTTTATCAGCAGTGTTTTTCATGTTTTCTGTTCCAGCTTGCTAAAATGTAATTCCCTCGCTTGCTGGTTGCTCTAGTGGGCTGAGTTTCTCCCCACACACCGTTAGTTGGTGTGACAGTTCTTGAAATCTCAGGATGGATATTTTGTAAGGGTTTTTTATTGATTGCATAGACCCCTGCTCAATTTTCTGCTTTCTAGTACTAGTGGGCCTCTTTTGCTGAATCTGATTTCATCCCTATGTATGTGCCTTCTTCTTACTTCACCGTTAATATTTGTTGGGGGCTTCTATATCTTTGGGGATTATTTCTCTGGAGGCAAGCGAGGTCTTTCTTTCTCTTTAGGGGTAGCTAGTTCCTCAGGCTGGCTCGAGACGTCTAGGAATTTTTTAGGCACGTTCACTGGCTACCTCTAATTGTTTTGGATAGGTTCAGATTTGTGATCAGTCCAGTTACCATCTCCCTAGAGCTCGTCCTTAGTTTATTCACTTGCTGGTCTATTTGTGATCCTCAGCCATTAAGGATCATAACACCCAACTAGTCACAGACATAGATTTCCAATCCAACACCGGATTATGCACCTGTAACCATGGGAAACCCAGCACAATAGCATCATGCAAATTATGCAACACCAGAAAACGACAATCTTCCTGATGGTCTGGAGCCATGCACATGGTCAGCTGTGTCCAAAACTGAGGTTTATTTTTAGCAAACGGTGTAGCATCAATGCCCCTCAAAGGAATAGGACTCTGCAAAGGCTGCAAGGGGAAACCACAACGTCTGGCAAATTCTAAGTCCATTAAGTTTAGAGCAGCACCTGAATCCACAAATGCCATGACAGAAAATGACGATAATGAGCAGATCAGGGTCACAGATAACAGAAATTTAGGTTGTACAGCACTGATGGTAACAGAACTAGCGATTCTCTTGGTACGCTGAGGGCAATCAGAAATAACATGAGCAGAATCGCCACAGTAAAAACACAACCTATTCTGACGTCTGAATCCTTGTCGTTCAGCTCTAGACACAATCCTATCACACTGCATAGGCTCAGGACTCCGCTCGGAAGACAATGCCATAGTGTGCACAACTCTGCGCTCGCGCAAGCGCCGATCAATCTGAATGGCCAGAGACATAGAATCACTCAGACCAGCAGGCGTGGGGAACCCCACCATAATATCTTTAACGGATTCAGAAAGACCCTTTCTGAAAATTGCCGCCAAGGCATCCTCATTCTATTTAGTCAGTACAGACCATTTTCTAAATTTCTGGCAATATGATTCTGCCGCTTGTTGACCCTGACACAGGGCCAACAAGGTCTTCTCAGCATGATCCACTGAATTAGGTTCATCATACAATAACCCAAGCGCCTGAAAAAAGGTGTCTACATTAAGCAACGCCGGATTCCCAGGTTCCAGGGCAAATGCTCAATTCTGGGGGTCACCACGCAGCAGAGATATAACAATTTTAACCTGCTGGATGGAATCACCAGAGGAACGGGGTTTCAGAGCAAAAAACAGTTTACAGTTATTTTTAAAGCTCAAAAATTTGGACCTGTCCCCAAGAAACAAATCAGGAGTTGAAATTCTAGGCTCTAAAACCGGAGTCTGAATGATATAATCGGAAATGCCCTGTACTCTGGCAGCAAGTTGATCCACACGAGAAGCCAATCCCTGAACATCCATACCAGCGCCGAACTCCTGAGCCACCCAGACGAAAAGAGGGGAAAAAAAAAACACAACAGACTACAGAAAAAAAAATGGCTCAGCACTTTCCTTCCCTTCTTCTGAGATGCGGTTAACTCATTGTTGGCCAGTTGTACTGTTATGATCTGGTGGCCTAAGAGCAGCATGAGACGTACTCTGGAGAAGGTGGTACCTGTACTGACCGCAGACCCTGAACTTAACACAGCAACTAGAAGTAGCCGTGGAATGTACCTATCACTCCCTAGACATCTCGACACAGCTGGAGGACTAATTACCCCTAGAGATAGAAAAGGAAAAACTATCTTGCCTCAGAGAAAATTCCCAAAGGATAGCCAGCCCCCCACAAATATTGACTGTGAGAGGAGAGGGAAAAACATACACAGACTGCAATCAGAATTTAGCAAAGGAGGCCACTTCTAGCTAAATAGAAAGGATAGGACAGAGTACTATGCGGTCAGTATTACAGTATTACAAAAATCTCCACAGCTAACTAAAGATATGGAGGGTATATCTGCTTCTCCAGAGATACCAGCTTGGCTAAACAAATCCGTATTCAGACCAAGCTGGACAAGACAAAAACATGGAAAAGAACTGAACAATAAGGCCACAGCATGTGGACAGCAAAAATCAAGGCCAGAACTTATCTTTGTTGAAAGGAACAGCAAAGCAGGAGAGAGCAGGCAAGGATGTGAATCCTCCAGGAACAATGGACAACTGGCACTGACTAAAGGGTCAAGCATGGCTAAATAGCCCAGTCAGGATTGCAAAAACTTGACACATCTGATGAATGCTGCGATCCAGAGACAGCAGCACTACCACTTATAACCCCCGGAGGGAGCCCAAGAGCAGAATTCACAACAAGGAACAATGGGAGCTGCCACAGTACCTGAGCATGTGGCCCCCGACCTCCAATGAGAGTTCTTATGCTCAGAAGGGGAAAAGCAGGACTTAGTCCCAGAGATGTTTGCTCACCGCTGACCAGTACTGGTTACAATGGCTGAGCCTGGAAAGGCAGCAGTAACCATCCGTACTGTATCAGACTGAGCCAGACGCTGGGACCGATGTCTCCACTGAGCATGTTCCACTGCGGCTGGAGAAGAACGGGAGACTGCAGCGGCGATGGTTTGAGATTCCCCTTGTGCAGAGGCGGGAACTCGACCCCTAACATTACCCCCCTACTAGGGCCCCCCTCCCTGGGCCTTGCTACGCTCGAAAGCATCAATGAGTGGCAGAGCTCGAATGTGCTCAGCAGGCTCCCTGGACCTGTCCTCTGGGCCATAACCCTTCCAGTCCACCAAATAGAATTTTTTGGCATGTACCACCTTGCACCCCAAAATAGCGTTCACCTCCTAATCGTCCGTAGACGAACCCGATGTCCTGGCAGATGACTCGGAAAACCGGGACATGTATACAGGCTTCAAGAGGGACACATAAAAGGTGTCGGTGATGCTTAGGTGTGGAGGAAGGGCCAGACGGTAGGCCACAGGGTTAAACTGTTCGAGGACCTTGAAGGGACCCAAGTAGCAAGGTGCAAACTTAGTGGACTCAACTCGCAGCCTGATATTACGGGTGGAAAGCCACACTAAGTCACCAGGAGCAATGATTGGATCAGGACACCAATGTGTATCGGCGGAGGACCTCATTCTCTCTTTGGAGGCCCGAATGGCATCCTGAGTGCGGTCCCAAATGTCCCGTGCCTCCACAGCCCAGTCTGCTACCCTGGAGTTGGTGGAAGACACGGGCATGGGCAGAGGGACACGTGGATGCTGGCTGTAAATTAGGAGGAATGGAGTCTGACCGGTGGAGTCGGCTACGGCGTTGTTAAGCGCAAACTCCGCCCATGGTAGCAAGGATGCCCAGTCATCCTGCCTGCAGAAACAAAATGTCATAAATATGTGACCAGGGTCTGTTTGGCCCTCTCAACCAACCCATTCGTCTCGGGATGATATGCCGAGGAGAGATTCAACTCAATACTGAGTAGATGACAAAGCTCTCTCCATAATTGAGATGCAAACTGGGGACCCCGGTCAGTGACAATTTTGTCAGGCATACCGTGTAGGCGAAAGATATGCTTGATGAACAACGCTGCCAGAGCCCGTGCAGAAGGTAGCCATGGAAAAGGCACCAAGTGCACCATTTTGGAAAAATGGTCGGTAATCACTCAGATAATGGTTCAGCTATGAGACTTGGGTAAGCCCACCCCAAGATCCATCCCTACCATCTCCCAGGCCCTGTCATCCACCGGCAGGGGGTAAAGCAACCCAGCTGGCCGTTGCTGAGGAGACTTGTTCTTGGCGCAAGAGACACACGTCCGAACATAGTGTGCAATGTCACGAGCCATATGCGGCCACCAGTATGTCCTCGCCAGTAGCTCAGATGTCCTTTGGACCCAAAATGTCCACCCACCCTGGACGAGTGAGCCCAATAGAGAACCTCCAGATGCAGACTGGATGGTACAAAAGTCTTGCCCGGAGGCACAGACTCTAGCGAAACCAGGGCCACAGTTCTTAGGCTCTCGGTGGGAACAATAAGCCGAGGCTCCTCTTCCTCCTCCTCAGATGATACAACAGAGCGAGAGAGAGCATCGGCATGAATGTTCTTCTCCCTGGAAAGAAAATGGAGGGTGAAATGAAATGGGAGAAAAACAAGGACCATCTGGCCTGGCGAGAATTTAACCGCTGGGCTGTCTGCAAGTACACCAAATTCTTGTGGTCTGTAAAGACTTGGAAGGGAAAATGAGCCCCCTCCAAGAGATGTCTCCACTCTGAGAAGGCCAACTTCATGGCTAGCAACTCCCTGTCCCTGATGGAATAATTCCTCTCTGCTGGTGAGAAGGTCGTGGAAAAGAAGAAGCAAGGATGCTTCCGACCTTGAGCATCCTTTTGGAAAAGGACTGGTCCAGCACCAATGGATGAGGCATTCACCTCCATTATAAATGGTTTTTCTACATCGGGGCGATGTAGGATGGGAGCACTGGCGAAGTGTGACTTAATGGAGTGAAAGGCCTTGGAGACCTCCTAATACCACAATTTGGGATTTGCTCCCTTCTTGGTGAGGGCAACCAAGGGAGCTACCAAGGTTGAGAAGTATGGAATGAACTGGCGATAGTAATTAATGAACCCCATAAAGCGCTGCACTGTTTTAAGAGAATGGGGTTCCTGCCAGTCCATTACAGCCTGTAGTTTGGCAGGATCCATAGCCAATCCCTGGGCAGAGATGATATAGCCCAGGAAAGGTAAGGACTCCTGCTCAAACACACATTTCTCCAACTTTGCGTAGAGGGAATTTGCCCATAAGAGGTCAAAGACTCTGCAAACATCTCTCCAGTGGGAGTCAATATCTGGAGAGTAGATGAGAATATCATCCAGATAGACTACGACTGAGGTAGAAAGCATATCCAGGAAGATGTCAGTCACAAAGTTTTGGAAAACGGCTGGGGCATTACAGAGCCCGAAGGGCATCAACAGAAAATTCATAGTGCCCATGCCTGGTGTTAAAAGCCATCTTTCATTCGTCCCCCTCATGGATGCGAATCAGGTTGTAAGCACCCCGTAGATCTAATTTTGTAAATACCCTTGCTCCCCGAAGCCTATCAAAGAGCTCAGATATCAGGGACAGAGGATACTTATTCTTAATGGTGATGGCGTTAAGATCCCTGTAATCTATGCATGGACGTAGTTTCCCATTCTTGTTCTGCACAAAGAAGAACCCAGCCCCTGCAGGTGACACTGACTTCCTAATGAATCCTCTTGCCAGATTTTCCTGGATGTACTTTGACATTGCCTCCATCTCTGGGAGAGATAACAGATAGACTCGACCCCGGGGAGGCTCAGCACCAGGCAAGAGGTCAATAGGACAGTCATAGGGACAGTGGGGCGGAAGGGTCTCCACAGCTCTTTTGGAGAACACGTCCACATAGAGCCAATATTGCTTGGGGAGAGAGGATAGATTTGCGGGTGCCTCAGTAGTAGCAACCTGAACACATTCCCTCTGACATCTACCCACACAAGATTCACCCCATCCCAAAATTCTGCCTGTGGACCATTCAATATGAGGAGAGTGGTACCATAGTCAATGTGTCCCTAACAGGACCTCATCAATTCCCTTTAGGAATGATGAGCAGAGATATAATTTCCTGATGAGATGGTGACATGGACAGAGAAAACAGGATCATCTGGTGTGTTATCTGTGAGGGCAGTGTCGAACCATTTACCACTCGTATGGTTACTGGTTGAGCTAACATTACCAGGGGAATTGCATGATGTTGTGCAAAGGCAGAAGACATAAAATTGCGAGTGGGTAAATGAGCCTATAGTAATTGTCCCCTTAAAAGACAATTTGGAGGCAAACATCGCCGTGTCTAGTATACCTCCACCTACTACCACTAGACGCTGACGATTCTTCGACCGCTGGGGACATCTGGTGGCAAGATGTCCTGACTGCTGGCAAACATGACAAACCTGGAGTTCACGAGCGGTCCGAGACTTAGATCCTGCTCGGGACACTACCATGGCCTCATGTGACTCAGGGGCCTGGACTGTAGATTCCATAGGTTTGGTGAAGGTGGGAGCCAGCTGAAACCTCTGCCTACACTGGGCTCGCTCTAACCTCCGCTCGTGATAACGAAGGTTGAAGGTGGCAGGAATCTCCCTAGTGGGCAGAGCGTCCTTCACGTGGTCAGCCAACCCCCTCCAAAATATCGGAATAAGGGCTTTATCCGACCACTCCAGCTCAGGTGCTAGGTTGCAAAAGTGGACGGCAAAATGGCTGACCAAGGATGAGCCCTGAGTCAATGCCAACAGTTGGAGCGCCGTATCATGGGTGACACGAGGTCCTAAAAAGACCTGTTTCAGAGTACTCAGGAAAAACGGAGAACTCTGCACCACATGATTGCCACGCCCCCACAGTGGCGAAGCCGACTCCAATGCCCTGTCTGACAGGAGAGACACAATAAATCCCACCTTAGCCCACTCTGTGGGGAAACTGTTATGATCCTAGTGGTAGAGGATCTCAGAAGTTCCAGCTAAGTCCGCAAACACAAAAACCAGCTCATAGGGAGGTGGTAACTTGGCTGACCGTATATCTGATCCTAGCGCAACAACTAGAAGTAGCCAGGGAACGTACCTACGTTGATTCTAGATGTATCGCACCAGCCGGAGAACTAACTAACCCTTTCAGAGAAAATAAGACCTCGCTTGCCTCAAGAGAAAGAACCCCAAAGTTATGATACAAGCCCCCCACAAATAATATTGGTGAGGTAAGAAGAAAAGACAAACGTAAGTATGAACTAGATTTAGCAAAGAGAGGCCCACTAATTAATAGCAGAAAATAGGAAGAGAACTTATGCGGTCAGCAAAAACCCTACAAAAATATCCACGCTGAATATCCAAGAACCCCCGCACCGACTAACGGTGTGGGGGGAGAATATCAGCCCCCTAGAGCTTCCAGCAAAAATGAGGAATCACATTGTAACAGGCTGGAACAAAGTAGCAGCAATGCGAATAAACAAAAATAAGAAAGCAGGACTTAGCTTATCTTGCAAAAAGCAGGAGACCAGGAGTCAGGAGCAAACAGACATAGACTGACTACATCGATTCCAGGCACTAGACTGAGTTTCCAGGAAGTCTAAATAGGAACACCATAGGCCTAACGAACCAGGTGGGTACCAACCTGGAGAAAGACAATCCAAGTGTCATACCGCTAGTGATCACAAGAGGGAGCCAAGAAATACAGTTCACAACAGTACCCCCCCTTTAAGGAGGGGTCACCGAACCCTCACCAAGACCACCAGGGCGATCAGGATGAGCAGCGTGAAAGGCACGAACCAAATCGGCCGCATGAACATCAGAGGTGACCACCCAGGAATTATCCTCCTGACCATAGCCCTTCCACTTGACCAGATACTGAAGCCTCCGTCTAGAGAGACGAGAATCCAAGATCTTCTCCACCACGTACTCCAACTCGCCCTCAACCAAGACCGGAGCAGGAGGGTCAACAGCAGGAACCACAGGCACAACGTACCGACGCAACAAAGACCTATGGAACACATTGTGAATGGCAAACGACACCGGAAGATCCAAACGAAAAGACACCAGATTAAGGACTTCCAAAATTTTATAAGGACCAATAAAGCGAGGCTTAAACTTAGGAGAGGAAACCTTCAGAGGGACATACCGAGAAGACAAC